>NC_084542.1:17598623-18337373 GCF_024500275.1 Phycodurus eques
ATTCTTTATCTTTTGTTGGGCACTTACTGTACCTTACGTTGAGCAGCTAGCCTATACTAGCTGCTCGCCACTACCAATAGCGATCCAAACCTTTTGCAACGCAGCAGTCAAGTCATTATGCTCCCTGGCCATAAATATAAAACAATCCAATGAAAAGCTTGTGATGAGGTATTCTTACGCTGCTGGGCAAACTAGGTCGTGACGGACACTCGTAAACCGAGGACCTCCTGTAATATACACGGCACGCAAAAAGTTAGGGATATTGGCACCTTTGTTTTTTCTTGAAAATCCCAAGAGTAGATTTAGAAACATTGAAAAGCTCACAACAAGAAATCATGTTTCTTGTTTTCCGTGCTCTCTCCTCTGCCCAGTGGAGGATAGACAGTGCCGCCACGTCGACCTATGAGATAGGAAACCCGCCCGACCATCGCGGTCTAGCCTGCATGAAGAGGCACGACGTGCCCATGAGACACGTGGCTCGGCAGGTATGACCACCCGCCTTTCTTCTGTGTTGTTGCAGTGGCTCATAGACAGCGGCGCCACGTCCGACTGGAATATTGGCTGCGCGCCAGACGCCCGTGGGCTGGCCTGCCTAAAGGATCGTGGCATTGAGACCGCTCACAGGGCCCGACAGGTACCGAGCACAGGTCACAAGGATTCCATTCGCCACTTTAATAATGCATGTTCACAAATGTGTGACATTGGTGAGATGTGCTTTGCGTATATTTACCTGCGTATACCTTTCTGTAGTTGCTTCAAACGTATTTCTTCATAGTCGCCGGCCTTCTAAACGTTTTCAAAGCAGAGTTCCCCATATTGATAGCCGCTTTAGAGCATTCTGACCAATTTTTCAAGACACACAGACTATTGTGTAGTCTGTGTGTGACGATACAAGCACCGAACCTACCAAAAGACTGAGTAGACGCTCTTCTTTCACCTGAAAAAAGTTTGTTTATAGCATTTTCCATTCTTTAGTAAACAGCAGTAGAATATAGGTTGGTTTTACAAGACCTGCCCTTTACCTTTACTGTTACAGCCATGATGAAACATCATAAAACGAGAGACGTTAGTTACACGGCCGTTTGTGTGTGTGGACGTGACGTGATCTGTAAACTACAAAAAAAAAAAAACCATCATGATTCTTCTCACTTGCCTTCCAAGCTGTTTTTTTTTTTTAAAGGTTGCATTTGTTTGGTCAAACCAAGCCTTGAGAGCGATGTTATAAATAAACAAATCCATTTTACTAGTAAGTAATAAAGTGGGTTTGACAAACAAAATACACAGGGACATAGTTTTACAGTGCTGCTGAAAGTGAAAACAAACCTATTTTTACCAAATCAATTTATTGACTAATAAAGGTCTGGTGCTCTCCACAAGGCTAGGCATATTTATTTATATAGCGAATTTCATACACAAGGTAACTCAATGTGCTTAACATGATTAAATGCATTTAAAAACAAAGAGCAAAAAGACATTTAAAAAACGTCCAGAAAAATAAAAGACGGCTTACTAAAGTTACTAAAAATCTGCAGTGTGGGAAATAAACAATTTGAGATATACAGGATTTCAAATGCTGTGATACCTCCATTTATCAGTTTAATTTGTATCTTGAAAGACCCTCGTAACTGAAGAAGTTCACATCTCAAATCATCTTTCCCCATTCAAATGAATGAATGTGCCATTGATCCGTTCCAGCCTCCCAAAAACATTAACAGAATTATCATTATTATGATTATTTTTTTAAATGATAAAAATGGCACCCTACAGTGTTGTAGTTTGTAAATACATATACCAATATCCATGTAATTGTTCTGAAAATTGTTTATTTACGACAAGTAATCTATGTTTGTTCCATCCATCTATGCCGGGATATATGGTGAAGCCAGCTGCACACCGAGCGACGTGGCTGAATTACACGGAATTTAGCAGTGTTTAGCGTCTGAATGTAAACTGTTGCCTCCCATGACGCTGGACTTGACAGTTTCCCCGTAGCTGCCACATGCCTGACCGTTGCCATGATCGTTTGATTGAAATGTTTATTTTATTACTCTGAAATTGGTTACACATTAAAAGCAGGTCAGCACAATGACCACCACATCATTTATAAAAATTGGCCTCGGAAGCAAATGAACGGCTCCGGCTTCCTGCCTCGCTGTCCAAGCTGCTGCAGGCGATGAATCACATGGCGGCGAGAGGATGCGGCCGTAAATTTAGTATCCCATCGCTCCTCAGCGTATTTCCATTCCCGAAACAAGCCTAAAAATGTTCATCCATTTAGGGTATTTTCCTCACTTCAATTCCTGCTTCCGTGTGACCCCACCTCACCCCCTTCTTCCAAGTTGCTCAGCTCTCTCATCTTTCCCATTTGTCCCTCTCCAGTTAGACCCACTCTAATCTCCTCAAAGCAGAACTGTGGAGCCTGAGTCCCCATCCGCGCAATGAGCTTTGACACGAGCTCTCATATCCCCCACCTTCATTAACCAGCGTCACCTTGTTTCCACCCGCTTCTTTTTCTACAAACTGGTCAAAGGGAGACCACATCCGGCCAAGAAACAAACAAAAGATCTGTTTGCACAGTTAGTCCATCCATCTGTCCATTTTCTCCCGCTTATCTGAGGTCGGGTCGCGGGGGCAGTAGCTTTCGCAGGGACGCCCAAACTTCCCTCTCCCCAGCCACTTCATCCAGCTCTTCCGGGGGGATCCCGGGGCGTTCCCGGGTCAGCCGAAGGACGTAGTCTCGCCGTGTCTCCCATTTATCGCAATTCAACAAGTCCAAGTGAAATGATCTTTTAGGAAATTGGCGTTCACATGCATCAATTTGTTATCAGTGACTCAACGTTGGAGGAATGAGCACAACTTTGGCGCCAAAACATCCACCGTCCAACAAACTTGATCTGTCATCCTTTGTTTTTTGATGGAAAGCAGAAGAACCATTCCTACCCAAATCCCGTTTTGTAATGGAAGTAGGTGCAAATGGATGTTTATTATTTTTAAGGCGTGACTTGTTGGTGCAATACACACATATCCACCCTTCTCCCAAGCTACTTGGATTCAGCCACAATATTAATGAGCTAGACACTGATCAATGATGCCGGCAGATATTGCAATATTTGTTTAATTACAACCCCAATACCGATGAAGTTGGGACGTTGTGTTAAACATAAATAAAAACTGAATACAATGATTTGCAAATCATGTTCACCCTATATTTAATTGAATACACCACAAAGACAAGACAAGATATTTCATGTTCAAACTGATAAACTTGATTGTTTTTAGCGAATAATCCTTAATTTAGAATTTTATTGCTGCAACACGTTCCAAAAAAGCTGGGACAGGTGGCAAAAAGGAGTGAGAAAGTTGAGGAATGCTCATCAAACACCTGTTTGGAACATCCCACAGGTATGGGTAACTTACACATCTGTGAAGGCACCATTAATGCTGAAAGGTACATACAGGTTTTGGAGAAACATATGCTGCCATCCAAGCAACGTCTTTTTCATGGACGCCCCTGCTTATTTCAGCAAGACAACGCCAAACCACATTCTGCACGTGTTACAACAGCGTGGCTTCGTCGTAAAAGAGTGCGGGTACTAGACTGGCATGCCTGCAGTCCAGACCTGTCTCCCATTGAAAATGTGTGGCACATTATGAAGCGTAAAACCCCGGACTGTTGAGCAGATGAAGCTGTACATGAAGCAGGAATGGGAAAGAATTCCACCTACAAAATCTTTGTGTTAAATTGAGGGGAATTTCAGTGTTGTATGAGTCTCAGCGTGAAAGGTGGCAAAATAAACCAAAGATTACCATTGCTCCGTGTGGTAGCCAGGTTCAAACTGCGTTTGAGCGTTAAAAAGAATTGTGACTCGGTTGTCTGGATTAAAATGACATATCCGGGAGTTCCTGTATGCTTGCATTGTTGGTTTGTACTTTGTCTTGCTTTTCTCCAAAATTGTTGCGAACCGCTAATCAAACTTCCTCAGAAGTACTTGGGGCGCTGTTGTCGTTGTCTGCCACTTCCATTAAGCGGTTCAAAAAAAAAAAAAAAACCCAAATCTTATCTGACGACCCATTTCCAGAATTGTCTTGCCGTTCTAATCCTCAGCGTTGTCCTCGAGAAGGGAAATCCTGCGGTTAGTGCTGTTTTGAACGAGCAAGTGGGCTCCACCAGTGCAATCCGCATTCCTATTCTTAGCAGAAAAAATACAACTTTTAAAAGGGAATCAAGACTATTGTGTTGTGACGCTACAAATGTGTCATGTAGCGCAAGGGTTTCAATTGAGAACTAACACAATACGTAATACAATACGGATGGATGGATGATTGGTATGCGGGTCACTGAGGTCGCAGAAGAGAGGAGCGTTCACCGGCCGACGACCGGACGCAGTTCCTCCGGCCTCTCCGAGGTCATCTCCCAGTTGGCCATGCAGACATGCAGCTTCTGTGATGCATAAGGAGCCTGAAGTTATGCGAGAGCTGGAGGAGATTCAGGAATCTTTACTGAAGCCCTTTCGGCCTGAGGGCCTGATTCTGCCCGCCACATCATTTGCTGCGGCCCGCTCAAGCAAATCATGTGCATCTACATGATAAAATCTGTAGCAAATTTGCAAACCCGTTTCACTTTTAATAACATGGAGATACTGTAGTTGTCTCGCCATGCTGCACTATTTGCATATACGGGCCACTCGTGCCAGAGTAGCATCTGCTCCATTTGCACACCGATTGAGGAGTATCTGTAACATTTGCACAACCGACATTGTCCCAGATGATCGCACTACTCGTCACTTTAAACCGCATACACTCCTTGAAGTCTCGGTGCCCTTTGCACAATGGTCATTGCACCGGACTATTGCAATATTAGTCATTCGAACTGCTCTAAGTGCTAGAGGACTCTGCATCTTTTTGCACAATTGTTTTTGTCAATGTCTTTATGTCTCCAAAGTGTTCTGTAAATTGAAGGTCTGTCGTACTAGAGCGGCTCCAACTACCGGAGACAAATTCCTTGTGTGTTTTGGACACACTTGGCAAATAAAGATGATTCTGATTCTGATCTTTAAATTTGACTTGTGAATTTAAAACTAGATATCCATCAGATTTCTTGTGTACAGTGTCCTGCAATTAGCAGGGGATTTGGGACCGCAAATAGCAAAAATCTGCCCGTATTTGATGCAGGTTAATAATAGTCTCTAAAAGCCACAAAATGGCTGCCAAGCTCTACTTTTCTAATAGACAAGGTTACAGCCTGGATAAAGGAAACGCTGCTCCCTTTCAACTGTACAAAAGCTGTGATAGAATTTTGCCCAAAAACATTTGGAAAACTGAATCGTACCAACTAAGCTTCCACTTTATATGTAATTATGTGATGAGGCAAAGTTATAGCAGCCCTCTGAGCGAAACCACAACTACAGTGCGGCCTGCGGCAAAAATGAGGTTGTCACCCCTGGTCTGCGGATAAAGATTTTTGCCCCCAAGACTGGAAATATGTCACAGAATTTGACAACACTGATGAATGAAAATACTTTTCTCATCGTTAACTCTAATATTTATTCTGCTCATCTAAAAAGAGTCATTTTGAAATGTTTATTGTATCTGTTTTTATGATGATGATTATTGTTTCGTCATGACTGGTCGCTGGTCAGTGCTCTAGCACCCTCTATTGGCCAGCTGCCACTGTGTGACATCTGTGAGTAAGAAAGAGGTTCTAACACTTCATACACTTTTTTTTTTTTTTTTTGCAGAGATGAGAGATTTTGATGTCTGACCCTTTGTTCAAATGGGAAAAGTGGTTTTGCTTTTTGTTTTTTTCCTGAGACCCATTACCTTTTGCTTTTGTCTCTCACTTCCAGGTGACGAATGATGACTTTATGAACTTTGAATTTATTCTCTGCATGGATGAGAGCAATATGAGGTACGTCAGCGTCCTGTGAATTTGGGAATTCTTTGAAAACGCCGTTGACGTGTTGAGTGTCGTTAATGGCCCTCTTGGATCAACAAGAGAATAAAAAACATGAGGGATCAAATTTGGCCGTGGTGAGAAGCGACTTGTGTGCTATTGCGCCACATTTTCCCAGCAACAATGAGCTATAACGTGTAGATGAATGCCTCCTTTTAATGAGCAATATACTTCCTTAATCTCTTTCCACGGGTCAGGGTGAGGGGTATTTTTCTTTCTACTTTGAACGTTTAGGGATCATTTTTTGAGATCACATGCCCACGGCAGATCTGATCTGTAAGGAGCTTAGCGAGTTCTTTGGATGCCATGTCTATGCTCCTTGGGCAGTTTTTTTTCTCTCTCCCCCTTTCTTTCCCACTTATTTTTCTCAGCAAATGTTAATCTGACCAGACTGAGAAAAGTAGAACTTGTGGCGAACAAAAAGGCCGATCGGGCCATTTGGTGGTGGTGTTGTCTCGTAAAGTACAAATATAGTGCAAACGCACTCAAATCGGCTTATGTCCTTTTGGAGCGCATGTCGACATATTTGACATCTCAATTTCTTCTTGTCCTTTCAGCGACTTGAAACGTAAAGGCAACGCGGTGAAGAATCAGCGGGCAAAAATCGAACTGCTCGGTACATATGATCCGCAGAAGCAGCTGATCATCAAAGATCCCTATTATGTAAGTAGTCCAGTACAATGAGTTGTGGTTTTCGAAACAGAAAGGCTTTGGACAGCAGAGTGAACGTGAAACAAGTGCTGTAAAGCTCTCCAAGGATTTGGCCTTTTCAAAAGCAGCTTTAGCTTAACTTCACACTTGCACAATGTCTGAAGACCTATGCAGCGCTTCCATCAAGCAGTTACGTTCTTATTGACTCTACATAGGAGAGAAAGCCCCTGCAACCCTAATGAGGACAAGTGCTATAGAAAATTGATCAATGGATTTACATCACTGGAGAAGCAATGTGAATCCCGATGATGACCTACAGTGGACTACACAAAGTATTCAGACCCCCTTAAATTCTTCACTCTCTGTTATATTGCAGCCATTTGCTAAAATCATTGAAGTTCATGCCCCCCCCCCCCCCCCCCCCCCCTCATTAATGTACGCACAGCACTCCAGATTGACAGGAAAAAAAACTGAATTGTTGAAATGTTTTCAGATTTAAAAAGAAAAACTGAAATATCACACAGCCATAAGTATTCAGACCCTTTGCTGTGACACTCTTATATTGAACTCTGGTGCTGTCCATTTCTTCTGATCATCCTTGAGATGGTTCTGCACCTTCACTGGAGTCCAGCTGTGTTTGATTATACTGATTGGACTTGGAAAAAAAAAAAAGGTTCTGCTGCACTTAAGATTCCCAAGAGCACAGCTGCCTCCATAATCCTTAAATGGAAGACGTTTGGGACGATCAGAAACCTTCCTCGATCTGGCCGTCCGGCCAAACTGAGCAATCGGGGGAGAAGAGCCTTGGTGAGAGAGGTCAAGAAGAACCCACAGATCACTGTGACTGAGCTCCAGAGATGCAGTCGGGAGATGGGAGAAAGTTCTAGAAAGTCAACCATCACTGCAGCCCTCCACCAGTCGGGGCTTTATGGCAGAGTGGCCCGACGGAAGCCTCTCCTCGGTGCGAGACACATAAAAGCCCGCATGGAGTTTGCTCAAAAACAACTGAAGGACTCCAAGATGGTGAGAAATAACATTCTCTGGTCTGATGAGACCAAGATCGAACTTTTTGGCCTTAATTCTAAGTGGCATGTGTGGAGAAAACCAGGGACTGCTTATCACCCGTCCAATTAAGTCCCAACAGTGAAGCACGGTGGTGGCGGCATCATGCTGTGGGGGGTGTTTTTCAGCTGCAGGGACTGGACTACTTGTTCCAATCGAAGGAAAGATGAATGCGGCCAAGTACAGGGATATCCTGGACAAAAACCTTCTCCAGAGTGCTCAGAACCTCAGACTGGGCCGACAAGACAATGACCCTAAGCACACAGCGGAAATACCGAAGGAGTGGCTTCAGAACAACTCGGTGACTGTTCTTGAATGGCCCAGACAGAGCCCTGACTGAAGCCCAATTGAGCATCTGTGGGAAGACCTGAAAAAGGCTGTCCACCAACGTTCACCATCCAGCCTGACAGAACTGGAGAGGATCTGCAAGGAGGAATGGGAGAGGATCCCCAAATCCAGGTGTTAAAAACTTGTTGCGTCATTCCCAAAAAGAATCATGGCTGTATTAGCTCAAAAGGGGGCTTCTACTAAATACTCAGCAAAGGGTCTGAATACTTAACGGCTGTGTGATTTTTCAGTTTTTCTTTTTTAATAAATCTGCAAAAATCTCAACAAATTAGTTTTTTTTCTGTCAATATGGAGTGCTGTGTGTACATTGAGGAAAAAATGAACTTTAGCAAATGGCTGCAAATAGCAAAGTGAAAAATGTAAGGGTACTTTCCGTACCCACTGTGTAAGAAAACTGAAGCAGAAAAGTTGGCGAGAGAAACAAAATATGAGTTGGCACTACAAATCCTGGCTCTGAACTTGCCTGTTCTGTGGTCTTGAGTCCTGTCTCGAGTGAAAGAGCGTCAAACACTACTAGACACGGCATATAAAGAGTAAGAACAATAGTGATTTTTGAGTGACAATCCAATCTTCAATCAAATATGAAAATATTTATCCAAATATATATCAGGTGTCATTCTCATAGCCCGATTGCCCACTCATTGTCGCATAACCCGATCTATTAGTGCCAGTTTCCGTGGAGAGCAAGAGTTGCAGTGTCCTCAAGGTTGATTGATTTGAGGCGTGGAGCAACAACTTTGGCTATTTCAAAAAAGGGCCTCCAGAAAATTTCCAAAATCGCTGGAAGATTACCTCCAATCCAATCATCGAATAACTCCTGTTTTCCAAGTTCACGTCTTTTAATCAGTCAGAAGACTTTTGTCTTTGTCCAATGCTGGCAATAACAAACAAATCTATTATTTGTATATAAACATATTAATTAATCACAGAACAAAATGGTTCAGTTTCAGTGTTTTTGTGCCACTATTGACCTTGGCTTTTACTCTTCGAGGCACGGATCTCGGGCTGATTGAGATCTCTCATCACACTAATTACACTGTGAAAGAACTGAAAAGGCTAAAAGGAGTATTTTATTCCAGTGTATTATGAAGACAAACAATTTGATGCCAATGTTGCCAGATTTGTTGTTGGCATCCTGAATTGATTTCCCTCAGGGCATCTCCACAGCGATGCATCTGTATTTTGAAACTGCATTCCGGCGCTGTGTGTAAGCGGCATAGTAAAATTGGCCCTTGATCTTTCAACAGCTGAATTTGTGCTTATTTTAATATCTGTTTCCTGCAGGATGACACTCCTCATTCCCTTTTTTCGTCTGCAGGGAAGCGATGAAGACTTTGAAAAGGTGTACGAGCAGTGTCAACGATGCTGCGAGGCGTTTCTTGAGTCGAACTCGTAGCGTTGTCGCTCGCCAGATGGCCGTCGTCAAGGCATTCTTTGGCCACATCGTTTTGGAGGAAAAAACTGCCAGAACGCGAACAGGTTTTTGTGTTTTCACTCATTCTGACCACATTGTTGACTTCAACAACAATGCCTGTGTTGAAATAAACCATTACAACTCACTCAGGTCATCTTGATACTTTTGTGAGTGTGGCGCAAACGAGAGCGTTACAATTACGGATTTGTGCAAATAGTAGTCAGGGGGCATTTATCTGATGAACCAATATAAAATTATATTAGCATTATATTCCAGAGGGGAGTTAAGTAAACTAAAAAGGGGGATGACAACAAAGTTGCAGAGCTCTCTTAAGACGTGGAAGGATCACATCGCCTCGGACTACTGGAACGCTAATCGCCATTCGGGACGCTGTTTTAATACTGTGCAGGGAACTTGTTTACAACGTGAAGCAAGTTCCCACTCTTGAATTCCTCTGCTGCTGGTGTGGTTAACAACAAGAGTTCAAACGTGCTCAGCAGTTAAGATTTAAATTTTCCAGTTCGAACTTCATGGACCGTATTTTCCGCACTATAAGGCGCACTTAAAAGCCTTTCATTTTCTCAAAAATCGACGGTGCGCCTTTTAACCCGGTGCGCCTTATGCGTGCACAGACTTCCACAAAATCTGTAAAAATGTGGTTGTGCGATTTTGGTCAGCGCCCCGCTTGATTGACTGTCGGACCGTTTCCCGCCGACATAGGGACGTAATACGTACACTACGTACGCTGGCAGCGATAAACCAATTAGAGAACATTACGTAAAGCCACGTACAGTGCGTACGCTTACCTCCGCCACGCCTCCGGTAAGTATACTGTACTACCGGTATGCTGCTAAACAACATTTGTTTGGCTAGGGACCCCCGAAAATGGCATCAGCGAAGAGACATGCTTACGAGGCGCAATTCAAACTACAGGCAGAAGCGTCTCGACAGTCAGGGGCGAGTTACGCCACCATACGTGAATGGATTGCGGACGCCTGGGCTAAGGTATCCGCTTTGACCGTTGTCATTGCCGAACAGCCACGCGGCTCTCCAAACTCCTACTCGTCGCTCAAATCCTAAGTCCGAAGCGGGTATCCTAGACAAATGAGTAAAGCCAAATTACTGAGCTTTCTTAGCCTGCACCTTCTGGTGTGGGTGGAGCATGGTGCAGAGATCGTGTGGAGGATTCGCAATGAAAATCTGGGTGCGAGATTCCAGCTCCCCCCACACCCCCACCCCCTTTTTTTTTTGTCTTTCACAGCTAGTAGTAACCATGTGGAAAAAAGTGGAACCTTTGAAAAGGGGCTGAAGTGTATCTACAACTTCAATGTGGGGTCAGTTAAAAAAAACAAAACATTACTGTATCACTTTGAATGACAGGAAACCAAGTCACTCTAGAAAAAGAAAAAAGAAAACATTTCCATCAAGAAAAGCCTCCTTTGTTGTTCTTTTTATTGAGGTCCTGTGATCTCGTTCTGAAAGAACTGTTTCAGGGCCCTCTGCGTAGCTCGACGCGCACACTGCAAAAACTGTTGCTGCGCGTCGAGCGCCACGGAGATCATCTCTCACGATTGCTCCGTTTTAGTCACATGCTGTGATGACGTCCTCGGCGTGCCCCTGGGTTCTACATACCAACTACGCCGCCGCCTTCTCGATCGATTTTGCAGCATAATTAAACGTATCATCTGGTCATCTAGCTCCATTTGTTCTAGCATACATTCTTCCACGGTCGCCATTGTTGTTGCTTGTTACTGAAAGGAAAGTAAAAACGGCTACTGGAAATGGCCCAAAAAATGCAGAGGAAACTCCAACCTGTGGCGTCGTAGCCAATAGCAGCCGTCGCGACACCCCCGACTTGGAGGAGCCAATGGTTGTATTAGCTCTTGCTAATTAGTGCTATATTTCTTTCAAAAGTTTCTTGTTTTCATAGAATGTGGCCGTAACCTTTTAATGTCAATTGATATTGTCTGAATCCAGTCCTTCAAAGTCTATTAGAAATGATGCTGGATGGGGCTGTGACTCATTCGCAAGGATGTAGCCAAAGTTTAAATGAAGTAAGTGGTCATTGGAGGGCCTGCCAATTGTTTCATATCCGGGCGGCATCCATGTGTTCCGTTAGCATCTGTGATGGTGTTAAAAGGGGGGAACTAATGGAAAAAGTAAGTCATAATCTTGCAATAATAATTTTATGAGCGAATCCCAAGGAGGAGAATATTTTATTCTGTATTATCTTAAGGACCAACCAGTTCAGGGTGTACCCCGCCTCCTGCCCGATGATAGCTGGGATTGGCTCCAGCACGCCCGCGACCCTCATGAGGAGAAGCGGCTCAGAAAATGGATGGATGGATGGATGGATGGATGGATATCTTAAGGACATTAACTGTTCTGACTTCCGGTATTGCAAGTCTCCCAAACATGAAGAAGTCATCCACTAATGATCTGCTCTGACACTAATAATGGACTTCAGTTTTCTGGATAATAACTGGGGCTGTTTCTTTCACTCACTCTGCTGCTAGGCTATCTGTGCACGCACAGCTAAAGGGCGTCAATGTGTACTCTTTGTGAACAAGTGCATGAGAAAAAAGTCGAACAGTTTAAGGACAATGTTCCTCAACGTACAATTGCAAGGAATTTAGGGATTTCATCATCTACGGTCCATAATATCATCCAAAGGTTCAGAGAATCTGGAGAAATCACTGCATGTAAGCGGCGAGGCCCAAAACCGACATTGAATGCCCGTGACCTTCGATCCCTCAGGCGGCACTGCATCAAAAACCGACATCGATGTGTAAAGGATATCTCCACGTGGGCTCAGGAACACTTGAGAAAACCAATGTCGGTAAATACAGTTCGGCGCTCCATCCGTAAGTGCAACTTGAAACTCTACTATGCAAAGCAAAAGCCATTTAGCAACAACACCCAGAAACGCCGCCGGCTTCTCTGGCCCCGAGCTCATCTAAGCTGGACCGATGCAAAGTGGAAAAGTGTTCTGTGGTCCGACGAGTCCACATGACCTTCTTGAAACCTTTGAATGTCGAACTGTTCAATGTTTCAGTAGTTTTTCCACAGCTTGCTTTTCGACGACAAGGCGCCGAACGGCAATACTCACAACCGCTTTTTGATCCGTGAATGTACCAAATTACATTTCCTGGTTCACTTAGAAAAGGTAGGTCAACAGTCCTCTTCATCCTGTGACCAAGACAACACCGAACGGTCGGTTAACAGTGCCTCGCTGGGATGTTCTTAGTGGGAAGTGGCCACTGAGCTGGGAGTGTCTCAGAATGTCATCAACAGGTGACAACAGAGATACAGAAAGACTGGAAGAGTCACAGAAAAAAAGGCATAGAAGTGGATGTGTTCGGAAATAAAAATATAAAAATGAGAATTTTGCAGTTCAACTCTTTATTAGTGAACATCAATTTGTGTAAAAAGTTTTGTCACACTGAACATTAAAAGTTTAGAGAAGGTCGTGTGAAATTCTCTAAAGGTTATACCGTAGTGCATTTTAGGTTCATCCTGAAATTTCTCCCGAAAGGGCAATATCCCCAAGTTTTTTTGAGTTGTGCATATGATGTGGTGTGTTATGGGGAAGCTTGTTGACCAGATGTGAGGTGTTCAGTTACCATTTTCTGATGGATTTGTTCAGCAAACCCTAAGAAATGAGTTACAGCATTCATGACAGGAATGGGACAAGTGTATGATGAAGCGTGGCAGTACTATTGTCTACTGAGAGGCAGAGAGAAAGAAGGCAGTGGTAAAATGAAAATGTTGTCTGAGGAGTTGGTGAGCCAAACTGAAACTGGGCTGAACTGGTGCTAGCGAGTAGAAGTTCTGTTTTTTCACTGATAAGCTTGAGAAAGTTGACGGAAAGCCAAACTCCGGGATGGAGACGGGAGAGGTGAAAGTAGGCAGAGTGATGAAATCGAGGTGTTGTCTGATGAGTTGTCGACAGAAAGGAAAAGGTACTGACTTTTAGAAAGGGCTGATTTGGTGCCAAAGAAGTGGCAGACGTTCTGTTTTTGCATTGTTAAAATAGGGAAAGTTGACGGTCAACCGAGTCAATTTGAGAGGGAGCTGGGTGGGCGGACAGGTGTGCTTTATAATGAGCAGGGGTGTCCATTAAAAAGACGTTGCTTGGATGGCAGCATATGTTTCTCCAAAACCTGTATGTACCTTTCAGCATTAATGGGGCCTTAACAGAATCAGAATCATCTTTATTTGCCAAGTATGTCCAAAAAACACACAAGGAATTTGTCTCCGGTAATTGGAGCCGCTCTAGTGCCACAACAGACAGTTAATTGACCGAGAACACGTAGGAGACATAAAGACATTGACAAAAAAAAAAACATGTCACTGAGCAAGAAAGGGTTGCTAGTTAGAAATCTGAACTAAAAGTCCAATATCCCTAACTTTTTTGTGAGTATTGTATTTAAAAAAAAATAAAAAATCCTGGTCCTCACATTAAAAGCCATAAATACTGTATAACGTTGCCCATGTCTCTCGCCAACATCCTCCAACTTATTCAAGCGAGTCTGATGCTTATCCTGTAAAATGACCTTAAGTGACAGGAAAGGGGCATGAAATAGAATTATTCTTTTTGTGTGGGGGTAAAACGTTTAAGGGGTTTGACGCATGTCCAGAAACAGATTGTGTTTGATTTAGGATGTCATTTCACTGACTTCAATGTTAAGGACCTAATACTGTACGCTGCATCAAAATCTCTTTTGGCCTTGTGGAATGAAGTTGTAATGTGTGGCCAATGCAAAGTGATTATCCTTAAGCAGCGTGTTGTTTTCAAGCACCCCCCAAAAAAAACAAAAAACCTTTGTACGTCTTGTTACTATTCATAACTGCAGCTGCATCGCTTCGGAATCTGCCAACGTACAAAACGTGTATTTCCTGGTGGGCGCTCGCTGCATTGAAAAATCCATTCGTACAGGTCAGACATGATCATTTATTTCCCATTAACATGACGGCTTTCTCTAATCTAACATTTCCTCAACGACATGTTTCAAGGAAAACAAACAAAAAAAAGGTTAGACACAAGCATACGCACGGACTCTATATTCGCGCTCACGCCTCGTATAAAGCTCAGGCAAGGGGTTGCTAGTAAACAGTTCATAAACAGCGCGGGTCAACTGTGTCAGCGTTCTGGGGGAAAACAAAACAAATTGAAAAACACCTGCCCCAAAAAAGCACTGACAGAGGGGGCGCCGCCGCCGCCGCCGCCATGCTTGGCTCAGCAATCACCTCATCATCATCATCAACATCCCACGCATTGTGTCGGCAGGAAAAAACTACCCCTGGCTTTTTGTACCAATTATATAATTTATTTAAATATAACTTGCTTTTATATATCATATACAGCTATATATCGCTTATATGCCGGACATTTTTTTATGTTTTTGATTGACACACAAATGTGGAAATGGTCGAAGCAGTCCAGTCGAAGCTTTTCAAATATATAAATATAGATTTTGATGGAATCTTCTGTGACTTCCCACCGTGGTTCGTGTCCCGTGAACATCTCGTGTCGGCGCTCGGGCCAACGGAGTCGGTGTCCTTTAGCGAGCTAATGGATCGTCCTGATGTCTCTCGTCTCCATCTTTGCAAGATTTCCAACATATTTGAAAGGGCTCTTGGTCCCACCGGGTTCTTTGTGTCTTTGAGCGCCGTCCATATTGTCAGTAGACTTCAGGAGAAGCGACACTTGTTATGCCCGAGTTCAACAAAAGGGCTGGTCTCAGTGTTTTTTTCCAGACGGCTCTCCCAATGTCTGAAGCACTTTTCCCAGCCAAGACCATTAGAATTCTGGATAGCAGGTGTTTAGCTTGGACCTTGAAAAAAAATGAGAACAAAAAAAATTTAGTGCTTTCTTCTTTAATTTTTTGGCAGGAGAATTCAGAAAATTCTCCCTTTCCCTTGTGCTACTTTTAATGCTCTGTGTTCACGCAACACCTGCACTTTCTAGTGAGAACTAGACTTTACACCGATTTCATCAGGCTGATCGGTATCGGCCGATAATTAGCATTTTATGCTGATCGCCGATCCGATCAATGACGTCATCGATCGGCTCCGCGAAAGACATTAACTCTGCGTCGCCATCGTGCACAGTATATTTGAATCCAAAAGCTAGTTTATCTTTAGCCTTGTCGCGCGTCTTTTTACGTAGTATTGGAAATACCTGACGGTCAATAAAGTTATTTAAAAAAAAATATATATATATATATGTGTGTGTGTGTATATGTATACGTGTATGTATGTCGGCGGTGTGGGACAGACAACACGTAATGCCGGATCAGACAACAAGACAAATTTGCTCTTTCACGATTGTACTATGTCAGACTGCTGCAATAAAATCTTGTATTCCGATACCTTGCGCATCGCGTTTTTTACGATCATTGGGCTTTATCTTGTCAACTCAAAGGCGACCGGATACACTCGTTACCGTGGCGACGACAACGAGCGGAGCGCCGACGTTGTATTGTAAGGAGAAAATAGGGGAAAAAGTGCGTTGGTGCTCAGGACGGGAGAAGTGCTGACGTTGGTTTAAGGCTCGCTTGAGGTATGTTCACGTACTTTGAATCCGATGCGGCTCGCAAGCAGACAACAAAACGTTATGTAGCCTAGCAACTATTTTCTGAGGTATCATGGAAAAGCATTTTTTTTCCTTCCAATTAAGGTTGTACAGTATACTAGTTATGATGTCACTTATAACCCACTGAGTTTAAACTTGTAGTAAATACCAGTGGTGGTGGAACACTATCGGAAGCACTGACCTACATTTACAACCTAAATGAATATTTGTTCCATGAATTTGTGTTCATTTATTCAGCAAAAATACCAGTTTGGTTCCCAACAGTCTATTCCCCTCATCAGCATGAGCATTTTTCTCGGCTGCATTGCTTCCAGGATGTGCGAGATGTATTTATGTATTTATGTATTTTGTCCAGTCAGGTTTCAGCTTCTATGTGCCACCACGTCAATCTAATCTGCCCACGACCTGAAAAATCAGCGGTCGATGTAAAACAAATGATTAGCAATGGGACTGCTTCTTTCAAAGGGGTACAAATCCCAACTAAATTTTTGTAACGCTAGTCCTGTCAGCGTTGAAGGTAGAATATGAATACCTTGCTCGTGTTAGCCCCCCGTGCACATGGGGCTGCCGGCAAGACGCGTGAGAAGCCGTGCACATCTTTTGATATCTGCCAAAAAGAAGAAAATAGAGATGCCTTAAATGAGAGTTTCTTGGACGCTTTTGTTGGGCAACATGCGGTGGATGATCGTGTTTAGCTTGCTTACATGCAGGTATCGTGCAGTCTCTGGTCTGGTAGTACACGTGGTACACATGCTTCCAGCACTTGGGGCTGAAGTAGAGGGGCCCTGAAAAGGCAAACGTGGAACATACTTCAAAAAAGGCTAACATCGTCATCATCATCATCATCACCAAACTCCTCTCCTCCAAGCTTCTCCAGCTCAGCGTGTCGCCTGCCATCTGCCAGTGGATTTACAGCTTTCTGACGGGCAGGACACCGCAGGTGAGGCTGGGGGAGGCCACCTCATCCACATGCAGCATCAGCACTGGGGCACCCCAAGGTTGTGTCTTCTCTCCACTACTCTTCTCTCTCTACACGAACGACTGCACCTCAACGCACCCGGCTGTCAAACTCCTGAAGTTTGCAGATGACACCGCTGTCATCGGCCTCATCAAAGACGGTGACGAGTCTGCATACCGACAGGAAGCGGAGCGGCCGGAGCAACCTGGAGCTGAACACGCACAAGACTGTCGAGATGGTCGTGGACTTCAGGAGGCATCCTTCGCCACAGCTGCCCCTCACGCTCTCCAGCTGCCTCGTGTCAACCGTCGAGACCTTCGAGTTCCTGGGGATTACAGTCTCTCAGGACCGGAAGTGGGCGACCGACATCAACTCCGTCCTCAAAAAGGCCCAGCGGAGGATGCACTGCCTGCGGCTTCTGAGAAAGCACGGCCTGCCACGGGAGCTGTCGGGGCAGTTCTACACAGCGGTCATCGACTCGGTCCTGTGTTCTTCCATCACGGTCTGGTTTGGTGCTGCTACAAAAAAGGACAAACTCCGACTGCGACGGACAATCAAAACTCCTGAAAGGATTGCCGGTACCCCCCTTACCCACCGTTGAGGACTTGAACGCTGCCAGAACTAAGACAAGAGCGTGCAAAATCCTCTCGGACCCTCCACATCCTGGTCTTCCAGGTCCTTCCCTCTGGTAGGTGGTACCGAACAATGCAAACTCAAACTAGCAGACATTCCAACAGCCAGTTGCCTCTTGCCGTCAACTTCTCAAACAGCTAACTTACAATTCCTCGTCTTGAGTTTGTTGTCACATTCTGTCGGGCCAATTCTATATGACTCGGGCACTCGCTGTAGTCGTCTGGCCACGCTGCACCCTTTGCATATCTGTTGTTGCCCAATACCGGCCACTCATGCCAGAGTAGCATCTGCTCCGTTTGCACACAGACTGAGGAGTATCTGCAACATTTGCACAATCGACATTGTCCCAGATGATCGCGCTACTCGTCACTTGAAACCGCATACACTCCTTGAAGTCTCGGCGCCCTTTGCACAATGCTCATTGCACCGGCCTATTGTCCCAGAAAAAATTCTAATAATTGTACCGGCATTACCAGATAACGAGCAACCTTTTATTGCTCAGTGTTTTTCTCAATGTCTTTGTCTTTTAACTATTCTCTGTCAACTGACTGTCTGTTGTCGTACGAGAGTGGCTCCAACTACCGGCGGCAAATTCCTTGTGTGTTTCTTGGACAAACTTGGCAAACTAAAGATGATTCGCATCTATATTTCCTTATTTCCAAGTATTTTGCAGCGCCTTCACCCGTCCGCCATTAATATTGTCTCCCTCGTACCGGTTGACACCTTTTGCTTTCAATTTGGCAACGCTTACTTAGGAAGGAAAGTCTTACCTGTGATATGTTTCAGGTATTTGCCCTTCCTCCGGTGATCTTGCGGGGATACGGCTGGTGAACAAGACAAAACAGGAGGGCGTTACGCGTCGGTTTACCCGCATTTGGTGATGATATGGCATTGGTTGTACTCTGTCATGCCCAACCCTGATAAGCGCCGCTATTGGCAATGAGTTGTCAGTAGCGTTATCGTCAAACATACTCTTGTGAATGGGTGGGCGCACAAAAAGCCAAAAAAACCCACCAAATAGCCTAGAAGGCACGTTTGACATTCGTCGTCTCGCCTTGGACCGTTTTTTTGCTCGGCTTTTGAAAGCAACTGTTTTGCATGAATTTTAACTGATGCATGTGATCCAATTTATATAAAAAAATAAATAAATAAATAAACAACCATTGAGGGTCTGTTATAAAAATCCCCATAAATGTAACCACATTTGTTCCTTTGCTGCATTATATTTTTCACAAATTGAGCACAGCCTTTGTGAAAACTGAAATGGGCCCTTGTTTTTTGTTGTTGAAAAGGTCCCAGTAGGCTTACGGCGACCATTAATGTCAAATGGCCTTAAACTCGGTCTCTGCTGGGGACATTTATATTCATGGACTGATTACTGCCACCGACGTGTATATACGTCAGATGTTCATCAACAGGGTGCTCACAGCGAGCTTGTCTGTGAAGTTCAGGTTTGTAAACCGGTCTCCTGACCAACAGATCGCTTTGGATTTGAAATCAGCACAGCTTTTGAGCCGAAGACAAAGATTGGTCAGTGAACCTCGGCTTGTTACGGCGATTATGAGGGAGACAAATGCCAACTGTAGCTATTAGAAAATGTGTGCCGCCATTGAGAGAAAAGATGACAGTTTATGGAGTGAATGATGAACGGCATGTTTATTAAAAAAAAAAAAAAAAAAAAGTCACTGACGAGCAATGCGGGGAGTCAGTATCTCTCACGACGTGTTTCTTAGTTGTTTTCTCGGTAATCAGTTTATTATTTTGCCATTCAAAAGCCCTTTTGCAGAAATGTTTCCAATTGAGATGAGAGAATTGCAGAATTAGGACTTCATAAACGGATTCGTCGTTTATTATGCCCAATATTTACATTGAATTGAAACCGCAGCAGCGGCTGCCTCGCTTCGCCCCCGCCGACGGCACTTACGGCAGCTAACTCTTTAACAGGCGCTAAGCGCACGTTCGAAATGGGCTTAACGGTTAAGTCTTTGCCGTCCGTTTGTGCGAACAATAGTGTCTGTCAACTGCGGACTACGCCACTTTACGTCAATTGGAGGGAGGCGTTTTAGTTGCTGTTAATTCCGACCTTAAGTGGGGTCGCTGGGGGTCGCTGGTCACTTTTATGCACCTTTTTGGCCCTGGAGATATTACAAACTGTTACTGTTTCAAATAGTTTTTTTGATTTGAGGGAGGCGCTTGTATAAGTAGGTGATCCAAAATGAATGTTAATCTTACGAAGGGGCTCTTGGTGTGGTGTTATGCACAAACAAACACTCGACAAATGACGACGCACATTTTTGGCCCCTGAAAAATGGTATTGGTTTTGATTTCGAGGGTGGCGTTTATTTTCTCCAAGTTATGTTTAATTGAGGCACCGGTCGGCCCCCTATGAATTCTAACCTTATGGGGCTGGGCACTGGGAGCGCTGGAGCCTGCTAAGAAACGCTTAGCACTTGTCTCAAGACACCATTTTTGGGCCTTGGAACAAAAAAAAAAAAAAAAAAAAAACCGTTGCTGTTTTCAATCAGTTTTTCATGAATAAGTCCATTTGTATGCGGATGACACACTTTCACGTCTTTGGCTCAATTATGGGAGCTCTGCTCCACTTGATCACGATCACATGCATTTCTCCAAGTGCGTGAACGCTGCACTCACTCGAAGATGAGCGCACGCAGCTCTTGCGCAACGACGCCGCCGCTCGCCCAAAGGATCGAATGCGAGTTTCCGCTGAGCTTCTTGCTCCCTTCAAAACGCACACGAAAAACTACCGCCAGAAAAAGGAGGCAATATAATGTGAAGGAGACTTTGAAGTTCCAGGACGCCGGCTACGTGCGCTTCTGCACCGGGTCGAGTCGCAGGAACAGCAAAATTAGCTTCCGCCGTTTTCCTCCCAGCGCAGTGGATACCCGCAATACAAAAGATTAAAATTAAAAGCTGACATTTTGCAAAGGAGCAAATGGATTGTGCTCTTTTTGTCACTTGTTGGAACGGAACGTCATTTCTTGCCCATCGTTTTCGCAAACGGGATCTCCCGGAGCTCGGAATGCAGCGGACGCAAGTTGTGATCTGGAAACCGAGTTTTCTGTCCAACGCTCAAAGAAACACCTTGACGACAACTGCGACTTGTGACTTAAAGCTCCCCTGCTATCTTATATCTTACCCCTTGTCGAAATGTCTTCCACGCGCCGAGTAGCAAGAAAACCCTCTTTTGTATTCCGCGTATCCACGACGCTGAAAGGACGGCCTCACTTGCAATTTTTCTGCCAGTTGAGGGCCTCCAGTTTTTTTGTCTGTTCATTTTACACAGAGCACGAGGCTAACCAGAAGCTCATTTACGATCGCCGTCGAGATCGGAAGTGCTTCCGGGCGCTCGTGCACGTTAATGCATTGGATTCGCTTTGCATAACAGGACTTTGTGAAAGTACCCGAGACGCGGACTCGTTCACTGCGCTGGCGTTCCTCAGCCGCCTCTAAAAGGCTTCGTTTGTATTTGCAACCGTGAAAGAAGAAGCCGAGAGGCCGGAGGTGAAGGGAGGCAACGTCGAGCGTGGGGGAGGCTGCCATTATCGGCGTGTCATCGAGAAAAACTGGTAAGTCGGGGGGGCGGGGGGGTGCACCTCGGCCCTGGCGGAGGGCGTTTCTCCCCACTTATAGAAGAACTCGAGCGCCTTCGTTCGCGTTAGCGGTTATCCCGCCGCAAGTGCGACGTGCGGTTAGAAAGCTAGCTTGGAAAATACATCTTCCTTCCTTTCGGAGGGAGAAAGACGCGAGAGCAAGAGCAAGAGCAAGGGGGGGGGGGGGGGGGATACCAACGAAAGGCCAACGTGACAGCTAGCGTTTGGACGGGGGCTTTGCGCGTCCGCTTTAGAGCGCCTCGTTGTCGCCGTGCGGAAAAGCCCAACCCGGTGTGATCTATTGTTTTTCAATAGCCCAAAGGCTTTTAGCGGATATACTTTTGTGGCTTAAACGAGTGGGCACAAGAAAGCTGCCAGGCGGAGTGGCATCCGTTTTCCAGGTGGTTTTCGCGTCTTTGACAGTTGGACGAGGCGTGGCTTCGGCGCATGCCACGCCCACAACGCTTGAGAGTGGAGAATTGTGAAGCCTCATTTTCCACACTTGATGAAGAAGACGTTGAATCTCGACGCAACTTTTTGGCCCTGGAGAAACTACAAATAGCAACTTAGGAAGCTGCGGCAAGATGCCCATTTATGTCGCCTTTCCTTTTGAGACCCCCCCCCTCATACATGTGACCCTCCACGTTTTGTAGACTTTGCCGACTCACCGGTTGTCCGATCCCTTCTGTCTGTTTTCGATCTCTTCGAATCCTTCCGCTGCCCGTGGGGCATTGTCGTCGTCATGGCGACGGCGCTCCTCCGACGGCTCCAGGGGGCTTCGGCCGCCGTCGTCCCGGTGGCGGTGGCGGTGTCGGTGTGGCCGCGGCTCCGCTCCTCCTCCGCGCGCCTCCAACCTCGGCTCACGCTCGCTCTCGTCGTCGGCGCGGCGCTGGCGAGCGCGCACGTGAGAAGCAGGACCAGTCCCAGGGCGGCGGGCGCGCGCATCGCCGTCATGGCTCACACGGATGAGAGACGGGACCCTCCCTCTCCCCCCCCAAAAAAAGCGTTGTCCTTCTTCTTGATAGCTGCAAGATAAGAGCGGATGAAAGTGACGAACACTTTAGGGAGCCACGTGATTGCAAATTCCAGCAGGAATTTGCAATCACCCCCCCCCCCCCCCTCCCCCCCACCACCACCACCACCACCGGACGGGGACCCCATGTTTATTGACAATTCACACCAAAATAAGCCAGTTAAATGCTTTTCCTTTGAATATATACTTCCGAAACCAACACAGTACGCAGAGACCCCGTCGTGTCATTCCGGAGAAGTACGATGCACTTTTATGGTCGGCGGTGGGCCGAGGAGCCGAACAAGTAAGAGTACCGTTACTTTACAATAATAGCACTCGAGTCAAAGGTAGTCACAAAGTTACTTTTACTGTCCCTCCTTCCCAAATAAGCCCCCCTCCCCTGCGACAAATAAAGGTTCTCGACGTAAGGGCCTTCTATTCTGGTGCCCAGAAGTCGACTTTTTTTTTTTTTTTTTTTTGCTTGTACTTTTGGGTCAAGTCGCAAGTCCTAGACTTTGAAACAGGACTCGGGACTTGATTTGCAAGTTGAGGGCGAAGACTTGAGACCGACTCGTAACTCGCAAAGCGGCCACTTGCTCCCACTTCTGCTATCTAGCGCCCATTCCGGTGTTAAATCCGACCCGAAAGCGCTCCGTCCGGCACGCAGAGATCCGTTTGGTTATGATGCGCAATGCACAACATTCATTCAGTCCAACAAAATGCCTTTGCAAGAAATGAAACCATTTCCCCACGCGTGCACACACAGAACCCCAAAAAGTGACTTTTACCGAAAAGTGACACAATAGTAATAATAATAATAATAATAATAGTCGCCAATGAAGATTTTTTTTAAAGGTGAGTCAATGCAAAACGACCTATGAGCGTGTTTTGAATGCATACGCGCCCAGTGCGTCTTTATGATACCTACAAAAACCTCCCAGCACGCACAGAAACCCAGTAAGTCACTTTTATTGATAAAATCTAAAAAACAATAAAGATGTTCAAATACCAAAACAGACCTTAAAGGTGCGCTGTTCCAATCCCGCTGGTTAAGTCCGCTCAGCAAATCAACTCGATGCGCAAAGTGTCCTCTGCTTCGGGTGACGAGCGGCCATCGGGCTGCGGTGCGCCATGTCCGCGTGGGCGGGGAAGCTCCTCTCAGCCTCCTCGTCTTGTGCGATGCCAGCGACGATGACGACTCTCCTCGCTCTTCCTCGCCCTTCTTTCAATATATGCCCCCTCTCTTTCCACCCCACCTCCTCCTCCTCCTCCTCCTCCTCCTCAGTACTTCCAGCGAAATTCCCAGTCTGCTGTTTGCAGAAATTGCGCCGTGCGTAAAAGGTCTCCAAACTGGATTACGCGCGGAGTGTTGCGAAACTTTGGCCATCACTTGAGATGAACTTGGCTGCGAGTCAGCGGCCCGCCTTCTTTCATGCAGACGTGGATCATCGCGCATTTACGCCCCCCCCCCCCCCCCCCGCCGTTGCGCCAGTGTTTTCAAACTTGGCCGATTTGCTGCATCAGAAATGGAAATCTGGAAAATGGAAAAGCACAATGCTTTTGTGAGGAAACCATCAAAACTGAGCAAGGTTAAATAAATGTTGAGCCAAAACAAAATATAAGTTTCGACCAACTTCTTCGACTTCAACTATCTTCGTTAAAAAAAAAAAAAAAAAATACAAATACCGTAACAAAAAACAATCTCAAATTTTAGGGGCGCTTGAGTAGACAGTGGGGGGGGGGGGGGGATTGAATTTGCACACGATCAAAATGTGGTGGGCTAATTTTGCCCTCTTCTCGAAAATAACAACGTTAGTTTAGCACGTGAATCGTGTGCAACCTTCCGTGTTCGAATTCAATTCAAAGTACTTTCTCTGCTTCAAACTTCCACCAAAGTACATCAACGGTGACATTTGGAAGGTTTTGTTTGTTTTTGGGGGGCCGTGCTGGTGCTGAAAGGAAAGCGTCACCTCGATGTCCGGCGACTGAAGAACTTTAAGAAGGTTCGAAGGCCACGGGCCGCCCACACTCCGGTCCCGGACCACGGGCGAAAACCGAATTCCACCGAGGTCACGTCGCAAAAACCAATCGCGGGCCAAGTTGACTGTCCCGCTCAGCGCAAAGCTAAAAAGAACACACAAATCCGCCTTCTGCTAGCTTAGTGCTTCCACGCGATGCGAAACGCCGTAGGTGAGCTAAAGAATAGCATCGATAGTTGCGCTAATACTCGAACACAAACGGTGCATCGACGCCTGTAGGAATACACACAGGCATATATTCTTTATCCTCAGTGAAAAACAACTCAACTCATATTGTTGCAGTTTGCTATGTCACTCTTCGTGTCGTCATGATTGTATTACACTGCCCCCCTGTGGCCGAGTCAAACACAGCGGGAGTAGGAGCAATGGAATAGTCAATCTGTGATGCGGAAGCTTCAAGTCTTCACATTCTGTTTATGTTTTATGCACAGTATACTCCACATTGGTTGGATGTGTGCAAATGTCTCCCGTGCTGCAACCGTTTCAATTTTGAGGCCATAACAGAAAAGACAATCGAGAGGTGAATGCACAAATTTCACGGCAGTCCAATGCAAACGCGATCTGAGCGGCAAGACTTCTTCAACTCGATTGTGGGAAATATGCTGAACGGCGATGAACGGCATTCATTTGGGCCACCGTTGCCTTGGGCGAACCCGCTTGACGGCTCGAATGGCGGCGGCCCACGCAAATACACTTTTTTTTCCTTTTTTTTTTTGCATAACGGTGGGCGACTAATAGCTTCGTAGCAACCGTGTGAGTTGCACAGTTGACTTGTCACCCTTCAAACTCTGCAGGCACAAGTGCAAAAAAAAAAATCATCTTATTACTCAGTGAAGCGTTAGACTTTTATCTTTATACAGTTGTACTAAGGGCAAAGAGTTGGAATGTTACGTGAGTTAGAATGTGATCGGTTGATTGCATCACCAGTTACGAGGGTGCGCACATGATCGCAGTTGTCTATTTTTACTCCCCCCGAAAAGATGTGCACTTCATCCATCGCAGCCATCGTGAAAGGAGATTGGGAACGTTTTCCTTTATTACGATTATTATCATCACAGCATTGCACAGGGGTGTGCAGACTTTTGATGGCGACTGTAGCTGTTTGGAGTCTCGTCTAATTAGGGATAACAGTTCGGTTAACTGTCACCCCAAAAATGTACTGTTGAATGAGGACCCCTGCCGTGAAGCAGATTTGTAATAAAAATCTCATAAAAAAAAAAAAAAAAAGTAAACGCAAAGCGGCAAAACAATATCCAAATATTTTTCCGGCATCTTCCTGTGATTATTTGGAAGGTCTGCCGGTGGTGTCAGCAGGGGGCGTCATTACGCAATCGCAGCACATGAGAGGTCAAGCTTTCATCCTTTCATTCATCCTTTCAATCATCCTCGTCCTCGTCCTCGTCCTCATCCTCATCTTTGAAATAGTGAGCAGTTTTGAGTCATGAGGTTTTTTGTTTTTTTTTCATGCCAATGCAAGACGAGGGGGACTGTGTGTGTGTGTGTGTGTGTGTGTGTGTGTGTGTGTGTCCACATGAGTCAGCCGAGGTAGCCACGGGTCCCCGGCCCCCCGCCGGGCTTTCGTTTTACTGCCTTGCTTCCTAATCAATTCATTGGATGAGGATGCGGTCTCTCTTCATTTATTTTTCCTGACGTGCCGCGTCCAATCGGGGGAGAATTTCACTTCCTCTCCACAGGATGTGTTAGTCAAGGGGACGGTCCCAAAAAAACAAAACAAATATTTTTGTTTTGTTGAAACTTCGAATGAGACAACCACAACTCATGAAAGTGAGTCAGCAACCTGCAGTCACATTACGTGGTTGTTTTTTGTGTTTGGTGTCGAAGTGTAGCCAAATCCATTTTCCTCGAGTGCTGCCCGTCACTTTTTGGACAAAAGGCGCGCATGTCATCGAAGCCACTTTGTCCGTTTGGAAGTGGGAGCAAAGCTGGATCGCAGGCGGTACCGAACCCTGAGCCCCTTTCGCGCTATCTGTTCGAGACCCTGTAAAGTGAACCCGAAGGACTTTTGCCAAAACATTGTACGTGTTTGGAGATAGTTTCAGGAAATATGTGCAAATACTGACAACTATGTAGTACTCACCTGTGAAGAAATACTGTTTTTCAGCGTTTCTGTGAGGGCCAGGATTTACCACTCGTCCCAATTCCGGTCGCGGGCGATCGGGGGCCTCGCGTCCAAAAGGCGCGTACGCACAAAAAAAACAACAACCTTGTTTTTCCCGGCCAAGTTCCGATGTAGCAAGAGCGAAATGAGCGCGGAAAGGTGGCGACTTCATGGCTGGCGTGCGCACGTTTCCGCAGCCGTCGGTGCTTTGGCGACGCTTGGAGGGGATGCTGGGAAACCGTTCGCATCAATCTGCACATCACAGACACGTGAGCGATTCACGCCCGCCCGACGACATTTGATTTCAACAATGTAAAAGAAGCGAGGACTCGGAATTCACCTGTTGACCAGTGTATTTATTGAATGGCTGATATTTGCGAGGACGCCTATCAATTGATCAAGGCGATCGTCGAGGCCGCCTATTGCCCTCGCAATCTCGGCCAGTCGGGCGGGCAGCAGCGGCCGGTTGTCGGAGTGGAATTGCAAAAGGGACGGGGGACGAAACCTCTGCGTTTGTGACGCCGGTGATGCCAGCACTGAAAAAAAAAAAGAATCCTTTCAATTTAATTTGAACATTTACATCGGTTGCATACGATTCAAATGTGTTAAATTGACATATTCTTTTTAGGAGGGTTCAAATGTGTCATTTGAACACATTTGAATCACGTGCGACCGATGTACATGTTCAAGTGACGTACATTCAAAGGGCTCGTTCTTTTCAGCGAGGGACGCCGGAGGAATCTGCCGCGTCTGTGACACCAGAGACGCCGCGGACGGTGGACGAATCCCCCGGACGTGTCGCACGTGTCTGTTAAAATAACAAATTGAGTCATCAAACAAGAGTCCAAGTTTTTTAAGTCTTTTTGAATTCAAAAGATTTATTACAAAGAGCCTACCGCAGACAAATTCCTTGTGTGGTTTGTTTGGGACATACTTGGCAACTGAAGATGATTCTGATTCTGATTCTGATTCTGATTCTGATTCTGATTCTGCTACATGCAACATTTGCGCACGACCGTTCCTCCCATAGGGCTGAGCGCGGCGTACTGCACGAACACATTTGGAGGTGATCAGAGTCAGCCGCGTGCTCGCAGCGACTCTCCCCTCGAACGGGATGAGGCCCTCGCCGCCGATTCCTCCGCCTGTTTTGTCCACACGTCGGCGGCGGGCAGTCGCACCTGAACGTCCGACCACTTCGGGCGCTGTTCCGACTCCGCAGCATTGACAGCCGCGCACGCGCTGTCCCGTTCGCTCCTCTTGCGCCCCAAAGAGGATTTTCTCGCGCACCTCCACTGCACATTCAGAAAATGTCTTTTTCTTCATTACCTTGCTCATTTGCCTTTTTTTCCTGATCATGCAGAGATCGGGATCTCAGGCGCAGGGTTCATTTCAATATGATTGGCACATTTAAATGTGGGCGTGGACGGGGAGGGGTCGGCTACTCCCAACACGTGCGCTCGATTCTACGACGATTGGGCGGTTCGAAGGAAATGTGCTTGGATTCGTGCGCACGCGCACGTTCGTGCATCAGGATATTTCTGTGCGTGCGACGTTTTCTGGACGCGAGCGGACGCCGTGTTTGAGCGGGACGTGGGGCCCCCCCGGAGCCCATCCCAGGCAACTTTGGGAACGAGGGCGGCCGGCCGGCCAATCGGAGGTTCACATAGAAACAAATGATTCGAGACTCGCAGCTCACGTTTGTTCCACACAATTAGGCCGATTTCAAAGTGACCGCGTCGGCTCACTGTATGTTTCAGGGTTGATTTTAAGCTTCTTTTGCTACGAACCCTCGCGGGTCCCGAGGTCCTCTGGCCTCTTCGTCATTCCTAAAGTCAGTTGCTTTACATTCCCTTCGATTATGTTTGCATACAAGCCACTGCTGCTTGATTAAAAACGGGTAAGAAGAAAAAAAAAAAAAGGTTTTGCGGGGGCTGGAATTAATTAATGGCCTTTCAATCATTTCAATGGAGAACATTGATTTGACCAATTGTGTTCCATTGATTTACGACCTTGGTCACAAAACGGATTCGACTTGTAAATCAAGGTACCGCTGTCCTTTACGTTGTTAGATAAATATTGATTTTGAGACGGTCTAGATGATGCGTGTAGCACAGCTGATTACGCCGTTGGTCGTGGTGCGCTTAAGCCGCGGGGTAGGTCCCGCCTCGGGGCCCAGGTAGCAAATGCACGGCCCGCCGTTGTTAATAACTGGTGGCGCTCGCATTGTGCGCGTGTGAAATGTTTCGCGTTGTCGCGGTGTTTGTTTGTCTTGCTGGTTATCATGAACAATGGGCGACAGAAAGTCGCTGGCTCATGTGTCCCCCCACCACAATTATGGTACAAGAGGCCTCAGCCAGGTCATTTCCATTCCCCACAAAGGCTCATCACTAAAACATTGAAGCCACATCAAGCCAGCGCCGTTCAAGCTCCGTTTGACTCGAAGCTATAAATCGAATTGAGATTTGTAAATTGTTTCAGGTACAGGATGGATCGGAGCCCCCTTTTTCTCTCATTCTTGCAGCGCTCCGACACACACGCACATCCGCACTACAATACTGTTACGGGACTCGTGCGTGCGTGTGTGAAACTGATGACTCGGCATTAGTCGGGAATCAGAACATTTCTAGCAAGCTGTGCGACCTGCCGAGCTGACGTTTCCACATCGTTGTCATATAAATGTACGAAGATGTCACCAACGCTCGTGGTCGAGTGTTTCAAGCAGTCGCAGGAGCCGGGTGCGACGTCACGAGGTCACGTCACATGGTTACGAGGACGCTATTGTTTCCGTGTATGTGTTTTTCCTAATAGCGAGGCAGCGGTTGAAGGTGGACTTTGCAGTTTTCGAACCGCTAGCAAGATTGGATTGTAGCCGCACGTCGCTCCTCGCGTCTCTGACAAAAGCCACGCCCCTCACCGACGCGAACGTGCACGAGACATGCGTTGTACGAACGTTTGCCCTTTAGTTTTTTGTCTCGGGAGGTGTCCGGTTCCTTTTTCTCCCAACTTTTGTTGCTCTTAAAATGGCTTCCCTTAACCAGGATCCCCCGCTGCGTCGCAGCCGTGGTCGGTCTCGGTGCCATAAGATGCGTAAATCCACGCTTGGCTGGCAACATCGGCTTCTACTAAGCCAGCTAGTTAGCTCAGCTGCTAGTTAGCGGTCGCTGGCCAGCTCTCGTCAATCATCTCCCGCGATGTGTTAAATGAACGAGAGCACCCCTCCGTGAGCCACGTGATCGGCGACAACTGTGCAAACAAAGCATCGCGGCTCTTGTCAGAAGAAAATCTATGATCTGAAACTTAGTAAAAAATAAAAAATAAAAAATCCTCATTAACAAACACATTACAAAAATGTGCGAAAAAAGCAACAACAACAAATCAAGAGGGTGGGGTCAAATACTTTTCATAGCATTGTATATTCCATGCTGCGACCATCCAAAATGAGACGAGATGAGATTGTCAAACATCTGCGGTAGTTCCTGCGCATGAGTCGTCCGTGCGCGGTGCCGAACGTGTGAATCATGACGACGAATCGGCACGAATCCAACATCCTCCCAGGGCAAATCTTCTCATGGACATCCACAAAGGAATGCGATTGCACACATTAGCGAACTTTGACGACTTCCCGTCATCCGGTCAGCCGCTGTTCCGTCGAAGCGCCGTTTTCCCGAGCGTTTGCCTTTTCCTGCCCGCGCGGTGGCTACGGTTACTCGGCTCATGTTACTATGGTAAAGATACTCAGAAGCTCTCCAGAATCTGTGATTTCATTCCCCCCAGGAGACGTCGAAACCAGCACGCTTTGCAAGTATGCATGAGCAGTGGTTAAAAAAAAAAAAACAACCAAAAAAAAAAAACAACACAAGCGAGAGAGAGAGAGAGAGAGAGAGAGAGAGCAATTATGAGCCAAAGTCCCTCGGGAGAATGCGAGCGATGCCATTCAACACTTTACACTGCTGCTCCGACTTGCTAATGTCAAGCCAGGAAAACCTTTAAGGGATAAACATAGTGGAACAATGTGCAGAACTCTGTAAGAGAATGTTATGCGGCTGTTAGCTTGAACGATGACTCTGCGTAAAACTGCGCGTACGTTGCCTGGTGGAGGAAGTTCAAAGTCTCAGACGTTCGCTCCATCCTCACGGAGAAACATTTGACTCTGTATTACACCGATGATGTTCTTTTAAAAATATCACTTTGTGACCGATTGCAATAAATCCGATCATTGCGTTTTGTACAAAATCCTACAAAATGTTAAAGGGGGACATGTTGTCTTTGTTAATATACAGTAATAACCAAAGTCCTACTGATTGGTTTTGTGGACGGTGCATGGTGCACATTAGCGGTCTTCTCTTAAATACAAAACATTTTCTCGGAAATCCTACCAAAATCTCAGAAGAACGTGTGTGGTGTACTACGTGTTCATGCAAATATTTATTTCTTTTGGGGGGGGGGGGGGGGGGACTTTTTTTTTTTTTCCTACAGATGACAACTAATTACTTTTGTATAAAATACGACTGAATTCTCCTGCCAACAAATTTCACAGTGTAATACCTTAGTAAATATAGAAATATTGCACTAATTACTTACACTTATTACCTTCGGTTCAAATTTGTCTAAATTCTCCAAAGAACGTTTTGCATTATATTTGTATTTGCATTTCTTTGAAATGTATTTTCAACGAATAACCATGTTTCAAATCCTTCTAAATTCTGATGAGAAGTTTATTTATTTATTTATTTTTGCAACGAGTCATACCTTAACCGAGTTCCTGTAAATATAGAGATTTCCTACCCACAACGTTTGACTTTTTCGATAAACTCCCACAAAACGGTTCCGGCAACATTTGCTGCAAATTTCATTTTGTCAAACCCCGCAAGTCGATTTCTTCTTCTCTCGTTTTACGATTTGAACTGTCAGTTGCTCTTGAGAAAGTCACATAGTGTAAGATGTAAGCATTGTTTTCTTAAATTCATCACATTTCAACGGAATAATCGCAAAGCATTGACTTTTTGTCTCGAATTCTACAAAAAAAATAAAAAATGCCCGCCGCTTAGTAGCGTTCTTTTAAATACGTAACTCATCGACTTTTTGTACAAACTCCTGCTCAATTCTCACGTGAGCAAATTTCCGAGTGTCATACCTTAGTAGTGTTCTTTTAAATATGCGCATTTCCGACCAATGACGTTTCATGTAAAAAGCCGTGCGTGGCGCCAGGCGAGTTTAGCCGACGAGGCCAACGACGCGTCGCCGTCTGAAACGACCGCGCAGCCGGCGGTCTGCGACGGTTCCGAGGAAAAGCCACGTCGGAAGCGACGTTCCAGAGAAAAGCGCGATCGCTCGCCATGAAAAGGCACTCAGACGCTCGCCGGCACGCCGGCACGCCGGCTCGGGTTTCACCAGCTGAGATCTCTGGAAGCGCCGCAACACTTACAGCATTAGCCGTGACATCATCCGCATACGTAAATCCTTCGACAGCCCACAAATTTTTTTATTTTGCAATCTTTGAGGATTGATTTGATTAAATCCTTCTCCTTTCTCACTTTTAATATGTTTGTAGCGTTCTCTTAAATATGTCACGCCGTACTTTTTGCGCGAAGCCCTCCGTCGGGAACGCCTTTGGCAGAGTAATACGGCAAATATATTCATTTGCAACACTTTGCAGTCCATCCGGGGGCAATTTCGCAGCCCGTTGTTGTCCGAAGCGACGGAGACGGGCCGAAGAAAGCGTAGGCTTCCGAGCGTAACGCACAACATCGCAGCGATCGTTACCGCGATGTTGCACACAAATCTTCATGTGAACATGTATTGACCGCAAACGGGACTTTTTGTATAAAATCCCAACGTGAATGTGTTCCACCGTGTGCTAACTTAGTCATTGCTCTTTTGAAAATGTCCCCCCCGCTACTCATCGCGGTGTGTTACGTTTTGCATGAAATCCGCCTAAATTCTCGTGAATGCATTCTGCATTTCGCGGTGTTTTGCAGTATATTTTTGGCGTCGTTTCCCAGCCCGTCGTAGTCGGAAGTGGCGGGGAAAAGGCCAATTTTAGCTTCTTCGTCTCAACATTCCATCGATCATTATTGCGACGCTGCGTAAGTCGTAAATGACGACACAAATAAGACCCGTGTGCGACTTTCTTTATTAGCTTAAAGGCTGTGTTACATATTTGGGACGGATTACGCGAGCGGTGACCTAAAAGCTGAGCTGGCACATTGATCGCAGAATAACGCTTCCGGGATAAATAGTCACCAGTCCCTTTTCCAAAAGTGTCTGAATCTCCCCGTGAAAGCCTTTCTTATATCATCTTGTGGCACCAGGAAGACGTCCGCAATTTCTCGCTCGCGTCGACATCATAGTGGCTCCTGTGCTCTAAACCACTGCGACCCAGTTTCTTGAGATTTTCTTCCTTTTGGGGAATTCTGATTCGGTGAATTTTCCGGAGTAATTTTGACGTCTGCGTTTTCTTGCTGACATAAACTTGCTTGAACTTGGCTCACTTTTTTTGCTGCTGTCACATCCACATTTTCTCATTATTTCGCATTTTGTATTTTCTTGCTTTTCACAAGAGAACCCCCCTCAGTACCACCCATTTTGGGGGACTTTGACCGATCTTTCGAGGCACACAGAATATTGTGTTCTATGGCTATATAAACATGGCACCCACCAAAAGAGAGATTTTAAAACAAAGTGTGTTTCTACCTTTTCCCATTCTTTAGTAATTAGCGGTAGAATATAGGTAAATGATGCCAAAATTCTAAATTGTATGATGCACTGCTGCCATCTAGTGTCCATTTGTATGGGCATTAAAATCGCTCTCAAACCTAATCCTAAAGTGAGGCGTGACGTCAGCTTCCTCTGAAGCCTATGGCGCAAAAAAAACCACAAAAGACGTAAAACTACGTCTTTGGGATTAGGTGATTGCGTTTATAAAAGACGTAGAACTACGTCTTTGGGATTAGGTGATCGAGTTTTAAAAAACGTAGAACTACGTCTTTGGGATTAGGTGATCGAGTTTTAAAAGACGTAGAACTACGTCTTTGGGATTAGGTGATCGAGTTTTAAAAGACGTAGAACTACGTCTTTGGGATTAGGTGATCGAGTTTTAAAAGACGTAGAACTACGTCTTTGGGATTAAATGGGTGAATTTCTCAATTTTTCACCATTTTCTCGCCATCTTTTCCCACCGTTGTTTCATCTGCTTTTTCTTGCGATGGCTAACGCTAACGCTAAGGCTAACATGATCACACAAACATCAAGCCTCTTTTTCACTGCCATTTTTTTTTTTTTTAGACTTTCTCAATTCTAAGAAATTGCGACGCCTGAATTTTGTCTGTTTCTTGCACTTTTAGCCATGATGACGTCTGCATTTCCATTTTCTCAAACTGCCATAATCCCGCCTCTCCTCTCAACCTTTGCGACTCATTCGCTCGATTTTGAGCATTTCCAATCTCTGAACGTTACTTCGGCCAAGACATCGAGTCTGTATTTTCTTCCTATTTTTCCATTGTAAGTCACGATAACGTCTGCACTTTCTAGCTATTTTGTTTTCGACATTTTCTTGGTATTTTGTTTTGGCAATCATGACATCCAAATGTTCTTTGCTATCGTGTCAGTTTTGATCCTTTATTTTCTCCCTTTTTCGTTTTCGCCGCTACGACGTCCACATTTTCTTGACAGTTTCTCAACTTTTTAACCATTGTTTTCTTTTTGAATGATGTCTGAACTTTTGCGATCATTTCTCAATTTTATCGATCATCTCTCACGAGAATGATGTCTGCATTTTCTCACTATTGCAAAGACATCAATGGACCTCCAGCACTTTTAGCCATTATGATTGATCGGATGGATATTTTCTCAATTTTGAGCAATTCTGATGCCGAAGGTGTTTCTCAGCCGATAGGAGATTTGCATTTTCGCCACAATTATCTTCGTTTTTGGCCACTAAAAGGTCAAAATGATCTCGCTGGTTTCTTGTTGTTGTTTTTTCAGCCATTATGATGTGTGTAAATCTCACTCTTTTGTTTTAGCCGTTGACGTTTGCGTCGTCTTGATATTTTGCCCGTCTTAGGCGGTGATGTCGTCCGCTACAAGCCGAGACTTCATCAACTGAGACCAGGGAAACATTTAGCTGAAAACAAGGATTGGTAAGAAAACAAAGGAATGACAAGTGAAAGAGAATTATGTGCGTGCGTGCGTGCGTGTGTGCGCGCGTGTGTGTGTGTGTGTGTGTGCCGGCCCGACTGAGGGGAATTTGACAAACGGCTTGAAAGGTCAAGAGTGTCTGCTTTTGGGATCAAGTCGCTGAAAAGGTTGGCACATGACTTTCCTGACTGAGATGCTCAGATAATGACGACGTGAGGCCGAGATGTATGACCTGCGTCATGACGCGTTTACGATTCATTAGAGTGAAAGTTGGAAGAATGAAGGTGTGTGCGTTTGTGTTTTTTTTTGTCACCTCCGTGTCGGCCGTCGCGCGTGTTTAGAGCGCAGCTGCACGTAAACAAACGTGCCGAGTGTGTCTAGCAACAACCGCATGTAAGCTCGCTTATGGAGCATCCCGGTCAAATAAACGCGATGGCAAGCATTGGCGGTCCCTCGACAGGTGGGAAAGGAATTGATCAAGTCTTATTATTATTTCTCTGACTGTCAAAGCAAGAATCCGACAACAGTCATTCCGATAATTTCAGAACAAGCCCAAAGGCAGCTTGGATTGGCTCCGGCTAACTCGTGACCCTAACGAGGACCAGTCGAGGGTGTCGGCCGCCTTTCGCCCGAAGTCGCCTGGGATAGGCTGCGGCGCCCCGTGACCCTAGCGGTGTTGAACAATGGATGGATGGATGGATGGATGGATGGATGGATGGTCCCAGATTAGCCCAATAAGTCTCAAGACTAAGAAATAAGAGGTTTGAAAAAAACAAAAACAAAAAGTACAGTTGCGAACGCGTGCAAACGATTTGGATGTAACCAAAATACAAATGCACGCAATATTCACAGGATGTCATTTATGATTCTTTGAATGAATCATTTTTGTAGCGTAAGTAAAAACAATGTCATTTCGGTTTCCTCGTGCCCCTCGTTTTCGGCCTTTTTCTTCTTCAATTTGTGTTCCTCATTTGTTTGTGTTCAAATATCTGTGGTATGGTTTGTTCTTTGCAATGACAACTTTGTTCTTGTATTTTCTTCCATAACGCCTTTGAAACATTTGGATGATGTATTTTTCGCAACTATTTTATATCGATAGATACGATATGCATTTGTTTTCTTCAGCTCGGCCGAAGCGCACCTCGGAGGCTCTTTTGTGATTGAGGGCGATACAAATAAACTCGAGGGACTGACCGCACCTTGGCGGCGTCGTAGTTGAAGACGAGCTTGTTTTATTTCCTCCCATTTGTCGTCTGAGTGTCCCAGAGGCAGACGCATCCTTCACCGCCGTTTCCTGCCCTCGTCCACAAACGATGAGTCATGGCCCGCTCGGGCCCAGCTTTTGTCTTTTGTTGGTTTTTTTTTGGTTTGTTTTCTTTTGTCTTTTTTTGCCGAAAACGGGCTGTCATAAGGATCGTTGGCGGCGAGCATAACACAAAACAGGGCTGTTGTTTTTCAAGACATTCTTCAGACGAGAGAAGATAAAATTTGTGATTTATGAGGTGAGCGGTCAGCAGCTGAACGGCCGACGTCGACCGAAAGCAGATCTTGCCCGTTTTACCGAGCGTCTATTCACAAAAGAATCGTCCTTTAAGTGTTCAGATCGTCCTTCAAAATGCTTTTACGTGTCAGTCTACAGCAGAAAATGTCAAAAAGCGCGATCCTTACCTTGCCGTCAGCTAGCGCTGTGGAGACGGTGCAACGCGTCGTCACCGGCAACCAAATTGTGAAATTGAAACTCTGGACTGGCTGGCTACAACAGAGCCGAAGGTCTTAAAAAAAAAAGATACACACGAAGAAGAGGAATCTTACATTGCGGTGGGTGCAAAAATTGCCCGGGTGAGCAGTTTTACTCTATTTGAGTTTTATTTCGGTTTTAGCGTGCAACGGCTGACTTTTTTGTGACATGACAGTCAAGGATGCGAACGTTCACTTTACGCGATTCATTACGGGTAAAGATTAGTTGCAATTCGACATCACAGAAAGCTTTATGATGAAAAATATACGCCTGAAAGCCTCCCACTCTTAAATTCTGTGCCCCCAGGGAATTTAAAATTATAGACCACGTTACTTCAATGCCTTGCAAATGTCACGAGCCGTCGTGGACCTTGGCCAGGCCTCTTTGTGTGTTTTTTATTTTTTCATTTTTTTCATTTTTGTTTTTTTTAAAATGACGATGAAGTTCTTTTGAAGTCAACCTCAGCTCTTCTTTTAAAAACAAAAACAAAATCATTACAAACTGCCGTTGACAGATGTTTTATTCCTCAAAACTACATTGAATTAACTACATTAATTGTAAGTCACTGAAACATTATGCAGTTTGACAATTAGCACAGCGCCGAAATACAGTGTAGGAAGATTCAATACTGTACTTAAAGCGTTAAAATAATGAAATGTACTGCACAGAAAGGTTTAATAATAATTGCAGCTAATTAAGTGTTTAAAACCAAACACTTTGTAAAGATTAAATGCAAATGTATTCAAGTCATGTTAAATACAACTGAACTGTACTTGCAGTGATTCTTTAACGTGCCGCTAGAGGGAGCCCTCGTCCACGTAGCACACTCTGAGAATCACGAGTGTCGTGGAAACATCGGCAAACACCCCAAAGCGTCAACAAGTTCCACTTCCAGATCCTGGACAGACTCGGAGAAACTCGGTTTTTATGTACATTTGCCCACTGTTACGTCACAGAGGGGTGGGCAGGCAGAAGGGCTTGTTCGCAAACACATTTAAAAAAGAAATAGATTCTTCGCAATAATTTCACACTTCGCACTATTATATTATGCGGAACGCCAACGACAGGCGAGTGAAAATTCGCATAGATTTTTGAGGTACTAATTCTAAATCTTCAAACAGCTGCTACCTTAACACAGTCGGCAGCAACGCACGCATACCTGGAGAACAATACTCACGGGCATATACGGTATATTCCTCGCGTCGTACTACGCTGAAGGCGTGCGACTCTTACTTCAGACTTATTACAAGTCCGAACCCATCCAAAAAAAAAAAAAGTATATTACTTGAAAATCTGCGGTCGAGAAGGTGCACAAATGATGGACTATTGCAAGGGTTCGCCACAAGCCATAATAAAGTCAAACATTTTCACGATACGTCCTCTTCAAGGGAGGAAAGTGCTCATCCTTTTCAAATCTTCCTGGTTTGCCTCGGCTCACATTTGTATTTATCGATTTAGTTATTGATTTGCACTCGGTGAGGCGTTTGGCATCAGGAAGCCAGGAAACGCTCGCAAGAAGCACGGGGTGGTCCTCGGTGACTTCGCCAAGCCTTTCGACGCTGGCTCGCCCCGCGTCCGAAATGCGACACAGCGGCGATGATGCCGTGAAGAGTCAAGAGGGCGGCCGAGGCCGAGGCGGGCGGTGGCCGTCTCCCCGACCGTGGGCCGATGTTAGCCAGACGCGCGAGCTGGATCCCCGCCGCGCTTGTGATGGATCGCTAACAAGGGTGAGGAAAAAATGACGGCGACGTGGGGGTACAAGGGAGCGTCAGCTGCCTGCGAAGAGTCGGTAGCGCGTTGCTTTCTTCACAGGCCACAAGTCACGACAGTCTCCTTGTGACACGCCAGGTGTAACAAGAAAGAAAGATATTTGTGGTGAATAGACCAATAACACCCATCAAGTGAATTTCACTTAAAAGGGGAGTTTGCGGTTTTAAAAGAGTTCAATGTGGCCTCGCTGCGCTAATCCCTCGAGCCCGATCAAAGTCGTGTTTCGCTGGCGTGCGCCAGCGCGATGCTCGAACACGGCCGGTCATCGTGACATGCCGTTATGAAATGGCGTCATATCACAGCGAAAGCCGTCGTCCGGCTTCACCAAAATAGCAGCGCTAGCAACAGAAAGTGAGCAATAGCTCTGGAAACAAGCCAACGGTAGCCAAGGCTACTACGTTGGTAGCATGACTTATTCGTAATTCAGCATTACGATAACACTCAATAGTTTCACTTTAAAGTTTGAGTTTTTTTATTTTGTGTGTGTGTGTGTACACTCAATTAAGAGTCAGCAATTATCTTCAAACATGAATCATGTATTGAGAAACAAATCTCTGAATTCAGCAGTACCCTATGCCTCCAAATTCAAAATCTGGTTGCCGTGAAACTATTACCATTTGCGTTGATATCAATGTAGAAGATCTTTGCACGTGCGGTGTGTGTTCAATCAAAATTAGAACACATTATGTTTCCCTTTCCAGTATTGTCTTGATGAAAGAAGTCCACGATTGATCTGTGACATACTCAATATGAGTCATTGATCTCTACTCCACTGGTACCTGACCAGTGTGCTCCATGTAGCATGGAAAATATTATGTCAATGACAGTGAAACGGTCCAACGTGTCGAACACATTGTCATATTTCAACGTGTCGACATGTAAAGCTCGGCAAAGAAATCGTTTTTCAAAAACAAAAATCCCGGTTTAGGGTCCAAAAATGCAGCCACCCAGACAGTAATAATACAAAGTCACCAGTTATCAGCCCCTGGGAGACTCAAAATAAGAATAATAATCACACTAATAATCAGGTTGTGAGTGCAATTCTCACAGAGGACATTATTTGTGTTGCAGATTTGAAAATGGGGCGCTTTTTGGCAAGGAAGGAGAAAGTGCAAATAAAAGTGGCTGAACCCCCGAGTGGCCTATTTGGATTTGAAAGGAAGCCGCCCGGCCAAAGGAGATCATACGCCTCGATGATGAAAAAAAAAAAAAGGAAAGAAGGAGAGAGAGAGAGAGCTCTTGGAAACAGATGTGGAATGATAGCTCAGTCCAAATGAATAAATCAATAAATATAGGAAACAATTTGAGGGAAGACAGCATGGAAGCTGCAGTTGTGTAAGTAAAGTGCATGAAATTGATTCTTTACGATTCTGGCACCTGGCTTAAGCCGCAAGCCTTTAAGACTTCGGCCTGACTGCACACAATGCATTCTCGTGCTGCCCTCTGCCTTTGGGAAGGCAAATGTTTGGCTTACGGCGGGAGCTCATGTTTCCATTTGGATATCAGAGCACCGTTTTCATGGGGCAAAATGTCAATTTGAGGAAGACAGAAGCAATTGGTTCCACCGCTGCCATTGAGTGAGACAATTTCAAAATGCTCTTTATTTTTGGTTGCTGGTGCTAAAGAGAAATACGAACATTTTGAAAGCAGCGTGTTCAAGTCAATAAATAAGCAAGTACAGGCAAGCCCTCTTTATTGCAGGGGGCGAGTTTCAGACCCACCCGCCAAAATCTACAATATAGCGAGATCATGTTTTTTTTTTTTTTTTTTTTTTTTATAAACGTTCCACCCCTCCCCCATGCTTTGACATCCATCCATCCATTTTCTGAGCCGCTTCTCCTCACGCGGAGCCTATCCCGGCCATCCCCGGGCAGGAGGCGGGGTACAGCCCGGTCGCCAGCCAATCGCAGGGCACGTACAAACAAACAAACCACTCGCACTCACGTTCACACCTCCGGGCAATTTAGAGTCGTCGGTTAACCTAGCATGCGTGTTTTTGGGATGTGGGAGGGGAGAACATGGAAACGCCACACAGGCGGGGCCCCGCGGGGATCGAGTCCCGGTATGCTTTGACATATTTAAACAGATCAAAGCCACTTAGACTTATTAAAACACACTTTTGTTCAAGTATTCCTGATCACCTGTTCACACCTTCTTGCTGACAAGAAATAGGAGACGATCATAAAACATCACTCTGCGGAAAGGAAAAGGTCTCTGGCACGCTCACGCACCCGTCAAGTGCAAAATTAAACAACCGAGTAAATGCAAAAATGTATCTGTGACCAAGCCGAAAGGTAAGCACAGATGCGTTGACTTTTATTGGATGCGCAGATGAGCGTTAGGTCTTGCAGGGACTTGTGTGTGTCGCTAGTCCTTTTGCGTTTTACAACGGCTCACTACTCGTGAAGTGCTCGATGAACAAACGGAAAGTCAGAAATGACTGCAAAAATCTTTTCACGGACGGAAGGACGCTAAAACATCACAGGCATTTTCTCTGCCCGCCCCCTTAAGCCCAGGAAAGTGTCAGCTTTCGCTCGTCTTCCTCGCGGTCCTATCAGGTGTACTTCCAACAGTCCCGTGTTTGGCTGCAGGCGACCTCGCACGGGATGGGTGGGGCGCTGAGACGTGTGTGTCTCAACAGGGCAGGGAAAACATTAAGAAACGTGCTCAGGCAAAGTACGAGATCGAATGGAATCCTGGAAACCTCGGGAAACATTGCCCTACCTGGCGTACGAGGACTGAGCTGCTCCGAGGTATCGGTCCAGCCGCTATGGAGACCCCCAGCGATACCTCCAAAATCCTGGAGAAGGGTCCGGAGTACCTTCGAAAGCAAATGGAACTGGAGAGTGAGGTAAAGGGGCCCATGAGCGCTGTGGAGAGACTGGCCGCAAGCAAACCCAAGTACGTGAAAAGCCAACAGGCGGTCAACTGCGCTCAGGAGCCGCCGATCGGCCTGGCTTCCGACCGCAGCACCTCGAACGTTTCGTCCGACCGGAGCTCGACGCGTCTCCGAGGGTCTCGGCAGAGCAGCTCCCCGGTGCGGGTACGGCGCTCCGGCTCCAAAAAGCGACCCGACTCCATCCTGCTTTACAGGCAGAAATGTGAACTACTGAGAGCGCCCGGAAGTGACCGCAAGCATCATATAACGCGTAAACTGCTCCGGAGCTCTGCGAAAAAAACAACGGCCTTACCTGAGGCGGCGGAAAAGGACTCTGAGCCCGAGGGCGGGGAGGAAGAACTCGGCACGCCTGAGGAATCCGCGAGGGAATACTGCTCAAGGGCGAGGACGCCGACGCTTGGCAGAAGGCAGAACGGAGCTAGCAAAATCCTCGATATGGGTCCATCCGCTAATCTGCTGAAAGTTCCCGTCAGGAGGGGCAAAGGGGTGAGTCGATCGCGCTCGGACATCAGTTCCAGGTACTCCAAGAACTTTGCCGACTTCGACGCCTTCTTCAAGTACTGCGGCCTGGACGGGGAGGTCATCGAGTCTCTGGGCAAGGAGAACTTCTCGGCGCGCTCGGACGAGACGGCCGCCGGGCTGCGCAGCGTCAGCGTGTCCGCGTCGGACGGCGGCTTCTCCCGCAACAGCGACGACAGCGACGGCCTGCAGGAGGACGTCCTGCGCGAGAAGATCCGCCAGGGTTCGTCGGTCATCGAGCGGAATGCGAGGATTATCAAATGGCTGTACAGCTGCAAGAATGCCAAGGAGAGTGGCAAAAAGTTGAGAGACCTGGACTGAAATCCATCCGCTCGTCCATTTGCGACACCGCTTGTCCTCGTTAGGGTCGCGGGTAAACCGGAGCCTTCCAAGCAGACTTCGGGCGAAAGGCGGGATACACGCAGGACTGTCGCCAGGGTCTGGACTGAAATCATTACTTTCTACTTCTGACTTCGAATCGTGACTGTTGAGCAGATATGGAATTGATTTGATTTGATTACTTTTTGAGTCCGGACAGTCACGGACAGACAAACCAAAACCAAAATAGACGGGGGGGGGGGGCACTGCAATTGGTGTCATTTTTATTAGAGGAATGAATGTTTTCTTTTCAAATCGTCTGCGGTCCCGTCGTCTCACGTTGTCCGCCGTGAACCGGGACGTTTTCACCGACCGCCGCCAAACCGGGTGGCCTCGTCGAGCATAACAGGATGCACGAAGAAGCAAGTCGACCGTTTTGGTTGGAAGCAGCCATTCCCGGCGAAGACCGGGGCTCGTACGAACTTTGACGAACTCCGACCAGGGAATTCGTTCCAACAAGCCCAATCGTGGTTCAGGTAGCCAAACGGGCACCGCAACATTTTGAAGCGGCCTCACCTCCGCCATCTTATGTGGCGCGGCGAGGAGTTGACGTGCGGTTCTGTCGTCTTACAGTCATTCCACTCCTGTATGTGTGTGTTGGCGTGTGTGCCCGTGTGCCTATGTTGTCGACCGGCGCCCACTGAAGAATCTCGAATGGCGTCCGATTCTGAAGCAACATCTCTGCTCGCCGACTCACTGCGTTTGTGTCGTAAGGAACTCGCTGGACGCGTGTGACACAAAGAAGCTGCTTGTTCATATGAATGCGGTGTAACATTATCACACTAGGCTGCATTGTCTCTCCGCCACTCCCGCGTCCTCGGTCTCTAAGCCAGGATTGTTCTTCGGGAAAGGTTGCAATCGGGGGTGCTGGCGAAACTGGATTTGTCTCCCACTTTGTCTGTGCACACTGGATACGTTTTAGAGGTCTGACTGACATCCCTGACAAGTCATGTCCTGCCTGTAAGCGAGAGTTCAAATGTACCACCCCCAAGGTATTTTTTTCTTTTTACTGCTGCTTCCTTGTTGCGTCACTTTGTTTGTATAAAAGGGAAACAAAAGGCTATTATAGTTCACGTATTAAACAAAATTGTAGCTTGAAAATCATTTACTGGTGCTTTATGATGACTCATTCTTGACTCCAGAGACCATTTCAGTTTTTAATCTGTGAATTGTTTTCAGGTAATGTTTTGGGCTTCTTATAGCAGTTTCTTTAGTGTTTTATTTCATTTTTGAATGAATAAAATGTCCTTGACGTCTTATAATGGCCTACAGGCCGTAGCTTTTCCATCAGTGCTCTAGTACCAGTCACAGAGTCCTAGTGCAAGAGGAACACAACTGTGTTGTCGTAAATGATAGTACATAATGATATGCAATACAGGGCTTCCACGGTTTACGACGACACCGACATATCTTTACTCATGTTTATTAATATGATGCGTCACGTCCCATCCCCCCCCCCCCCCCCCCATTGGACAAACCAAAACAGTAGTACGTGTGCGACGTCCTCTGTCACGTGCAGGAGAAAACCCACAACAAAACAGCGAGGATTAGAAGGTGGGGCTAACAAGACTGACAGTTTGCCCGGCCAATCCGCAGCGGCCTTCAGCATAGCAACAAGGCTAAATTCCCGGGCTTCGTCCAATCGGAGCGGAGGGAGGCGGAGCGATGCGTTCACTTCCGTCAATATTTCCAGCAGTGGAGCGAGAAGACCAAGCAGAGACGAAAAAAAGACAAACAAAGGAATTGTCATCCCTTGTCAAGGTTCGTTGAAGTCTTTATTTTGCTTCCAATAATGTCTTTTATATTGGTTGTAGTCTTCCACTCACGACGATACATGGTAAACTGACAGTCCGTCGCTAACTCTCGTAAAAGAAGGACATGCTACGTGTCAGCTAAGGTCGCTTCGTGTTTGTCCATTAAATTAAGGCCAACGTGTTGCTGTTAAACCTCACGCTGTTAAACTTGTCGTGGAGACAAGACGGAATATAATTGGCTGCTGTCAATGGCAATGGCCCTGTGTGTAGAGTTTGTGGCTTGATGACGTCACGAAACTCGTATTGTCATCTTAGGACACTATTTGGTTTGTGTCATTCGATTGTTTTCAGGTTCTTTCTAACATTTGTCATCGCGTTCAGAGTTCCACTGGCACCAGGTCCGGTCCAGTGCTCACTGTTCCAGCGAGGATGCCTTTCTTGGGCAAGGACTGGAGGTCGCCGGGATGGAGCTGGACCAAGACGGAACACGGCTGGAAGAGGATCATCTTCTACGGGCACGACGTGGACCACATCCACACAGGGATCCAGTAAGAACGAATCCTGTTTACATATCGCCAGGGTACCCTTAGAGTCCAGTCACGGGGTTCATTCGTGGAGGTCTCAAGTCGAAACCTCCAAGTTTCAAGTTTCAAGTTTCTTGTGTGAGTTAGCAATCCTAACACATTCAGTCTCTTTTTTTTTTTTCAAAGCAATTTCCCAGATTGCTGGCCGTTTTAGAGCATTTTGGTTGATCTTGGTTTCAAGAGCCACAGAATATGATGTTCTGTGACTATATAAACACCGTAGCTTACCCACCCAAAGAAGGCAGAGACTCTTGTTTCACCAGAAACAAAGTTCGTGTCAAACTTTGTTCTTGCTTTCGTAATCCGCAGCAGGGGCTTCGATCTGGGGGGGAAAGAGGGACAACTGTCCTAGGGCCCTGAGCATTTGGGGGGCCCCTGGCTGTCTGGCAAACACCCCGTCGACATATAATATCCTGAAGAAAAACTCTGCCCCCCAACAACAAAACAATGCAAAACGCCATAGACGGGCTAATGAGTAGCATCAGTGTTGTGGCGTTAGAACCTGATATTTGAACACAAATGGTGAAGATTCACATGTAGACTAAAATAACAATACCCACTTTATCCTCTGCGAAGAACGAGTAATATTCCTGCGGAGAAGTTGTGACGTTTCCCTGTATATTCGTATGTCTATATTGCACTGCCCCCAGGTGGCCAAGGTGTGCACACCAGGAGAAGTAGCACAATGTACATTGAATTGAAGAAGAAAAAAATGTGTTTTATTTCTTCATGTTCCAGTTGGTTATGTCATTACTGTTTTTTTTTTATAAAGTCCAATATCACACTTATCAAAAAGACATTCCAAATGATTATTATTACTTTTTTGGGGGGTTGGGGGCCGTATCAGATTCATGGTATTTTGGGATTAAATTCATATGTAAAGGCACCGCTCAATGTTGTGATCAATAGTTTTCCCAACATACTTTCCTCCCTGCTTCTTTCCACTCGTAATCAGGGAGAACACAGCATATTGCTCGTTCATAGTTTTCAGAGATAAGGAGTCATTCTTGACAGCTGCCTAAAGCTTGGGATGCTTATCGGCACCATTGCGGACATGTCGTCACATTGTTCCCCGCATTGCGCAAGCGCTAACGCGCCATTTTCATTGCTGCTCGTCGGCGACGTCTCACATGGGTCACAGTGTTGCTATTTTCTATCGACGGCTAACGTGCCGCCACACTGAGCATGTGAGCGAGCAACATCCTGGCACCGAAAGGCCCGAGTCACAACGCGGGACAATCGCCGCTGACGTGGCGGCTCCTGGTTGGCGCCTCGCCAAGCGGCAGGCGGCTTGACCTCATTTAAACGGAGCTGCAGACTCACAAATAGCGAACGCTACGAGCACGATCGGACGCTCACACGCAGACGAACCGGCCAACTTGCCTCCAGCTCCAGATTTTGCTCTCTTGTCCACGCCCCCTTAAAGGCACACATGCAATACACAAATGTTTTGATGTAATACAGTAATATTTGATTCATTTTAAGAACGCGCAACAAAAAAATGGTGGTGTTTTTTGGGGGGTATGGAATGGATTCTTTTCATTCAACCATGCATCCATTTTCTTTTACCGCTTATCCTCACACGGGTCACGGGCTGCTGGAGCCTATCCCAGCTATCTCCGGGCAGGAGGCGGGGTACCCCCCTGAACCGGTCGCCAGCCAATCGCAGGGCACGCATAAACAAACACCCATCGGCACTCACATTCACACCTACGGGCAATTTAGAGTCTTCAATTAACCTACCATGCATGTTTTTGGGATGTGGGAGGAAAGCGGAGTGCCCGGAGAAAACCCACCCAGGCACGGGGAGAACACGCAAACTCCACACAGGCGGGGCCGGGGATTGAACCCCGGTCCCCAGAACTGTGAGGCAGATGTGCTAACCGGTCTTTTCATTCAAATGGGGAAAATTGATTTGATTTGGTCAAATTAAACTTCAACAACTAAACTAAACAAGGTAGTTTGTTACATGTTACACATTATGTTCTTTACATAATATTCTAGTTTCTAGAGATGGTGAATTATGGGGTTATTGTTTGCTCTAAGCTATAATCATCAAAAGTAGACGTGTCTATTGAAGGAAAATCATGAAATATTTCACTGAGTGTGTAGTCGAACTTCACATTTTGAATTGAACGACCTAACTCCATTTTTGTGATACTCTTCTAATTGAATGCGATGAATCTGTCCATGTCAATGCACTCCAAGCTACCCGCAGCAGACGTACAGAAATACATGAAGTGCAGACAACGGAGTCCTCCCGCTCTCGTCTGACGTACTTTGGCACATCCTTCGCCTCTGAGGACTGTCGGCGTTTCTGCAGCACGATGTGTGCGAGGGGCTCGTCCTCTCGTAATTCAGCTGGACAGATTGCCGTGCGTCCCGCGCAATGCCATAAATCCAAAGAGACGAGGAGGATTAGTGTTAAGCACGCTCACCCCTCGGAGTAGTCGAGTGCACGGCCAGTCAAGCGGAAACGGCACAAACACATGTTGGCCACTCCATCAGGTGTTTGTCTTGAGAAAAATATGAATGGTTGGGTTGGACAAAGCAGGCTGGAAAGAACAAACACGTTGTGTAGCTCGTAGCAACATTAACATTTAAGAACAAATCATTGAAGTGCATTTACCCACCCCCCGCCCCCTCATTAATGTACACACTGCACCCCATATTGACAGGGAAAAAAATGGAAATGTTGACATTTTTGCAGATTTATTATAAAAGAAAAACTGAAATATCACACAGCCATAAGTATTCCGACCCTTTGCTGTGACACTTGTATATTGAACTCCGGTGCTGTCCATTTCTTCTGATCATCCTTGAGATGGTTCTGCACCTTCATTTGTACTGATTGGACTTGATTAGGAAAGCCACACCCCTGTCTCTATAAGACCTTACAGCTCACAGTGCATGTCAGAACAAATGAGAATCATGAGGTCAAAGGAACTGCCTGAAGAGCTCCGAGACAGAATGGTGGCAAGGCACAGATCTGGCCATGGTTACAAAAAAGTTTCTGCTGCACTTAAGGTTCCTAAGAGCACAGTGGGCCTCCATAACCCTGAAATGGAAGACGTTTGGGACGACCAGAACCCTTCCTAGAGCCGGCCGTCCGGCCAAACTGAGCAATCGGGGGCGAAGAGCCTTGTTGAGAGAGGTCAAGAGCCCTGACTTAAACCCATTTGAGCATCTCTGGAGAGTACCTGAAAATGGCTGTCCACCAACATTCACCATCCAACCTGACAGAACTGGCGCGCATCTGCAAGGAGCAATGGCAGACGATCCCCAAATCCAGGTGTGCAAAACTTGTTGCATCATTCCCAAAAAGACTCATCTGCTTATATATATTTGAGCTATCTTAGCTCAAAAGGGTGCTTCTACCAAATACTCAGCAAAGGCTCTGGATAGTTATGTCTGTGTGATATTAAAATTTTTCGCTTTTACTAAATCTGCAAAAACCTCAACAATTCTGTTTATTTCTATCAATATGGGGTGCTGTGTTTACATTAATGAGGAAAAAATGATTTTGGCAAATGGCTGCAATATAACAAAGAGTGAAAAATTGAAGGGAGTCTGAATACTTTCCGTACCCACTGTACGGTTTCAGCACTTCCCTCCAAACATATTTCATGTATTTAGAAACGAAACAAAAACACGGACATCTGCTCAGAGCCTCTTGAAGCCTTGGCGGAGGTCTGTTGATTTCTAAATATCCTGACAATGCCGAACCAAAGTATTGAAATATTTGGCTTGCGTTAGTGTGCGTTTACGCCCTGGTGTTAGCAGCCGGGCTACAAATTCTGCGCTGTCGAAGAAGAACGGAGCCCGGCCCCGCATTGTATGAGTGCACGTAATGCCATCGAGCGGAGTCGCCGGTTAATGAACCTCTTTAGAGATGATCCTTTACGAACAGAACATTCCACAGAGGTCAGCGGGACCTCGGAGGAGTCTCGGTCTGGAGGTGCGCCGCCAGCTGATAAAACCTCGTGCGTCTTGACTCTTAACCCCAGTCAGGGACGGTTATTTGGAGTTCGCCACGTGCACACAACCATTGTGGAAGGGCCTGGAAAGCAGTTAGCCATTTGCATTGATGCTGCCCGGAAGACGTCTGCGGAGTCGAGAAATGGCCGCTGGTTATTGGAGAAATGCTCGTCTGCATCCTGACTGCTGGCCAAGTCCGGTGTCTGTCCTTCAATGCGTATGTAGCGGAGTGGAAATTGAATTTCCCTTATGGGGGATCGAAATTTGGAGCATCGATCAACTACATTTAAAAAAGTAAGTAAAGGGGGCAAAAACTCAGAATTAATTTAGTTGTTTTTTTATTTTTCAAAAACAACTAAATGTTTATTTTTTGAGACCAAGGATAGATTTTTAAAAAAACATTTTTTTGGGAAACAAAGTTGTAATCTTAGGAGAATAAGATTTCTGGGGGAGAATTATATTTTTTGTCCCAAAAAATAGAAATCTTCTAGGAATTAAGTAGTATATATATTTTGTAATTGTTTTATGTTTTGAGAAAAGTACAAATATTCTTCAAGTAAAAAAAAAAAAAAAAATGTGTGTCTGTGTATGTATAGTATATATATATATATATATGTGTTTTATTTTCAAAGAATAAGTAGAATTTTTCAGGGAATAAATTTTTTTTACGTAGTTTCATAATAGTGGTATCAAAAGTCATAACCTATTCAAACTTAATCGCTGGTTGTTTTGGAGTATTAAACCTGACGTGTGTATGTTTTGAGTTATGTTTGGCAGTGGAATCAGCACATTGGTGCCAAACGCTTGATCTGCAAAAGGTGATATAAATAATGATTTACAGATGCGTGCTTTGGCCGTTTGCATTATGTCAGACGGAGAAATTGATGTGAATGAGTCAGCACGACCTACTTTTCCATAAACTCTTTACATTAAAGTAGTGGATCAATCACCAATAATGCATGAAAACGACAATACATGCACATACTTTTTATTTTTTTTAAAACCTCAAAATTACTTTGTTTTGGATTTAAAAAAGAAAAATCACACAAAATTTGGAAATGCATGCTGTTTGTTGGACAGTGGCATTTATTTTTTTAAAATATTTTTTTATTTCATCGTGGTTAAACATTTGTGCTCAACTGCCACACTTGATTTTTAAAATCGACAGAAGGGCCACATTGATGAGGTGTAAAAAAAAAAAAATGGAGTAAAAATGTGTCTGTAACTGATTTTTAAAAAAATAGTACGTAATTCTCATTTTTCTGTTGTATTATTTATAATTTATTATAATTGATTAGACAATTATTTTAAAAAGTGTACTTTAGTTTGCTCATCTTTTTTATTTTATTGTACAATAAATTAACCAATTATTTTAAAAAATGTTAAATGCATACCTAAAATTGCTTGTTTTACAGATGTTTTGTATTTTTATTTGCAACAAATTAATTAACCAATTATTTAAAAAAGCAAAACTGATGAATGCATGTGCAAAATTGTTTATTTAATGAAGATTTTAAAATATAAATATTTAAAATAAACCAATCAACAAATTAATGAGAAATGATTTTAAAACATTAATAATTCATATATATATATACTTTTTTTTTAAATAAACCAATGTTGGTGTAAAAAAAAAAAAAAAAAAAGCAAGCAACTATTACAGGACTATTGATCATGTAAATGCTCGGTGGGTCGAAATAAAGCAATTGGGTTAGAGTGAATTGTGCTTGTGTGAGGTAGAAATGTCAAAATGTTACTCAACGTCAGTGAATTAAGTTTGTATGACTGGGGTAGCTTGACCCTGGAACGTGTTATTTCGAGTTGTGTAAGATGCTTTTCAAACATTGTTTTGAAATGAGATCAACTAACAAATTAATCAACGACACAGACGGGAACAAATATAAAGTAAAGGCTTTACAGGGGCGTGTCTCTTCTTCTTTTCTATGGGATATGTTATATGAATAGACTATTATATTAACATGACAAGTCTAAATGGATCGAAAACAAGGACAAGGGTAGGACTAGATAAGGTTTTTTTTTTTTACTTCTTTCTACTCCCTTTCGAACATCTCCGTAAGAATGTCTTCCTCAATGTTTTTCTTTTCTTTTAAAACTTTCCGTTCTGTCTTCTGTCACATGTTTATATGTTTAATAAAATAAAATAAAATAATGTGCTCATATTTGAAGAAAAAAAGTTGGATTTTCCAGGAAAAGAAGAGAAAACCTTTTAGGTTAAAAAGCTGATTTTTTTTTTTTTTTTCCAGGAGAAAGAAATAATCTTATTTTTGCCACCAAAGCTGCATATTTCAAGAATAAGGTTTGTTCTTTCATAAGCAGTATTATAATTGATTTCTTACAGAAATACATTTGTATTTTTCTTTAGGAAATCATTGGGTAATTTCAGAATTTTTTTTTTTTTTTTTTTTTAAAGGAAAATCTTAACTATTTCAAGACAAAAAAGGAGCTTTTATAGTTTGGGGGCGGCTGGTTATTTTTCAGGAAAAAAATGTATTTCAGGAAAACAAATTTTGAGAGAGCTATTTGTCAAGCATTTTTTATATATTTTTTTTTAGAAAGTGATTTATTTTTGGAGGGGATTATTTTGCACAGTAAAAGCACTTTTGGAAAAATACATATTTTTTGAAAAAGTATTTTTAGGAGTACAAGGAACATTATTTTGTCAAGACATACTTTGTCTTTCTTAATCTTTATTGTAATTATTCTTTTCAGTGTAACCCTAATACACGCTTCTGGGGAAGCGGATATGCTGTGAGTTATCGCATTATTCGATTAATTGGCCTGCACGTTGTGCAAACTTTAGACTCTTAGGGAAAAACTGTGGTACATACCAACAAATAACAAAACACATTATGTTCCTGGAAACCAAAATTCTCAGAAAAATTATTCATTCATTGATTTTCCGTACCGCGGGTCGCAGGCACACTGACGCCAATCCCAGCGGACTGTGGGCGAGAGGCGTGGTACTCCCTTAACCGGTCGCCGGCCAATCGCAGGACACATACAAGCAAACAACCATCGGCACTCACATTCACCCCTACGGGCAATTTAGAGTCTTCAGTCAACCTACCACGCATGTTTTTGGGATGCGGGAGGAAAGCGGAGTGCCCGGAGAAAAGCCACGCAGGCACGGGAGGAGAACACGCAAACTCCACACGGGCGAGACCGGATTTGAACCCCGGTCCGCACAACCGTGAGGTGAATGTGCTGACCAGATGAATGATAGCAAACCTAATCTAGTCAAAGCATTTCCTCATCCAACAGATTCACCTGTGACGACAAAGAAAATCTGTTTGTGGAAGACATTTGCGAACTTGCCAGCGTGAAAAGGAGAAAGGACTTCTACAACCACAGCACCAAATCTCATTGTGAGTTTCTGCAATGATCACATTCCATCCCGCTCTCGTCAACCAGCCGTCATGAACCTCGCGAGGTATTTCCTTTTTGTGCTTGTGTAGTTGTTTTCAGGGATAAATGGATCTACGTGCAGAAAGGCAGCACAAAAGAGGTGAGTGCCGCCGTCATTGTTATTTTTTCATTCCCTGTAAAGTGAATATTTCTGAAAATTTGACACAACACCGATAAGTGTTGTTAACAACCTTGCCAAATTGGAATGACTAGAATAATCGCCAAGTATATCAAATGAGGCTTATAAAATCTTAAAAAACAAAAACAATCAAGCTATTCTCGAATGTCGTGGGCGTGTCCGCCGATTGCGCTGAAACCACGCCACTGGCAATCAAATAGGAGTACTACGACCAATAAAAATGGATACCGCTTCGTCAAGCATCTTTCTCGTACTTGCACATAACTAACTACGTGTTTGCGGAAGTATATAAGCTTAAAGCTTTCAGTGGCTGGAATAGATCCCACCGGGTCATCGTGACAACGTGGCACTCTAAAGCATCCGCAATGCCACGAAGCCCCTGTCTACATGCAGGCTGTCACGTTGGACAGAAAAAATAAAAAAAAATGACCTGCCTCTTCCGCCTTCTTCACACAGCGTCATGGCTATTGCACTCTTGGCGAAGCGCTGAACCGCCTCGACTTTTCCAGCGCTATCCACGACTTGAGGAGGTTCAACTACGTGGCAAAAGTGAGCGAGCGGCCCGCCGTGTCCTCGTTGTGGGCCCGTTCGTCTTTCCTGACTGTGCCTTTTCTCCGTGGTGCCTTAGCTTTTCCAGCTAATAGCCAGATCCCAGCTGACTTCCTTGAGCGGAGCCGCCCAGAAGAACTATTTCAACATTTTGGAGAAGATCGTACGAAAGGGTACGAATGTGGCCGTTGTCGCTACTCCGCAATGTTTTGTGTTTCGAGGTGGATGTTCCGCAATGTTGCATTCTCGTGTTTATGTTTCACAAGGTTGTGTGTGTCCATGTCTCTGTTCCGTAATGTCGTGTCCACGTTTGTGTTCTGCAATGCTGTTTGTATCCCACAATGTTGTGTCCACTTTCATGTTCCACATTGTTGTGTGCGTCCACATTTATGTTTTGTGTGAACATATTTATGTCCCGCGTGACCATCTTTTTACTGCGCAATGTTGGGTACGTCTGTGTTGGCATCCCACGATGTTGTTGGTCCACGTTTATGCTCCGTAACAGAGAGTGTGTCCCGTGTGTGTGCTCCACACTGTTGTTCATGTTTTATGTTCCGCAACGTTTTACACGGCCACGTTTATGTTTTGCAATGTTGTGTGTGTCAAAATCTATGTTTCGCAATGTTGTCTGCGTCCATGTTGATGTTGCGGGCTCACATTTATATTCCACAGTATTGTGTGAATCCCTGTTTCTGTTCCGCACTCTCGTGTACATCCGAGTTGATATTGTGTCCTCCGCAGTCTTCGGATCCTTGAAGTAATTCTGAGGTTTTTGCTCGCCGCCAGTGGTGGAGGACCACTACAATCCGCGGCTGGTCAAGGAGCTCCTGCAGGATCTGAGCGCAACACTGCACAGTCTGACCCTGCACGTGGGCCGATGCGTGCTGGTGGGCAACGTCAACGTCTGGCTGTGTCGACTGGAAAACATTCTCAAGTGGCAGCGGCAGCTCAACGACCTGCAGATCCCCAAGGTACGCGTCCGCTTGGCCTCTGATACGATGTTAATGTTGTAATCGAGGGTGTATATAGTGTGCGGGATAGAGACCGAGCCCTGCAGCCAATAGCGAATGTTCGCAAGTAATTGACTCCTCCGATTGCCTATTGATCTCACGAGATGGCAAAAAAGCACTCTATGAAGCTCCTCAACTCACTTCAACTGGTTATTGGAGAAATGCTCATCTTCCTACTGACTGCTGGCTGACTTCGAGAAAGACAACTTCTTGTTTTGAGAAAAAGGGGTTTTAAAGAAAAAAAGAATTTATGATGAGGTTTTTCCAGGATTGTTTTTTTTTTTTTTAATCTGACCTTTTAAATGGGATTTTTTTTTTTTTTAACCATAAATGTATTTTGAGGGGAGGAGGGAGCTGAATTTTTCCAGGGATCAAAGTTTTCTAAAGAAGATGTAATTTTCAGGAATTAAGATTTTTGAGGGGGGAAAAAAGTAGTGAATTTAGTAGAATTAAGTTTTTTTCCCGGAATAAATATGAATGCGCTGTATGTGTACGAAAGTTATTGCAAATACACTGCGGGGGGTGGATAGGGACTGAGCACTGCCGCCATGAGCAAAAACGCCCTCCCCCACAAAAAGCTAGAATTGCCTGAAGATGCCCCAAAATGGCAGCAAAGCACAATATGAAGCTCCTCAACTCACTTTAACATAGTCCCTTAACACCAAGATGGTGCCAAAGTACTTTGGACAAAACTTTGGTTAACCTCTCCCCCAGGATAAACCGGGCTTCACTGTGTTTCAACGTCCTCATGAATGAATGCTCGTCTCTGCAGCAAATGCGCTCGGGCGTGTCCTTCAGCGACCTGCCGCTGTACATGCAGAACAAGATCCTGCACAACCTCTCCGACGCCTGTGACATCATCAACCTGGGACAGGCCACGCCCACGCTGCACGTCCTCAGCGAGAACCGGACGCTGTGGAAGCGGCTGTGCCACTTCCACTTCTCGGACAAGCAGGTGAGAGGAGTCGCAAGTCCCCGCCCCCCGACGACCGCTCGAGGGCGGCATTGCTTCAGCCTCCTCGCCTTTGTGTTTCCCAACTGTTGTTGAGCCAAGGCACACGTTTTACATTGGGGAAAAACCTCACGGCGCACCGCCAAGCAAAAATGAGTCGCTGGAAATCTGTCCTAATGCAACCTGAATTGAATACAGAGTTGAACTTAGTTCGTCTCATTTATGTTCTGTCCCTTTCTGTGTGTGTCCATTTTGGATCCTTCTAGCACTTCTCCAGGAATCTGGTCCTCACCAAGAGCGACAGCGTGGACTGGAAGCTGATGTACTTCACCCTGCAGAAGCGTTACCCCATGAAGGAGCAGTACGGCGACACCTTGCACTTCTGCAAGCATTGTAGCATCCTCTTCTGGAAGGTAACTGCAGCTCACCAATCCAATCATCATTCCGTTCTCAATCGGTAATTGAAAATGAAAAAAAACGACACGGTGTCTGATTAGTTGTTGTCCTTTTCCAACTTGCTCGCTCCTGTGGACATTTCTGTTCGTCAACGGGAATCCAACCGTTTACCGCCCACCGACGTGCGTATATTTGTCTAGACCGCTTTTCGACGGGCAGGCGTGGAAGAAGGTCTGGCAGAGCTCGTCTGTGAAATTCATGTTTCTAAACCGCTGTAATGACGACCGGAGACCTATAGATGGCGGGGTTGTATCGCTTTGGATTTGAGATCAGCACAGCTTTTGAGGAGAAGATCAAGATTCGGGGGGGAATCTCTGCTTTTCATGTCGATTATGAGGGAGAAGGTGTGCTATGTATCGTGTTGGAAGTCGGACAGGTTTAGGCACCTCACACTCTAAAACTACAGATTTTTCACGGTTCAATTTAAGACTCTGGTCAAAACTAAGAAATTGGAAAAACAACGTTATTTTGTGGCCCACTTGAGCAAATAACACTTTCTTGCTGAATGGATTTGTTGGACCAAAATTGCTCATTTTCTGCATTTTTATTTTTTTATTTATTTTTTTTACAGTAATTGGAATCCTTTTATTTTCACCAAATCCCTTCTTAGCATAAATTGTATTGACGTGTTGTCAACAATAGCTTTAATAACAACGATTTCCAGGGGCAGTTGTTTATAGTGTCGCTATCCGGTAGAATCCTGACTTCACCAAAATCTTTTCAGTATTGCCATCGTATACAGTTGCGCACCGCCACCCCAAAATCTTGTTCAATCGCTCATTTATTACACACGCCAAAAAAAATGCGCTGTCATTGATTCAAATGTTAGGACAAATGACTGGTTACCTCATTAATAGGCGGGAATGAATCTGCTCACACTTACCTTCAAGGCTGACCGTGTCCTTCTGCGATCCATTTTTAACAAAACAAGCTAACTCAAATGTATCCGCCCAAGCTATTTTCACTCGTGATTGTCTGGAATAACATCCAGATTTTCAACCTTGAGGCAACATATTGCCGCACGGCTCCCGCAGAGCGAGGGAAGAGGCGGAGTTTTATGCTACTTGTCAAGAAGTTCGAGAGAGTTGATGGGTTTGTGCTCAGGTTCCAACACTTTAAATTGGTTAAAAAAGTGTACAATTACCAGACAACCCGGGGACAGACCAATCGTATGGATTTGTGGAAAAAATCTGAAATTGACCATATACGAGGTGTCGGCCTGACAGCGACGATAATATAATAATGCGGTGAGTCCTTTTTGTTTTTCGATTACCAATTGAAAGAACGACTGTTTCACAGGTTCCAACATTGTTTGCTTGTCCCTGTCCCTATGATTTGCCCCTGTGCCCTTTAACCTTTACTCTTTGCGCCTGACTCCTTAAGGATCGCCACCTGGCCTTGTTGTTCAAGGTACCCATCGTGCCTTTCCGTTCGTTTGCCCTCGCTTCGTCACCCTGAGCCTCATCTCCAGTGCTTTGCTTCGACATGTCTCGTTTTCGCACTCTGCAGACTTTCCAACGTCCCCTAAAGGCACCATCGTGTGTTTTGTCAAGTGTTAACATCACATTGTCACGTGACATCTGGCATCTCGGTACACCCGCTCAATCAAAAATGCCTTCAGAGATTGTTCATTGTGAAAGTGAGCGCTATCTATCGAGCTAATGATTCTCAAAGATTGATGGTACGCGGGCGCCCTCTGGTGGTAAACAAAATATCATTGCCTAAGTACAGTTCCTTGTGTTGGCCTTTTAAGTTTATCCATCCATTTTCCTTACCGCTTCTCCTCACGCGGGTCACGGGCTGCCGGAGCCCATCCCGGCTATCTTCGGGCGAGAGCCGGGGTACACCCTGAACCGGTCGCCAGCCAATCGCAGGGCACATAGAAACAAACAACCATTTGCACCGACGGGCAATTTAGAGTCTTCAATCAACCTAGCACGCATGTTTTTTTGGGATGTGGGAGGAAAGCGGAGTGCCCGGAAAAAAGCCACGCAGGCACGGGGAGAACATGCAAACTCCACACAGGCGGGGCCGGGGATTGAACCCGGGTCCTCAGAACTGTGAGGCAGATGTGCTAACCAGTTGTTCCACCGTGCCGGCTCTTTTAAGTTAAATATAACAAAATTATTTTTTCCACCTTTTGTTTTTTTCTCCCCCACCACTTTTAAGTTTAATATAACTAAATATTTTTTTGGGAGTGGCACTTTCTGTAAAAATGTCAACCGCTGAGTGAGTGACTTCGTTATGGAGGAGACGAGTATTGTTTTCACGTCAATTTATGCATTTCTTTTTTTACCCGAGTGTTGTTTGTACCAGTTAATGATTATGGCGTCACTGTGCCTTCATGCCATTTCGTGGTCATTTTGTGAGCGTGTGGTAAAATCTTGTTTGCGCTTTCTGAATCGAATAATATTCTGCTTCTGTTTTGGCAGGACTGTGGCCACCCGTGCACCGCCAACGACCCGGACAGCTGCCTTGTGCCCATTTCCCCGCAACACTTCATCGACCTATTCAGGTTCTAGACGTTTCCTTTCGGCCCGTAGTCTCCAAATACGATACGACATCCTAACGTTGTTTACCTTCGCTGCAAAAGGGCTTCAAATGAGGCGCATTTCAACATGTCCCTGCATTGCGCACAACCACGACCGTGGCCACAGGGAAAAATCCATACTAAATAGTATCTTGCTGATTTTTGCACAAATAAGATCAAATACTGTATATCTACTTGTACAAAGTGTACAGTGAGTTTTAGCATGTAGCTAAATGATGAAAAGTATATTATCTTTTTAAGAAAGTTTATGGCGGGTGTTTAGAATTCTAATTGATCGATTAATCGATTGATTATTACGCCCATCCCTCGTCTCATGCTTGTAATCGTGATGTTTTTTTGTTTTTTTTTATCCCCCCGCAGCAACCGAACGCACGCGTCTGTTCATGTTGTGTTTTGAGTATTTGTCAATCCCCTTTAAGAGCCGAAAGTTGTGAAATGTCAAGTTTTATTTATGGGCTTTGGGGAACTTTTGTATCCTTCTTCCAACTTTTTATAATATTCCTTCCTGTTCCGCGTGTTTGTCGTACTATGACAACTACGTCCGTGGGGCAGGAAGTAGCATAACTAAATAATTAAATATTTACTAAAAAGGAATGCAGTGGTCTCTTTTTTCTTTTTTTTTTATGAAGTAGTGGTGGTGACGGGGGTTCATGTTTTTTTTTTTTATTTATTTATTAACATCAGTGTTTAAAAGAAAAGAGCTGAAATCTGCTCCATAAATGCAATTTTGCATTTACACGCACATCCTTGGCTGCATCACTTAAAACATTACAACACACAAGATGACAATAACAAAAGTTATAATTATACGGCTTTTTCCATTCATTCGACAGAAAATTTCACAAAAAATGAAAACCTGTTCTCACGTTCATTTTTTTGGGAAATCATACAGATTTAATATAATTTAAAGTTTTTTTTAATTCTTATTGTCTGTATCATGAGAATTTAGTTGTTTATCAGTTGGACAATATTTTTATAGAATTTCTGAAAATTGTCTATATTGTAGATAAATACTCTCAAAACTGCTATGTTCATAAAATAATTTTTTTTATGGTAAATAGAAAATATTTTGGTACAATTAAGAATTTTGGGGTGGTTAGGGTTAGAACATTAGAATCTCTTCAAACTAATTCAAACGTAATTCAACACTATTTTATTTTTTCCCGTAAAACTGCTATATTAGGATAATTTCATTTTTTTTCCATATTAAACAGGTAACCCCTAACGACCTTTTAAAAAAAAAAAGAAAAAAAATAGAATTACACGACTTTGCCACAATTTCAATGGCTGCCGTAAAATGAAACGTTTTAACAGTAAGAACAAATGTCTGTTTTCTACCAACGATATTTTCACAGCATTTAAGGCGATCAATAAGGCATATTCAGCTAATAAAATGAATTAAAACTTTTCAAGTAACCCAAAATATACTTTGTCTTAACTCTTTATTTTGTCTTTGCGTGAAAGCAAAGCATAAACAAAAGCATAACATTAAAAAAACCTGCTTTTTTCCCCCCCTACTAATTGTGGCATTCCATTTTGTATGAAATCCTAAAAAATTCTTGAGAGCAGACAACACGCGGAAGAAAAAAAAAACAGCACTCTATAAATCCATTCAAATGTTATACGTTATACTGTGGCTTCAAGGCACTTGACACGATAGTGGCAGTTGTTTCCAGTGGTACAATCATAAATATTCAGCATGAGATCGTTGCATGTATACGTACAGTACTTATCTTTCCACACACGCTGCTGTTCCAGATGCCATAAACGGACGACATCAAACAAAAACAAATCGGCATTGTCTTCCGGCTGTGCAGCGAGCGCGGCTTTAATGCGTGTCGCTGCGCTTACGTGATGGCGGCGTGAGACTAAAGGCCTCTCAAATTTAGATGCCTTACTGCAAATAAACCCCAAGGATTTTCTGCAGTAACGAAACACCCCGCTGGTGTTTGCGTAGTACCGTGGTGCCTTGACATACGAATAACTGGACGTGAATTTTCTGACAACCACGTAACTTTGCGCACACTCGCAGCCAACAACGAGGCGCTCTAAAGCGGCCACGCCAGCGGGCTATCAGAAGAGAAGCTGCATTTTCGGGGTGTAGGCATAACGAGCACGTTGCGATTGGGCCGGATAACCGCTGATGCGAACCGAGGCGTTGAAGTTGTTCTAAAAAGTGGGCGAGGGCCAACTCGTGTCGGTCGCCCAAAAGCGTCACCGGGCCCCGTTTTAGCCACACCCCAAAAAATCAGGAAAACGGAAATGGTGAGAAACAGTTTAACACTGTAGCTCCTCAATTGAGTACTTCAGAGTTGTCGCTCTTTGCACAATTTCAGCAATTATCTTCAAACACGTACAGTGGACACCGCATTTTGCGGGAGTAGGGACCGGACCCGACCGCGAACAGCTAAAATCCATGAATAATTGAATTGATCATTATAACTGCCGTGAAAAAAACTAAAGATGAAAAAAGGCAAATGAGTGAGATATTGGGTAAAAAGATTTCTTGCGGGTGCCGTTCATGCAGGAAACCAGATGGAAAAAGGCAGTTTATTTTACTGCCGCTGTGTAAGGGGCTCCGGCGGTCTTGGCAGTAGTACACGTCGTTGGAGAAAGGGGGCGCTGAAGTGATGGAATGCGGACTACTTGAGTCCTTCCCAGGCGCCGTCCGACACGATCCCTCGGCTCATCCTGCCGAGTCCGGCCAGCTTGACTTTGGCGCGGGACGTCCACGTGACGGCGCAGGCGGGGTCATCGGGGCGCGACAGGTCAGCGTAGCGGGACGAGTCCTCGGCGTCCGGCGAGAAAGCCGAAGGGTCGACGAAAGGCGGCGAGGACGAGCGTCCGTTTGGCTCGCCGTCGTCGTCCTCCGGGGCGCCGCCGTCGTCTTTCCGGGATCGAGGCGTCTCCCGGCCTTCGGCTTTGTCCGTTTTTTTGGCGGGTGAGATCTGCCTCATCGTCATGGTGACGCTTTCCCAGAAGCAAAGAGCTTTGTCAGGCTTCTCGCATTTCACTTTTTTGTCATTCCTGCAAAGAAACATCACGACGACGTGTTTATATGCCAGCCGTGACCTGAGCCCTACCCATCTTCGAATCCCTACGTTGATTCCCTAAACCGAGACTTGAAATCCTACTTTGAAACCGTAAACCTGGCTTGACAGCCTAACCTTGTCTTGAAACCCTACCGTCAAGCGCTAACCCTGAAACACTAACTTGCAACCATAACCCTTGTTTCAATGCAGGCTTGAGACCCTACTTTTGAAACTCTAAACCATGGCTTGCAACCATACTTTGAAACCATTAACCTGGCTTGAACCCATAACCCTTGTTTGAAACCCTACTTTCAAACCCTAACCCAGGCTTACCCTCGGCGCTGCGCTGGCGTCTCTCTCGTCAACAAAAAGTGTTCATCGTCTTTTGAGGAGAACATCTTCTTGTCCTTCCTCTCCTTCTTGGACATCATCTTCTTCACCTTGGCCTCCTGACACAAGAAGACATTTACAATGTTGTACATATTACGGTAAACGCCCGCTCTGTGTTCAAGTTCCAGTTGTTTGAAGGTTTCCAATTACCGCGGCATCCACGCTAATCTCCGTTTGCCCGTCTACGGCGTTTCGCGTGATATGTTAGCAAATGCGTATAAACAAATTATGTGATTTGCTTCAACACTTTAGCGTTAAAATTTAGCATCTGGTGTCAGATTCGGAGTATGATAACTGTGAGCAAAAATATGACAGTTTTGACGGGAATGTAGTTACAGCTCGAAAACGTATTACATTTGACCCCTCTATATTAACAGTCCGACAGCCGCAAGCTACCAGATTGATTTTTATTTTAATTTGTTTTTGATGGATGCGGAAAGGCCCAATTATTCATCTTTAGTTTTTTTTTTTTTTTTTTTTTACCCGGTTCCCTGCTTATTTGCATTTCTTTCCCAAATTTGTTTTACATGGCAACGGATAAGGAAGTGTCAAATGATTCACAGATTTGAGCTATTTGCAGTCAGGCTTGGTCCTTACCCTCCACGAAGAGCGGGCTCTACTATTTATGTAGTTGGACGTAACTGGACGTAACCGTTCATTTCAAGATCATGATCGTTCATTATAGGAAAATGTTATCGTTTGCTACCTTGAATTTGTCGAAGAGTGGATGGGAGGCGCGCTCGTAAATGTCATATCGTATCGCACGTATTTTCTCCTACGGCAGTCTTCCTACTTTTTGGAAGCACGTTTTGTGTAGCTTTCCTCGAACAAGCCGCGGTACCTGGAAAATTCCCAAAGAAGCCGAAAGCTTCCCTAAGATTAACGAGGGTTCGCCGTATTCATGGATTTTTCATGCCACGCCAGATGATAGCGATCCATTTCGGGTGTCATCACACCACAATTTTAGTAGTGCAGGTCATAAATCTGACACATGAAGTTGTTGCACTGCCGCAAGCCTCAGTGAACTCGTCAGCGAGATTCTGGAACAAACTTTGTGGGCTTGAAGGACACTCTTCGTCCTCCTCCACACATCTGTGCCTGCCTGCCTCTGCTTGGCTCTTATCAAAACATTCCCACTACTCATAACACGGCTTTGATAAAATGCCCTTTTGCTGAGACTGTTTCTTTTTTTTTTTTATTCCCCCCCCCCCATGTGAAGAAGCCGCTTCTGCGAAGCAAGACGCAAACCACTGGACAGTCATGTCTGCGATGTTTACGGAATGTTCAGATTAGATAGCAGGAAGGTTTATCGGAACACTTTGTCCTCCAGGTACACACTTGTACCCAATACATGCACAAAAATACTCAGAATTGACTACTTACTCTTTATAATCATGAAACGCGATGACGCGTTTGACAAACAACAAGGAACACGTAGCTAGCCCTGTTAGCTTAGCTGGCAAAGTGTGTCAGTGCCACGGCTAGGAACTACAGTGAATCCTCGTCGGTCTGAGATACAGACGCCATTTAAAAAAATAAAAAATAAATTCTTTATAGTTTTGGACATTTCTGGTGACAGTGACATTCAACATTCTAAATATAGTCAATTATTGTTGTAAAATGCTTTTATATACACTGCATTTGCATGGATGGCTGGCTGGCTCCAAACTTGCGGCAGTGTGTGAAAACGTATTTGCCGAAGCCATCCGCCACGAAATGGGCCCGAACAGACATTTCTCCCCAAATAAGTGAAAGCTATTTCTTTCTCAACTCTTCTGACTTTGTCTCAGCTTTGCACAAGACGCAGCCGCGTTGCCACTCAGCAATGTGGATTGAAACGACGTGGCAGAGAATGCAAGTGAATGCTCACTTTTGTGTGCTAATAAGAAGTGGGGGGGGGGGGGGGGGGGGGGGGGTTTCAGCCTATTTTGGGCCTTGTTTTTGCCTCCATGCCTATTGTTCTGCAGCCCCTTCAAGAAAGTCGCCTTTCCTTCCCTTCTCCGGCCCGAAGCACAAACACGACAGTTCGTGAAACGCGTCCCTTCAACAAAGTCGCCTACACCCGACACGCATACCCCGACGGACGAGATCGAAAGATACTCGACAAGTACACCCGCATCATCTACAGCTGTCCGCAAACACCGTTGTTTACAACAAAATACGCCATCTGAAGATCTCACTCATGATAAGGTATATTTTTGACGCGTTCGCATTTCGACAAAGGGTTAGGCTTTCAGGTTAGTGTTTAGAGCCAGGGTTACGGTTTCAGAGTTAGGGTTTCAAGCCAAGATCCTGCTTCAGAGTAGGGTTTCAAGACGTTGGATTTCAAGCCAGGGTTAGTGTTTCAAGTTAGCAAGTTTGAAATGCGGGTTTCAACACAGGGTTAGGTTTTCAAATTCGGCAGGGTGAGGGTTTGAAAGTAAGGTTTCAAGTCAGGTTTATGGCTTCAAAAGGTGTCAAGCATGGGTTAGGGTTTCAAAGCAGACAAAACACAGTTCGGTTTTAAGTTAAGTGTTTAAAATTGGGCTTCAAGTAAGTGTTCGCGTTTCAAAGTAGGGTTTCAAGCCCGGACACCCTTTACGGTGCAAGCAAACAAGAAAGCAGCCAGATTAGCAGTGATCGAGTTCTGCTGATGTTAACTGAACGGCGAGTTACATGTTTACTGATAAACGCTGGCGCCTCCGCACGACTCTGCTTCACGTCAGCGTGGCCTCGTCTGACAACAACACCGTGTGTGCGTGCGTGCGTGCGTGCGTGTGTGTGTGTGTGTCCACCGCTCATGTTGTTGTAAATCCTTTGTGCTAAAACGACTGTGTCGTGTGCCGTGTTAGTACTGTACATAGAGTACATACGTAGGCTCCGTTGTATTTTGGGGCTCTCTATTTCCATCAATAATATTGATTATTGCTAATCCACAGATTTACAAACTCATTGCAGCTGTGGCAGTGTTGTTTACATGATTCTATTGTCAGCCCCACATCTCTTTAGCCACGTATGCTTTTCAAAATCTCAAAATGTCGAACCAAGAACAGACTGGGGTTGATTTGAAAATGGATTTGATTTGTTTATGAATATCATCAAGTGTCTTGTGGTTTATTGATTTTGGTTAGAATGGATGGAATATTATGCAAAGCTATTTTTCCTTGTTAATGGCTGAGACGAATTCATGGCATTTGCATTCATTTCAATGGGAAAAGATGATTTGAGAGGAAAGATGGGGGTAAAAAAAAAAAAAAGGTTTATCATTGCCTAAAGATGACGGCAAAGCCCTACTTTTATATCAGACAGGGAGATGGCTTGTCTAAATGAAGTCCTCCCCTTCATTTCAGTTTATTGGCAACAAGATGCCTTGAGATGGCGCCAAAGCAATACTTTTATGTTAGATAGGGCTTTGGTCTGGGAAGAAAAGGTTTTTCAGCGAGTACCTGTAGCTGAGGATAAGGGTCCCAAAATAATTTGCAAATATGAAATCCAGGAATCCTAGCATTTAACATTTGTGCGTTAATTGTTCTGTAGGGATAAATAAAGTTTTCTACATTTCTGAATGACTCTGTTCTTCCTGTAAACTCTCATTCACTGCCATTGACGGCTGTTGAATTCAAATATCCATGTTAGCATGGAGGACTGGCAGTGACTGCTCTTGAGGGCCCCCTCGTGGTCACTGGGCCTTAAGCAAATGCTTTGTTCACTTACACCGTGGGCCCGTGATGTGTTATAGCTTTGTGCTAGCCTCTGGTTACATTAAGCTTAACACATTCACTTCCATTGACGGTTTTAAAAGTCAAATATCCATGGTAACTGGGAAGGCTTGCAGTGAATGAGTTAAAGAAAAGACTAGCTAGCTTGGCTATACTACGTCACTAAGGCTCATTGCTAGTGCTAAATTTTGCTGAACAAGATGGATGTTTTTTCATTTTTTTGTGGGAGCGGGCGGGGGGGGTTGCATTGTATGGTGGAGTGTGTAAAAAGATAAACCGTGACCCAGGGTGGCTAGTGTAGATAGCACGTCTGTCTGTGTTAGCGAGCTAGCCGCAAAGTTGTTTACCTTGGATACGACTGTGATGGCTTCCTCTTTTTCTCCTTCTATGCCTTTGTCCTGAAATGTACACGCACACGTGCCAGTTAAAACAAATAGCACAACCCCCCCCCCCCCCCCCCCCGCCCAAAAGCAAACACACACCACCACAGAGGTGTGTGCGTTAGTTTTGTGTAAGAAAGAGGGCAGTCAGTTTAGTGGGTCCATTAGACCCCGAACACAGCTAGCACAAAGAAATGTACTGTTGCTTTAAGGCCGCATGGCACGAACGTTACTTCCACGAGGAAGCGCTATTTCGGTTCCATTGTGCTTCAGTCTGGACTTTTTGTAAATTGCAGCTGGTCATTTTTGCAATAATCCATATTTGACTTCACAATGTAGCTTCGTTCATTTCCCATGTGGCACTTTGGACTACGAACAATGGTCAACTTTTGTTTTTCCCCCCCTTACACTTGTGTGACAAGGAAGAATGTTCTATCGATTTGCAGTGGCGGTGGAAGATGAAAGTGACAAGACTTACCCACGCTTGGTCAAGTTTTTGTAATAATTAATATAATAATACCAGGTCTGCTGCTGACATGATGTACAACTACATTTACGGTTGTACATTTTTGTGCCTTCGCACACTAAAATGGGCCATCCTTGTTTTGTTTTTTGTTCTTTTTAGGATTTACCACAATGGCTTCAAAGTCGATCGCACGTCAAAGCCTACAGGAGAGCAAATACAAGTCTTGTTTCTCCTGACTGTACTTGAACTCATCAAAAGCGCTTCGGAAGGCCTCCTGCAGCCTCTGAAAGGAGAGCGAGCGGTGAGAAAACCGAGGGCCTGCAGAGAACTGTCAGGAAGACATGCAATCAAAATGGGGAATTCTTATTATTACTCGACCTTATGACCTTCTGAAGGCTTGAGTACTAAAAAAAGTAGCAAGTAGAAGCACCTAAACTCTACATGACACCTTTGTCAAAGCCTGAAAAGGACAAACTGCAATACTGAGTGACAACAGCCTCGATATTTAATCAGTCGTATGCTTAAATATTGTAGGAGATCCTCAAATGTGCGTCCAAGTGTCACAAGGTGGACAATTGGGAATACCCATCGATGGCCTTTCCCAGCATTTTTCGAGTCGTCGGGATGATGTTGATCAAGCGTGACCCTCGGCCCCTCTCCGGCCCGGCCCCGCCCGCTCCTTGTGACTCCCACTCTGGGAACGGCTCAGACTTCTGCTTGGGACTCCGCGCCGAGGCCAGCGGGATTTATTTAGCTAGGTGCGCACCGAGGCGGGATCAGAGCGACATTCCGAATTCCCGGGTGAGGACGACATCTGGGGGCGGGGGGGGGGGGGGGGCCTGCCCCGAGGGACGCAATAAAGGTTCAAAGGTTGTAATACAAACTGCCCAGATGCAGAACTGCTGCGTCAGTGCCCAAAAGAGAAGAGACGACATTAAACCTGGTCGCACGAGTGGAAAAACAACTTTTCCAGTCGGGCCGGGCAACTCATCACTTTTATCGATTGATTGGAGTCCAGTTCGTCCGCGGCTCTTCTGACCCCTCGACTGAGTTTTTTTTTTTTTAAATAAGGAACGGATAACATGAGCGCACTTATGTATTTTCACATTGTCCGTGGATAAAATACACGTACAGTGGTGCCTTGCGGCAACGAGTTCCATTCATTCCGCAACGCAAAACTCTTGCGGCCCCGCCCCCGCGACACCTCCACGCAGACCAACCGCTGACTAACGAGTGCTGACACGGCGCCTTTCACGGACCTCGCACGCCGCCGTCACCTGATTCCACTTTGTTCCTGTTACCCTTTGACACTGATTGAGTTAAGTCCCTCATGATTAAAACAAACAACAACAAAAAGACAACTGTGAGTCCGTTTCCAGGGACTTCAAGACGCAATTCCTCAACTCCGCACAATATGGAAAATTCTTAGTGCTGCCCACAGAACATTTCTAGCTACTAACGCTCTCATGGGCAGTAGTGATTATAATAGCTTTCGTTTAAAAGAAAATCTCATAAAGTGCTCCAGAGGTAAAAGCAGAAAAGTGAAAAATCGACAAGAAAACCACAAGATCGGAAATGACACGAAATGTGTTAATACAATCAAACATCAACTTTCGTGCAGCATGAGTGGACAGTAGTAATACAAACTTGTGCCTGTGCTAACTAAACTTACTGAATGCTAAATGAATGCAACAAGACTTGCTTAAATTTGTGTGAGTGCCCCCTGAATTGCAGGTTTTTGTAGTATAAAGGGACGTTTGAATTTACAGTTGCACGCCTTCAGTGCGGCGCCACTTTGAGCCACAAGATGCCGGGCAGATCTGAGGTCTGCTGGAAGAGATCCAGTGCAATTAAGAGCAAGAAGAGGAGGCAAATGAGGAACGGTGGAATGGGCGTGCTTTGCTTCCTCAGGGCCTGGACAGCTCGCCATCATCAATGGAAAAATGAATTGACAAGTTCATCAATATTTTGCAGAAGAACCTGAGGCCATCAGTTCAAGAATTCAAACTCAAAAGAGTTGATGGCTGTGGCAACAGGACGGTGATCCAAAACACAGAAGCAAATCAACAACAGAATGGCTTCAGAAGAAGAAAATGCGCGTCCTGGAGTGGCCCAGTCAAAGTCCGGACCTCAACCCCATTGAGATGCTGTGACATGACCTCCAGAGAGCCTTTCATAGCGGGAAGTTTGCCAAACTGCAACAGTTGTCAAAATTCGGATCTGCAACAACGGGAATCGTTTGCTTCGGGTTATTGCTTCCAAAGGGTCAAGGGTCAGCCAGGTATGAAAGCCGAGGCTTCGCTCGCGGTTTCCTCCCTGTCCTGTCCTGTCAACGGTTACATGTGATGCTCTTTAAAAATAGGACAACAGAATTGTCCGTGTTTGTTCGTTCTTATTTTGACGATCATTCCGCATCGTCTGACCGACTTATGCAGAAACTTAAGACATTCCGAAAGGTTCGCAAACCTTTTCCTCCCAATTGCAACATTTGACCAATAGCCGACGTAGAAAATCAGTTCTATAAATCGATGTTACTTAGGAGTAGCCTACTGAACTACAATGCAAGCACTGGAGTGGAAAAAACGCTCTGCGGATTTGTCAAAGCCAAAATCTCTGCGTTTGTTTCTTGTTTGTTTGTTTTGTTTGTTTTTTCTCCTCCTCGGCCTGATTCCAAATTGATGCCGGTAAATGTTGAAATGAGACTTGCGTCGCTCTCTCCTGCATCGCTGCAGACCAACACTTGCAGAGCAATTCGGCAATATTTCCAAATGTTTGGCAATGGAAAGCGCCGGAACGGAACGACGCCGCCCGCAGACCTCCGGCGGCGGAGCTGCGCGACGTCACGGCCGGTATGCCAGCGAGCCGAGGGCAGCCGAAACATCGTCGCCGTCCCCTCGCCGCCCTCGTCGTCTTACCTCGTAGCGGCAAGACGTGTCGTCTTCGTCCGACGCGTAATCCACCAACACTTGACTCTTGCTTCTCCGGAACATGGCTCCACTTCCTGGGATTCCGAGAAGACCTCTCAAAAGACCCTTAAAACACGCCGAATGGCCCTCGGAAAGAGATGCGCGTGCAGCTATTGTTCATTCATAAAAAGTCGGGCGCTGCTGGCTTGGCGTGTGCGCGCATGTGTGCGTGCGCGCGCGCGCGCGCGCGCCTGCTCGGTGTGTGTTTCCGCGACCACGTGGGTTGGCTCCTCCCCCTCCGCTCTTCCACGCCTCCTCCTGCCGCTGCAGCCGCTCGTCGTCACTCGCTCGCTCGCACAATAGAGAGCGCTCCTGTGACGTCACGCCGCTACGCCCTACGCGTTGTGTTTCCACTCTTGTGACAAAATCTGCGACCGGACGTGCGTGCATTCAAATACGAAATTTGAAAGACTTTTCGTCATTTGTTGATGTTCGTTCGAATGAAGACAAAACCTGGATGAGTGCTTCTCCAACTTTTGACACCCAAGTACCACCTACAAGAAAGACTCCGTTCTTCAAGTGCCACCATGGCGACCAATGGGAAAACAAATGAGCGTAGTAGGCCCAAGTGCTCATCAAAAAGGAATGATGGTGAGCCCTGAAACTATATTTACCCAGCACTTCAATAGAACTGTACTCAAGTCATTATAAACGATTGCGAAAAAAAAGTTCAATACAAGTTGGACCTAAATGTTTAAAAACATTCCATTCTCAAAGATTAAATGCAAATATATTGCGCTTTCGAGTTAAATATAACTGAAGTGTACTTAGAGAGGGATTCTTTCGCGTACCACTAGAGGGCCCCCACGTACTGCTCGTGGTACTCGCACCACACATTGAGACCCGCTGACGTGCGTTACACGTGGAAGGTAAATATTGACGTAACGCAAGTGTCCGTTTTCTCTGTTGCTGTCAAAAGCAGGCCACGGCGGACATCGGGATTGTCTCCACGCACCATAAAAAAAGGCTCAACGGCACTTCATATCTGAAAACCGCCATCAATTGTCGTCGAAATGCAGGCGGACGTCTCTCCTCATGCCCACTTCCACCTCTGAACAGATTAAAACTATCGGGCCCATATTTGGGATTTTCTGGACGTTAAGCTCTCCGTAGTCGCTAACTCCGACCGAAAGCAATAGAAAGAACGTCGCTTAAGAGGAACACGTTCAACGTCCATCCAATCCGGAATGCTTTGCTATTGTTCTGATATATTCAGAAGTGGAAGGCAGCGTAGGCGGAGACGTCCGGAATACATTTTGTTGACAATTTTCTGGTTCGGCTTTTTCTCTTCTCGTGACCGTCCGTAAAGAACAAAAGCAAATATTCGCCGTACGTATTTTTACACAACAACGAGTCAACCGTGCACCCTGAACCCGATCAACGTGTCGATCAAGTGACCTCGCGCGGCGATGTCCGGTCCGGTCCGGTCCGGTCCGGTTCCCGTAAGTCCGCTCGCCTGACTCGGAGCTGCTTCGGTCCCCGTCGCCGTTGCCGCGTTGGCGTACAGTAAGTCGGTCGGGAATGCGCATGAAATCCACGAAGGAATCCGGGCACGCCGGCAGAAGATATTTTGGGTGCGCTCAGTCTACGTGCTCAGAACCTTTGGAATAGTTCACACTGACCAACAACGAAAGAAAACGTTTGCGACATCCGACGCCATCCCGCGTCCAAATATTTAATTGACTACCTATTAGATCTATAGCATCATCGTTTTTCAGAATGAAATACTTCTATAATTGGAGTCGGTTAACTGCAGGTGAAAACACTCACTTTACCACCGGGCGGAAAGTCAAGATTGCACAGGCGTGCTACTGGCAACGGAAGGTTGGTGCAAAGCTGGCCTTCGACCCACACTGGCGCGACAACCTGCCGTCGCCGCCACCGCTGGGAAAGAGTCGGCCTTTCTCCAAAGCGGCTTCGATCCAGAACTGGGTCACCGCTCGGCGGGCGCCGTATCGGCCCAAGAACCTGACTGACGCGACGCGCTCCTTCCGAGTTGGTCTCATTCTGCCTCGCCCGCTATTTGTTGCTTCCGGCTAACCGCGGCTATTTTTGTGTCTTTTTTTTTTGTTCCCACTTCGAACATGTCGCACGAAACAACTTAGGCCCGATGCTGATTGGGGTCGTTGGGTTCCTCTCCATTGATTCGCGAAAGAAAAGAAGCTGTGCTGACCTCTAGTGCCAATTGACTTTATGTGTCACAATGACATGTTTTCCTTTCACGGGTAATACTGTCATAATTCATGTACTGTGTTTCCCAAAAAGACATCCAATTATTGCCTTTCCAAAAAATATGACATCAACTCATCATTTTCCACAGCAAACTCCTCGAACTTTGAGAAAAAAGTCATAATAATAGTAGAATAAAGTCCTATATTTTTGTGAATTTTCAAGATATTTTCTTGATAAAAAGTTGTATACAATCAGGAAAGATTGTTTTATACATTTTAACATACATTGTTGTAACATACAGTTAAAATTGTTGTATTCTGAGATGTTCTTTGAGAAAAAAGTCATGGAGTTGAGAAAAATGCCATATATTTTTGAAAAAACATGTATTTATGAGGAAAGAAGTCGTATATTTGGGAGATTTCAGTTGTAATAGAAGAACAAAGGTTGTATATTTTCAAGAAAATAGCAAAAATCTGTGTATGTTTGTGAGGAAAAACAGATTTGTATTGTTGAGAAAATAAATTGTATATTTTGTTGACATTACAGTTGCAATCTTACAAGAAAAAAAGTTGCATGCGTTCAAGGCATTCAAGACAAAACTTGTATTTTTTTTTTTCGTGACTGAATGTGTGAGGGAAAAAAATGTGTCATCTTTCAGGGAAAAAGTCGTATATTTTGAAGAAATTAGGATTATTATTTGGGAGATGCAAAGTCATAGCTTCAAGATGAAAGTGATACTATTCAGCGTACGAAGTCCTATATTTTCGCTTCAAAGGAGAAGAAAGTTGCATTTATTCTTCTCGATCTAAAAACTATACAATGAGGTTCTTGAAAAAAAAAAATACGATTTCTAATCTCTGTTCATAGTTTTCTTTCTTTCTTTCTTTCTTTCTTTCTTTTCAGTGTGACCCAAATACTTTGGAGTTTTGCTCGTCCGTATCTTTTCTAAATGAAGCGCTACTCGCATATTTCTCCTGTTCTTTATCTGCCCTTTAAACATACACTCCGTACAGAGCGATAAATCGAGTGAACACGCCTTATCACGATTCGCGGCACAGTGCAATCGTACCACGAAATACCACGGGGACATTTTTGGGACTGTATCACGTCGCAGCCGAACACAAACACACTCATCAAAATATGCACAGTACAAAGGCTGTTCGTACAATCTTTTAATGTTCGTACAATCCTTGAATGTTCGTACAATCCTTGAATGTTTACATTTGCAAACAACAAGCGCTTTGTAAGGGAATACCGTATGGTGGGAAATTGTACCCCAAAAAATAAATAAATGAGCATGAATCTGTCCAAAATGAAAACAATAGCAACACCATGAAATATTGTTTGATTTTTTTACTTTGAAAAGTAAATACTTTACTTTTGAACCCTAACCCATTGAAACAGATAATTGTGACAATTTTGCATGAGGGGCAAGTGGACAAGTGCCCCTCCAGATCCAGCAGATGTGGCTGCGGTTAAAAAAAAAAGTGTGATTAAATGCTGTTTTTGTATATATTTAATGTAACCAAATAATGTTTTGAGCAATTTGAGGATTAGTCTCCAGACATCACATTTTCATAAAGCTTTTTCAAATCACCACAAAGTTCTGTCATTATTTTTTATGGGTTTTTGGTTGTTGGTGGCAGTTTTACATTGGGGCAAGTGGAGTTATGCCCCACCCAATCCAGCAGATGGCACTGTGGTTTACTTGCTTTTTATTTTTGTATTGGTTACATTGGAATATTATAGACTATAATATTTTCCTAATTTCAAGCAAATTACTAATATTTCCAAAATATGGAATTTTTAAGGAATAGTTTCCAAAGTTCCTTAAAATCGAAAGTTTTGGGAAATTTACTGAAATGTATCCCTTTAGCATTCTTTTTTTGTTGTTGTACAAAATCCTTCTAAAGCCTCAACAGAACAGACGCAATAACAACTCAACAACAAAAACATTATTATTACGTTCCGAATATATTATCTGCGCACAGTCAAATGTTTTTGTTTTTATGTTGTTGTTTTTTTTCTTCTTCTTCTTCTTTTTTCAGTAGCGCTCTTCTCCATTTCAGGGTCAGCGACCCTTAACATCCAGGGGCTATGTAAGCTGCTCTTAAGAAGGATGTTTGCTAAGAGGATCTCCCCGACCTCCTTCCCTGCTAATCTCGTCTTACAGCGCTCATTTACACGCCTCGTCACGGATACGTTCACACGCTGTCGCGTCCTACAACAACAACAAAAAAAACACAAATGCAAATTTCTACTCATCTTGTTTGACGTCGGCACGCAAACTGGGCAACATCCGGCTGAATTTTCAGTCCGATGTTGCTCACGCCACAAGGAGCTAGCGGCCGCCCCGCGTCGCCGTCTACGAATCTCGTCCAGCGAATCAAAGTGATGTACACAGCGTCACGTGCAGGTCTACGTGCGCAAACGCACACGAGTGCAAAGTAAGCAGCGAGACGAAAGACTTTGGACAAGTCGCTACAAAAATATCGATGTTTTCTACTAATACAGCGAGCTCTGAGCTGTGGTGATTTTAGGGCAAGGAGGGTCAAGTAAGGTTGTGCCCACTGATCCAGCAGGTGGCGCTGTGGGGGGAAAAAAGCTTTCTACTTTTGCATTTGGAAACAGCATAGGGAGAGTTTGGGGGTTTTTGTTTTTTTTTTGCACATATTTTGCTGTAAAATTGTCTTTTTGGGGTTGGTAGGGAGTAATTTAGCTTTCATCTGTCCAACTGCTAGATCTTCCTGTCCTTTCTCAGCTGTGTGGGGCAGCAAAGTCTTCTGCCCCAAGTAGCTCGAGAAGGTTTTTTTGGTTTCCTAAATTCAAGCCTAAAGCCGTTTGCGATTTTGTACAGGGGCAAGTGATATTGTGTCCCACCTGATCCAGCAGAGGGGGCTGTGGTGAAAAACGAGCTTTTGCTGTTGCTGCCAGTATCACCGTTCTTTCTTTACGATGTGGGTCAGCGGAGCCCTCTGCCCCAAGTTGCCATGGAAACAACATAGGGCGCGTGATTTTTCACACTAATTCTGACTGTAACCTGACCAAACATGATGAATTATTGTTTGATTTTGTCCAAACAGACTTCATTAAAAAGTGTGGCAATTTTGCATTTGGGGCAAGTGGGCCAGTGCCCCACCGGATCCAGCAGATGACAGCCTTGTGCCCCAAGTTGCCAAGGGAAAAGCACAGTGAGGGCGACTGATGTCCGATCATTTTTCAAACTGCGCCTTGGGGCTTCCTACAAATTCTGCCGAGCGACAAGGGAGCACGAATCCAAACAATTTCATTTATTCTAGGACGGTGCGCCTGCAAGCTAATTAAAATTCTAGTTGTCTAAAGTTGTGAGTTTGCCACTAATACTTTTAAATGTAGACTACCAAACCAGCAAAACCTGGCGCCGGTTCTGCCGTTAACGATCATGTTCCAGCGCGCGTATCCGAGGTCGTCCGGCGGCCATCTTGTTTATCTGAAGAGACGACTGGCGGGCTTGCAGTGCAGCGTCAGTTGGCGCGAACTGTACCCGGACACGCCCACACCCATGAATCCCAGCAGGACCGCCAGGCGGGGCACGACGGGACCCTCCCGGCTCCGCAGGGCCGTCCGGGCCGCCTGGGTCTGAAAGAGACGGCGGGCGGCTACGTGAACCACTACACAGCGGGGACCGTGCCGGACGGCGAAGAGACAAAATCCACGGATAATTGACGCCCATTAGAATTGCATTGAACAAAAAAAATGTTACCAATTTAACTGCATGTTACTCATATTGCAACGAGTTGGACCTGACAACTGAAAGTCAGCTACGTGAACCACTGCATTGCCAAAGATTTGTCCTGTATTTCTGTTTGTCCTCATTTGTATCGAACAGGAAATAATTTCTCTTGGTATTCAAGCCTCTCGGGTCCACTTTTAAATGTACGTGCCATCTCATCTTCTGAAATGGCGGACCTTACATTTGAAAGTCAGCTACATGAAGCGCTACGCTACCAAAGACGCTCGATTTGTCATTTCTTCCTTTGTTTTCTTAAACAGAACAGAATTTCCATTTGCGGTTTAGGATTTTCGGATGTACATGTTACGAATTGAGTGAAACGTAAAAATGTGCTAGACCTGAATCTCAGAGTCAACTGTGTGAACCATTACACTAGCAAAGAGCCCCAATATGCCCGTCATTTCTGTTTCTCCTCAAGACTTTTCATTTGCATCATTTGCAAGATCTTTGGGTTGAAATTGAAACCTCCTTGTGAAGAAAAAGAGAAACATGTCATTCCCAAAATGTCAAAAGTTCATTTCTTTATTTTCGCCTCAACATAAGAGAATTGTCTCTTGCATTGAAGATGCACATCTTATCTAAAATAGTCAAGTGCCGGACCCCACCTCAGCCGCGTGAACCACGACACTGGCAAAGATCTTGAGACTCACGATGTTTGGATGCCGACTGAAATTGCTGCCGTCGGTCCAAGACCGATGACGTACGGCCGGTCGCTGAAGAATACGCACCTGGAGGTATCGAATGTATCCGGGGGTCAGTCGAGGGATGCGGAAGCAAAACATGCTTGCCGTGGTCCCCTTGAGCTTCAGACGCGAGCCCTCTCCGGCGGGGGCGCCGCTTGGCGACGCCGAGGGCCTCCGGTGCCTCTCCCTCGGCCCGTCTCCACTTTTGGCTCGTGCGTGTCCTGAAGACACACTCGCCCCGGTGTCACATACGCACAGACACGCGGCTGCCCCGCGGGCACGCCGTTTATATACAGTGTCGAGCGTTGGCGCCATTGCGTAAGCCGCTCGCCTGCGTGGCACCCACGGAGCGTTCGTGCGTGGCAACGGTGTCAGCGGGGGATTAGGCCTCCCTCTGGATTTAATGCACCTGGGGGAGATGGTCCAAAAACAGCCACCAAATTACACAATCAAGGCGGCCGGCGGTGACGTCCGGATATACTTGGGATGCTAACCGTAGAACAGGAAATGGATCGTATTGTGGCACGGGGAGGCCTTCGTCTGTTCACGGGCGGGCTAACGAATGCCATCATTGTCACGGTGTTATAACCCTTTTAAGGAACAGATATTTGACCACAAATGGTAGCGCAAGACATGGAAAGACAGATGATGTAACAATACTCACAGGCATATATTCTTTATCCTCTGAGAAGAACCACTAATATGACTGCGTCTTAATAATTTGCTAAAACCAACTCTGTATATCCGTACGTCTGTATTATACTGCCACCAGATGACCAAGGCAAGGTGCAGACACCAGAAGGAGCACCACAATGTCCATATAATTGAATTGCGTTGAACGCATGACGCCCAACCACTAGCATGAAGATTTTGCTAACAAACAACACATTCTTAACACCATCAATCAAAGTTTTTGTCTTCAAAGGTTTTGTCTTAGTCTACTTCAATTTTTTTGAACATGGTATTTCACTTCTTTTTACACGTATATGATGGTTAAGAACCTTCAAATAATTCCAATAAAATGTTAAGCTACTTTTTGGAATTTTCTTACGCAATACTTGGGTTAGAAAATGAACATTTTCCGCGTCGTCCGTCCAGTTGCAACAATGAAAACTCTTCCTGTCTTTTGAGAGGCAGCTCAGGATTGGCAGACTTGGATGCCAAGGAAGGATTAGTCCAATCCAGAACACATGCAAGACTACACTTATGCTAATCGCTTAATGGCAAACACAAGGTGGAGTTAAAAATTCACGCAAACGTGTTCAGGTGATTTGTTATTCTTAGGCTAAAAAAAAATAAACAATTTACAAATGAAATACAGGTTTTGTTTTCTCTTCAAGCTTTAGTAACCAAAACGTTTTACTCTCTAATGGGGGTGTTCCAATTATATGTGTTTAAAAAAAATACTTTTCTAAAATCGTTACCTTTACTAATATAATATTTCATAAAGAAAGGGAAACAACTAAATTCTTTCAAATATTTACTGATGGTGTAGTAAATGTATTCTGAAGAGGAAGACACACACCATAACTTTAAAGTCTTAATAAAATATGTGCCATTAGTTATTGTGAATTCACTTTAATAAATATAAAAATTAAACAGGAGTACTGAGAAGAAGCTTTCTGAGATTTTTTTTTATGCAGGCAGTTTTGGTGCTTCTCTGACGTCATCGTCCCGCGTCCTGCGCCCGTCTACAGTAAAAAGACCCCGTCGAAAAAAGAAAATAAAGCTGCCTTGGATTTCAATTTCAAGTGAAGCATCGACCTATTTTGCAGTAACTATCACTAAAACGCTTCATTTGTTCCTCCTCTTGCCGCCGGAATATTGAAGCCCGTATGGAGTCGACGAACTGTGACTGAGGAAGTGACGCGTTTACGCCTGAATCGGTAAAATGTTAGCTGTCTCGTATGCTATGTAGCTAGCAGCTCAAGTTACGCAGTTTCGTTTGACAGTAAACGCCGATGAGCGCCGAAGCGGACCAGCGTTACCTCGCCTGAGTACATTTTTTGTTTTGTTTAAAGTCTTCGCGTAATTCTTTCAACGGGACGTATGACCTTTTGCAGCGTGTGCGTTATCAACTTTGCAGGCTGTGGCTACAGTCCAAAAGAGCGATTTCTTTGCCACGATGATATCGCTAGCTGGCTGGCTAGTCCTGTCAGTCAGTCAGTCATTGCAGTTAAATCTTAAATGTCGAAACTGATGCGTTAATACCATTGGTGTTGTTTTGAGCAAGATAATGGCACTCACATAGTCTGCAAGCTCGAAATGTAAACTGCAGAGTATATTTATCTCATACTCAGAATACTATTTCTTAGGACTTACAATTTCGATAGTGTATAGTTTTGTTTACACAGCATACGTTGACGCTAAATGTCAAAAGTTGGCTTCTTCTTGCTGTATGTTCCGCAGCAGCCGTGATGAAGAGAAGGGTGGACCCCGCTCCCGTGCTGGCTGCCAAGAGGCACCGTGCTGACAGCAGCTCCGACGAAGAGTCCAGACAAGGTGGCCCGCCTCTCGGATTCGCAGCTATTTGCGTCATATGCCGGATAAAGTCAGTCGACGGTTTTCCTTTCCAGACTCCAGCCAGAATGAGTCTCTCAGCGACCAGGAAGAGCACCGAGCCGCATTCTCCGTGCCGTCTGTACCGCTCCGCGCCGGGGACACGGACTCACCCCCGCAGGACTCCAATTTCTCCATGTACAACAGCGTGTCGCAGAAGCTCATGGTAACCTTGATGGGGGCACGAGATTGACAGGAAGTCAACTGTGGAGTATGTCGGGGTATTTAAGTAACATGCTGGAAAACTTGAACGACTGTCTAAACGACTGTCTACTGTCGTTAAATGTGCTTCAATTGAACCTCGGTATGAACCCAGATGTGCAGGTTTTACGATGGACTTGTTCCCTCGCAGGCCAAGATGGGCTTCCGCGAGGGCGAAGGTCTGGGCAAGTTCGGCCAAGGACGCAAGGAGATAGTGGAGGCGTCGACTCAGCGGGGGAGGCGAGGCCTGGGCCTCACGCTGCAGGGCTTCCAGGGGGAGCTCAATGTCGACTGGCGAGATGAACCCGAGGTAACGCGACAAATGTTGAACCCTTAGCTGACAAAATAGCCCTCAAAAGTCAAACCCGAATCGAAATGAAAGGAAACGTGTCAGTGGGAGCAGGTTCTCTTCTTTTGACTTTTATTACACCTTGGTTAAGCCCTTTTTCACACTTTTATTCGACTTAAGAATTTGTAATTGTTCCTGCAAACTTTACCGCTACTGTTAGTGAAGGTTTTATCATAGTTGGAGCCTAGAACTAAGTCATTGGCTAAAAATTGACGTGATTATGTTCCCCTGTATTTTCTATGTGACCAAATATAGGTAATACAGTGTATAGTCATCATTTTACCTCTCCCAATTGTCTTCTTTGTGTGTGTGTGTGTGTGTGTGTGTGTGTGCGTGCGTGTCTGCGTGTCCAGCCCAGCGCCACAGAGAAAGTGGACTGGTTCCCAGAATGCACCACAGAAATTCCCGATGCAGACGAGCTGAGGGACTGGATGGCAGTGGGGCCAGTAAGTACTTACCTGGAACGTTTTTAATATTTGTGTTGCTATTCTTCATTTGCACTGGATTTTCCTTGTTTTGGGAGTATAATTATTGATCTATTTTAACAGAGAAAAATGAAGATCGAAGACGAAACAGAGTTTTGCACTGAAGACCTCCTGCACACTCTTCTCAGGTGCAAGGTGAGGTTTCTGTTGGAGTTCACCTCAGACTTTGATGCGGTTCAAGATTTGTTTGGTTTTTGAGGCTCATGTTTTTTTTTTGGTTTGAACTTCAAATTCTTTGAGTGAAAGTGATGGAGAGATACGTGCAGTATAGCGAGTGTATCAGACGAGATTTAAACTGCCGGTCCGTGCCCCCAGTTCGGATTCAACGCCTGTAAGCGGTGCGAATGCCGTTTTGGTGCGTTCCGTAAAAGTCGCTATCAATTGTGGCTGGCGTGCAGGCGGTGTTTGACGACCTGGAGGGCGAGGAGATGAGAAGAGCGCGCACTCGTTCCAACCCCTACGAGACCATCCGAGGAGGCATCTTCCTCAACAGGTGTGTGTGGACGCAAGCGGGCGGGATTTGTGAGGCGCGCGGGTGAAATCATCACTTGTCGTGTTCGCCGTTTCCAGAGCGGCTATGAAAATGGCCAACATCGACCACTGCTTCGACCGCATGTTCACCGACCCGAAAGCTTCCAACGGGGTGAGTGCGCACGAGTGACCGCGGCCGCCGTCCGTCGCCTCGTCCTGACGTCCGTCGTCCCGTCTCGCGTAGAAGCCTCTGACGCACGACAATCCCAACGAACTTCTGTACTTCGGCGACGTGTGCGCGGGGCCCGGCGGCTTTTCCGAGTACGTCCTGTGGAAGCGACGCTGGCACGCCAAAGGCTTCGGCATGACGCTGAAGGGGCCGTGCGACTTCAAACTGGAGGACTTCTACGCCGCGCCCAGCGAGCTCTTCGAGCCCTACTACGGTACCGAGCGACCACGTGTTCGCTTTCACTGACGCGTTTTGCTGATACCGAGAAACGATTTTCGACTGAAAATATCTATAGACCGCAGCACGGATGGACATAAAGTGCTTTGTTTCGCTGAATTTTGTAAATACCCTCTTTTTAAAACAATATAATGTTGTTCTAATTGATTCATTTGTCCAATATTTATGACAGGAGGTCCATCAGATGAACTATATGAACTATGAATTATATAATCCACTAGATACAAATCCCTATACGGTGGAGCCCCACTATTGGCGAGGGATCAGGACCGGGCCGGACCCCGAATAGCCAAAATAATCCGAACATTGACGCGCCCATTATAAATTGTAGTGGGGGAAAAAAATACTAATTTGTTAGAATTTTTTCCCCCCTAACCCAATAAAGTCTTAAATAAGCGCGGCGATGCCAGCACTAAGCCTTTTACAGGTTGGTCCCTCCAAATTGTAGCCGAAGCACGAGTATACGGGCGTCCGCTTACTGTGGAATGACTCGGGAGTCGGCAATGGGCGAATGCTTTCTGGACACAGCTTGGGTCTCCACTGTTGACTCGCGTCGTCATTTTTTGACGTCTGCGCGTCCCAGGTGAAGGCGGCGTGGACGGCGACGGCGACATCACCCGGCCGGAGAACGTGACTGCCTTCCGGAACTTTGTGCTGGACAGCACCGAGGGAAGGGGGCTGCACTTCCTCATGGCGGACGGGGTGAGTGTGCGACCCCGCTCCGAAACCAGAAACCTTCAAGGTTCATTGAAGACTCTAAATTGTCCATCGGTGTGAATGTGAATAATCGGCGTTCGTTGTTTCCGTTTTCAATCGGCAGTCGCAAAAGTGAGTGATGATTTTCTGTGTGTGACGCCAGGGCTTCTCCGTGGAAGGCCAGGAGAACCTTCAGGAGATTCTGAGCAAGCAGCTGCTGCTCTGCCAGTTCCTCACCGCGCTCTCCACACTCAGGACAGGTCGGACCGCTTTGTTCCATCAGAAAAACTCTCTTTTTAGCCACACTCATTGATTTAGCGGCAGTAATAACAAAATGAACATGAATACAAAACGTCCTATCTCATTTCTTACACTTTTGTTCATGAAATATAAACAACAAACTACTTCGATGCTGTCAAAAGTGGGCAAGGAGAGTCGCAGTCGCCGATTCTTGAACGCGAAAAAAAGTCGAACAAATGAGAGCGCTTCAAAGGAGTTGCTGTCGGTGCTCATGATGTCGCTCACTAGGCCACGCCCCTTAAAGGTCTCATTGTGATGCTTTTTCTCTCTTCCAGGCGGCCATTTTGTCTGTAAAACCTTCGATCTCTTCACGCCTTTCAGCGTGGGTTTGGTCTACCTACTGTACCTCTGCTTCGATCGCGTCACGCTCTTCAAACCCGTGACCAGCCGGCCCGCCAACTCCGAGAGGTACGCCGCGGAAATGACGTTTGCGTATGTATTTGATACGGGGCGCGTCCCGACATACGCGCTTTTGAGGTTGAAAACGGCGCGGAATGAACGAGTTCGCTGGGCGGCTTAAGAATACGTGGTTGCGAGAAAGGCACGCGCGGTTCCCGCACGACTTCCTATTTTTCATTGGGTCGCTCAAGTGTTTTTCATCCAAATATTTACTGTCATAATGACTTTACTACTGTGTAACATAGGTTAGTAATAGTCTATGTACCGTCTGTGGTAGCATTAATAAAAAAAAAAAGAAAAAAAGTCTGCTCTTGTGGTTAATCCATTTGATCTCACGGGATTTTCTAATCACGTCACACGTGAATAAAATTGGAATTACTGTACGTACCGGGGTTCAATCCCCGACCCCCGCCTGTGTGGAGTTTGCATGTTCTCCCCGTGCCGGCGTGGCTTTTCTCCGGGCACTCCGGTTTCCACCCACATCCCAAAAAACATGCGTGCTAGGTTAATTGACACCTCTAAATTGTCCGTAGGTGTGAATGTGAGTGCGAATGGTTGTTTGTTTGGATGTGCCCTGCGATTGGCTGGCGACCAGTTCGGGGTGTGCCCCGCCTCCTGCCCGATGATAGCCGGCCGGGATGGGCTCCGGCACGCCCGCGACCCGCGTGAGGAGAAGCGGCTCAGTAAATGGATGGATGTGTTTACAAGAATGAAGGAGAGAAATTATATGACATTATTATATTATTATTATATGAAATTATATGACAAGACTAAAGGTGAAAATTATTGGGAAAATGAAGTCAGAATATTTCCAGAAACAAGTTTAAAAAAAAAAAAGAGAGAGAGAGAGAATAAAGTCTAGAAATTGGGATTTTACGCTAAAGTGGAAATTGAGAGTGAAGTCAAGAAGATTTCAAGAAAAAGTGTCGGTTAAACTCCAAATTGTACGACTTTTGCCGTGTTTTGCCGATGAAAACCAGCAAGCTGTAGCTGTAATCGGTGTTGCTTGGTTTTCACCTTTAGCGCGAAGATGTATTTCCGTGCTGCGTTTTGCTCAACAGTCCCACGTCTCGGCAGGTACGTGGTGTGCCGAGGTTTAAAGCCGGGCTCCGACGCCGTCAGGGAGTACATGTTCCGAGTCAATCTGAAACTCAAGCAGCTGCGGGACGCGGACACGGACGTGACGGACGTGGTTCCCCTCGGCGTCATCAAGGAGGACGCCGACTTCTACAACTTCATGGTCAACTCCAATGAGAGGTGCCTGCTCGACGGCCACGTTGGAGTTTTAAAAGTGTTTCAAAGTGAAAAAACAGCGCTACCTTGACTTTCAAGTCTAATCATTCCATTGTTATTCGTTTTATTCTAATTAATTGACCAACTATTTCAGAATTTAAAAATACATGTCAAATTGTTCATTTGAATCATGAGTCATCCTTTTAAAATTGTTGTCATTATTAATTTAAGTATAATTAATTCATCAAAGATGTAATTGAATTAAAATGCTTTTTGAATTGAATGCTGTTTAAATATATTTCCATTTTGTTAATTACAATAAATCCATTCGGCCTTTTTTCTTTAATTAACGAATTTTCGGAAACCACTTTTGTTTTTCTTTTTTTTACTACAACTTGTATTACTACCGTACTCTTGTTAACGTCAATGCTCGGTGGGCCTGGATTAAAGACCGGAGCGGGCCGTACGTGTCCCACGGGCCACACTTTGACACCTGCGTTTGTTGGTGTCCCCAGCCTGTGCGCCGTCCAGATCAAAGCCCTGGCCAAGATCCACGCCTTCGTTTTAGACCCGTGAGTAGCTTTTGTCGCCCGGCCGGACATCGTACTGCCGTGCGTTTGGCTTCTGTGTGCAACCGAGTGTGTCGGCCCCCGCAGGACGCTCGCCGAGTCGAGGCAAGCTGACGTACGCAAGAATTGTCTCAAGCTCTGGGGGGTGAGTGGGCCGCTACTTTTCAGTCCCCGTCGCGTAGCCGCCGCCGCCTTCACGCGTTCTGCGTCTGCTCGCAGGTGCCCGACAAGGCCAGGGTCACGCCGGCGTCCTCGGACCCGAGGTCCAAATTCTATGAACTGGTCAAGGTCGGTTGAGATGTGACATCAAGCTCTAACGCCTCAATTTATATGCGTTGAAATGGTGACGTTTCTGCTCCAGAATCCCGACGTGGAAGTGTTCAAAAGCAGCATCACGCCGCTCAACTCCAGCACACTTGAAAAGCTGCGTCACGTCCTGGACCACCGTTGCATTGTGGGAGGCGGCGAGCAGATCTTCCTTCTAACGCTGGGCGTGAGCGCGCACACACACGCACGGACGCAACGACAACATGTATTAACATTGCAGTTATATGAGATACTCGTTGAGATGTGACAATGAAGTAGGAACTTTGCCAGAAAGAAACAAATTATTGTTTGACTAGAATCAAGTCAGAATATTGGGAAAAATTATAAATATTCAAAATATAATTTCAAAAATAAAGTTGTCATTTTTCTGAAAAAAGTTCTTTTATGAGAATAAAGTTGTCATTTTTCAAGAAACAATGTAATTTGCAGAGAAATGTCTACATAAATGAAGCGGAAACATTGTGAGAAATAGTCGAAACGAAAGTGAAATCTTTAGTCCAAATAAGGTTGTACTTTGGGCAGAAAAAAAAAAAATAAAAAATTGTGAGAATAAAGTCGGACTATTATAAGAGAAAAAAAATATTACTGTCAGAAAAAAAGTCTGAATTTTCAGAAAAGAGTTGCAATGTTGTGAGAACAAGCCATTTAAAAAAAAAAAAAAAAAAAAAACATTTTTACAAAAATAAGGTAGCAATATCATGACAAATCATACTGTTGTGAGCAAAAAGATTTTCATGAAAAGAATGTAACATTACAAGAAATATTGATCTTATTTTTTTATAGAGATTCATTCATCAGATCTCATTTTACTAGTTGAACTATTCAAGAGAAACAAACGCCTTCCGTTTCCGCTCGTGCAGAAGTCTCAGATTTACACGTGGGACGGAAAGATGCCTTTGCGATGGAGGAAGCTGGAGAACTTCAAGCTGGAGCTGCCCAGAGATTCTCTGCTGAGTGTGGAGATCGTGCAGGAGCTGAAAGGCGAGGTGAGCGCCGCCCGCCGGGCGCTCGGCCGACAGTCCGGCGTCACCGTGTCGAAATGTGCTTCGCCGTCCACAGGGCAAAGCGCAGCGGCGAATCAACGCCGTGCACGTGATGGATGCGCTCATTCTGAACGGCACCGACGTCAGAGATCAGCACTTCAACAAGCGGTGAGGAACGCGTCCTCGCGTTCGGGTCACGTCGTTTTCGCCGCAAATAAATATTTAGTAGGCCACAAACGCTAGATAACATCGTCAAAATGTTAAAACAAATGTTTTGTTTTCCCATGGTATTAAGTCGTTTTAATGTTAATGTTTTGTTTTTTTGTAATATTCAGATGAGTCACGATAAAAAAAAAAAAAATTTTTTTAAATGTAATTCTCATACCACAACTTTGTCTTAAAAATAAGGCTTTTTAAAGTATATAATATATATTTTTATTTTATTTTTAAAGTATAAAGTATTACATTTTTACTCTCCTTAAAATACTATCAATGTTCCTGACTTTATTGATGTACAATTCTGATTCATTTTCTTGTACTATTATAATTTTATGCGTGGGAACAACATTTTTTTTTTTCTCTGAATATTAAGACTTTGTTTTCCTACAATGCTTTTTAAAAATAATATTACAACTGTATTCTCCTTAAAATACACTTCATATACCACGATTATTTATGACTTTATGTCAAATATAATTTTATGTTCTCATAAAACACATTTTCCATGTAATATTTGAAATGTATTCCTAAAAAAAATGCACCTTATTTTCCTCCCAATATTACGTTATAAGTTATAACAACTTAATGCGGCTGAAAACGCCCTTTCGCACTGCACTGCAGTATATTCGTAATGGAGAGAGGCCTTCCGACTGAACGTTTTGTTGTACTGTGTGTCATGCAGGATCGAGATGGCTGAGAAGTTCGTGAAGGCGGTGGCCAAGCCCAGCCGACCTGACATGAACCCCATCAGGTGCCGTTTGTTCTTGTGGCGAGCTAGCCGGGAGAAATTCCTGTAGGCCTACAGTGAACCCCGTCCATCGAAGGGGATGCGATGCGTTCCAGGCCCACCCGCCATATTATTCAAAAAGAATAATTTTTTTTAAATGATAATTTTTCTTTCCCCCCAAGCGCTTTAAAAAGATTGTTGGAAGAAAAGAAAAAAAACGCGCTATGGCAGGTTAACACTGTCAACCACTTTTTATGCTATCTGCACATGTTTTGGGTTTCACGTTTTCTTCTTGATTGTCTGGGCCCAAACAGAGTGAAGGAGGTGTACAGGCTGGAGGAAATGGAGAAGATCTTTGTCAGGTACGACGACCGCTTGCAATTTGAAGATCCTTGATGGTCGCTCTTTAAACTTAAAGGTGACGAGCCTTGGCAGAGGTCTGCTTTTGTTGATTTTTATGTTTTTATTTTTTTAAATGTTGTCATGACACAGACTGGAAATGAAGGTGACAAAGAGTTCGGGGGGAGTCCCACGTCTGTCTTACACCGGCCGAGACGACCGACACTTCCTTCCCACCGGACTCTACATCATCAAGACCACCAACGGTGCGTCTCGCCGCTGTGCGCGGGCGCGTGTGCGATTTCGCTGAGCCGTCCCCTGCCGCCTCCCATCTTTTCAGAGCCGTGGATGATGGCGTACAGCAAAACCTCCAACAGGAAGTACTTCTTTAACAAGACCAACGAGAAGTCCGTCTTTGACACACCGGCCGACGCTGCGTCCCCTTTCCAGTATGTTCCGTCCTCGTCCGCTCCTCTCGCATGCTGTTTTTATGGGGTTTTTTCACACCACCTCAATAGATTAGAAATAAGACAGTCAATAGAAGTACTTTAGCATCTTTAAATTCAAACCTTTTTTATAAATAGTACATTTAATATTCATCCATTCTAAAGTCCCACCTGCATAAAAATTGAGGTAGGCTACTTAAAATGGATGAAGTTCCTGGATCCTAAATGCAAGAACATGACAACTTTATTCATGTAACGAATATTACGACATAATCCGCTTCAAAATAGAACTTTTTATTGTAATGTTATGATGTAATTCTCTTAAAAATAGATTTTTTCTCATATTCTGTTAACTATACTACTTTTTTTTTTCTTTGTCAAAATATGAACTTTATTCTCTTAAAAAGCCTTTTTTTCCATAGTATAACAACCAATGTATCGTATTCTCTTAAAAATACAACTTTTCCTCAGAATATTACAACTTTATTATCTTAAAAAAATGCTACTTTGTTCTCGTAATGTTACGACCTGATTCTCTGAAGACTTGATTTTTTTCCTCATACTTACTCTCAATACTTCTTCTTGTCGTGTTATGTCTCAGAAATACTACGAGTTTTTTTTTCCTCATCATATCCTGACTTTCCTTGACTTCGGTATCGTTATCATGTCAGGACAATCCCATTTTTCTGTAAGTCTCCACTGCATCCAAATACTCGTGGACATAAACGTTGCTTTGTTTTTCTGCTCTTGCGCCCCTGTGTCGACAGCGTGTGCCACGGCGAGCGTCTCTTCTGGGCCTGGGAGGACGGCGTCATCGTGCACGACTCTCAGACGCGCGTGGACCCCGACAAGCTGTCCAAAGACGACGTGCTGGCGTTCATCCACCACAACCTCCAGCTGTGACGTGCGGCACGCTCGGTGGCGGCGCCCTTGAAAAACGCTCGAGTTGACATGTTTTTTGTTTCGTTTTTTTTTTTTTTTTTTTTTTACAAATATATCATTTTCGCGTAGCGGCCATTTCAGTTTTTACTAAGTCCTCTTTGGCCAATGATAAATGTATGGTGAAATATGATGCAAACAGATATTCATCCACAAGAAAAATTCACTCTTCCAGTAGTCTCCACAATGAAAATGACACAACGACGGAGTTGTATGCGAGTCTAATTTCAATCACTCAAAAAAAGTGTTTGATATTATGAGCATTTGTGGGGTAAATATTTTGGACTTTTTATAACACTTCCTTTCAAATGTGTTTCTGATAATAGCTCGGTGGGTGGGAATAAATACTCTCGCTGGCCCAAAATAACCCAGCCCAAGTTTCTTTTTCAACACAATTTCAGCAGCTGTTTGTGAATCCTTGTCGTGACATTTGGTCTCTTTGCACATAACAGATGCGAAGAACCAGCGGGGGCACTGATCATGCTGCCGTTGTCCATTTTTAGGCTTTTCTCGTGTTTTCATCATGTCAGCACTGCCGATAAACAGGCATCTTTCTCTTTAAATACAGCAACTAAGGCAAAGTTGTTAAAGCAGCTCTGAAATGAAATCATATAGGAGAATTTTGCTCCATCTGTCATGGTGTCCTACATTGTGTCCCTTTGTCTTTTTTTTTTTGGGGGGGGGGAGGGCAGTGTATACCCAGACTTTTCTGTTACAGTCCCTCACATTGCTTGAACGGTGTGTGTGTGTGTGTGTGTGTGTATGTATATATATATATATATATATATATATATGCACACACTGTGAATAATAGGGACATGAAATAAAAGCAACAATGAAATGCTATCTTGTGAAAGAAGTTTTAGCGGAGGAAAGACTTAAGAGCAACATTTTGTTCTTGAATGTGATATTTTGATTGGCGGGTCGCTCAGCCAATCGGATCTCGTGCTTACGTGCCAGGGAGCGATTGTATTGTCGGTGGTGTTCTTTTTCTTATTATTTGTAGGGTATATCTGGACTTATTCTTGTTAAAATCCATCCCGTGGCTTGAAAATGAAAAACAATTCTGATGATAATAAATGAGCACTCAGTCAAGCGCTTCATGATACAACAACTCGTTCGTAAACAATTGGAAAATTGTGCATTGTTTGTGGCACTCAGAGGAGAGAATGCTCAGCCTATCGGATCTCGCTCTGTGTTCACGTGACAACCCGACGTGACAGGTGTGTTTATGTAACTAATCGCAGCATATGAAATAAATGAGTAAGGCTTAACTGAATGAAGTCGTTTATGAACGTAAAAAAGGCTAACTTGTTCAATTAAATGTGTGACGCAACCAAAACATCCTTTCGGCGATGAGAGGGGCGGGTCACTCAAGCCAATGGGAGCTCGCTCGAGAAGTCACGTGACAGGAAGTGCTGTTCCAAAACAAGACGGGATTGACAGGCCATTTTCGATCGAGTTTGTGCGTTTCTTGCTTTGACTTGGGAGCAACAATTTGAGATACGAGCGTAGTATGGCGGTGGTGAACTCAACTCACTTCACGACAAGCAGCATTTTGGCAGATTACCGCATACTTTTGCGTTTCGGCATCCGCGGAGTCGCAGATTTCCCCCCCGCCCAATTTTGTATTTTTAAAAATAATTTGGAAGGCTGCGTTCATTTCAAAAGGGAAATATGATTTCAGATGAGAGCGATCCCGAACTTGTATTTTAAAGCAGCACTTGTGTTGAAGTGACACACACAAACATCGGGGGAGTAGCTAACAGCCTGGGTTATTCCGGAGAGTCTTGGTTGCACTTCAGGTGAATTTTTACATTTTTAAAAAATGTTATTTTATTTTTTATTTTATTATTTTTTGTTTTCATCAAATCATCTGTAAGCGATTTAGTCCTTTTTTGTTACCTCTACATCACATCCATTTGGAAACTGGAAACAATATTTTTGTTTTTAGGCGCAAAGGGCATCCAATCGGTGATGTCGATATGAGCTGAGTCAGCTCATATCGACTGGCAAACGTTCGTCCTTTTGTGGAAGGATCGATAGAAGCCTCGCCCACTCATGATCACGCTATCGACCCGGCCGAATGAGTTGAGACACGTGCGCGCTTTTGGAATGTGGGAAGAAGATGGAGTACCCATGCAAGCCGGGCAAGCTTGGAACCCTAATTTGAAACCCTCACCCAGTTTGAAACCCTAATTTGAAACATTAACGCTAATTTGAAACCTTACTTTGAGGCCCTAACCCAGATTTTAAACCCAACTCTGAAAACCTAACCCTGTATTGAAACCCTAACCCAATATTCAAACCCTAACCCTGTTTTGAAACCCTAATGTTAATTTGAAACCCTACTTTGAAACCATAACCCTAATTTTGAAAATCTACTTTGAAACCCTAACCCGGTGTTGAAACGCTACTTTGAGACCCTAACACTAATTTGAAACTCTAACCCTGTTTTGAAACCCTAACCCATTTTGCAACCCTACTTGTAAACCCTAACCGTTTTGAAACCCTACTTTGAAACTCTAACCCTAATTTAAACCCTAACCCTTTTGAAACCCCACTTTGAAACCCTAACCCTCATCTGATAACCAAACCCTGTTTTGAAACCCCACTTTGAGGTCCCTAAACCCGTTTTGCAACCCTACTTGTAAACACTAACCCTGTTTTGAAACCCTACTTTGAAACCATAACGCAAACCCTGCTCTGAATAAGGCATCCAATATTTTGACCAGCTCATGAAGACAACAGAATAATAAAGTCGTGACACAGCAGTCCAGTTGTGACTTCAAACATTCATTTTCTATTTATTTACATACATAACAATATAAAAGTGTGTCAGGATCAACTTTGAAAGGGTCAACGACAGCTCACATCCGAGTAAAGTTCGTTTATTAGCTCTTTGGTAACCACGCCGACCAAAAGAACAACAAGAAAAAGAGCAGTTCTGAAAATATTTTAAGGAAAACATTCTTTCAAACAAACACACACAACGGACGACAACTACGCACAGTGCAAAATCTACAATTGACAAAGAGATTTATGAGCCAACCGGAACAGAAATGAGCGAAATTGATTGTTCGGCGCGTTCGGAAAGTCACGGCGCACGATCGTCATTAACACACGGTGAAGTCCCGTAATTTAAAACAGTTCAACCGATTACATCACACTTTTGAAACACATTGTAAATGTATTTGAACGTGAAAAAAATAACATTTGCGAGTGTAAAATGTGTCGAAAATCTTGTATGTATTGTCCATACACGTGCCTTTAAGAGGCGGGGCCCGGTGGGGCGGCATGTGACATCATAGAGTACGCGCCTGAGCATCTGGATGCGGGCTGTGGCCGACAGCAGCACCCGCGCAAGCGTGCCCATTGTCTTTTGCAGGTGTTTAATAAATGGCTGCAAAGTGCATCAGCGACTGTGGCTCTCCTTTCCCACACGCGTGGGCATCACAGGGAGCGCAGTGGCACCTTGACTTAAGAGTTGAATTTGTTCTCAATTTACTCGCATGTCAAAGACATTTTCCCAATGAAATGTATTGAAAGGCCATGAATCATTAATTCAGAACCCCCCAAATTTTTGTTGTTGTGTTTTTAATGAAGAAAAATAGTAACTGCGCGTGACCGTTGAGAGCCGAACGTGTGTTGGCGACTGCGGCTCTCTGTTTTTGGGCAGACTTCAATCTCGAAAGTTAAGCAGTCGCAAGTTAAGGGAGCACCGAAAAGCCTAAAAACGAGATTTCGCAGGGGTGCGACTGATGAACTGCGATATAAAGGGGGAACACCGTACATCACTGAAGCACGTGTGTGTTAATAAAAGGGCGCAAGAGTGACTTTCCGAACAGCCCGTAATTGTGACAGGTTAAAGTCACCCACAGAATCAAACACAAAATTGTAAACCCCCCAAAAATGAAGCTCCAAAAACTCGAGCCGCGTTCGGGCGTAGTCCGGCGACCCGAACGGAGTCCTTAACTCCCGCCGTCGTCCGATAAAGTGCCGTTGGCGTCGGCATACTCGCCGTCGCGTTCGCAGATGACGGTCATGGGGCTGCTGAGGATGCGACATCGGGCGTTGTATTTACTGCTGGCGGCCGAAGGGGGCGTACGCGAGCGGCCGTACTTGAAGGCCGAGGACGCGGGCGGCGACAGGGCGAGCGCCTCGTAGCGGCGCCACTCGTCCGCCGCCCGCTTGCCTCGGGGGCTGCGTGGCGGCGAGGACAAACCCGGCGGCGGCGAGAGCTCCGGCGAGCCGCACTCGGAGCGCGTTCGTTGCGAGCGGGGGTCCGTGGAGCGCAGCATCTCGGCGGCGGACATCCGGAAGCCGCTCTCCGAGCGGCTGCCCTTCTTCAGGAGCAGCGCCTTGAAGGTGTCGCTGCTGGTGGACGACTTGCGCAGCTGGCGCTGGATGGAACCCGACGGGCGCGCCGGCGCCGCCACTGGGGACCCGCAGGGGGGCGTCACAGGGGGCGACGGCGAGTGACTCCCCGGCTTGTCCTCCTCAGATTCTTTGCGACCCAGGACCTTCCGCTTGGACCTGCGGACAGCGAACACAGCGGACTCGAGCGCGTCGGTGACACGAAAATAAGGTTAGCCTGCTGGCAGTTATGACCACTTTTTTCAGTAAAAAGTAATCTATAGCTTTACTATTTCCAAAGCGATAATCAGATTACAGTTAGTCATTCTTCGCTATGTATCGTGGTTCACTTTTTGAGGGTTGAGTGAGTCGCAGATTTTTCCATTGTACAGCGGACCCCCGCGATTCACGGGCGATAGGAACCAGTCCGCAAATAGCGGTTGGACGAAAGACCCCTTCAAATCAGAATGTCCAAAGTTTGGCATCATTCCACACTTAATGTGCAATGTGCCTATTGGACAATGCAACCACACAATTGCACATCTAAGGTAAAGTTATTGTGGTTATCTCGTCGAATATGGCCACAGGTGGTTTGGATAGACGGAGTAGGGAAAGAGCCGCTGGTGCACGGCAGCGTCGTCGAGCCCCCTCGTGATTACAAACACACAAAAAGGTTTCGCTACTTGGAATCAGGGCTAGAAAGATAACATTGAGCCACATGCTGTTTCACACACGGACTACAAATCAAGTCAGTCGTCCACCTCGTCATCACAAACGTACAATTGTTTGCCGTTCCTCCGCGAATGAGAATTGGCTCCAGCGAAGACACGATCTGATCACGCGCTCAATTTCCTAAAGCGGATTGCCGTTCCGTTGCTTTGGTGAGCCGCGCGAGGCCGACCTACTTGGAGTAATGCGCTACCGCGATCCGGCGCCGCCGCCTTGGCGGAGGCCTGCCGCTCTGGCGGCTTTCCCCCCCAAAAAGATTACACGGCAATCACGTCGGCCGACGTGCGGCGCTGGAATGTGGCGGCGCCGAGCGGCGAACGCGGGATTAAGCGCTCGCGGCCAATCGGCCTTATTAATGTCAGCGGGTCCCGGGGACGCCAATCCGGAGGCGGCGCCGGCGGACGCCGCGTCCTCGTGGACGACTAATTACAAGCGCCGTCTTGAGAGGGGAAAGGCGAGACAGAGGTGGTCAAATTCAAAAGAAACTCTTTTACATATACGGTGAATTGATTAAAAACAACATTATATTTCATTTTTGCTTGATTAGTTTATTGTAAATAATACATTAAAATATTGGTCAAATAAACCATTTCACATAAACATATTTTTATCTATTGTATAAATGGTTGGTGAATACATTTATTGCAAATAATATATACAAAAAATTGTAAAATAAACCAAATGTACATATATATTTAACTTTTCTTTTATTTTTTTTAAATGGACGGTTAATGTATTGGTAGTAATCATTTAAAAAAATGGTAAAATCATTTTATATATACATAGATTTAAAAAGAATACAATTTATTAAATGGTTGGTTAAATAGTTCCATTACACATGTACATTGCATATATTAAAATTCAAAAATAGAAACGTATACCATTTGACATATACAGCTACATCGTTAATATATATTTGATTAAATAATTGGTTAATTGATTGTAACTATTAAAATAAATATTACAAACAATTTACATAGTACAGTTAAAATGTATAAAATGCCTTGTTCATTAATTTACCACACAGTAACAAAAATATTAGTAAAATCATTTCCAAAATAAGATACATTTAACATTTTTATCATTTGATTAAATTATTCATTTATTGTAAATAAAATAGAAATAATAGTAAAAAAAATATTTCAAATACACAGTCATGCATTAAACATTTTTGATTCTTTTAATTAATTAACTTATTCATTGTAAATAAGATACTAAAAATAATAGTAAAACATTTTATTTTATTAAATAATTGTTACATTGATTTTTTTGTAAATGATGAAATAAAACATTGGTCAAATAAACAAATTTAAAATTTTGAAAATATTATAAAAAATGGTGACTCATTATAATACATATGAATAACGTTAACGTTATTGATTCCTCCCTCTTGTATGCGTGACCTTGTCCAATCGTTTTGAAAATGTCAGGTGTCCACTGAGCATAAAGGTTTTGCCCGCCCCCTCGGCGGCGCAACAAATGCAGATTGTGCCGCTAAAGGGAGGAACGAAGGCCGCAGTGAGACAAAATCCCTAATCCTCAGATTAGATCTCCGGAGAGCGAGCGAGCGAGCGAGGGAGCCGTTCTCGTCTAGCAGCTGAAGGACACGCGTGCACGTATGAGGACTGTTTTCCAAAGTGCAAAATGCGCCGGTGGCCTACATTTGCCCTCACGCCGGGCTGGCAGTACTCCTCGCCGGCCTTACGCAAGCACGCCGCTCGCACACCTGAACGCCGCACGCTCGAGGGGCTAAAGGCTGGTGGGCGCAAAAGGATAGCATCGCTACTTTTCCAAATGTCCTCCTCTAAGGCTCGACTCCATCTCCCTCCAAACAAGATGGAATCGTGTTGCGTTCACTGGCTATTAGCATAATCTGACGTGATGTAATTTCATTCCCTCGTTGTTACTGTAATCTGTCATTGCATGTCATTTCATCCACCGCTGAATCCAGCGGCGTCAAACTCTCTTTTGCCGCGCGCCACGTTGCCGTTATGGTTTCCTTCAGATGACTGTTGAAAGGTATGATTGTATAATTGCATCGTCATATTGTTACATATAAAGTGTACATTTTTTTTTTTCTTGTCCATCCGCTTGGTTTTCGTACATTTGCAAACGGTCGGAACGCTAAACGCATCCGCCTGCCCGTACCGCTCCGAACTTTCTAATTTTAAAATGCTTGCAATTTCTTTTTACGTTATTAAAAGTGAAGACAATTCGAGATTTGCACACGCAGGGCACATGAAATGCTATGGCTGGCCAGATCTGGCCCGCACGCCTTGAGTTTCACACCTGTGCTCTAATCTGTCATGTGACTACAGCGGTGCCTTGAGATAGGAGTTCACATTGTTCCGTGAGTACACCTTAAAGTGTAGTAACAATGCCACGTAGATGCTACTCGGTAGCCCATCCATGGCATTTCCCATTACATGTTAGCATTAAGCTAACAGACCTCATGCAAAGTTATGTGCTTCTCTTTTTTTGACGTTTAGTTCGACAGTACTTTGTGCCGTTCAACAGCCTGAATTTTCTTTTTGGGAAGATTTGTTTACTTCGCGCCGCACACTTTTGGTTGTTCTCGACCTATCTCAAATATTTGCTCTCAAGTCAAAGCAATAAAACGAACAAAAAAAAAACGGACAAACGATGGATTGTATCTCCAAAAAGATGTAAGCGGGGTCGCTCGTGTCTCAAGGCGCCGCTGTGTCAGTTCCGTTCGGTTAAAACGGCAACGGAGATCTCGCAAAGTGTGCGCGCATCCTGAGCACAAATTCCCTGCAATGAAACCCCGCGCAAGTCAACTTGCGGGCGGACACGTGAGCGTGAAAAAGAAAGTGGCACGCCGCATGACAAATTTATGTGCCCCGCCCCCGGCCCCCCCTCCCCCCCCTCCTCCCTCTGAAGAGCGTACACAATGTATGTCAGAGAGAGAGAGAGAGAGAGAGAATGCACACAAGCTGCTTTCGCTCTCTCTTGCGGCCTGTAACCCAGATGAAGGCCGCCGGGTGTCGAATTGCTTAAAAATGGATGAAACTGCAGTCATCTTCGGGCCCGGGAAACGAACGCTTTCAGTCGTAAATTAGCACGGTGAGGAGAAAAGGAAGAAGGAGGCGGCTCGGGATGAACGACGAGCGTGCCCGAGGATGCCAGGCAGGGCAACGCGGCGACTTTTGCAGAGATTGATGGCGGAATTGATGAAAGATCAATCGCGAGGGATACAAAATGGAGCGCACGACGGCAGTGCAGCAAACGCGGCGTCAGCGATGAGACGGTGAGCTGGATACACTCCGTACGAACCCAACAGTAGTTCAGCTACAACCGAGAGAATCACGCTTTGTGTCTTTAAAACAAACACGCAAGCTAGTTGAGTGCAACTCTTCAGCGTTTGCTGCGTGACTGTATTATACTGCCCCCGGTGGCCAAGTTGCACACACCAGAAGGAGATTCTTTATTTGCTATTGAATTACGTTACGACTAAATGTTTATGTTTATAAAGTACAATATTATCGAGTGCTATTTCCCTGATTAACAAACACTTTGGTTGTTCTTTCGGGGATGCTAATTGCGTTTTCAGTCATTTCGATGATTTGAGATACTCGAGTTACAAGGGTGCTCACGGAACAATGAAACTCATATCTCAATGCAGCACGGTACAACATTGAAAAACATTCCTCCATAATCCGGCCAGCCATTTCCAAAACTGCTCATCCTGTTCAGAATGCCAAAATGCAAATCTTAACTTGCACTGATTTGAAGAATGTTTGGACTTTTTTCCTCCATTTTCAGCATTTTCTTCTTCTAAGAGTCTTGCCAAGTCAATTCATACGAGTTCCGTTGGCAGATTTTTTTTCACCTCAAACAAGACATTTTGTCCCTAAAATAAGCACAAAAAAAATGACTGCAATTGACAATGATTAATTATGTATATTGCATAACTATTGAATAACAATAAACGAAAAGAAAACAAGCGTGGCCGTCGCGCTCGTACCTGTGTATGGCGGCAAAGAGGTCCTCGGTGGTCCGGGCGGCGGCGGGAGTCGGGGTGACCATGCCGCCCGTCTCCGGGGTCCCGTTGAGCGACGGCGCGGGGGGCGACTCGTCCGCGTTGGGGTCGAACACGTCACCTGCGAGGCGCACACGCACATGCCGAGTTACACGGCGGCCGCGTTCCCCGCGTCGTCTTCCCGATGCGCCCGAGCCGCCGGCTGCCAGCGAGCGCGCCGGCTTTACGCGCTCCTCATCCTCTTCATCTTCATCCCCTCCCTCCCTGCGATCCCGTGGAGCCCCTCCCCCCGCTCGCTACTACCACGGAAAGCTTCCCCACCGGGCTGCTAAACCTAAGCGGGCACGGAGGAGGCAGGACCCGCCCCCAAACGAAAAGGTTTCACAAATTTAACTCCAATGTCCACATACTTTGACCAATTGAAATCATTCCAATTCCTCAAATCCTCACACTTAAAAACCAAATAATAAAAAGAAAATACATTTTACATATACAACGGCCCCTTGCTATTTGTAGGGGGACAGGGCGACGAATAGTGAACATTTGCATAGAATTGATTCCCATTATAATTGAAAAAACAAAAACACACACACACACACATATGAAACCCTACTATATATATATATATATATATATATATATATATATATATATATATATATATATATATATATATGCGTGTGTGTGTGTTTTTTAAAATATTAAAAAAATATTAAAAAAATATTTTTTTAAACACCAAAAATTATTAAAGCAGCAGCGATAAATTGCCAGTTTAAAACAAAATTGGGGAAAAAATTGAAACAAAGAAAACTGCCGAGAGTTGAACGTGCTGAAGTATGCGGGGGTCCCCTGTATTTATCTCCAATTTCCACATTTCCTAACTCAGTGGTTTACAGGCTGCCTCTTGTGAAAAAAAAAAAAAATCACGCAACTAAATATCCAAAGTGTACATGGGTTGCAAAACTATTCAATATATTTTGAAGGAATAGAACTGCTTCCTCTTTTTTTTGACGAACACGTACACCTACTAGCTACTGTATTTAACTGTTGGTCACTACGGCGGGAGTTGTAGCGACAAATATTTCTCGAGGCGCTACGCTATCTCACTGGGGATGTCGAAATGAGCGCTGGGTTCAAAAGTCGGGAGCGTACAAAAGTGAGGAAGGAGGCCGGCGCGGAAAACCCATTTGGCACGAGGGATGATCCTGTCCGAGCTGATTGAAGGTGCCCACTATGTGAACCACTACACTGCCAAAGGGGAAAAGCAATGTGAGGGGAAGAAAGAGCTCAGAGGAGGACGGAGAGCGCCGCTGCGGTGCTGACAAGCAGCGTCCCCCGCTCGACTTCTTAAACCTGTTTCGGCGGCCCGGCGAATTTCACGGCCGCCCTCGTTCAGGCTTCCGGTAAAGGGGCTTAAACTAATGACGATGAGCAGTTTCGATAAACGCTATTCATGTTCAAAGACAAACCTGCGTCGTCCTCCTTGGAGCTGACGGAGCCCGCCGTGCTGCTCGCGCCGTCCTCGTCCTCGCGGGCATCTCCGTTCCGCAAGGGTTCCCGGTCCGAGCCGGTGGGCGTGTGAGACTCATCCGGGATTTCTGCCGTCGTCTCACAACTTTCTCCCCGGTGCTCCCGCGTCTCCTCTTCGGTCTCGTCTCGTTCGTGTTCTCGCGATTGTGACGCTGCGTCCGTGTCGTCGCACGGAGACCGGAACGCCCGGACCGGCCGAGGGCTCAGCGGCAGGACAAAAGAGAATTTGGGTTTCTTGGCGACGACGGGGGGCTTCTGTTTGACGGGGGGGCTCCCGTCGCCCGGCAACGCTTTCTGCCTCTCTTCTATTTCGTCGGGAAGAAGGCAGATCCGCCCCTCGGGTTTCCCGTCGATAACGAGACGATCGGGGGCGTCGCGCGCAATGCTGCCCTCCAACGACAACTCCCCCGGCAGCTCGCTGGCGGGTCGCTCCTGGGAACGAGACTTCTCCGAGTCCGAGCGGGTCTCGGTCTCCTCCGTCCGTCGGACCGAGCGCAGCTGGACGCTCCGCAGGGCTGACGGCGTGACGAGGGGCTCGGGCGACTTTGCGGGACCGTTCGGTACCGCGGGCGCCGTCGTGACGGGGGACGGGGAGGAAGAGAACGAGACGAAAGAAGGCAGCGGGGGGGGCGGCGGACTAAAGCCGCCGTCGGGGGACGCGTCGGGGCGGAACAGCGTTTCCGGCGAAGGCGGCGGCGGGAACTCCGGGGAGGTGGAGCACCCCGGGGGCGGGCTACGCGTTTGCGGCGGGCTCGGCGGCTGAGCGGGAGCCGACGGCGGTGTCGGAGCCGAGGACGAGGACGGGGGGAGGGGCGGCGGCGCGGGCGGCCCGGAGCTCTTGAGCGAGTCTGAGGTGTTGGAGGAGAGGGAGGTGGAGGACGAGGACATGGACACGGACGAGTGCAAAGAGGACTTCCTCTCCGGGACTTTGGGTCTGGGGCGGCTGCCCGAAGGAGACGCGGACCTGATCCCGTTGGGGACCGGCGTTCCGGCGGTGGGGGTGTTGGACTGGCTCGAGTAGCCGCTGGAGGGCGAAGTCAGTCTGTGCACTCGCTCCGGGGAGGACGTTTTGGCTTTTGCCGCCGCGCTTTCCTCCTGTACCGGAGCGCCCGGATCCCGGTCGTCACCGTGCACGTCGCTTCCGCTCTGCCGCTCTCCCGGTCGAGGTCCGGTCGACAAGCCGTCCGCGGTTTGAGCCGCGGGGGTCGGAGCGCTCTGGTCGCCGTGGTTACGAGGGTACTCCACGTAGAAGCCCCAAGAGTCGGCGTAGTCGGATCGCAAGCTGCTGGTGTCGCTGTTCGCGGGGGTCACGTGGCAGAGCGAGTAGGCGTCGGACACGCCGTTGGCGCCGGCGGCTAGCGACGTCGCCGAGCTCCCGGCGCTGACGCTGCTCTGACTCCGCGGACGCAGCACCCAAGGGTCTTCGTAGTCGCTGCTGGGACTGTGGGAGGGCGACGACGGAGAGGCGCCCTGGCCTTTGCCGGGCTTCAGCCCCAGCTGGAGGCTCTGCTGCAGGGTGGCGATCAGGCTCTCGTTCAGCGTGCCGTTGTTTGCCTCGCCCGCGCCGCCGATGACGCCAACCCCTCCGATGGGCTTCTTGGGACCGGGCTTCCTCCGTAGGGAGTCCGTGCGGGTCGGGGGCAGCGGGGGCTTCTTGGACTTACGCAGGGAAACGCTGCGGGACAGAGAGCGATCGGCGTACGAGCTCCCGTACTCGTCCTGACCGGCCGTCTCGCGGCACTCGTACATGCTGTGTCTGGTCGCCCGTGCGGCCGCCGCCCCGTGCCCGCTGCCGTGGCCGTGTGACCGCAGGCCCGAGTCCAGGTGCATAGAGGTGTAATAGCCGTCGTTGTCCTGGGAATAGAGCGAGCCGGAATCGGTGGTGGTCCTGGATGACGCCTCCAGGCTGGTGTACAGCTGGTTGATGGGCGTGGAGTAGCTGGAGGTCAGAGTGCGGCGCGGGACCGGCAGGTTTTCCGGCGTGTCGTAGATCCACCGCTCCTCCGCCGAGGTGCACCCCGACTCGCCGGCGGGCTCCGGACAGGCGGCGCTGCGGGTGAAAGCGGCCGGGCCGGGGGCCCTGCGGTCTTCGTAGGGGGCCGGACCGAGAGGCCGAGCCCTCGCGTGGGCGGAGGTCGGCGAGCGGGAACGCTGCCCCGAGGCGCCGAGAGCGACGATTTCGGAAGAACCGGACAGCGTGGCGTTGGGGATGAGCGACGTGGAATAGGCGGCGTGCGGCGACACCACGCGGGCCGGACCGCCGCCCCACTCGCTGGACCGCGTCCGCCTCACCTCCTGAGACCTGGGCCTGGGCACGGTGCCCGTCCTCGGAGCGTTCCTCATGTGCACCGCCGTGTCGTCGGCCTGGAGCTTTCCGATCTGCCTCTGCGGGGCGCCGCGGTCTCCCGACTCGACTTCCGACTTGATGGGAGTGCTGCTGCAGATGGGGTCCGTGCTGAGGGACACCCTGGCGCCTTGGCGCGGCAGACTGTTGAATCGCGACGGGTCCCCGATACGCTGACGGTCGCCGCCGCAGACGGATAAACTTCCGGTGGAGGAGGAAGCGGAAATGCCGGCCATCTGGGCCGCGATTCCCTGTCCTCTCTGAGCGCGGATTCTCCTCACGGACGGCGGGACGATCTTCACTTCCTCCGTCTGGCAGCCGGAATCTCGAGTGCGGGAGCGCCGGAGCGCGGAGTTGACGCTCCCCGCCCGGCCCAGCGTGGAGTACTGTCCCGGGACGAACATGGAATGCGGTCGCAGCTCTCCGCCGCGTCCTTGCGAGGCTGTCGGAACAACAAAATAACAATCAGCTTATTGAAATTCCTGAATACGGTCAACCTCCGTTGACCTTTTACATGCGCCCGCAATTGGTAAAAAAAAGCTACAATATAGAAAGCATAACGTCATAATTAACCAACGTAACGTCTTTCAAATAGCTCGAGGACAACTCTATTAACTCGCTTGAAAACTCGACAGTCTGAGAAGTTTTGTAAAGCTCCGCCTCTTTCCGCACTCCGCGGGAGCCGTGCGGCATTACGTCTCCTCGAGATTAGGAGTCGGGATGTTTTTTAGACAATAGGATCGACGCATTTGAGGAGGCCTTTTTGTTCAAAAAGGATGACTGTCATGCTCCCGTGCAGAAGAAACAGGCTAGCCACGAAGGTAAGTGCGTGCGGATTCATTTGCTCCTACTAAACCGCTTAGTCAGCTCATCGTTTTATGTATTACGTCACTCACGACTCGAAGGACTTGAAGAAAGACTTCAGGGAGTTTATGTAACCACAAGACAGCGATTTAATGGAAAGCAACTTGAACGACGCGGTGTGCGTTAACTCCGGCAAGCTGAGGTTTTTATCATTTACCGAAAAGTCGTGTTTTCGGAGATGCGACGATGCCGCCTGTATGTCCGGGTTTTATCATCTCCTTAAAGGTCGGGATCTTCCTTTGGCGCCTGACGCCGCAGGACGGCCGGGGGGGCAAACTAAAAGTGCTTTTCCGAGGACTGCGCGATGTTACCGGTAACATCAAAGCACAGGAAAATGAAAATGACATTTAATTACTGCCTTTTAATCCATTTTGATATGTTTACAGTGTTTCTGTGAATGCATATCACAAAGATGTTTGCGATATCGCAAGGGGCCTCCGCAACAGGCAAGTCGATACGTTGCACGCAGAACAATCTGATGGAGTGAGGCCACGATCGGAGAATCGCGATACAGCGGAGGGAACACGTGATTCCACCAGCGGTGCCCAGTCGCTAGTTCATCGCATTTACTGGCAAATCTCTTGTGGTTGCGCTCGTTCGGCAGGCAAGGACGCGACGAGAGACAGAGGGGACCGCTCCATAAGTTGCGCTTTTCATCTCATAGTCGACAAACAGTCCGTCGGGGTTCGTGGGCGTCAGCGTGCGTCCGAGCCACTTCGGCGGTCACGCACGGCCACGCGGCGCACAACGTGCGGGCCGGAAGTCGAAACGCAACATTTTGGCGGAATGGAGGGAGGGGGTGACACTCGCCTTCCACGACAATTTGGACTTCGCTGCAGCTGCTGCGGTAGATTTAGAGAGAGCGGGGAGAGAGAGAGAGCGAGAGAGCGAAAGAGGGAGAGAGGGAGAGAGAGAGAGAGAGAGAGAGAGAGAGACGAACCGGCGGGGCAATTACCGGCGGCGTTCGGAAGCTAACGAGACTTCTGCGCCCGTCGCCCGGCACGATGTCATCGCAAAGAGGGATGACTTTCCCCTTTAGCGCCACGGAGCGGCTTCCGCGCACGCGAGCGCGTAAATGATCACGAGCTTTTGAAGTGGGGGGGCCCTCAAATGTGGATTTGGAAGGTTTACTTGAGGAAACAGCACAACGTGTCCCATTAGGCAACCTGTAATTAGCCACGATGTGGTGTACTGTAAATATAAAAATTAAGGTTATTATGGTTCACGAAGAAGACGGGAAAAAAAGAGAACTGAAACTACGCTGTGTGCTTACCAAACTATAACAAATTACTGTATATTTTCAGCAAAAAAAAATAAAAATACAACCAATTAAAACTTTTGTTTTTTGCACCATTTAGCAAACAAAAAGTCATTCAAACTAACTGAATTTGAAAAACAAATACAGCAGTCACAAAAACTCATGAAAAATCCCATCTTTATGATATCCTTCTCATAAAAGTTGTTCAATCAGTGGAGCCTTTACTTCGTTTGTCTCCTTGAAAGAAATGTTCAAGAGGAAAAAGTAGAGCATATTGAGTAAGATGAAAGGGATTAGTTGTGGAAAAAAAGAGGACGCTGGGCTTAAATAACCAGTGAGAATATCCAACCCTCTTTTTGGGAGGATGTGTAGTTTCTGTCCGCATACAGCAGAGGGCAGCATTCCCACAGTGAAGCGTACCTAGCTCCAGGTCGACGTCGTCGGGCAGCCCCGATATAGTCTTTCTGCGTTTGACCTTCTTGGGCCGGCGGGAAACCGCGTCCGCGTTAACCAGGGAGCGCCGGACGCTCGCCTGCCGGTCAAACACGGCGCCTGGTAGTTGGCGGGCGGGCGGGGCGGGAGGGAGGGAGGCCCCGGGCGAGGCCGGGCGAGGCCGGGCGGGGCGGAGACGCACACACGGGCAAGACAAGACAAGCGGCACACGGTTAGTGGAGGGCACATGCGGGGATAAAGTGTGTTTATCTTCAGGAAAACATGCGTGAGCGACTCGCAAAAAAGAGCATTTTCTTGCTTCTCTTGCGGCGCAAACAATGTGAATGATTATGACATTAGATTATTTGAAGATGCCACAAGTGGAACAGGAGAAGAAGTTGCTTTTCTTTTTTTTTTTTAACACTACAAATGACATTGCTGCTGCTCTTCAGGTCAGCTTGTGCTTTATGTTAACAGTAAATATGTGAGTGAGATAAGAAAACATGCACGGGGAAGATGTAAAACACACACACACACACAGAGACGCACACTTACAGGACAAATGGTTGTTATTTGTTATAAAAGGGAGGAAATAACTATTCATTTGTTAGTATTTTTTTAAATATTTTATTTTATTATTTAAGCATTTTTAATATTACAGTATATTATTACTTTGTAAATATATTTTAATATTATTGTGGAAGCATTTTAAATCATATCAAATGTATTCCGTATTTTTTATAGTTATTTTATTATTTGTACTTTATATTATTTTATTTTTTGAAAATATTTGTAATTTGATGATTTTGTATTTTGCAATTTTAATATAATTTGTAAGATGTTCTATGTTTTTGTTGTTATTCTGTAAGAATTTGTTTTATATTTATTGTGAGTATTCTGTCTTATTATTTGATTATTTGTGAGTATTTTCCATTTTATTTAATTAAAAAAAATGCTTTTATTATGTTCGCTTTAAATATTATTAGATTTACTTTTGTAATTATTGAGACATGTTTTAATCATAAAAACATGTCTGAGAATGATTAAATATTATTTTGTAAGTGATTTTTCCTATTGTTATTTTCTTTTGTTTTGTAACGGATTATGTTCATCTCAACTTGATGACAGGCACGCAACACACGTAGCGAGCGTCACAACATTCGCGTCCCCGAAGTCCCGCCGTACCCGTGACGTTGATGGCGACGATGTCGGTGGGCACGGACTGCGCCGTCCGCCTCATCCTCTCCTCCGGGGTGGGCAGCGCGGGGCCTCCGGTCACGTCGGCCTCGTCGCCGGGCGTCTCGTCGGCGGGCGTCTGCGGCCTCGCCGACGGCCGGGACGGATCGTCCTCCGCCTCCGCCGCCGCCGACGCCAGCGACTGGCGGACCGAGACGAGAACACGTGAACACGTCGACGTCAAAATTAACTCATTCGCCGCCGAGGACGTTTCCATTCCAATGCCGCCCCCACCTTTAACCCTGGCAAACGTTTACGTTTAAGGTGCTGCTGTTTCGGTGAGCAAGAGAGCTTTTGTAGGTCCGTGGAACATGGACGTGCGCGCGATCTGCTGGAATGTTACTCCACATAAAGTAAGATTAACTTTAATACTGTGCAGGCAACTCATTTAGAACAACTGCACAACTAAGTTCATCTGACAGACTGTTGGTAGGTGCCGCTGTTTTGGTTAGCCACAGCGTTCCAATGGGTTTTAATGTGTGTGAATGAATGCTTGTTGAGGGAAGGAGGCAAACATTTGCGGGCTCTGGGGCGCTACGGCGTCCTTAACCCGAGCCCTGCCACAAATAGCAAAATTCCGATGGGCCGATTTGTTTTTTTGTTTTTTTTTTGGGAGCGTGTAGCGAAGCGACACCTGAGGTATGAGCGAGCTTCGGAGACGCCGCCGCGAGTGTTAAGTAAAGGGGAAAAAAATGGAACAATTAAGGCGCTGTCATGCCCAAGCCTGCGGGAAAGGAGAGCCATCTATTTAGATTTCTATTCCTTTGTGCTTGGAGGTGATACCTTTCCGCGATCTTACCCTCAATCCCCAGTTAAAGACGGAGTGCCGCCAGGAAAAAAGAGTCCCAACGTCCCACATTCCAAAAACACGCGCGCTCGCAATGAGTGAATGGCCGTTTGTCTTATATACCGATTGTATTGGCTGGCACCAGTCCTGGGCGGAAGTTCCAGTCGCCACCGCAAGAGGGCAGGCGAGCGCCGTTCTATAGAGTCTTCATTGAACTAAATCAGCAGGAGACTTTTCCGAGTCCCGAATTGGGGGTTCCCGGATTGACTTCGTCCGAATGTACCGTGTACGCGGACAGTCACCTTTTTCTCGCCGTCGTCGTCGTCGTCGTCGTGCAGGCTGCTGCCTGACTGCGGCGTGTCGGAGAAGACGGGCCCCTGCGAGTAGTACTGCGAGCTGCGGAAGCCGTCTTTTCTCAACTTGTCACATTCTGCACGAACAAGGAGGAAAGCGCAAACATTTTACTTTGCAATACATCACACTTTTTGTCATTATGTTATGTTCTTCTTTTCAAATACAACAGCAAAAATGGAGCCTTCATACTTTTCATGTATGGCTGCTGTCCAGCAAAAAGCATAATTGTTTTCCCCAAAACACACACACAAAAAAATCTTTTTAATTAGGATTTATTTGGTGGATAAAATAAATGAGAAAAATGTCCATGGTGTTGACAAAAAAAAAAAAAAAAAAAAATATATATATATATATAGTTTTTTTATCCAAGAAACTAATGTAGGGCATTCATTTGTCAGTTTTTATTTAAAAAAAAAAAAAAAAGTATTTTATTTTTATTTTCCTGTACTTGCATATTTTTATGACTTCACACGCACACACCAGTGCTGAATGTGTGTTTTGAGTAATTTGCACGCAGGCCCCGTTGGATGTTCACGCCTCCTCTCATCATCGCCACCTGCTGCGACGGGATGGCGTGCGTGCGCACACGCGTGATACTTCCTGTTAGCAGACTCGATGCGTGTTCAACCAGAAGCCTGTCAGATGTTCCCACTTGCTCTGTCGCCCTCGTTTCCTCGGAGGGTTTTTATCTCGCTTTGCCAACGTTCCAAAGTGACGTCCAACTACGCCAGTCCTCAATTAAAAAAGCCGTAGCGTATGCGCATGACTAATTGGAGTGCCTTACGTGGGTGTACGCCACACACGCCGCACGCAACGTACACCGGCGAACGTCAAACGCTCCCAGCGAGGCGGAAGAAGAACAAAAAAGCCTCGATTGGAGCGTGGCGACGCAAGATGCGTTCGGCGAGCTCCGAGCTGTCTGTCGCTCGGCGGAAATGACGGCCGAGGAGCAGCGATTGATTTTCACTCAAGCAGCTTTGTGCTATTTTAGGGCTTGTGATTAATGGGCCAAAGGTTCAAATCCTCTTGTAAAAGCTATCATTGTTCCACATTTTTGTTCCACATGGTAACTTTCAGGACAAGGGTGTGCCACTCACCTCTGGTGCCCAGCGACCGTCACATACTTGTGCTTTATTAGTGCCCTAAAGCAGATAAATCAATAACTCATCAACTTGTCAGAGGCCAACGGGCTCGGGAAGTTGCGCAACACTCACAACTCTTGTCAATAGGATCCGTGTATTGCGCAACAGCTGATGCGGCTTCTCGCGTTCAGATAATTAGAAACGAGTCAACATTCGGAACAGAGAAAATTGCTTTCGACAGCGAACGGAGTCTCGGGCGTTAAATTTCACAAATTGCCCGTTCTGTCCTTCCATTCTGCAGCTGTCGCCGCGGCCCATTTATCTGAAAAATGTTCAACTTCAACCCCCGCCCTGCGTCGGTGGTACATTCCACACAGGACGAGCGAGTCGCGTGAGAGCCGCTTCGGTGGCCGGTGTGAAAGGGCCCGCCCGATGCCATCTCATTCCACAGATAAAAGCACCGGGCGGACTTTGGCGCCCGTTCCGTGTTGGTGCCGTGTGACCGCAATTGCGTTGCAAATGTTCTATCCCACTAACAGATGTGGACCCCCGCTCTTTCTGGGCGATACGGACCGGGTCAGACTGCAAAGACCCAAAATCAGTGGATCATTGACGGCCATTAGAATTGCATTTACTTTTGTTTGTGTTTTTCAAAATATAGATGCGTTTTTAAACCCCAGAAATTCTTGATGAGGCGGAGATTAGCCGTCACTAAGCGTTTTTGGGGTTGGTGCCCTTCCAAAATAAAAAAATAGAAAGAAAGAAAGAAATATATCTTTTTTAAAATTGGTTAAAGAAATTAGAATCTTAAAAACATCTGCCGAAAGGCGATTTCTTTTCTTTCCTATAAAAATAAAAAGACACGCAGTGTCACACATGCACACACATCCCAGGTGCTGTCACATGACACCTGCTGTCCTTCATCAGGCAGGTGGTGACGGGCGAGCGAGGGGGGCGAGGGGGGGGTCTCGCTTTATCCCAAATCCCAGGTGGCGGTCACGTCCGTGTCAATATTGCACAATGTGTGTGCGACACATTGTAAGCGTCATCGTGCGTCTGGTCCTTTTCTCTGCCGCTTCACAAGGCCGCTCTAGCGTGTGTCCGTCTCCGCTCGTGACTCCGCTGTTTGTTTGAAGAGCCGGCTGGGAAACTACGCGTCCGATTAGAGGGGAAAGGATCTCACGCGGCGGCGTTGTAAGCGCAACACAAATTGCACATTTCTCTTGCGGCGCTGTCGACGAACATGCCTGCATGCCGCCGGGACGGTAGATGGGCGGGTGGGTGCGCTGCGGGAGTGGGAGCGCGTGCGGACAGTTTGCTTGCTTTGGAGTCGACCGCGAGTAGCCGCAACCGCTCAAATAGGCTGCGTTCAACACAACATTGAAGAAAAATGCTAAATGACCAATAGTCATTTTTCTATCTATGGCGTGCTCGAAGAAAAAAAAAAAAAAAAAAAAAGCCAATTTTGAATTATGGGCAAAAAGTGGTCATGTTACATGAATAAAGTTGTAATAATATCAGGAAAAGTCATGAAGGGAATATTGCAAGAAAAATGATGGCGTAATGCGACCGGAATAATTCACGGTTGGCACGCACCACACAAATAAATCATTTAAATGGCACACGATCTGGAAAATGCCGATTTTCAAATGTCAAAGTCAAGTCGAGCCTTCCAAAAGATTCAGCCAAGCGAGTCCCAAGTCCCAAAACCGTGGAGTCGAGTCACGCGTCCGGACTCGGCCTTACCTCGCAGGGCGCTCTTCAGGTTGACTTTGGCCTGCCGGTGGAGGTCCTCCACGCAGGGCGGCCTGCTGCCCGGCAGGAAGACGTTCTCCTGCTGGTGCCACGGCGCCGTGTAGTGGACCGTCCACTTGCTCTCCTCGTCCAGGCTGGACACGGCTGTCGGGACAAAACGCAGCGCGGTCAGAAACCTGCGACGCTGCGCGACCAAAACAGTCGTGAACCCCAACGTTGCCTTAATCCGGAGAAAGCTGTGTTTGTGTTAGCAGGAAGGGGAGAATGACGCTTCTTACCTGAGACGTCACACCCTCAAACCGAACAGCTGATTGCAAAGTAGCTCCCAAAACCGGCCCATCCAGTTTGCTATTAACTCAATTCACTGCCAGCCTTCCCAGTTAACATGGATATTTGACTTCTAAAGCCGTCTATGGCAGTGAATGTCTTTTAAATACACACAAACACAAAAAGTCATCCCAGAACGACGCACTGGGCAAACGATTCCCGACCGCCAGTTGGCCTGCGAGCTCCGCACCAACAACACTTTGCTCTTCGGTTGCATTCAAGAAGCAAACGCTGGAAAACGAGACCTACCCGGTGAGCGTATCCACGCCGACGCGGGGGTTGCGGGCTGCAGGATTAACTCCATCGGGGGAACCGAATTCAAACATTGACCACAACCTCCGTGTGCCTTCTCCTGAGCTAAACAACGCGCGCGTGCGTGTGACTGGGACCGGACTCGGGAGTGTGCCTGAGGACTGGACAGGAAGGGGAGGGGAGGGGCCATGAGTGTGTGTGTTGGAAAGCTTTTTCACAGGTGCTAATGAGGCCTGCTAGGATGCGTACTGTGTGTGTGTGTGTGTGTGTGTCGGGGGAGGCAGGAAGGTAGTTGAGAAATACGACCGCAACTTAGTCGTCAAAGTGTGAGACAAAGTTCCTGCGCTTTGATGTCCCAATTACGAACATCAACAACAGCAACTATCAGCTGTCTTTTGGGCGATTTTGGACCACCAGGGGGCAGTATAATTCAGACATCGAGAGACACAGATTTAGTGAGATCGTAATATGAGTCGGGTTACGCAGAGGATGAAGAAGATATGCTCGTATTCTGATGTTGTCTGTCTGCATGTGCTGCTGCACGGCTTCCGATGCTGTTTCTGAGCCACTTTATGGCCTCGTTCAATTGAATGAGGTCCAAACTAGCTGTTGTTGCGCCGCAGGTAACCCTCCCCCACCGTCCTCGCGGGCTGCGGGCCCCGCCCCGCCCCGCCCCCCCACGGGCAACACAAAAGCCCGTATTGTGTGTCGGCATCGGCCTTTCAGCCGCACAATGCGCTCCCTCGCCACGGCCGGCGTCTGGAGGACTTCGTCACAAGACGTGCGCTCCTCCTGCTTGTGGCTAAAAGCTAAAACTTCTGTTGATTCACTCTCGACGAGTTCGCCGGCCGAAGAAGCCGCACGTCAAGTCAAGTACGGTTGGACGAGTTACGGCCGCGCCGCCTCGCAACTCCTACGGGCGGCGTCGACGTGCTCGTGTCCGCATCCGGCCATCATCCCTCCATCCATCCATCCATCCATCACCCAGCCTCCCTCCGTTCAGTCATCCCTCGTTCATCCACGCATTCATCGATTGTCGTAATACACAACTGAACTTTCTTGTAATTACAACTTTATTCTTGTAACGCTGCAGCTTTATTTTCATAGTAACTTTTTTTTTTTTTTATCTCAATGTTAATCTTAAGTAAAAAGAATTGCTGGATCGCCGAAATTCAATATTTGCAGCTCTCTATTAAACAATTATCGGTGTGGAAAAAACGACGTGTTAAATCGTTTGACTGATTTTCGCAGCTTTCGAAGGACGTGCGTTGCGCTTGAATGCTGGCAAACGACGCTTACCTCCCGGGGACCTGACGTTTGGTTTTTTTTGTAAACAACAAAAGTGAAGCTTGAGCGGCCCGACGCAGACAAGGTGCTGAGCAAAGTGCAGACTCGGGCGGCATGCGAGCTAATAATCGACCACGACGCCCGGAGGCTATAAATAGGCCTCGGATCAAACCCGGCACGAGCGGCTCGGGTCTCGGCCGTGCGTGCGCACGCGCTTCGTAAGCTTTGCGTTTCCGCTTAATACTGCTTACTTTTCTCCCGCGCGCTTCACTTCCATATGAATCGCAAATATGAGGATGATACCCATGCGATCGGGCTTTAAAGTTAAACGCTTTAAACAGTGAAAATAGGTGTTGGCTGTGAGGTTTGCCGCTGCCAAAACTAAGACTAAAGTCATCAAATTTAGGCGCACTTTGAATGCTAAAGTTGCTTCAAATGTTGCGGACGACGGAGGCAATGTTAAGAGCCCAAAAAGAAAAATATCAGAACGAGCAGAAAGTCGGACGTTGCGACAGGCAAAAAAAAGAATCACGTTGGATTTGTATATTCTTTATGCTACGACAAAAAAAGACCCCCGTTTGTGCCTTCATGAATTTAACTTTTTGGAGGGAACCAGTCCCTTGCTATAATTTTTAACTCAATCTAGCAATTATTAGCTTTTACGTAAAATAAATAAATAGATAAATATGTTTTTACCAAATTCCCCACTTATGTTTTTTTTTTTTTTTTTTTCACGGCAACTATAAGGAGTGTCAATTATTCACACATTTTTACTATTCGCAGTTGGGCTCAGTCTCAAGGCCTCCCCACCCCACCCCCCGCAAGGGTCAAGGTTCACCTCTTGTATTACGAAAAAAAAAAACATTTTGACAACAGAGTCGAAAAATTCCGAGAAAAAGACTTTAATATGACAAGAATAAAATCCCAGTGTTAGGATAATAAAGACATAATATTAAGCAAAAAAAGCAGTCATGCTACAACCATAAAGAAATAAAGAAAAATGACGAAACACCACAGAATAAAGCTGCAATATGGTGAGAATAAAGTTGGAACATAAAGAGAATCAACAGATGTTATAAGATAAGCAACACAAAAGGTAAAATATTCAAATGTAATGAGAAAAATAAGTCCTGCAATGAGGATAAACGAAACGAAATGAAAACGGGAAAAAAAAAGAAGCAGAAAAAAAGCAGAAAACAATCACAAGGATGATGTGGTTCGTATTGCTCCGAGAGTCAAGTTGCAATATGAATATTAAAAAGTCACGTTCCAAAAATAATCAAATCATTGTCATTACCTTTCCTCTTGAAATACTTAATGACCGACTTCAGGGAGGTCCCAATGAAGACCATAATTCCACGATCGGGATAAATCCGAGATCATCGGAGAAGACGAAGTTCTGCGCTCACATCATCGCTCGGCGCCGGCGAGCGAGCGTCTGCTGTGCGGACAATCGTGCTCTCGCTCTCGCGCTCGCTCTCGCTTTCTCGCCCCCCCCCCCGTCGCCATCATCACTCCACCCCGAGGCGGTCCGGTCCTCAGGGACGCACGCGCACACGCATGCACGCACGCACGCAGGCAGGCAGGCAGGCAGGCAGGCAGGCAGAGCGGTGGGAGGGGCGTGGCAGCGGCCCCTGTGCTCTGCAAATGTGCTTTGGTTACCAAGGAGTCCGAGCAGGCTTTCTCTTTCTTCCCGCTCATTTCATCCGCAAACATGTCGTATTTTAGCCAGTTCAATTCCGGCTACGGCGCTCTCGTCAGGCAGCTGTCGACGCATCGTAATCAACGGCTGCGATGTTTTCGGGCCCGAACGCCAGGAGGGAGTGCGTTACTCGAAACGGGGTCATTTAAGTTACCATTATTGTGATTCGTATTGTGATGACGACTATTATTATCCATGGTCCCCGAGGAAATGCTAAAAACAGATCAAACATTTTATCTTTCAGGAACGCCTACAAAACGACATTAAAATGGCGGCTTCAAATCAAACCGGGCGTGGCTTCTCACGACGTTTCCTGCAAACGCGCCAGGTAAATTTCGCGTCGCCCGGAGGGAGGAACTGGCTCGGGGGCTCATTTGTTTTTCACCCAATAACGGTCGCTTCCAACCAACGCGCTCAACTTCCTGTGTCTTTTCCGGCGTGGGTTCTTGAGACTTTTTTTGTGGGCCACCACATGATACCCTCACGTTACTCAATTGAACTGCTTTCGGTGGCTGAACCTCGGAAGGGAAAATCGGCAAATTGATGGCAAAGTGGCTGCTCCGAAGCAAAACGGCAGAGTTGGCGGATCTATTCATAATAGACATTTCAACCAAATGTCCTCATGTTGCTCAGTGAAACTGGCTTTTTACGAGTCATCCGATTTCACCGCATGAAATTGGCTGCTTCAAACCAGAATGGCCCACTTGATGCAACTTCTGATGTTATCACGTTAGGATCTCATTAAACGCGCCCGTGTCGTTGTCTTTTTCTGGCCGAGGCCCCTGCTGTCCAACATAGCAGAATTCAAACTCCACTTTTAGAGGGCAAGCAGTGGTTAAGACTGTCTTTTTCAAGTTAAAACGAAATGTAAGTAAAACTTTGCAGGTTTAAGAACGCCAAACTGAAGACTTTGTCAGACCTCGAAGTTGTTCTATGCAGAGGATAAAGAATATATGCTCGTGAGAAGCATATATTGTCTTTCAACATGTGTCGCTGCACCGTTTGCATTCAAATAGCCATTCCTTAGCGCCACATGGATGCGATTTGTAAGCCCATCTATGGCTTTTCCCATAATGCTATCATTAGCTAGCAGGCTTAAAGGCAAAGTGGTGAGGTCGTTTTGCATCCCAGTCAGGAGCCTCATTATTGCGATCAAACAGTGAGATCAGCGTGAATTCCCGTTCGTGCGGACCGACGCGCCGACGATTGCGCAGCGGCCTCCGGCGCGACGTCATCGTTTTGTCTTGAAGTCCCGACGACCTCAAGGTGACTGAAAATGCATCGAGAGGCGAGGTCGGTCGGGCTGCATTTGCTTTTTCTGATTGGATTGAGCCCCTGAAACTCCTCGACCGCACCTGATCCGCTAATGTTAAAGCTGGCACTGACGTCTGCTGCAAAACACGAAGCATAATAAAAGCGAGGAGAAGAGACAGAGAAGGTGCCCAACTAAATTCAAGTCATAGATGGTAATAGACGTCGCCATCTTTTGTGTATTGAGTAAAATGAGTTTTTGTTGTTTTTTATTTCTGGTTCCAAGTTGAAGCCGAGTTAACATATATTAAGCAATTAAGAGGCTAATTTGGAAAAACGAACTTTTATTCGAAAAGCTTTTCAAAGAGCTCTTTGATGTCATCTCACTCCAAGAAAATGAGTCCGTTAAATAACAGATGCCCCCAAAAAACAAACTCCTAAAAGATCGAGAAGATTTCAACAGGAAGTCAAGAAAATAATCCTAGTTGTCTCCCGTCGGCCCCAAATCCGTAAAAATACATGAGAAGGTGCGCTCGTAGCTCGCTCATCACTCCCCTGAGCATCTTCGATCGCCACACGGTGAAGGAACGCGAAGCCTCGAGGGGGGCGGAGGGGGGGCAGCAGGAACCCGATCGCTTTGGTCTCGTCTGATGAATAATCTATCGGCGAAAGAGCGGCTGCGGCCGGGCCAGCTGAATGCCGATCGGTTGCGAATCGGCTCGGCGCGTCACCGCCAAACGGTCGCGATTCGCGACGTCAGCAAATCTCGCGAGACTTCTGCTCTCCGTCGAGACAACTTTGACAGTAATGACGTCGTTAAATAAGAAACGGTTTTGCGCTGCTCCTTCTGGTGTGCACAATTTAGCCACCTGGTGGCAGTGTAAGACAGATAGAAGTTTATACCGTTCACCGAGACGTCCCGATTCCTCCCCGAGCTCATCAGTACGGCACTAATATTAGTCATTCTACGCAGACAGAAAGGCATAAAAGACTGAGTACTGTTACGGTATATTGTCTGTCTACGTTTGTGGCTGCTCCCTTTGTGTTCAATGCGTCGCTTAGCACGAGCGTTGCGCTCGCAGACCGAAAGGCGAAGCTCAAGCCGCCATTCTCTTTGTTTCATGTTAAGTTTGTTGGAAGAGACAAACGTTTTGATCAACTGCTGACTGATTCGATCGGAGCTCACTGCCACCATATCTTCAATTTATACTGGCAAAAAAAAATTGCCGGAACACAAACGAGTATCTCCAAAAACTCACAACGGGCGTCGAAATTTGACCCGAGTCCTGAACAAACAGCCAAACTGACGCAGAAGGCCGACAAGTGACGGAGGGCGAGGCTGAGTAAACGATCCGTAATGACGCTGTTAATGATTCTAACACGGGGCAAAGTACCCGGCGGCAATTGACGCCGCCTTCCGCCCGCCATCCTCGTCCTCCTCCTCCTCTGCGTGACCTTTTTCTGACACCCAAAAACTCTCCCGCCGTGCCTGCGGTCGGCCCTTCTGTCGGCGTGGCGCATCCCCCGCCGGTCGCAGCCGCAGCCGTTCCGTCAGCCGGCGTTGCGAACTGCGCGTGCGCAGAGGGACGACTTTCACGCCTCCGGGTGCTCCTGCCCCCCCGCCACGAGCAAACCCCCCCGTTTCTGGTCTTTCCGTCTGACCTTCTCCATTCACGCATTCCTTCACACTTGCAAAAGATGCGACACGCGTTTACACGACGGCCGTCTAGTCGAGGAGAGAGCGCTTTGCATTTGGGGTTTGCGTGCGGAGGATAAAGAGGACCAGACCTGATAATAAGCACGCCAGGCCAGCGGACGGGGATGTCGTCTGATTTTACAGGCTTCGGTTTTTGCACCGGTGCCTCGAGACACACCTTAATTGGTTCCTCGACCACGCTTGTAACTTAAAACGCTCGAATCATATTTTCCCATTGAAATGAACGGAAATGCCATTAATCCGTTGCAGCCTTCAAAAAAAAAACACACAAAATGTGTATTTTACTTGGGGGGGACAAACACTCCACAAAATAGTACTTTATAAAAACATACAGAAACGACAGATTGCAATATAATTCAAAAGAATTAAACAGCCCGCGACCCGAGTGAGTGTTAGCGGTGCAGAAAATGAATGAATGAAAGAAGGAAACCGTTTCGTCACACTGCAACAATTGAACGGCTATTCGCGCCGGCCTCGGCCACAGTATCCGACAACGGACGTGCACGCAAATGCTCGCTGCTCCTCAGTACAGCTCTAATATTTGTCATTCTTCGCAGAGGATAAAGAATATATTGTCTGTCTGCATGCGTCGCTACCGTTTGTGTTCAAATATCAAATGAATGGGTTAAAACACTGCAACCTTGATGCTAATTGTTAATAGGGCGAGCATTAATCTAGCGTCATCTCTGGAACAAAAGCTTCAAATGTCGCGACCAGATGAAGGAGGAAAATTGCCACCTTTTCGAGCCTTCTACTTCATCAACGCAGCTGGATGCGTGTGAATCCGAGTCGAGAGCAAACTCAAAAAGGACAAAAGGAAATGCAAAATGATCACTTTGATGTGGAGGAAGCAGTTTTTGCTGCGCAGCCCTGCGAGGGAGGACGGAATTAAAGAGATACGGGCTGAAAGCGAGAGAAGCGCCGGGACGGAAGGAAGGAAGCAGGACAGGTGGGAGACGGACGGGAGCGGAGATGCGCACGACAAGGTGAGGCGCCGGCACCACACCAAGACTCTCAAAGGCGCTCGCGCCCGATTGTCTTTGCCCCCAGCTGCTCTCGAGGGAGCCGCTTTGAAATTGACAGTCGGTCCGCCTCTTCCGCTTTATTTGCTATGCAAAACAAGGCCGTGGGTTTACGTACGTGACCTGCTGCGTGTTTAACCGGCAGCAAACCCTTGAAAAGGAACACAGGCACAACAACTAACTAGCCAACTGGTCGGTCAATATTTTGCGGAACTTGCACGTCTTTATCCTAACAAATAGTGGATATCGGAAGAGTTCTTAGTTAGCTTAGTTGAATGGGGGCAACTGCTCGCGGTCAAAAGCAAGCGAGAAGCAGCTGAGACTGTCTGGAAGGTGCGTTACCGTTGAACGTCCGCTCTCCAGGGCAACTTTTACTTTGCGGTTTCCATTCAAACTGTCAACAGCTGTCGACGGCGCACGCTTTACGAGCGGCCTCCTTTATTTGTCCCGTCTCTTGTAGCGCTCGGCGGGTTTTATGTGCGGAGCGGATTGGTAGCTAGCGGCCCGCTCGCGCCCCTGGCAACGCAGTTTGAAATCTTCAACCGGGACAACCGGGGCAACGCTCTCGCACGCCGCCCCGTTGCGCCCACGGAATTGGGAGAACCGACAAAGGTTTGCGCTCGACACAGAAATTAACGTGAACTGGAACAGCTACAGGACCGTATGTTATGCGTAGCGGCGCGAGGTCATTAGCGTGCAGCCGGGCTGTCTCTACCGATATCGACTCAAAGGCCTTCTTACATCTCAACATCGATATCCACTTAGTGCGTGTCTGTGTGTGACTGATATATTGACGACCGTAAAGTGGGTCACCACTCCACTTTTTTTGCGCGTGTGGACGTACTCGTTATTGTTCCCGGGCGAGTGTGCGCCTGCAGCTGTTTCTACAGGAACAACGGAGTTAACCACGCACAACACACTCTCGAGTGATATGCCAAACGAGCGCCGCCCGAGTGCGGCTCTGTCGGAGTTAACGTTTGTGTACAACGCGCATTTGCATTGAATTGAAACAACGAGTTCTTTTGAAGCTTTCATGTGCAATACAGCTCAATGAAATCCTATTTAAGTACAGTTTTCTTATTGTCCTATACTTAAACAAAATGGTAATGCTCAAACTGTGCATAATGTTACATTGTCTTGCAATAACATCAAAAATCTCTCTCGTTCGTCATGATTACCTAAGCCTACTACACAACTGTATTCATGACGTCGGGACCCTTGGTGCAAAAGGTTTGAGCCCTGGAATTTTCCCATGGGGCGCTTTTGAATCAGTTTTGGCACTCCTAAAATATATATTTTCATCAGGATCCAAAACATATTGGGCCCTCCCAATAGGGAAATCATATTTTGAAACAATTCCAAGAGCAACACGGAGCTGCGTTCGAGGGGGTCTTTCGACAGAAGCCTGGCGACACACTGCGCTAATTTAGGTTAAGTGCCTCAAGAAGCTCAAGGGCACAGAGCAACAAGCCACCTGGGGCTAGCCTCCATCATATTAAGGGGTGGGGGAGGGGGGGGGGGGGTGTATCAAGAGGAAGTGGGTTACAGCCCGATGCAACAACAACGTGCATGTACATCTGCACTTCCTCCAATCTGACAAGCTAATTGTCACTGTCGCATTTGACCTACTTTCCGCCTTACACCTCATTTCTCAGTGGGTCATTACCACAAATGGGGGCGGGGCAACACTGAACACCCCCCCCCCCCCCCCAAATCAGTAATTAACATGACTAATTGAGCGATGACCACTAATTGAGAGAGGAAGCGGGCTAGACTATCAGGCTAGGGGCGCTAGTCCGGTCGCAAGTCGGACCGGTTTTGGTGGACGCCATCGATCGGTTTAATCGGTCCACGGCGCATCGCTGCATGCGTCGTTCCTCGTCTGGTTTACTTCGCCTGGACTGTGATCTGTATTTTAATTTGGAAAAAGAGCATTCTATCATATTGTACTTTATAAAAACATACAATAACGACATATAGCAATTCAATAGAATGTAAAGAATTCAACTGGTTTTGTCAATTCAATGGACACTGTGCTGCTCCTTCTGGTGTGCGTGACATGGCCACCTGGAGGCGCTATAATACAGACACACGAACATACATGGAGACAGAGGAGATGTCACAACTTCTCACCAGTGATATTAGTTGTTCCTCGCAGAGGATGAAGAATATATGCCTGTGGGTATTGTTAAACTACCTGTCTACATGTGTTGCTCCGCCATTTGTGCTCAAATATATGTTTAAGGCATTATAAAATCGCCACGTATATTGCTATTCGTGAGCCCATCTATGCCGTTTTCCATTCTGTGTTAGCATGAAGCTAGTGGGGGCATTCTAAAAGCAAAGTTGTTTGGTTGTTTTAAATGGCCAAAGTGTAATTCTCTTCGTTTTATGTTGAGTTTGTAGTAAACGTTAACAGGGAGGGGCAATAAACAGCCTGAAGCCGCTTTTTGAGTTCACTGCCACCAAATTGCATTTGCATGGAAATGTATTTCTTTTTTGCTGGCACGTCAAAGCAAAAATGTGGCCAAACGACGGCTGTATGTCCGCTAACCAACGTTGTCACCAGTTGGGTAAAAAAAAATTCAAAATAAAGTGCGGCAACCTGCTTTGGTCTTGATCATCTTCTCATCTCACTTCCAAACGTGTAGATGGCGAAACTTGTCATAAACATGTTGATACAAAACAAGCTTTCATTGGCTTTCATTCACAGTACGTGCAGGAGAACATGAAGTTCCTCAGCGGATTGCAAAAATGTGTCAGCGAGCTAGTCGGCTTAATGCTTACCAGACCGACGTCCAAAATGTGTTTTCACCATCATCATAAGTAAGGTAGACGCGATATGATACCGTCTCGTGATCCGTCCCCTCCGGTAGTCGTGGGGGTTAAACAGATTGGAGTTCAAAGATGGAGGTGGAGTGTGATCCATAAAACACAGCAACCATTGAAGCTAGTGTGTCAGCCGTAATTTCAAATACAAACACAGATGTGAGGACGAATCTGCACGAGGACGTTCCCATTGCGCTAATTCTACGCTGGAACTTTATCTGGGGAAAATGAGGAGACCCCCAAATCCACCGAAGCCCCTCCCTTGCTCAGCTTGATTCTTTCATAAATCACCCCGTTTCCCTGTGCCTGTCCAGCTCCACGTGACACCTCTCGTTAGCTGCGTAGCAATGCAATAACGGGGATATTAATGAGTCCCCGGGGAAGCGAGGCGAGCAAATTGAAGACCTAAAATTCCCAAATGAAATTCCCAGTGACACCTCCTGCGTCTTTTTGTCTTGGCTAAAAGGCGCGTCTGCCCTGACCCTCAATGCTAATGACATTTTATAATTAGCATTATTCCTTCAGCATGTTGATAAATTGTCACTCAAGGATTTATTTGTGTCTGTTTGAAAACTTGGACAAGGGCAACTTTTGCTAGCCTGTGTTGTGCCGCCACCTTGTGGAGAAAATGAGTACAGTCTGACATTAAATCAATCACACGGGGGGGGGGGGACGACAGCAGCTTTAGTTTCTCCACATTGGAAGACTTTCTTTCCCCTGTTGTGTTTTCTCGTAGCAAAGAAGCCAATGAAAAAAAAAGACGTTTCCATAGAGAAGATTACTCATCAATGAGGGAAATGTTAGAGAGCCTCTTTAAATCACTTTCCATCTGCTCGCTCTTGTTCCTTTTAATAATCACGCTCCACGGGGGGAACGTGAACTTTTTTTTTTTTTAAGGCTTTTGCTAAGGCTTCAGACTTAATGGAACCTCCAGCTGATCGGGATCCTTAAGGAGTACTCAGTAGGCCGAGTCTGGGGCGGGGGGGGGTGCACAGGGGGCACAGAGAGCTTTGACGAGCGCTCCATGAATGATGAATGACAATCCAGTTCCACGACTTCACTTTTTTTGTTTGGCCCGCGTGAGGAGAAGCGCGACAGAAAACGGGTGGACGCTTCCCACTATCTTCCATCACTGTGCCACAATTCGACGCTTGCCACAGAGAAGAGCGCCTTCAAACTAACAAGTGTACATCAGTACTAATTGGGGATACAGAATTAAGACTTGCGATTCACATTTTATTTAACGATATATGTCAAAGGATAAACGTGTAAAATCTTTGGACGAGAGAGAGAAAATAGCAGAAAATCGGATCCAGAAAATCAAGAGGTTATTTGTCACTGTTACTGTAAAACTGACACAAAACAAAAGAGAATTCAACACCGCATAGTTAAACACCAAATTGTTCAAGCAAACCACATGCATTTGTTCGATAAGTCTGCAAGCTTAATGCTAACGTATACCGCGAAGCGCCATAGAGAGCATTTGTTCTAGCCCGTCGTTCGAATTCGAAAACCTCAGAGGTCCCGCGGAGCATCCACCAAACTAGATTACTGCCCAATATTTGTCAAAGGCAGCTTAGTGCGATGGAGCAGTTGCGGCAGTTTAGTCGCTAACCATCCATTAAGCCGCTAACGAGATCAGGGAGGCGCCCCTGTGCCTGTCTGCTGGTGGCACAGCTTGCAATTAAGCAGCAAATTCAGGTCCTGACCCAAAACGCACTTGCACAGGACGTAGCCGAGAAGTTCCAGAATACTCCAGAACCACGTTGCTTTGACGCAACACAAAATGTTACAGTTGAATGATTCTTACTTGACCCCCGACCCCCCCCGTTCCACAAACCGAGCGTGGAATCTCCTCGTTACGCTGTGTCACGCTCTCGTCTCCATTGTTCCTCCGACCCACGACTTGGGGGGTGAATCCTTATTTTTAGCGTGCAACTGTAGCGGAGCAGCTGAACAATGTGTGACAGTGAGTGTTGTTGTTTTTTGTTTTGTTTTTTTAAAGAATTGGTATTTTGTGTCAACTCCCTGACGGGATGTTTCTGAGCAATGGGTTAAGAAACTTAGTGTCACAAGACAAAGACCTTTTTTGGGTGTATTGTCCTTCTAATTATAAATGAAGGATTAGGAAAGTTCCCGTATTAGTCAAGAAAATCCCGTTGAGGAAGTCGAAAGGGGGGAAAATGCAAATTCTTGAGCCTCTTTCGGACAGAAATCCTACCAAAACAACAGAAGACCCGACATTTATCTGCTTTTGCCTTATACACAGAACCCGGCAAATTTCCGATATGGCATCCCAAAATCTGGTGGGCATCGCATAATAACTAACGATATATTTTTAAAAAAAAACATTGCAGTGATGTCGATACAATCGTGGTACTGCGATTTTTTGCAGTCGTTGGAATATTGAAGAAATATCGGAAGAAACCAGACACGTTACACGAAAATATTTATGCAACCGAGGAAGAGAAAACTGGAAATGAGTCTGCAATGCAATTGAGTCTCTTTCACTGTAATATGACTCATTATAGCATCAAAATAAAGGCACAGGAAAAGCGCATGCTGTGTATACCCAATTACGGAAACAGCATTCGAAAAAACCTCATCGGAGAATACGAAGATTCAGTGCGACAATATTAATATTTGATCCTGTTGTATTGATCGAATACACCACAACGCAGACATTCGGTTGCAGCCCGGGCCCCCGCTGGTGTCCGGTGTGACGTAGGAACGTCTTGTCAGACGACACTGGCAACAACCGCTTTCGACGTAACGGGCCACGGGAAGCGCTGTTAGAGGATCCCGCCTCTCACACGATCTCCGAAGGAGGAAAATCGCCGAGTCGACTTCATCCCCGCAGTTTTTCAGAACAGCGACAGAGAAAAAAAAAACACTTGCTTAAGTTCCAAGGACAAAATAACGAGTCCGTGCACCAGAATTCTATTATCCCAGCTGATCTGATCATAAACGCATCCGATTCATTTCATTTGCTCGCATCTTGTTACTCTGCGAGGTCCCTCAGGTGCTTTTCCCGCGGGAGCTGTTGGCAGTGATTGGCCGATAGCTCAACCTGCCTTCCCTCTCGAGGATTAAAGCGAAGGACGGGGGGGTTGCGGTCCAACACCTGCTCCACCCTTTCAATTCGCGGTCACACCTCAAAAGCACTGCAGCAGAACCGTAAGAGTTGCGAGCGTGTTTTTGGTCAATGGAAATCGCAAAGTGACCGTGACGCCCGATTCCACCTCAAGAGCTGGGACAATACCGCACTCACGACGGCGGCATCTTGAGCCGTCGTGACACGTTAGCCAGAGCGGGCGTGAGGACGAGCGTGCTCGTCTGCGAGCGTTCTGTCACGCTAAATGCACAGGAAGAAAGAATGACCGAGTACTCCGTGGGGAAAGGAGGGGGAACGTGAATGCGAGATGAGAAAGAGAAAGAGAAGTTATAGCGCTAAAAAGTGAGTGCGTGATAGCCCCTGGGTGGAGGTGAAAGTGGGGCATGTCCGTGACCCCGATGTGTCACCCCACAACATCCCTGCAGAGCACAACCATCACCTCCAGCTGTAAGCTTTTGTCTGCGGTTCCCAAAGGAGCGGCCGCGCCGGACGGCGTCTCCGGGGATGCGGTTCGGCTCAAGTCGGGTTCTGCCCACAGCGCGTAACACGGGACGTATGATCACGATCAGAACATAATCCGAGATTCAGTATTAGGTTGAATTAACAGTCGACAGTCTGCATTGGCTCCGCTTGCCAGAGGACCGTCTAGTTTGTGCTTAAGGAGCCCGTCGACAACGCCACACCAAAGGCCGTCGGCGTCAGAGGTCGCAAAGCCAATCTGCACCGACGCCACTCAACGCACCGAGCGAGACAGACGACGTGGATCGCCTAATGCGAAGAGACAGCGACCGGCTTGGGGAAGAGCTCGAGACACTTGCGCACGGCGACACGCGGCGTAATCAGCACCTGCGAGAGCAACACCTCGGGTGCCTGAAGTACACCCCGCCAAACGTCTACTGGAACCGATGTCAGACGTCTAGACGACAAAGACACGGTAGTTGTACGGAATGATTCCAGTAGTAAACACAAATGTCAGGCTAATAAAGATTGCTACCCGGGTAATCCTAAAGATCCTGAAAGAAATTTATAACCCATGTAAACGTGAACTAGAACTAGCGTCAAAAGTACAGTATCTAAAGTCAACAACCTCGCCTCTTGGGACTGTACCTTTATCATCGTGGAAGGTCTGCGTCTTCTCTGACGGGCTTTTAGCGAGGGTTCCAAGCAGAGGTTTGGGTGTCCAGAGAGAGTCCCGTTTCTGGTGGACCTTGGACACGGAGAGCAGACGTTTGCGGAGGCAGCCTTCGCTCCCGGGCGGCCGAGCGGCGGGGAAGGCCTCCGACTGGAGGCGGTTCCCCATCTCGTTGGCGGGCTGGAAGGACAACGGAGCTTGGCGCTTGCCAGGGGGGTCCTCATAGCAGGCCCTGTGCCAGCAGCTGACCGCCGGCCCCGAGGAGAGGCAGTGCACATATGTGATCATCCCCAGCTAAGACCTTAACCCACCCACCTCCCTTGGCTATGCAGACCCCCGCCCCCTCTCTGGAGCCTCCACTTGAGGTGGTGGCTGTGAGCGTGGTTTTTGCAACGCAATGCCCCCCCCCCCAACTTGGTCTCCTCCTCTCTCTCCTCCTACAGTTTTTGTCCTTCCGCTCCTTCTCTCAGGGGATCCTATTGATTTGCTTGACAAAGGAGCGTTGGATTACAAGCCGGAACCCCACAACAAATGTTCACCGCAACTATTTTAGCAGTAGGCTACCAGAATGTCCTGGCCGGCTCTTGACATCTTGGGACTCTCAAAAATGACCACAAAAATCCACATGTAAAAGATCAAAAAATGAGGTTGAGAACAAAACAAATAATTACTGCATGTTTTTAACCAAACTCACGCACCATTGATTTCAAATGATGTTCACCAGAAAGCCACCAAGCCGCCCATCCGTGCCGCCAACAGAGGCAAGATCGAAACAAGTCAGCGGTCTCCTCCGCTTGTCCGTTTAACACGAAACTTTGTCACAGTCCTGAAACCTCTATCCCCTCGCCACCTCTCTCCAGTTCCTGTGCTTCTCAACGCTGCTCACCTAATCTGTAAACTGGGATTAACCAGTAGAACGCACTCAACACAGATGGACACCATACCGGTGGTAATTAGCTGCTGCCTCAAAACTGGGTTGGCATCAGATGGTACACGAAGAACGCAAACCGGTGTGACGGGCCCACCGACATCAAAGCCCTGCGTGTCAATCGCTGTTGTTACGAAATACATTCACCCGCGTGATGTCGCGCACAAAGCAATTGCTGTTAGTGGGCGAAACAACCGGGAACAGCAAGCGTTACCAATTGGAATTGTAGCAGACGGCCGGTGCGAATCAATACCTGACACCTTAGCGCGGACAGATTAAAACAGACTAGATCGCCATCAGAAGGTGACGGGCGGTGGCCTCTACAGTGATAGGTGAGGATGAGGGCGGCCGGTTCGTGGGGCCCCTCTAGCGGCGACAACGAGCCATGACTCGTGCACTCACTGTAGTTGTCTCGCCATGCTGCACTATTTGCATATACCGGCCACTCGTGCCAGAGTAGCATCTGCTCCATTTGCACACCGATTGAGGAGTATCTGTAACATTTGCACAACCGACATTGTCCCAGATGATCGCACTACTCGTCACTTTAAACCGCATCCGCTCCTTGAAGTCTCGGCGCCCTTTGCACAATGGTCATTGCACCGGACTACTGCAATATTAGTCGTTCGAACTGCTCTAAGTGCTAGAGGACTCTGCATCTTTTTGCACAATTGTTTTTTGTCAATGTCTTTATGTCTCCAAAGTGTTCTGTAAATTGACTGTCTGTCGTACTAGAGCGGCTCCGACGACCGGAGACAAATTCCTTGTGTGTTTTGGACACACTCGGCAAATAAAGATGATTCTGTTTCTGATTCTGATTCTGATTGAGCGGGGTACGGGTAAGCGGGCAGAAATGTAACATCGTCCCCCATTTCCCTTCAAAGACAGCAAAGGCCCGATTGTTGGATGACTCTGAAAGATTATGCTGAGCGATGATCCTGTGGTCTGGGACGTACGAGTCATTTGTTCTTCCCCGATCGTCGCAGAAACCGGCCGACAATCGTAAATACTCAACCAATTCTACATTTACAACGGTAAATCCTTATGCGTGCGCTGTCAACGGCAAATCGGGCCGAGCCACGAAACTCCGTGACCGCGGAGATTGTTGCCGGACAAGTGAAGTTCATTTGGATAGCCCTTTATGACAAAAGAAGAGAAATCGATGACAAGCAACTCCTCACCATCATTCGCCACAATGAATGGACAAGGAGAAGAATTTGAAACCGCAATGCTAGCACTCAGCCTAGCTTCTTTTTCCTTTGTCATATTCCAGCAGTCTGGATAACCTGCGGCACCATTCTGCCTCTCACAGGTCAAGCTTGTAATTACGACAGACATCGGGTTTTGGTTCATCAGGTTTTCACAATTGTCGAGATTGTGGAGATATAATTGTATGTGCGGTGCTCAGTGTCGGTCATTTCGAAAACGTGACACTTCAAAGGGTATCTGCAGGTCTAATGAAGCCGATTGTAAGACTTTTGAAGGCCTCTCGTTGACCGAATGCGAACCCTACTTTAGAAATGCTCGCTTATTGGAACGTCTGTCCGCGGTCGGCTGCCGTCCAGATCGCCACAAGCTGAAGCGGCCGTTGACCGCGGTTATCGTTTCCACAGCGTCGGGTCGGCCAAAACACGCGAGCCGATTACGCGGCCAAAACCGCCGCGCCCACGCGTGCCAATACGAACCATAACGGGCAAAGCGCAGCCTATAAAAGCGTTCACCTCGCGGGTTATCCAGTGCGACGCCATTAGCGGCGAGGAGAGTCACGCGAGCGCTGTCGACTGACAGAAACGTGGCAAGTGGGTGTCCACACGTGTGGAGTGTGAGTGTGTGTGTGTGTGTGTGTGTGTGTGTGTTGGGGGTTGAGAGGGAGGGCTTAAGCGGAAGGCTTTGGGCAATGAGGGACAATGGTAACCATGGCTGCACATGAATCCCAATGGAGCACCTGCATGCTGCGTTTTAGTCTTCCACTCGCCCGCAGGGAGACGGCCATTGTTTCCCCCGAAACTTCACCCCCGTCCAAACTTTGAATTCCGCGCAATCTCGTCTACAGACCGACCGTCCTGTTTTGCATGATCACAAAAAATGGATTCAATTATTTTTTCTAACAAGGAACCCTACAAATTCGAATCATCAATATCAGAGTTTTACCAAAACATTCAGTAAAAATTAGAGATGGACCGATAATTGGCCGGTTCAATTATCGCTGCCGATATTCGGCATTTTGACGCATATCGGCATATGCCTTTTTTTTTTGTGTGTGTGACGGCTGATAAAAAAAATTTGCTAAACTTTATTTACTGCACAAACCTTTAGGGAGCCTGGGAGCTCCCTGCACCTTTTGTTACCATTTTCAAACAAATATATCTATTGTCTGAGATTTTTAAAAATAATAATAAAAAAATAACATGTTGCAAATCTGAAAGGATGTTTCAAAAACAATTCATGAATTAAGTTGAAATGCTAAAGGCATTTCAACAAAGTTAAGTGTTGGAGTTTGTATTATTCAAAATCTTGAATCCTTTTCCAGGAAATGAATACCGCCTCCAAATATTGGTTATCAGCAGTTCCTTGACTACTAAAAATCGGTATCAGTGTCAGCCCTGGAAAAAAAAAAAACGCTTTAGTCAAACTACAACTATATACGGTAGCGTATATAGCGGTACCTTGGACCTAATTTCAGCAGGCATCCAGGACCAAGTCTGCTTTATGTTTGTTTGTGTGGCTTTTGGTGTTTTTTTCCAACCCTTTTTTTTTTGTCTTTTTGATAGAATGATGGTGGTAAGAGAACAAACAAGAAGGGCCTGGTATCGACCATCGTTGTGCAAACAAATGAGTTTGATTGGATCTTGGTCGAGCGGTGCAGTGCATTTGAATCCATCTGCGGTGCTGGTTTCCCAGAGGCGAAGTCCAGATGCAGATTGCTACATTAGCTTCTAACTAACTAACTAACTAGCTAGCGATAGCTCATTTGTTTGAAAGAAAAGAAATTGTCTCAGCGATGAAGCTGTCCGAATGCGATTGAATGAACACGTCGCGGTAGCGAGCGAGCTTGCGTTCAAAAGCGACTTGACAAGTGAAAAACAGTATCAATGACGTCAACAACGAATCGAAGTCGTCATCGATTAATCGAAGTCGACTCCACTATCACCACCTTAGCGATGACGACAAAACGTGACGTCGTTCGACCCGTAGCCGACGAGAAGAAAATGTGAGAGGGAACGACCGACGTCTGGGAACGCGTCGTCGTCGTCGCGGCGAGTGTTGGAGCACCCGTCACCATGGCGACCCGCGAGGCCAGAGGGCACGCGGAGGGTCGGGTCGGGGTCGAGCGGTCGCGTTCTAGCTGCAGACGTGGAGTGCGGGTACGAGTTAACGAGGGAGCTTTTGGGGGAGGGGCGGAAGGGGGACTTCGGTGTACGCTCCCTCGCCACCTTCACCAGAATGAGCTGATCTCCACGACAAAATGCTGCTCGGTTTTCACTGACATTGACAGCTAAAAGTAGCTACGCACTTTGACATTTCTTTTTCGTGGCGTCATTTCCATCCTGATTTTGTTCTTTCCTTCTTTCCTTGCTTTTTATTCTCGCATCAGGACTTTCAGCCTTCCTTCCGTGAAACTTTTCTGTCTTCTTCCTTTGCTCCTACTTTCCTTCCACTCTGACCTCGATTTCCTTCCTTCCCTCCCTCGCTCCCACTTTTTATTCACGCACCCTTTCATCCTTCGGTAACTGCTTTACAATCCACTTGCTTTGTTTCTCACTCAGTTGATTTGCCATTATTCACACAGTACCTGTAAAAAAAAAATATATATATATATATATATATATATGTACATGATTTACAAGTGTGCAGCGCCCTACATCGTATCTTGGTGATTGTAGTTTGGTCATGCCGGTTCCCTTTTGTCCACCGTGCGTTTATTTGGAACTCCTCTGTCTGTCTGTCGCGTGCGTCCGGTGACGAAATGCAACAGCAGAGTAGCGCATAAATGTAGTTGTAAACATATAGATAGCTACGTGAGCCCAAACTAACGTGACCCATTGATGCCTTCCTGAAAGTGTGCGTGTGGAAAATATATGTGCGCACACAGACGCACTTACATTCCAGGAATTCTCGTCACATGCGCTCTAATACTCCAAAATATCACGTTTCAAGCAGCTAGTGTGCAAAAATAGTGGCCACAAAGTGGAACTAGATTGAAAAGATGATCCGGCACATCTCTTCTGGATGTTGTCACGCGTTGAGCACTTAAACTGCCAACTGGCGAAATGTGCCGAGCGCAACCCTGCGCTAAGTGTTTTAATTATGTTTGACAATGATAATTGCGTGTTTTGGAGGGTGTGCGCACTTCTGTCGGGATGCTTAAAAAGCTCGAAACGGCCGCCTTTCACAACCTTTTTAAGCCATGCGCCAACTCGGACATCTCCACAGAAATAGCGCACCCCGGCTTAAAAAATGTCCGGGAAATGTTTTAAGCCCTGCGCCCCCTTTCGCATCCTGACAGATTTGGCGCACCCTTTTGCTTAAACCACGCATCCCCTTTCAATACCCCAAAAGAGTTGCCTTCCCCTCTGGCTTAAAAAGCTTAGCGCAGTAATTCCCCAATGTTTTAAGCCCTTACCCTTTTTAACATCCGGAAAGAGTTGGCGCACCCCCCGGCTCAAAAACGTGCAATACGGAGCTCTTAAAGCTTTCAAGCCAAGCACCCGCTTCGACATCCCAGTAGAGTTGGCGCACCCCCCGGCTCAAAAACGTGCAATACGGAGCTCTTAAAGCTTTCAAGCCAAGCACCCGCTTCGACATCCCAGTAGAGTTGGCGCACCCGCTCTTCCTTGCACGCTGGCTAAAGAAGCCAATAAAAGCATCCGCTTCTCCCTTTATTTGAGTGCGGCTGCGCCCACTATTGGGTGAAATGATGAATTACACGCCTCTGGCCTATGTAACAACCGCTTTAGCTTTTTGGCCAGTAGATTACATCGAACCATACGTAACTGTGATGAAACGTGAATGTTGATGAGCAAACAGGCAGCAGCGTTACGCGACTGACCTTAAGTAACCTTGATTGCCTCGGCTGAGCCTTCAGATCTCAAGTCTGATCACGTCCCAATTTGCGGGCTTTCGCGAGAAGAGGTTCCTCGACGTAACGTCCGAAAAGCCACATCAAGTGCACAAAGAAGCTTCGGCCAAAATTCAAGGCCGCCGCGGGGATGTGTGGTCAGACGACGGACGAGGGCCGGACGAAGGGTTGCGTCCCGCTGGATTGGGGGCTGCTTGAAATCATAACGTAGGCGAGCAATCTGCATCTCTGGCAAGCGCCACGCGGAGAATTTGGGTCAGTTTGTCTTGGCAGCTAGACACTTCGAACTCAGATAGATATTTGGCAAACATTTGGTTGAATAAAGAGCAATTCACCATCGCTGTGTGCTCTGTGACCTCATTCACTGGCAGCCGAGTTCCCCGTAACGCGGGCAGCCCATTTGGACGGATCTTTCAAGACCCACAGAATATTGGCTTCTGTGACAATAGAAGGACTGATCAAAGGAATAACAACAACAAAAAGTTTATTTCTAGCTTTTCTGTTCTTTAGTTATTGTTTTGGTTTTGTGACACCTCCCACTACGAAAGGAAACAAAACGTGACTGAGAACAGACTTTTGGCGGCCAAAGAAGGTATTTTTACATTCGCAACTCAGAAGCACGACGTTGCCTCCCGCGACAAATACTCCGTTTATACCACACGTATACGTTCTCCGCTCGAGCGCGCGTTGCCCTCATCTCGTCCGATTTGCAACGTGCCGGCGTTTCGTCCCCCGATCTCGATCTCCGACACAAAAGCTGCGCTGATCCCAAATCCAAAGCGATGCAAGGTTGCCATCTGCAGGGTTTATGAAGCTACATTTCACAGACAAGCCCGGCGAGACCCTCCTCCGTTGAAAAAGCGCTGCTCCCAGCGAATTCGGTTTAGGCTACGACTGGATTTTGTTTCATTTTCTTTCCAATGTGTTTTGAGCCATTGAGCGGGCGTGACGCGTGACTTGCTGTGGAAATGACAAAAGTCAGTAAAAGTGTCTGACCGCATGCCGCTTTTTTTCTCTCTTTTCCCAGCCCCAAAACAGTCCAACTATTGCATCACTTCTGGACGCGGCGGACAAGAGAATTACTTCCATAAGAATGACATCTGAGAGATGACTCAATGTGTCAAACTCCAGGCCCGGGGGCCAGATCCAGCCCACCACATCATTTTTCGTGGCCCACGAAAACAATTCAAGTGCATTTACTTCATGTTGACGCGAAATGGATTTGTTCTTTTCGTTTTGGCAGAAAATCGACACAAAAATGGTCATTTTTCTTTGCTTTTTACCGATATTTCATGTCAAGTGATGTCGTCGAATTTGCACATTCCCATTTCATATTTTGTCAAGTTGACTTTCGGGCTTTGACCGGTTTCTCAGTCCTTGAGTAGTTTTTTTTCACAGAATATTTACTCGAAACTGAATAAATATTTGGATTCTAAAATAACAGTACTCTTACTTGAGGACACTTTGTGTCTACTCCAAGCAGCTTTGGCAATCATACGATGAGGTGACGATACATTTCTCTAATTTTCACAGCCATAATCGCCCACCGGACGACGAGACCCGCGAGGAAAATGACTTTGACACTCCGACTTTATAGGAAGCGTTGGGGTTCTTCCAATGCAAAGTAGGGCAAATATAAAAAATCCGTCCGAGGCGATGATGTCACACGCATTCTTCAGAGGTGATGAGGAGGTCGTAGAAGCCAGCAGTGAATGAGTGGTGAGCGCGAGGATCAGAGAAAAGTCAGACGAGTTTTGCTTTTACTGCACTTTTAAGTGGCCGGTCTCGCAAGCCGACACAGAGCGGCTCCAACTACCGGAGACAAATTCCTTGTGTGTTTTGGACATACTTGGCAAATAAAGATGATTCTGATTCTGATTCTGATTCTGACAATGCCGCGCTTGAAAAGCATGCACATCGCTCTGCACTTTGATGACGAGATCCCCATTATTGACACCAAACGTACGAAAAAAATAATTATCATCATAATCAACTCAGTCAACCTGAACTGAAGAAGCACAAAGTCAGAAATGATTCCAGAGTTGAAGCACGCAAGGGAGGATATTGAGGAGAGGAAACTCCTCCGCCATACGTTAGTTTGCAACAAAGGAAGGATGGAGTTCAACTTTTCTTTGTCCTCCTGCCGATCGCACGCCGCACGCAAGAAAGATAAAATGTCTGCGTCAGTTCTGGACACTCACCTCTCAAGCAGAACATTCCTCCTCATTTATTCCACAAGAAACAAACGCGCCTTCCTCCTCCTCGTCCGTGCGGCCGCTCGCTCCTCGTGCACACGGCGAAGACGGCGACACTTACGCCGGCGCCCTCCCGCTCCTCCTCCTCCTCCGCTCACACACGAGCGGCAACACGCCAACTTCCACACAGCAGGAAACTGCTTTGCAAAAAAAAAAAAATATACAAAAATCCCCTCCGCCCCCGCCTCCCGTTTGCTGCTGTCACAGCCGAGCCGCTCTCGTCTTCAAAGCCTCAGAGTTACTGTCGCCATTTAACCGCATCGCTCTTGCCTAAAGGGAATTTGCAGGCCGTCATTTGTTGCATTGAAATGCGGTGCCAAATGGAAGTTAAGAAGTCGCTTAAGATAAAGACTAAGCTCGTGTTTTTCTTAGCATTTGCGTACTGATGAAAACCTGAAATGAAGAAAATCTGCCATAATGATCAACAAAAGAAAAGAACAATTCTCTTGTTTTTCTTTTCTGTCTATGTTTGCTCATGTACTCACCTATGGAGCGTGTCGAATGGAAAAAAAAAAAAAGTCGCTGTCATTTCCCCAAACATTTCAAAAGAATACATTTTACAGATATAACTGTAATACTGTGATATCATATTTTTCTCCGCGTCAGAATCTGATATCGGTGCACGCTGACTCGCAAGTCAAGGTACCACTGTATTAGCATTTTTCAATGTTCCCGTAGAACAACAATGTGAATATTTTTGGGAGTGTCCAGGTTGCGACACATTTCCAAACGTTTTCAGCTGGCAAGCAACCAAAAGGACACAGTTGTTACAGTCGCTAAAAGTGTCGTCGTGTTGCAGGGTTTGGTGTTTTTAAGGGAAACTGGACAGTCAGCGGTTCGCATGCTGCCAGGCCACGATGCCCTGATCAAATAGAATCGCTTGAATCCCCCACAATTCAACTGTTGGCCCACGCGGGAGCAGCGACGAGCTCATCTCCGCGTGACGGGAACGCCAGCCAGTCCGCAGTCACGAAAGCATCCAAATCCGTACGTCGCAAACGGCTAACTAGCATGAGCGGAGATCCAGAGCGAACCAAAAGCCATTGATTTCCAATGAAGGTTGACTAATGGCTTTCACATGGACCAGCTGTAATGGTTTTTAGGTCATCCATCAAGTTTTGGGATAGTTGGCCATGTCTTTTACTGGAAGCGACAATGACAGACAACACGGAGCTGCGGCTCCGACAGCTTCCGCGTGGCTCCGTGCTGCAAAACACGTCAATGTTTTGGCTCCATACGGCATTGGTTGGTTCTACTGTACGCGTTTGAGTGGTGAGCACGCTAATCCCAGCGCCATTATTGCTTGCGGGCCGTGACACGTTTGCCAGGACCAGATGTCGCCAGTTGTGCGTTTAAAAAAAAAAAAAGAATTTAAATGACAGCACACCAATAACGGAACGCTGCAAGAGAAGTCCGCTGCTACCAAACAAAGCAGATCATAAAACTGCTTTTCACCTTATAATAGTATATAATAGTTATAAAACTAAATAATAAAACTACTATATATCCGGTTTAAAAAAAAAAAACACCAGCTCGGAAGAAACACTTCAGAGGTCTGCCTGACGACGGCTCTGGTAAGCCAAGCAAGAGAGACGGAATTTGGAATTCCATTTGCCAACAAATCTGGCGGTGCAAATAGTGCTTAGCGAATCATTTCAATGGGTTTTCATCAGCGCCTATCAATCGTTTTATATGCTTCGTTGGAAGAGAAATGAATGCAAATAGTCACCGTCCAATAAATAACTTAATACTACGGAGCAATTCAGGTACCTTAATGCCTGAGCCGCACTTTCAGCTGTTTACCGAACGGGACAAACCCACAAATACAAAACAAGAACAATTGTCAAGACTCCAGCTCCTGACATCACTCAATAGGACACACCCCTTTAAGGCACACACTTACAGTAATGGCAATTTATAAAACCTTTGTATTTATTGACATTCTCTTCGATTATGTTTTATTATGGTTTTAAACAATACAGTGCTTTTCTGTATTAAAGACCACAAACCCAGCTAAGCGCTGCCGATACCGGACACTACTACGACACCGATAGATACTACTTCACCAACCCCACAGATTCCTTCCGGGTACGGCCCCGTCAGCCGCGCGGCGATACTTCAAAGGAAACACGGACGACAACACTTTTAGTCGACTGTAAATTATGCTCTGCAAAATCGCCGTCAACATTTCAACCTTCAGTACACTTGGATGGCTGTGGACAGATTTGTTTCTCGCGATAAACCTTCTTTGTGGTGTGTTTGTATGAAACATTTGCTGTTTGATAACAGCAAAACGGAAACGCGATATACTTGGTTGTCGTCAAAGGCGTTAATCCAAATAGCAGACTATCATTTCCAAGTACGGGACATGAGAGCCGTTCGCATTCGTCAGCTGATAAAAACCAATCGTTGACCTCAAACGCGGGTTTCGCCGACATCTTATCTCAGCGAGTGTGCCGTACATCATCAACTGCAACGCGTTGCTATTTTACACACACAGACCAAAATGATCGACTGCGGCCGCGCAAAAAACAGCATCAGTCGAACGGCGACTGTGCTGGGCCAACATCCGGTCAACAAGAAGCACGCAAAATGAAATGATGTCCACAAATGTAATCCTCTCGCTTTTTCATCAAGCCTCGGGCCCCGTGAAACCGACGTCGTAAGAGGATGTGTGGACGCGTGATACAAATTGTCTTGGAACATAGTCGCGATAGCACTGAGAGATTTGTTGTTGCCGTAATGCGATTTCACTCGTATGCAGGCTTAAACCTGAGGCATGTGGCAGGCTTTGGTAGGACTGATCTGGGATCAGCCAAAAGAGACACGAAAGCGCTCGCCATGTGGCTCGAACAGAAAGGAAGTGACTCACCTGGACCGAGTGGACGCGTCATCAGCACGCAGGAGAGAAGAGAAGCGAGACGAGAATTAGTATGGAGTATTGATGGAGTATTGGCGCGTTGACTTTTTACAGTACATGCTCCCCAGGCTGATTTCTTTGAATGAGGCCTTGCTGCCTCATACGCGCACACATATCCACCCTCTCAGGGCAAATTATCATCTGCTAATCTGGATTGAAGCACAGCGTAACAGGATGGCACGAAACCGCACAGAAAGTACAGAAGTACCTTGACTGACAACTTTTGTTGTGCCCTCACATGTGGGCAAGGAGAGCCACAGTCAACACAAATGAAAATGAGAGCACTAGCGAGGACTGCAGCTGATTCCAGCTCCCGATGTCACTTACTAGGCCACGCCCCTCAAAGGCAATCCTGGCAATGGTAAGTGTGGCTCTTTGTGGCCGAAAATAACCTGGCCTGTTTACAGCCTTAATTCATAAACATCTCATTAAAAGCATTTCATGCGAGAGCCAATTCTGCTTGTGGCTGCTGCCAAGGTAGAGTTAATAATGAGGTCAATATGCTGCTGCCCTAAATACTTGGACTACTCCACAGAACACATCTGTACACGCGTAATACACTCGCCGGGCAAGTCTGTCCAAAACATATTACATCTCTCAAATCTCCAAAGTTGCATTTTGCGGGGGGGGGGGGGGTGTTGCAGGCACAAAAACATTGAGGAAGATGCTAGGAAGCAATCATGCAAAGCATAAATTTGCAGCCGTCAGAAAGGTCTGACATGGTGCTTGTAACATGTTTCATTCAGTTCTAGTTTGAATTTAGAGAGAAATTGTAATTTTCTCACTATAGTCTGCCCTGATTTCAAAGTAGAAATCATATTTGACAAAGTAAAAAGCACATTAATATTTCGAGAGTGTTCAAACCGGCTCTAAGAATATAGTTTAAAACACCGAGCGCCGCATGAGCGCTGCCAAGAAACGTTTCACGGCCCACCGACGTGTCAAACGTGTGAAGAATGGGACGAGCTGCTCACTGCTGGAGAAACTCAAATGAAATCCAGACAGGAAGGTTTCCTAAAAATATAGAGTTGATAGTTTCAGATTTATTTGTCTAATTGCTTTTCCTGCGTGGGGGTTTAGTTTTTAGTTTTCTCAACTGAGGCATTCTGGCAGCACTTTTGACCAAAGAAAAGTCTCGATTCAAACTGCTAACCTCAGAACTGCGAGGCAGATGTGCTAACCACTAGGTCACCACGCTCACCGCCGGAAAAACATTTGTTGTAAAACTGTGCCAGTTCTCCTCATCTCCACCAGCAGTTCACTGAGCGGCCCGGACGGCCCTCCTCGCAGCCGATTGGCCGGGAGGCGTCCCCCGGTAGGCGGGTCGCAGGTTGTGGAGGCAGCGAAGAAGAGGCTTACTCGCATGCCACTCACATCATCGCCGTGGAGACGGTGGCGCTGGCGACGCTGTGTGAAAATTGCTGGCTAGCGAGCCACAGGCGCTCATTTTGGGGCTAAATTTACACACAGCGCTGCCCGGGAGCCTCCCGGCGCGCCGGCCAGATGCTATAAATAGCTCGAACATCGCTATGAGACGTTTCCTTTGTGTGTTGCATGGCCAGAAGGATTTTAGGATGACCTGTCTCTGACACTGTCTGGTCAGGGAACGAAATGTATACGATGTTTATAGCAAACCCGCAACCTCAAATGCGCTAATAGCATCCAGTCAATAAACAACCTCTTCCTTTCCCAAGCTAGCTTGCGTGACCAACACGAATTCCAGAAAATCTGTGCGGAAACCAAACCTGTTCGGCTTTTAACTTACATTAGAATGTCTCGTCAAAAGCCTTTGAGACGATACAATGACTTCATCAATAAATAGTTTTTCTATTAACGTTCTTTTTGGTGCCGCCATCGTCTCGATGAGAAAAATGAAGCTCTACTCCCCGTAGCTGACATCAAGTTGCACTTCTTTAGCAAACTAGCTGAGACTGAATTAAGTGTCGACTCTTGTTGCAGTCGAGTTGTGCACTCCGTTTTGGATCCGGTGTCATTCATCGACAATCGATCGACTGAATTATTTAGCATCGGTGAACTGTTGAACCGTACGTTATGCCAAACCCGACTCAAGACTTCGTCAAATCACCCGAAACAGTCAAATCAACAAAGTGATTCTTAATTTGAAGTTTCAAAGTTAACCAAAGGATCCAGCAGTTGAGAATAAAACGATGACCTTACAAACCGGCGCTCGTTTGAGCTGTGTCGGGCCCTCGACTCGCCGAGCGCTTTGACATTGAGCAAAAATGTCAGCACCTCAAAGCATTCCGGTCACGTGCGGCCCTGAGCTGTTCTGGGAAGGGGGCGGCGGGGTCTCCCGACGGACAGATAGAGTTATGCGCAAAACATCGACAACGCACACGATGGATGCTTGGCAAAGACGCCGCGTTTTTACAGACGGGTCTTCTAAACAGCAGTAGGAAATCCCTCCGCAGACATGTCGACAGCGTGAGTCAGAACATTGCCGGGTCTCGTTCAGTCGACTGATGAGTCAGCATTTTTCGCACAGACGTGAAGACCGAATCAACTGGGACTCTTAAAAAACGAGTCATGCCGAGCTCACCCGCGAGGGCGATCTCCGTTGGGTTCGCTTGCATAGCGAACACAAACTTGACTTAGCCTTCTTTCCACGGTATTGGCTGAGGGCCCACGAGACTGGGTTAACAAAGGACTATGTGACGATACCGTGAACATCTGTGAAGAACAAGATGCCAAGCGCTATCTGCACCCATAATCGCTTCTGTCCAACTTGCTGAGGATTATCTACACGGGGTTCATGCTATTGAACGCATTTGGTCTTTTGGTCTCGATCGGCTGACAAGCCGGAATGCGACTCGACTCCATTCCGCTCCACTCGTGAACGGGTGCGACGTTCAGAATGCTTTTTCAACGAGCGCGGAGACACGCATCGCCGGCAAACAATTTCCCCAACCTCGCTGGAGTCAGAGAATTTGAATTGATTTCAATATCGAGGCCTATTTTCGCCAGCCGATTTGTGTGTCAAAGCAGTTGAGGCTGATCTGAGCAAAAGACAAGGTTAATGAGGTCATGGCGTCAATTTCCCTTCTTGGGTAGATAGTCGCTAGGCTGCAGTTACAAGCGACGAACTGACACCACGTCAAAACGCATCAAGAAGTTGATGTTTAACCAGGAGACGTAATACCGAGAGACGTTTGACTTGTATGTAAACATCTGGAAAGAACTAAAAACCCACACAGACTGTAAGACTATCACACGATGACATCAGCTACAAAGCTTCCGCCAGTACAAAGCATCATTGTTTACCCATCGCCTTTGACCCCTTAAACCGTCCACGCTAAAATCCCCAGCAACACCTCCCGCACACTCTCTACGGCAACAAGGAAGTGGAGAACAAGAGGCCGTAAAAAGACAGCGGCCCACCTCACCGTCTTCCTGTTATAGAGCAACAACAAAGTCGGCCTGTGTCGCGGAATCCAAGGCAGACGTCGCGTGGCCTCGCGGATCTTCCGATAGAAATCTCTGGAAAGAGATGAATGAAAACCAACCGATCTTGTGTTGAGGCTGGTACACCCAGCTGTCGCTGTCGTCCGTCCCGGCGGAGTGGCGGCGGGGGTGCGAGTGACGCTCCTGGGACGAGCGGCGGTTGTGGACCACGTGCAGCTCGTTTTGGCTGTGGAAGAAGTGTCTGCTCTGCCGAGAGAGGGTGGACACACTGAGCCAGCTGAGAGCCCGCGACAACCTGGCTGGTTTCTCGGATGGTCGCCGATCCCCTCTCATCCTCCCAAGCTCACGAGGGATCCAGAAAGTCTTCTTCTTCTTCTTAGGGTCGGAATTGGAAATTACAATCCTCGACCGTGGGTTACCAGACACTGTGAGCTTGCAAACATTGCAGGGAACATCAACCAGATCTGCGCAAGTACTTCAGAACTCAAGTATATTGATTCCATGTTGAGGATAGAAATAGTTCCAAGCCACAGCCAGCATTTCATTCATGCGGCCTTCCACATCACAACTGTTTTTCTTCCTTTGTGCTTCAAGAGTTTGGACAGGAGTCAGAAATCCAACGAGCTGATTTTGGGCTTGACAGAATCGCTCCCGGTGGAGACGACTGCATTCCTTGAAGGTTACAATCAAAACAAGCCGCCCGTTGTTCCCCGGCAGCACGTGTGGCCTGAAGTGTGGTGACTTTGTTGTGAGCGCACACCAGCTGACACGTACGGTCTCAGCAGCAGCAGGCCGAGATGTTGCAGCATCCGCTGTTTGTTCCCAGCCTCAACGGTGACACGCGCAACGCTCCTGCCACCTGAGAACACATTTGACTTCCTCGGCTGAGATAAAGATCGGCTGTCAACGGTGGACAAAGACGAGGCGGTGGAAACAAAATGTAAGAATCCACGAGACTGCAGAGGACAGCAAGGCTTCCCTGAACCGGAGGCTCGGTTGAGTGTCGTGTCTGGAAGGAATCGAGTGATGTGAGGTTAGGGTCAGGATTCCACCCAAGCCTGGGAGCAACGGTGCTGAAACCCGAGTCCGTCCGCCACTCCCTCGCGCTCTCTTCGAGGATCCTCGCACCGCCCCTCCATCCATGGCAACCACTCCCCTCTCGGCATTTTCAAGCCTCCCTTGCACCTTTCTCCCTTGGCTGCACCTCCCCAGCAAGCCTCCTGCACCTAAATTATGTTCTGAGCGTGTCTTATACTGACAACTAAAATGTCTTTGGCATATTTTATTGCATTTACTTGATAACTGGAGATTTTGAGAGCATGTTGTTGGTCTGCAAGGTCATCAGGTTTTCTCTCAGAATTTTGTAAGTGACTGTTTTAAGTCGTATCTTTTTTCCAGACACTTTCGTGAAGACATGTCGCTGACATTCAGCCCGAGGTGATAGAAAACGACTCGTCCAACGCTGAACATGGAGCATAAAAACCACAAACCACACCAAAGAACTTAACTTGGATTTTGTTACAATTAAGAGTAATTAGTGAGGACAACTAAAACCAACGTAATTGAATGCCACAAAAAGATTGTGAGATTAATTCAAGATTTTCCTTGAATGGCTCTGATGCGACAATATCGTGGGTTTCGCGTTAGCACGATTGGGGGGGAAAAGGAAGCCAGGACACGGGCGCCCTCGTGGACAAAAACAACTTTTTTTATGGGCTCTGTTCGGGAGGTGATTTTCCAGCCCAAGTCGAAGCTCTGCAGTTACGCTTGGGTGGTGTGCGACGACTCGTGTGTGTGTGTGTGTGCGCGCGTGTGTGTGTGTGTGTGTGACAAGAAGCAAACCAACGCTGTGTGTGTGTTTATGTGAATATGAAAGAAAATGACACATGACAACCGAAAACCACCATGCTAATTAGAAGAGAAGCTCGTGTTTCTTCGACCACAACATCTCGCTGATCTTCGTTAGAGTGCCGAAAGTCGATCTGAGGCTTTTGGCGAGGTTGTGGTGGAAATGGAGACTCAACGCCCTTCGAGGCCAACCTTCATTTAGGTCCGCAACCTCATCTCATTTGTTCCTTTACACAGTAAATGTATTATCCAGTTGACGATCCACCGAGCTAGCAGAAACACATGCAGAACTTTGCACACACTAATGACACATGACGACTTTCATCATTCATCTCTTTACTGTGCTGGGTTCTTTTCATGGCAATTCGAAACATTCCGGATCTTACCTTACATGAACGGTTATGTTGAAATTGTCAAATTGTTGAGGAACTCGATTGCGGAGAATGATTACCTTCATATCACATCTACAACAACAAGGACAGAAAGCAAAATTGCACAGGCTGCTTTTGTCCATTGATTTCTCCATTTCAGGAAGAAAAGCCGTTTAACCGCAAAGGTCATTAAAAAGTCAAGGGTCAGCACGCTGACGCTCGAGCACATCGCTTCCATTCAGTCCCTCGTTTTCTTTTCTTGTATCGATAAGTGGCATCTGTTTCTCTTTGTCGTGTTTTGACGACTAACGGCTGCGCTTTTCTGAGCTTCTGGTCAATTTGATAATACGTTGAGGTTGCTCCGAAAGGCTCCACAGGCTACAAATGTCCACAAAAAAAAACATGAGCTTATCAGATGAGATGATGGAAGAAATCAAACGTTCAGTTATTTATCGTCGCTTCTTGACGACGCACAAAAGACACGCTTGGCGTCCCGCCACAAGTTGCGTCCCATTTGCCACGAAACCCGATCGCGTGACACCGATACCCTTTGACCGACCGCAGCAGAAAACGCAGATGAACCCGACTACCTGGATAAAGCACGAACAAAACACATGCGGCCTAACATCAGCTGCTCGGTTTTTGCTATGCGCCGACGGTCAAGGACAAAGTTGGAAACAAAGAGAGCTTTGTGCACACATTCCAACAGTAGAACATTTGTAGGTTAACTATAAAGAAAGAAACGTTCAAAAGTTGTAGGATGTATCAGCCCAGGTTTCTGTTTGTTTCTTCTTCCATCCTCAAATACAGCTGTCTTAGTTCCGAGGAGGGGCGCACCGGGGTCACTAAAGGTCACTAAATGTGCACTCTCTGTGCACAAATACGGACATTTTCAGTTTCAGCCGCGGCCGTTTCGGAAGGTGCTCTCCAAATGACGGCTTTACCTGCGTTTTGGAAACTACAAGGAACTACCCTGTTCGCGCTCCAAAATCTCTATTTTTCCTCTTCCCATCTTTGACTTGACAATTGTTCCTCAGCTCGGGTTTGGCTCGGCCACCTGCGCCCCAATAAATAGCACTCCAATAGAAACGCTAAGTACGTTTGGCGGCACTTAAACCGCCGCGGGGAAACGATGACGAGGTTCAGTGGCGGCGAGACGATCAATCGGCGCTCTAGATCGGTTGAGGGTCTGCCAGTGACATCCACTGCAACAAATACAAGAACTGCAAATGAAACTGACTAGTTAGACTCACATGAGTGAGTGATGAACACGAGTTATTGTTGTGATATCTATTTTTAATCGACTTTATTTCGTTTTTATCCACTTACTTGTTGCTGCACTATATACAGATGCAATGTATGTAAGGTGTATTTCATTACATTTTGCCATAAGTGCACCTGAACTGCGTATGACAATAAACCTGACCTGTTCATCAAAATATTATATTATAGTATTTTAGTGGTTTGTTAAAAAAATAAAAAATAAAAAACCTTGGAGTATTTAGTAGTTTTTTGGGTGTCCATATACTTTTAACTTATTTTTTTACGCAATTTAGTTCTTTTTCTGTCCACTGAAATTATAACTAATATTAATAAAGACAATTAAAATTAAAGATGAACTCCACGATTTATCCATTGCAAGCACCTGTATAGGTGCGTTGATTATTTTGTAATATGCAACATGTTAGACTTTGAATTGAAATTATCTGGTTGAATTAATAAAAGCAGAATTATTGCTTAAAGCTACTAATTATCTATTTCATTCATCTGTATATGTAGATTGATTTTTATTTTCGGATTTATTATCTTTTTAAATCTGTTTCTCATATTTATTTGCAGTTTTATTGCTGTTATATGTTAAACTTGTCCATTCACATAATTGCATCATAAGGTGAATTAAGAAATTTTAATATAAATCACAAATAAAATCATGTTTATCATGCATCTAAATAAGCTGAGGCCAATGGTATTTGTTTATTTACACACTAATTCTTTTGAAGAATTACTTCTTCTTATTATTATTATTATGGTATCTAATTATGGTGTGTGTTATCTACCTTCAAAAAATGGCCTTCTGAACACGTGTAACAACTGATCAGTGTTGTCCACAATTCCTATTTTCAAAAAGCCTTGCTGTCTTTCTCGTGTGACTACTATTTCGCTCCACTAGGGGGCGCCATTCACCTGGATTGCAACGCGGAAGAAAAAGGGGCGGGGGAAAAAAACGACTAGTGCAGCAGCTAATGGGCCAGAAAATGTCCACGTTTTACTACGGCAGCCTAATTGTGCTCAGATTATTGTGTTTACGTGTTTGCCGATAAGGCTGTGCCTAAACAAACATTGATTCGGAACACGCACGCATGCACGCAGACGCACAAAGGTGCTCAAGCTTTAGGCGCAGTCCACTTTTGTCAGGTTTTCAAAAGACAAATCCCCTTCATTCCTCCGGACACGTGCTCCAATATTCAGAGCAGATAGTGCTGCAATTACTCTACTTGCTTTATTATTCTTTATATGTGTCACTTACTTCTATTAGTCACCAAGAAAAGTGTGTGTGTGTGTGTGCGCGCTTGTAGCTGGTATCGACCTTCTCCCCCTTGACCCGCAAAAAGCAGCAGCTTGAAGTGCAGCCACCGGTCAGGATGTGCTGTGTGTTTTTCTTTTGGTTTTTTTTCCCCCTGCATTCGCAGCACAGACAAAAGAGTGTCGGGTGGCATTCGGGCCACTTCCCAAACGCGTCACGAGACAAAGCGGACACACATGTGGAAGCCGTGAGCGTCTCTTTGGAAAACTCGCGAGTGTGGACAGGAACCGAGCAAAACTCAGAGAAAAACAAAAACAGTGTGAGAAAGGAACCGTGTGATATAGCGGCCCGTAATCTGAGCAGTCGATTCACTCGCACGCGCACGCACACACCCTGCGTCCAGCGGTTGAAAGTGAGAACGGGTGCGGTCGGCTGCACATTCCCGATCGCTCGTTCGTTCCTGAGCAAAGGAGGCCAGATGTGTTCTGTGCGCGCAATCTTTTGTCTTCATGAAATTAATAGCAAACGTATTCAAATCTATCAGATATCGCCACCATTTGGACATACGCTGCGCTTACGGTGATCGTAAAAGAACGCAAATTCGAGCGTTCCAGTCGGAGGTCAATGAATGTAAAGAAATGAAACAGTTCAACACCTGTGCGCAGAATAATACAGATATATGGATATACACGGAGACGGTCACACATCAGGAATCCGCAGGAGTTCTTCACAGAGGATAAAGAATATAGCCCCTGAGGAATGTTATATTATCTGTCTACCACCACTTGTGTTCAAATATCCCTTCCCGAAAGAGTTAAAACGGCTATTCATTAGCCAGTCTATGACGTTTCCTATTATGCGTTAGCATTAAGCTATGGAATACACAACATATCATTCTCCATGTTTTCTGTTGAGTTTGAAACTTCAACTGGGACTCAGGAGTGGGATTACTTCTTTTGGGGGGTTAGGGTTACCTATCGACGACGCGCCCTCCGCTCCGCGTTGGGCTCACGATGACGGCGCACGTGCGTACGTGTTCAGCTACACGCGTGTGGCACAAAGCGCGCACACTACATGCCGCGTCACGTCCGCGCGAAGCTGTCAAAACACAAGTGCTGCTTTTCAACAACGACTCCGGCACAACACACACCCGTGGAAAACGTTTTGGAGTGGGCGCCGCCACGTCAGTCCGCAGATGCCAAAATGCAATACGGTTTACTTCACATATGAAATAATTCTGAGTATGAAACCTGAATGACATATGACATATTTGTGTGCATGAAGGAATATGGTGGAGTAGACTTCAGGTTGGACTTAAAGAGACAGCAAGTGTGATTTTACAAGAAAGTCTTGTTTTTAAGCGTAAAATGTTGCGATTTTATGAGCATACAGTTGTAATTTTACATAAATATAAAGATACAAATATGGATAGGAAGGATAAAGGTTTGAGTTTACAAAAACAAAGAACTTTATACAAAATATTTTTTTTTAAATCATGGAATTGTGAGAAACAGCAATTTTTACGAGAATACGTAATATTATGAGAAAAAAAACTGTGCTTTTACAAGAATCACATTGTAATAGAAGTATTTCTTTTACAAAAATAAAGTTGAAATAATTTAAGAAAAAGAGTTTTGGCTTCACGAGAAACGCGAAAAAAAGTTGTACTACACACACGAATCAATTTGACATTTTTGAAATACAAAAATAGTATTATGAAAATAGAAGCAATTTTACAAGAAATGCATTCATTCATTCTTCGGGCGTGCTGGAGCCTATGCCAGCTATCTTGGGGCGGGAGGCGGACACACCCTGAACCGGTCGCCAGCCAATCGCAGGGCACATACAAACAAACAACTATTCGCACTCACATTCACACCTACGGTCAATTTAGAGACTTCAATTAATGTACCACGCACGTTTTTGGGATGTGGTAGGAAACCGGAGTGTCCGGAGAAAAGCCACGCAGGCACGGGGAGAACATGCAAACTCCAGACAGGCGGGGCCGGGGATTGAACCCGGGTCCTCACAACTGTGAGGCAGATGTGCTAACCAGTCGGTCACTGTGCCGGCACAAGAAATACAATTAAACATGAATTATTACAAAATCATTTTCCGTGAATTCCACAAATCTAGACTGGGAGTTTTACATGTTTGTGTCCTTAATGGTTTCCAAATAAATGTGAGAATACAATCACAATTATTTGATGATTTTATGCTGACTTGATTTAGTAGCAACAATCCCCAGTTTAATGAACACGCTATTTACTTTCCCCACGTCATGAACTATAAATAATAAGAAAATCACTAGCGAACAAAAGACACTATTTATGCACATTTTTGGGGGCTACTTTAGTGCAGCAATGCACAATAATTACAGCATGAGATGGGGAGAAAAACGGCTTCATTTGTTATTTCAGGAGCGGTCATCAGTGTGTATTTTCTTGCCTGAGCAATAACACTGATATAATAGTCAAAGGAATAAGTGAGAACAAAGAAATGTTTGACTTTATAAAGACAATAAACACGCGGGTGATAGCGTCTTTATTTTTCTTCCGAAACTTGAGCCGAGGTTAGAAGATGGTAAACCGCAAAAGACTCACACTGAGCTCATTCGCCGACAGACGAGCCGACGACGCGCCGGGAGCTCGACCGGGCGACCCGTCCCCCTCGCAGCAGGTGGCGCCGTCCCCGTCTTACGCCGCGCCAGACTCCCGTCGCAGCGCTTACCACCTGCCGAGAGGTGCGAGCGCCACGTGTTTACGCGCATAAAAAACACTTAACCGGCACGCGCGTGAGAGCCAAGTGGAATAAAAGCTAATGACTGAAATAACGGTAGCGGCAAGGTAGGTGTGCAGCCTACTGGCCGTGTGAGGGCGGCTTGTGGGTTTCCGCCTCTACCGCCATCGGAGAAAGCGGCTGACAGCCAGCGAGGAAAATGGAAGGCGAGATTTATGCTGATGAAGCAGACGGCGTCGCATGAAGTCTCAGCTTGAGTCGGCTCCCGCGGCCGGTCTCCTTTTGGCTGCCTTCCCTTAAGCAAGATTGAAGAAGCGAGCGACGTCGTTTGCGAGGGGATTTCAGAGTACACTTCCGGTTGTTAGTCTGGCGACGGCCGGTCGGAGGCGGGCGCGTCGCCGGCCGGCCCACGCGTGCCTAACGTCGACAAGCGGGAAGTTCATATTGGCCGCGCTGCCGTCGCACAGCCAACAGAAATAGAGCAAAAGGCCAAACTCTTCCCCGAAGGAAATCCTCCCACAAGTTGCAGAGCTGCGTTCCATCTGGCCACCCTCCCGTCTGTCTTCCGCCATTCTCGACATGTTTCTCACATCTCTCTTGCTTTTCTTTGTCGTCCTCAAATGCAGCACGAGTCTTTCTCTTCCGATCGTGACTTTTACCCCGTCCGAGCACGGCCTTTCCACCTCGGACTTGAAGCCACCGCAAATCGTGGGAACCCACCATTTACAAATCCACAAAATGGGGACTTTCCCTTGCGACTGACGTTTGAATACAGTCGTCCCTCGTCATATCGCGTTCACTTTTTGCGGTCTCGCTTTATCGCAGTTTTTCAATTCATTCATCTGATTTTATATATATTTATTTGCTGTATCGCGGACAAATGACACATAGCAATACCCGCGAGCCAGGAGGAAAGAGTGCATAAAAGACAGAAAAGGACCAAAGGTTGGGATTATTTCACACAAGAAGATGTAGAAGTGCGTCTACTGGCAAAGGAGAACCGGTGCACAATATCCAATGTTGTAACGTCGGGCCCAATTACAACGTCAGGATGGCCGAGCGGTCTAAGGCGCTACGTTCAGGTCGTAGTCTACTCTGTAGGCGTGGGTTCGAATCCCACTTCTGACAAAGTCATTTTGGACCAGCGGTGGCCTATTGGGATTTGGTTCTGGGGGTGCTGGATGAAAGAAACATTTTAGAGGCTTCATATTATCATTATCATTTTCTGATCAAGTTTTAAAGGTCAAGACAAACTGGGCGGACACGGTGTATCGCCTCAACCCACCAAAAATTCCCGACTGGGACATTCTGGATTTTGTTCGTTTCACCTAACAAAATGTCTTCTTGATCCAAAAATGAAAACAAGGTCATGTTGTCGTTTTTATCCTTCGGGCCATCCAACTGTTTCAATGGGACTTAAGTTTCAGGGGTGGTTGCGAAGGTTTTTGTGTTGCACAAGACAAACAAGTTTTGGAAGTCGTACCCCGTAGACATTAATAGACTCCGAGGTGAGTACTTGTACCTTTTGCAGGGCCTTCGAGGTACACGGACTAAATGTCAAGTATCAAGGGCCAAAATACCTTTGAGCATATTACCCAGGCAACAACACAAAAGCTGCACGTTCGTGCTGTGGACAAAATTGTATATACTGTGTATATATATATATAAATCGACAAGTCAAGACAGCAGAGTGCGTTACAAGGATGATGTAGTAGAAGGGCGACTTTTGTTGTTTTACCATCTCTAACACTACATCAGTGTAACCCAATAGCCCACACATCATAATAACGATAACGACGATAATTACATCCATCGTACGCTGTCGCCGGTAGACATTTTTATATCACACTACGATTTCTATCGTTCTATCGAACAGCTCTATTGCGCATAATTCAAATGTCCAGTTTTTGGGTTTTGGCGGGTCCAGTTTGTTGCAAAACAGGAGGGCATCGTTCTGGATTTCTCAAGGAGCTCGGCAAGCGCGTCCAAACCGACACGTGACGAGTAAGCGTTAAGGATTAAGCACCATGGAGGAGATCATCTCTCATCTTTTTAAAAAAAAAAACACCCTGAGGTCACAGTTCGGGCTCTGCGAAAGCCGGGGAAAACCCTTCAGAATTAATACGTGCGTGTGAAGCTCGAGTCTGGCAGAATCAACTTGGAGAGCGCAGGAGGTGTGAAACTCGACAGCGTGTGAGCTCAGCTGGTTTAAATGAGTGCGAACCACGCGGTACAGCGAAGCCTGGTGATCGTGGGGCGAACGTTCCAGAACGACTCGCAAAAGGTGAAAATGTAGAAAGAGACTATAAAAAAAAGACATTTTGTAGTTTTCGCCTCCCACAAGCTTTAAACACACCGACAAATTGCCACCACCCAAAAAGTATCACATGTATAGAAGTATAAAAAGTATCAAATGTATAGAAATACGTATTGCAGTGTTTGTGTACATGCACGTGCCTTTAGGAGGCGGGGCCCGGTCGGGCGCCGTTTGATGTCGGCGTGCGAGTGTCCGGGTCGGAGCTGTGGCCGACAACAGCAGCTCCTGTGTGAATGTGCTCATTGTGTTTATGTGTGTCACTGTTCTTCCTCTAAGTAAGTTACTGTTTAAAAAAAAAAAGTCAGGAGACAATTGAGGTGAATCAGTCGCAGTCTACACGCCCTTAAGAGAAATCATGACGTGTTCTAATAGTGAGTCACTTTCTTTGTTGATGATATGGCCAGAAGTGTCGAGATGGTCACCTCCCCCTCGTCAGCTGAGGTCAACCGGTGACTAATTAGCAGCGTGAGAAGAGACGAGGAGGATGCTTGCGCTACAGTGGAACCTCTGATGTCGGACGCCCTTTTCTAGGTTGGACAACTCTGTCAAGAGTTGCTGAACATATTTATGCACACTTCAATGTTGAAACATTCCCTGGAAAGCTCTTAACAGTTTTATGATGGCAAAATGATGAAGCCATTTCCTCAACTCGTGCTCATTCCTTTAATAGACTTCTGCATTTCTATAGCACTTGTGCTCAAATATGGTTGCAGTCCAAATTAAGTAAAATTTAAATATAAATATCAGAAGTCAATAGAATTAAGGGTTCTTGCTCGTCTAACGTTTTACCACTCAAGATGACTGAAAATCAGCTTCTGCATAGTGCAGCTCACAAACCGAGCGAAGAAAGCGCTCGGGGTCTACGAGGGCCCGTCGGTTTGTATCTACGGGTTGAACGTCGCGGAGAAAGGCGAACGCCGTCGGGAAGGCGGAACGCGATACGGGTCGGCCGGGGTGTGAGAGCAGGTCGGACGACTCGGTGAGAAAACACCGCGTGGGCGACACCGAGCGGGCCGGCCTCTGTTGGACACGCCCAATGTGTGTGTGTGCGTGTGTGTCGTGCAGAGAGCAAAAGACTGCGGCGGCGCCTGTGGGCTCTGCGTGCTACGGCGCTGACAAAACACGGAGGTTCCTGATCTCACACAGACACAGACACAGTTTCACATCCTCTTCCCACGCTAAGGAGAGAGAGCCCTCACCAAAATGCTAAAACTATCGTTGTCCGGATCGTTTCAAGTGTGCATTGCAAGAGAAAAAAAAATGTAAGGCACTTACCTGTTGAGTTGCACAGGAAAGGTGACACGAGATGGTTGGCAGGCGGATGGAGAATCCCCCATGCAGAGAGAAGACAAAAGCAAGAATCAAGACACATGAAATAGCCACGCCCGTGTGGATGAACTATTTTCATTTAAACTCTAGCGATCTGATCCAATTTAATATGAACGATATGGCCTAAAAATGGAGTTTATGTGATACGCATATAAGGTAACGATTAGAAAATCTCCACTTTTACTGGATAGACACTTTTTTGAACACGCATCTATCACTTATACTTAACTAGCAACTTGCGGGAGGTGCCGTATGGAAGACGCCGTGCCAGACGGTGGTAGGACTGAAACGATAATTGGAATAATTCAAATATTTTGTTTATAAAAGTGTCGAAGCAAAATGTCTGCCTCAAACTTTGCCGTGACGGATGACGTTACTGTAGAATTAAGTTGGCGTGATGGCACCGAGCCCGGAGGGGAAGAATGCGTAAAAGAAAAAACGTCATCATTTCATTTCACAGTTCAAAAAGAAGATCAAGTGCAATGTGTCTACTGCAAAGTAGCACCGGTTTACACAACTGCACATTTACGATAACCCTCATAAGGTAAACTAAATATCGTTAGCTAATTTAGTCCAGCACCGCTGGTTAGAATGTATTGGAAGTCCTCCACACAGCCGCCGGTGCACTTTCAATCGCTTTATTGAACAAATTGTAACAAAATATAACACAAAAGAAGCACATTCATACACTCATATTATAGTGTAATAATAGTGTATCTAACGTGAGGATGGTGACCCCAAGTGGACAAAAACAATTCCTGCACCTCACGTGCATATTTTGTAGTGGTAGTATTGTTTAATAATGCAAAATCAATTTTTGGATTATTTGAATAATCGTTGGAAGATGAATCGAAATATTCAATAGCCGCAGCCATAGAGAGTAGTTCGAGATTAAACTGCATATTTGATCGTAATTGCGACTTTGGTGTCTCTTTATTCCACCCAACGTCGCCTACCAGCAAAAACGCTCCTCGCTGGCTTCCGTTTCCAAATCCTGATCCCATGACGCTGCCAAATCGCAACGTACACACACAAGAAGTCTCCATCACAAGCGTGGCGTTATCGCTTTCAAAGCCCCCGCACACACACACGTTGGCCCATCACCAACCTGTCGCCAAGAAAGAGGGGTGTGTGTGTGTGTGCGCACGCGTGAGTTTGCGTGTGGAGACCCACTCCGACCCCGAGGTTGCTATGGCGATACAAGCGTTATCCGTCGGCGGCTAGTGTCGCCCGGGCGACGGGGCGTGGCGCGCACGGGTGCTCTGCGCCCTTTTCACGGATCGAGTTGTGGCGTGCTTGAAGCCGTTGCGCAATCGCGCCAAAGGAACGGTTTGCTACGACTGCATGCGGGTCAAAGGGCAACCTTTGCTCGCAGAGGTGGAAGGACACTTGGGAGGACATTTGATTGAAGTTGAAGTTGACTAAGATTCTTAACGGTCACTTGATCGATTATTATGCCTATCCCTAGCCAGTAGACAGAATGTGGGGGGGGGGTGTGACCGAGCCATTTTCCGCCTTGGAGTGCGTGTGTATTAGCTTGCACTGATAACTACTTTCCAGTTTTTGATGCGTCACTGTGTGAAGGCGAACATTTGGGTTCGGTGTTAAAGGCATAAAGTTCAGAGCAAACTACTTCTCCTGGGCCAATTTATCAACCGCTGTTCTCTTCTGCAGATCCAGCAGGAAACAAGAGTGACGCACCTGGAAAAGGGGAACGTTTAGCGCGAGGTGCCAGGACGGGTACACGCAGGACGATGACAGGGCACGGGAAGCGGCGCAGGATGTAGTATGCGATAGCGCCATCGCCCACGCACTTAGGACAAAAATGCCCGAAGATGAGGGCAAGGAGTCGTACGCCAAGGGCCGGGTGAGCATGGAAGCGGTCGTTGTGGAGGTTTGGGAAAGTTCAAGTCAAACTTGAGACAGAAGGAGGAGGAACAAACTGGTTTTATTTGTCTGCCGTACCTCGGGATGCCTTCTGTGGGCCATCCTTCAAAGTGCGTCGACTCGAATGCACAACAATCCCTCGCACAGGGTGAGGATTTCCTCTTTCTATTCATCCTTCATGCGTTTCCTTTCCTCCTTCCTCTTTCAGTTTCCCACGTAGCCCGACTTTACGCCGTAATTCCTGAAAAATGGCAGGGCGGAAGGCCGACAACAGCATGCGCAGTGCGTCCGACGCATAATCCAAATGTATTGCGAATGTTCACAAATGATTTCTACATCGTTGTGCATATCTGATTTCCACATGATTTCAATGCAGAGCCAAGTTCTCTTGCATTGAAAATCCATCTTTGGGAATTCAGTTCCTTTTCCAAGAACCGGTAACCGGCCCATACCAACTCCAAAGCAGCCGTTCTCAAACGTTAGAGCGCGGCCCCCAAAGTTTTACAATTTGAAAGCTGTTGGGGCAAAATATGCCGCGCACCTCTCAGTTAATATCCCGACCAAGTTGGAGCACCCTAAAAGCAGCCTTTTGTAAACATTTAAAGCCCCCTACTCTGCATGCAACCCCAAGACGTCCTAAAATTGTTTTCCTGATGCTTAATGTTCCCAACTGTGGCCTATTCCGTTTTGCTTTGTTTTGAATGGTGCCCGCACAAAAACGCGCGCTCGCATGCCGACTGTTTACGTGAAGAACTGCAGACGACCTCGGGGGATTACGCGACGCTAATTTGAACAAACAAACGTGCACTTAGTGTCTGTTCAAAGTCAGTGAAAGGAAGCTTTTGTTCAACGCCCGCCACTTATTCGGCACACGTAAAAAGCAAGTATAAATGCAGAATTTTTGCTTTGAAGGGAATTGTGCGGAGGTGATGGATTGCATCACAGCAGTGCTGTCAGCGCTCGTCTTTTCTGAAAGAGGGTCATGTTTCTCGTAAGCCGTGTCACTTCCTTCCCTAATTATTCCCTCGTGGCTTTGTTTTCCCTTTTCACCAAGGCTCCGATTTGTTCTCCGGGCCATCTGCCTTTTGTGAAACACGGCACTCGGCGTCAGTCACGGAATGACTTTTGGGACGCTGGCGCGAGTGTTTCAAATGATGACAAAACCACCAAAGACACGGAAACAAATGATTAAATGCGCTTGTATTATGCAAGCCTTCGTATAAACACCGGAAAGAAATGCAATCTTTGCTGAAGATCTTACGTGCATCTTTCTTCACCGGCAATGTGACCTGATTCCAATTACGCGGAATGATGTGAAATATAACTGCTACATGGAAAGGTGACCCGATTCCAACCTCAGTAGTCGGAGAGCGCGGGGGGCTGCGCTTCGAGGGGCTGGTGGACATGTGCTCATACAATGGGCTTCTTGTGTGCAAACGGCAATCGGGGAGAAGAATTAAATGAGTTGAGATGGAGGGAGCCGAGTGAGTAATAAGACGAAAGCATATGGGGGCTTAACTTCGGAGGACGGAGGTGACTGAAAAAGAAACGGAAAGTTCAATAATCCTACACTGTTCCGAAAAGGGCAAGTCTTAAGACCCTTAAAGACCCTTTTTTTATATATATTATGCATGTTTGAAGAGAACTGCCGAGTAGGTACAGTTGTACTCAATTGTGGCAATAGCATTGAACAGTTTTTCACCATTTCTGTTTTCCTGATTTCTGGGGCGTGGCTAAAACAAAACTCAGCGATGCACTTGCGTCCGGCATGAGTCACCCCTCCCCCACTACATAAGAGCGCCAATGTTCACAAAAGGCGGTGGTCCGGTGCAATTGCGACATGCAGTTACCTAGCTAACTATGCCTTATCCCCGAAAATGCATTTTCCCTTCGGATAATCCGCTGGCGTGACTACTTTAGAGTGCCTCGTTGTCGGCCGTGAATGCGCGCGTGTCACAGAGAGAAAGACCAAATAATAGCGAAGATGGGGGAACAGCGAGGAGGGGGATTTTGTTTGTTTGTTTTAAAGCCAGACTTGACAGTCAGCGTGGACCGACGCTTCAGGCTGGCGTAGCCACTTGAGAGCGCCTTTACAGCGTCTACGAGCGGAGGGAGGAGGTTGATTTTTCATGATTTTGAAGCGTCATTTTATATACCTACTTGGCGATTTGTTTACACTTGACGAGCTCGTTAAAAACTTCTCTGCGGTGTGTCAAATTTAGCAGACATTTATTTTCACTTTACAGGGACCTTCAAGGATACTTGACAATTCCAAATCCCCAAGCATGAAGTGTTGCCACCACTTCAATGTGTTGCATGAGCGGTTGGACCAAATATTGGGGAGCTCTTCACTTCCACAAAATGACTCTGCCCCAAAATCAAGCTGAGAAAAACACAGAACGTTTGAGGTTAAAACCTAGACCGCAAGACCGAGGAGTTTGTCCCCATCTCAGAAAGATACGCATTTGAAAAGTCTTCTTGTGTCACTTGATTGGCCTCCCGGCCCCAAGCCACATCAAGGAGCGAGCGGGTCGGGTCCCCATATGGCGAGGAGCCGAAAGGCTGCGCGCACAAGGTAGCTGCTCGCGGGGCTTCCTCCTGCTGTCGGACTTCAGAAGCCAGCTGGTTTTCCGGCTCCCCACATTAAAGACGGGGACTTGAGAAGTGAGACACGTGACCGTGTGGCCTCATTGATAAGGCGTCTGACTTCGGATCAGAAGACTAAGGGTTCGAGGCCCTTCACGTCATCCTGTCCATTTGAAAGTCAAGATTTGTAGGTGCAAGGTTGCAATGGTTCACAAGGCTGACTTTTGGGCAACTGGGATCGAGCCCCAATTAAAATGCCATTTGCAGCCACACTACGACCAAGTGTCCAGCGTGTATTGCGCTTTTGCCAGCTGGGATGGTGGGAGAACATGGGTAGATTGATGGACAGCGAGAATCGAGTAGTAGACCGCGAGGCTGCAGGTGTGTTCCGTGACGCTCCGTTTATGGAGTCGTTGCCGCTTGATCGTTCTCAAACTCGGGACACGTGGAGCATTTCCAGTGCGACGCCACCTCTACTTCATAATACGATTCATTACAACCATCAGAACCAAGTTATGTCTTCTGTTTTTTGTCTGTTCTAGGATGGTATGGCAGCACAAAAAAAAAAAGTTAAACAGAATGCAAAGCATTCTTCAAAATGTTCTCATTGCTCACTAGGCTGCAGTCTTGACTCTAACTGAATTTTCCTGAAAAAAACAGGTGGCTTTTCAAACTTGTTTTTTCAATTTTGTGCAATTTTTGGGGTAGAAAATGCTCCTAAACTCCTTGAACTACAGACTCTTGTGATTTCCAGTAATATACTTTGCTCTACTCAGACGCCTCATGCGTCACTACCTCTTTCAAAGGGAAGGAACCTTCTTTTATTCTTATTTGAACCTCGTCTCTCTCTCCCTTCGTCAGCTCGCCGTCATTCTAAGGAGTTCCTGAGACGTGACCGCGGCACAATGCTGGGAAAGCTCCTGTGGGAGTGTCTTTGTGTAGACGTGAGATTTTAAGCGTGTAACGGCGCTGTCCTGCCAAGAGAAATTAGCCTCAGTTTTAGGCTCCGGGTTGTGACTGACCACGACGACAAAGACTTCAATATACAGTGAATAGAAACTTTATTGCTGTTTTGAAATGAATGTTTGCAACCAGCTACGACTTGGACTGCCCACAAGTGGTTAAATAAATACTTTAGACTCGCTACCGAGGCAGAAAAACTAGCTAACGAGCATGGCTAACACCAGTTAGTTTCCGCTCTGATGCTACTTCATAAAGTGGAAAAGAGCGAGCAAAGAAGTAACTCCTCATTTTATGAGAAATAGGTTTGCGCTACATTTTGATTTTATTTTGAAAAATTCATTATTTTTTTTTCTTTGCATGTTTACTAATATGTACCTACAGAGCTTGCTCAATGGGGGGGGGGTTAGTTATTTCAAACATTTGAAAAGATGACTATTTCGAGCTGTAATTCCAATACTCTGATACCGGACCATGCCAACCTCTGGCCTGGCCTCACACACGTGGGCCGCCCGCCGCTGAAACACCGCCAAAGGTGTAAAATGGCTCTATCAAAATCCCCTCCTATTCCATGTCAGTACTATTTATTTGGAACAGCAATGCAGAAAAAAAGGTGTAAAACTTCCATCTTTTATTGGCAGTGTAAAAGAGGCTACTATAATCCAAAGCGTGACATGTCTGGTGGGATAAGGGCGCGCCGGGTGTTAAATTACACACAGAAGCTGTCCCACCTTTTGTGTCTGTGCCATTCATACAGAACAGGAATACAAACAAAAAAAGTGACATCTATTACAGTCGGTGGTGAAGGGGCTGATACTGTAAAATCCAAACAGCGACAAGTATTGCAGGGTTGGGTGTCCAACGCCACACCGCACTTTTGTCCCGCCTTTTTCCATACAGATGGGCAGAACATTCATGTTCCAGCTCCAACCTGTTCCCCCGGCGTCTACAGACAGCGTGAAAGGGACTATTATTAAAACAGTCACCGTCAGGACCGTTGGGACCACCGCTGGTCACAGTACTGACTCAAGCAAAGTTAACTAGTTAAAAAGGCAAAAATGTACAAACCAAAATGCGCTACGTCATACATGGAAGATTGAGAAAAGAGAAAGATTGATGGGTCTCGTTTGAGCACAGCCTCCGGGGACGTGACATTTCCATCCAGACTGTGTAGCGCTCTCTTTAGTCTGAGCACAACAAAGACCCTCAGTCTCGTTTCCAGACCTCCGGACTCTCGGCGAGCCACGGAGCTCGACGTCCCCGGAGAGCCGAGAGCCTCCGCCGGGCCGCATTATTGATCCGTTGGCCCCGTCTTCGCGCAGGACCTTTGGGCTCGATTGAGCGTTTATTTGGAGATTGGAGGGAAGAGAGCCGACTGGCTGATGCTAGCAAAACACGAGGGTGTATTGTTGGGCCTGGGGGCGCTCCATCGGGAAAAAAAAGAAGAGGGGGAACGGGGAAGGGTAGCGGGGGCTTTTTTCTTTCATATTGCAGCGCCCTGTTACTTAGTTAAAAAAAAGAGTGGAACCTCCAATTTTGACCAAAGGAAAAGCACCACACACGCTTATGTCCTGGCTGCTCAGCACAAATTGGCAACAATTGCGGGAGGCCACAACCAGTTCAGGGTGTACCCCGCCTCCTGCCCGATGATAGCTGGGGTAGGCTCCAGCACGCCCGCGACCCGCGTGAGGAGAAGCGGCTCAGAAAATGGATGGATGGATGCGGGTGGCCACACAATTCAGCGCTTCTCGTTTTTCCTATACAGTGTGGTGCCTTGAGATACGAGTGAGCCCACTTACAGGTTTTTGAGATATGAGCTACTGTTATGCCGCTTTTTTTGCTTTGACATACGAAAACGGAGTTCCATGTGCTGTACGGTGGCAGTGAAGAATTCTTCTTGGTCTTTTCGGTTTTATGGTGGCAACAGTTTGACTCTGCTAAACAATAATTCACTTTTCCTATGGCAAATAATGTCAAGCCCTTCCCAAACTGATGTTGTTTGACTGACCACAGAGGTTTCATTGTATAATACGAACATTAGGAAAGTACTATATTACATTTACTGCATGATGAATGGCTGCACGTACACAACTACTGTGGGAAGACACAGAAAAACCCAGGAAAAGGTTTTGTGGCTCCGGGGGAGATATTGGATCCTTCACAAGCCGCGTCGAACGCTGGGAGTAAAATTGGCCTACACGTATAATAGCAGTCACCTGATACACTCGGATCACTGCGCCGGGATGCGTTTAGTTAGCATGAAACCGGATTCGCTCAGAGAGGAGCGACTCGAAAAACACCCCCAATCGGATTGTATGCGCTTTTATGTGGGAAAACTCAATCGCTGCATCCTGGCATTTTGCACAGACACTCAGCGCAATTCTAATGCAAGCTCAAGGAATACACCAACGTGGATAGGGAAAATAGGATAGCTTCCACGGTAAATTTACACTTCAATTGTTTGAAGCTGTCCTTTAATAATGTTTTTTTTTTTTTTTTTTTATATAGCCTCACTAATTCATGGATTTCTGGGTGTGGAACATATCACACTGAACGGAAGTCCAGCGTACTGCCATTTTCCCACTCTCAGTTAAGTAAACCTCATACACTTTGTACACAAAATGTCACCCAACCTGTTCTCACCGCTAAGCTTAATCACTTGCTCCTTTGTCATTGCAAGTGACAAATAAGACACACACATTTTGTATGTACAGTCCAGTATGGTGCATCGTTGTGTTCAGGGGGCGTGCACAATACAAGCAAAGACGTGCGGCCTCAAAAGAGAGCTGAAGGGGATTACACATTCCCTAGATCATGTATGAAATGAGATTTCTCCTAATCCTCATCAGTGACTTGAAAGATCTGTCGCTCTCGCCATGTACACACGGGAGGACCTCCCATACACACACACACACACACATACATTGTTGTCACAAAACAGCTGGAGGATGAAAACAATACTCTCTGGATTTGTGTCAAGGGAACGAAGGTATCTGCAAATGTGACGCATAACAGCGAATCATTCAATCTCGAATCACTTTCAACATCAAGTTAATGTTGCGCCGTCCTGTTATCACCCCGGTAGAAAATATAATACTGTCAAGTGAACTCATCTGCTCTGTTGCAAACTGTCGGCAACTCTATGATGAAACTAAAACAAAGTAAACCTACTAATTTGCTACTTGGTACGTAGTGGAGCGAACTGGAAGAACAAAAATAAGTGCTGATTGTTGAGGTTAAAAGCTTCACTGGTCATTTTCATGCATGCAGGCCTTAGCCACTGTGCTACATTAGCATCACCTTAATATAATTGTGTTACATATTGTCACTGTCCAAATAGGGTCACTTCTTTCACAAATCGATACTATTGGTCTATCCCAACGACGTCTGTTATTTTACGACTAATTCAACTAATTTAAAGTGTTGGATATAGGATATGAATAAATCTATTAACTCGAAATTGCGAAATTTTATTGCCCCGAGATTGATAGTCACGATTTTCTTTTTTAGACAATAACAAGTGAAAATAGATCACTTAGACACATTTGAGTAAGCTTGTTATGTTAAAAATGGATGACTGTGAAGCTTTGGTGCAGAAGGAGCGGTGTCAGCCACGAAGGTAAATGCATGCAGATTCATTTCCACCTATTAAACTGCGCAGTAAGCTCATCGTTGTGTTTATTGCATCATTCATCATTCATTCAAGAGTTTGGGAAAATGACCGTCGTTATCTTTCGTGACGTACGAAAGGATTTTGCTGTGGATGTGTCCTACTATTTTAATCAATGACCATATAATAAATTTTAGATTTTTTTTTTTTTTTTGGGGGGTATACATTCATTGAACATGATTTTGTGGAAAATCTTAGGTCGGACTCCAAATCAAACCACTTTTTAGATTCCACTGTATTATGGACATGTCAGAACTAATTTTAATTTTAATTTTATTTCTTCTCCTTGAGTGTAAACATGATCAAGGTGTGTCATTTTGTCTCTTCGGGCTGTCTTCATTTCTAATTTCTACTTTATTCGTATCATTTTGCCTTGTATGAAGTCCTGAAAGCCTGTTCTACATAGACCACAACCACGTGGTCTATGTGTGTCTATATGTGTCCTACCTTGAGTGCGCCTTACCGAAAAGGGCCACACCTGTGTGTACCAACAAAACCTTAAAAAAAGAAAAAGACTAAACTGACTGTAGAAAACACAGTAGATGTTTTGCACATCAACAAACCCTGCAGGCAAACCACAGAGGAGCGTAAACACACACAAACAACACTATTACTATTAGTGATGGGACGACACAATGTAAACGACACTTCCAGTACTTATTTACATTTCTCTACATGTCAGTGACAGATGAACGATTCCCTGTCCTCCGAGGAAATACTGTACTGTACATAACAGTCGATAACAAGATAGATACGCCTGCGTGGATGTCACATTTCACCGCGACAGACACAAACACACACGACGTATAATGTGCGGGTTGGCTGCTAAGTGAGACGGATGCTCAGCCAGTTTGCTTCAGGAGGGACAAAAACAAAAGAAGACAAATCTCATTAGCGCTGCTTGCTTGATCTAATTAACAGACCCATCAGTGCAGCAAGCTAATAGTTCACTGATGGAAGTTCATGAAAACAAGCCCAAGCAGTATATAATAATACATTGAGAATTTTATAGTAAATTAAAAGCAAAAGCACAGTGTAGACAAGAGTCATTTAAACATGATTTCAAACACAATTAATAAATAAAATACAATTATAAATCATAATTTAAAAAAAGTATTTTGGGGGAGCGTGTGTCGTAGAGCTCAAAATTGTTCAACATAAATAGAAGGAAACAGATGTGTGTAGATGAGTAAAAACCTCTGATTTCCACTCAAAAATGAAAACAATATATCGCTCATATTGCGCTAAGAGGACAAAACCATTTTCCCAATAAGTATCAGCTGTTTTCCGCGGACTCATCTGACAAACCGCAAACAATTTCCCGTGAGCGTCTGTCCACTTGCGACGTCGAATCTAGAAGGCCGCGGCTTGTGTTGGCATATGATGCGGCACATGTGACAGATGTGACGGCAACGACGCCGTTTATTTTTCCACAAGCGGTCATCGGCTCCGCACACATGCAGTATGGACGTATGAGTGTGTGTTGACAGTCTTTGAATGCACTGGAGCACATATGGAGGACGACAAGAACCTTGATAGTATGTCACATAGCACCTGGACACCCGTTTCCCAGCCTGACGCTCTGCTACACATACACATCCCGAGTGTGACGACCTACAGCGAAGCTTTCAAACCAGCAGGTGCTGTGTCATAGCATGTCACTGACACGGGGATACACTTTCTCAGTGGCTTACAGTTCGTCATCATCACGAGGAAAGAGTGTTAAAAAAAATACAAATACAAATACAAATCTAACTAGTTCCCCACGCCAGCAAACTTTTCGACAGGCTGTACACTCGCTCATCCAATCACAAATCCAGATTGACAGTCAGCAGGAGAGGATAGCTACTGTACATGGCTAACGCTAGTTTTACCAAACTAGTACTAAACATGGCATCCAAACCAGTGGAATCCGGAACAACAGCTCAGCGGAACATCGCTAAACCTATCCACGACCACTGTGAGGATCCGGCGGTTTCGGATCAGTAAAGACTGAAGCGCTAGCCATTCTAACGGTAACACAGAGGAGCTTCCCACCGCCGCAGGCCGCCCCGGCGGCGTCGCCGCCACCGCCGCAGCTCCTGCGCTTTGTTGTGCAGTCATTCAGTTCATTGTTTTACACTGGACTGCACCACAACAGAAAATCTTGTCGAGGTGTACGTACAGGTACCGTACAGTACATTGTGCATCTCCGTGCTTAGCTATAAGCGGTTTGCTGTTTGCAAACATTCAAAATGTTATTCCAAATGATAATCACGTATTCGGGAGCATTAATTATTTGCGGAAACTTGCTATTTATTTGCGGTCGGGCACGGTCCGCATCACCTGCGAACAGCGGCTGTCCAACTGTCAATCGGTTTGTGAACCAAAGACTTCAATTTGGATCTTGTGTGACTGGAGTCCATCTTTTTGACAAGAAGTGACCCAGAGCAACGACGAATGGCACCATAATTCATTTCAAATATGTTATTTGTTGTAATAGCGACTGAAAGCGACGAGAGCTCATGAAAAACTGGAGGTCGAGCAGGTGCCTACGCTGAGGCCGGGCGGCCGGACGAGGAGAGAGGGGAAAGGTCTGCGGCGCATGTGAAACAACAGGAAGACGGCGGGGTCGAGAGAAGGAGGCGGGAGAAAAAAAAGAGGACAAAGGAAATAAGAGGGAAAGATCATGTGGCATCGGTTTAAGCAAGACACAAGTTGTAAAGATGTTCTCAGACCTCTTTTGTTCATCCTGGCAAAACGAGCTTGTCTGTTTCCATCAGATTCCACATGAGATCTGTGGCCGGCCAAATTATTTGGCTCTCCAGAGGAAAACACATTGGGGTATTTAGGACATTATTCTCGCTCGCCTAAACAATGGCTGTGGGGATCGATGCAGTCGAGAAAGATGTGAAACTGCGTCTCTTCAATCTTCCTCCTAAGCAGAGGTCGCAACCTCTGGGATTACGTTTCCAAATCTTCCCGCTGCCTGGAACAACCACTTGCTTACTTCAACTGCCATCTTTTAAACTGCCTGTAAAAGAGAGCATTCTCCCAGGTTTTTTTTTTCTATGTTGCTGTCAACGGCATTGTGGGCAAACTTTTCCGGCTTTGGTGGCTGAGTGTTTCGAGTATACGCTTACACACTTTGCGACGTTCTGCCTCTATTGCAGCTCTGATACGACCTCTGAAACCGTGTCTCTGTTCATCAAGTTGTTGTGCCGAAGTGAGTGTCGAGTGTCCAACGTCCTCGTCAGATACGCTTTCATACAGGTGACAGCAACTACTCACAAAACGTTTAGCCTATTCGGCTGACGGCTGAAATTTTACAATGAATGTTAATAATGCAATACAGTCCAGTAGTTCCTTGCATGCAGTTCCTCGCGTTACATCCTAGAACCCCGCGCGATATATGACATTTGCGAAGTAGCGACCATGTATTCATTTCATTGTTTGAATAGTTGAAAGCTTTATGCATCAAACCAATTCAAAATATGCATGTGAGGTGCAGGTATTATTTCTGTCCACTTCCACTCACTATCCTCACGTCCTACACTTCAGTATCTTGGACTTTGAATGTCTGTGGCTTTAAAAGGCGCGGCCTGGCCTGCCGAGTGACGTGAGAGTCAGCGAATGAGAGTGAAGAGTTGGCCGTCGTCGGTTCAGGATAGCAGCAGACTGTTAACTAGCGAACCGTTACCTAGTGTGCGTGTTGGGCCTCCGAGCGTCAGTTGTGGCCTATGAATGTGCTTGTTACGAGTACATTGTCTGTCTTTTACGCACTCTTTCGTCCTGGCTTGCGCTTATTGCCAAGCGAGTCTACAGTAACAATCTGTGTGGAAAATGATCACCGCAAATCCCGCGAAATAGTGAAAAACCTGTGCTGTAAAATTAGCCATGTACGATTTTAAAATCCGCAATGCTGTGAGATTGCAAAAAGTGAGCCGCGATATGGTGAGAGACAACTGTACATGAGATGAGGCACAAAAATAAAACAAATTAAAAACAAATTTTTAAAAAATAAACTTACAGATGGTGTGAAAATAGAGGGGGAAGCAGCATCTTTCTAAAAGTTGTGATTGAGTTGAGAGGAACTAAGCATTTTATCACCAGATTCTGGCATCATCTTATTCTCCGATTGTGGGATGCTGTGTTTCTGTGTGAAAACGCAGATTTGCGGATACAGTAAATGTTGTTCTATCTCTGAGGCAGCATTTTTTCTTCACTTTGCATGACTAACAACGCTTGCATGCATGAGGCATCTGTCAATCTCTCTCCCGCGGACCTTTCACTCCCTAAAAGCGCTTTGTGGCCCGGCCAGGACAGCGCCTGAATCATTGGCACGGGGAGGCGTGAGAGGAGCCAACTACAAGTTCAAACACACACAACTCGGGGAGCGTTCAATGGCTGGATTCCTCTTATAGTTGAAATGCTGCAGGCCTTTTCTTATTCTTTCTTTTCCTCCCCGTTTTTCATCACCGTCTAGCCTGAACCGACTCCGTTGTTGTCTGTGGGACGAGGTCGACCTCGTCCGCAAGTCGGACGGGAAAGTCTTTTTCATGGAATGAGTCATGCGGGAACGAAGCGAGGGTCCGAACACTCAAGGACAAGGGAGTAAGGAGGTTGGACTGGATTCTGGAAGACACGCCGAGCTGAAAGTGCAGGGCACGAAACCCTTTTAATTATTACGTTATCTTATCGTACGTGTGTGAATTTTCCCTTGGGGTATGGTCTTGAGAATGAAAGGGGAATTTCAAGGGGTTCTAAACAGCGGAGTGTTATGTATACAAACACACGGTAGGAAGGTTTTCAAGGCCACAATCAGCGATTTTGTTGACGACCATAACAATAATAATCAGAGCTTGTCTGAGCGTCAACAGATAAGTCAAGTGCAAATGAACAGACACATGACGGCGTGCTTCAGATGAAAGCGTCTACAATTATCCGAGAACTGCCAGATGAAATGCTTGCAGGAAAAAGGAGACCTCTTTTACACAGACAAATCGGGACTTTTTCTGTTTTTCCGAGGTAGGTTTTCTGTATAAATGACCCCCGACCCCCCCCTTCTGAGGTCGTATCAGAGTTGTGACAGAGAAAGGGAATACAGTGGACTCTCGCATAATTGTGGTTCAGCATCTCTGGATTCACCTCGTCAAAGATTTTTTTCAATATTTTTTTTTGTCATTTTAAAAAAAAACATTCTGTTTTGGGGGGGGGCCTACCCCGAAAATGCTTGCTGGCAGTTTTTCCCCGAATCTTCAAGCATTTTGGGGTTTTACAAACTAACAAAAAACACACGAATGAATGGATATAATTATAATGGGCTTCAATTATCCACAGATTTTCGATATTGGCGCCCTGGTGGCCCAGTTCTTACCCCCACGAATAACGAGGGTCCACTGTACTACAATTCGAGTGTGTTTCACACCTCCCACTCACTTCTGCCACCCTGTTGCAGTGAAAGCAATCGTTGCAGTTTTACAGCCAGCGTGAAAGGGGGCAAGATGATGACCGACGTCTAGAAGCAGGTCAGCAGGATTGTCTAGATTCTGAGTGAGCGTCTATTCCAACGGCTCCAGTGAGAGTTGAAGCCTTCCGACAGGACTGGCACAAAAGGTGCTCCTAGCTGCCAATTAACTTTTATTACAACTACGACCTACTTTCCACGTAAAAATAGAACCCTCCCCTATTAACGTGAGTAATAAATGACAGGCGGCACTTGTCGGTTAACTATAATTAATCTTGTATTAGCCGTTTGCAGACACGCTAACAATGAAATTCACTGGAAAGCCAAGTGCGGCTAAACAGTATACAGTTAACCCTTTTTTTTTTAACTACAAACATATTTTATTCTCATTTATGAGGACCTTAAACTGCATATGTCGATACTGAGTGTATGGTATAAAGTCCGTACAGAATTTGAGAAAACAAAATCAGCCTTTGCTAATGTTTAGCATTGGTGATTAGCTAATGATTACCATTTTAGTTTTTAAAAAAACAAGCTATCTACCATTCACTACCACTCATACATCATGTTATATGCACATTACACATCTAATACTGTCTTACAAATCACGTACAGACGCTCCCCTGTCGTTTTTGGCAAAGTTTATCAGGGGCCCAACACTGCGTCCATCTGCAATAAATGTCCGTGTGAAACACTGGTTCCAGCGACGCAAACATGGTTCCGGGTGGAACTTTCTTTTTCTTTCTCATTTTTTTCCCCCCAGCACTTCTATTAATATAAGCTCAAAAAACATTTTTAGTTGGGGCGTGTACAATTTGCCTCTTGGTCTCTAAAAGGACTAAAAGTGAAGGTTGACTTGACTGTACACTCTCATTAAGAATACATGAAGTCGTTGCTGTGTGCTACTATATATTCAGTGTACTGTAACACTACTATGAACTTGACTCACTGCTTGTCTGTGGAAACTATTCCCACAGATGATGTCACCGTGGATGCACTTAGGGACTGTTCTTGTTTTTGTTTGCACACTGTCTGTGCGACTGCATGTGTGTGTGTGAGGATGTTTGAGCAGCGAATCGGAGCACAGGTGACCCGTGTGGACCCCACAAGGGGAAACATGAGCTTGATAAACGACTTTGTTTAAACTCTTGACTCCTGAGCATCAGGTGTTCCCCTCTGACCTGTACTTCCACATCAATGCATCCAGTAGTGGATGGACGGTAAATTCCATTTTCCAATTTTAAAAAAACAACAACAAAAAACTAATTTCAATCACGCAAAATGCCATTATGCAAAATAAATTCAACCAAAAATAAACACACAAAATCCCGCTTCCTTCTGAAAAAAATATAAGCACTCCCAGGGGTGAATAATAATTTTAAAAAAAGATGGGTCAGCAAAGGGTCAGCATGTGATAACGCAGCAGATTAGCTGCCACATAATGGCTGCCCCATTTAACACATCTTTGTGGCGTAACAGTCGATCAGTTTCTCATCACGTGTCGCATTTGTTTGGCTCTGTTTGCTCAGCCTGTCGTGTGTGTGTGTGAGTCACAACAGTCAAGACAAGCTGAAAGGAAACTACAGACAATGAGTCAGAACTTGCGTGCAATTAAATAAGGGTTTGTCTTCTGGATCCTACTTGGCGACATATTCCACCATTTTTTAGGGCTTTCTAACCGTAAGCAAAGCTAGTTTAGGAGCGTTTGGTTTGGTCCGCACCGGTGTTCCATTACAGTGTTCGCACCTGACCAAAGGAAACACAACAAGGGGGTGAACAAAGCAAAGTCTCGTCGTCATTCAGTTGCTCCTATTGCCAGCTGTTTTGGAGCATTTTGACTGATCTTGAGAGACCCACAGAATATTGTGTTGTGTGACAATATAATCACATAACCTACTAAAAGAAAGAGTCGACTCACTTGAATGAAAGTTTGCTCCTCGCTTTTTCTGGTCTTTTGTAATCAGCAGTAAAACGTGGGTTGGTTTCACCAAAAACATCAGTTTCTGACCAAAAGCTGAGAAAACAAGCTTTTTGTGAAAAGAAAGATGACAAGCAGAATTGTGACTTTGATTCTAAAATGTGACACCTCAAACTATTAAACAGCAAAAACAAGACTGAGCAAAGGCAACATAATCATTTATTTACAGCTATGAAACGCGATGTGAGTGACGCTGACTCACTGCACGACTCGAGTTAAACGTCAGTGGCTTTTTTTTTTTTTTTTACATGGCGTTCACCATTCAATCCATGAACTGCATCGAGTTTTCCACAATTGCGACATATACTCTGTGTATTCAAGATATATACAGTATATACACACTCTGTTTAAGTCCGCCTTCCAACGTGTTGGCAATTTTTCTACCTCATAATTGCAAGACAAGCCGAAATTCACTTCCTAAACTTTACCTTCGACTCAAAAGCTGGGCTGATCTCAAACCCAAAGCGACGCGACGCCGGCATCTACACGGATCTGTTAGTTTATAAAGCGGAATTTCACAAATAAGCTGCGCGAGCCCCTCGTCCCTAAGCGTGTCTGCAGTGAATCCTAGTGAGTGACGGGCTGCCACATTCCCCATTGCACAACCCAAAAGTCGGAGTTAATGTATAACCGCTGTGGGCAGGGACGGCCAAACAACAAACGTCACGACGGGAGTTAAAGGGTTTTATGATCACAACTTTGGCACCTTCCGGGTTCATAATGAAGACACGGCGGCTTCCTGTGCTCCCTTTGAAGAGCACAGATGGTCAGTCGGATGCGTGCAAATCCATCGCTTGTGACAGGAAGCCGACGCCTCGGTTAGCACCAGTCGTGCAAACGGGGCCGTGTTGTGCGAAGACACAGGCCACTGGTTCCCGCTTTACTCGCTGTCACCTTGGAGGTGATCGGCCTCGCTAGACTGTCAAACGGAGCTGGTGATGAGACCGCACTTGCTAGATTAGTTTCATAGCGACTAATGTAAGTTTTGGATTAGTAGGGCAGCGACAGCTCACTAGTACAAGGTTTGGGGACGGCAATATGGAAGTTAGAGATGCGCTAAGGACTGAAACTGACTAAGATACAGTGTTTGCTGGCCAATGGAAAACACGTACCTCCAATGCTGTTACTTTCCAAAACACAACAAAAGCAAACTTTCTACGTTTCTGACAAAATATTGACAACGTACGACCGCGTTTCGTTGCGCTATTACTAACCTATTCCAAAGTTTCTTTCAAAATACTGTAGCATGCTGCTGACTAATGAAAACTGGTACAGTAATCCCTCGTTCAGGTTCTGGACTTCAGTGTTCTTATCAACTTTACGGAAGCCTGTTTTTTGTTTATTTTTTGACAGTAGTAAACTTCTTTCATTTTTATGTGAAAGCATCTTAAACTAAGTAACGTCGAGGCGGAAATTGTTATTTTTTGTGATGGCACAACAGAAGAGTACCAATTTTGGTACATGCGGAAAATGGGAACAGAACAGGAACTACAACTTAGTGAGACAGAAAATGGGCAGCATTATGCATAATCAGCATTAATGTGACACGGCTCACTCAGCAGCAAATTCCGTCTAATATTTGCATTATTACAAATTACTTATTACTTGTAAAAAGCTCTTTGTTAAAGAGGTATATTTTTATCAACAAGGAATATTTTATCTATTTCCACCCACCTATTTTATTCACTATTTTTATTATTGTTATCTTTTCATCATTGCGTTTTATGTCGCTTTATATTTATGGAAAGCACTTTGTTTCCACTGTGGTTGTTTTTTAAAGTGCTCTATAAAAAAAAGTTAAGTTGACTTGAGCTGTACGACAGCTAAGAATGTTAAAATAATACTTTAAAAAAACAGGTCGGTACAGTTGATAAAGGTTTGAAGATGCTGTCAGACTCTTTCAATTATTCACAGAGGGGGAAAAAACACATTTGAAATGTGAATGTGGAGCACTTCTACATTCACACAACACCTCAAGATATTGTTACATTAATACCTCTGACCGTGTTAGTCAACCTGAGCTTTGTGATCTTTGTACAGTCTGAATGTTCTGCAGAGGGAAACCATAGCAGGCACACAAGGGAGGAATGAGATCCTCAGAAACTTGCGGAACGGGCGCATTTTCTCCTCACGCTGCACAACGCGAGTTCCACAGGAAAGAAACTCCATTCTCGCAAAGCGCAGGTTCCCAACATGCGGGTCTGGGAACCGCAAGTGGGTGGCGGGCCAACTTTCGAGGCATCGTTGACTGTCATATTGCTTTCTTGGTATGTTTCTTGGGTCTGTTATTATTTGTGTACATACACTGGACAGTACATATGTTGTAGTACATTTGGGAGTTGAAATGTCCATTTTTGAGATGAAAAAACTAGAATTCCATGTTAAATTATTGCTCTGAAAAGGATGAAACAGTGTGCAGCGTGGTGAGCAAGAACTTCCAGATTTTGACTCGAATGTCGTGGCGGGACATATACGCGAGTACAGTGAGCACCACAAGTGCTATGCGGGCTCCTCTAGAGCAGGGGTCACCAACCTTTTTGAGAGAGAGCTAAATCTTTGGTACTGAATGATTAATGCTGAGGACTACCAGTTTGATACACACTATACACATAACAAATTTGCTCAAATATTTGGGTGGTAAATTCTCGTATCGTCGTTGCACCTGCTAGCTTGTCTCCACGAAGGTTGTGGTTCGGTCATATTTATTGAAAACATGCAATATAAATCAAACATATTTGAATGAGCCTTGTAGCTACAGATACTTCCTGTTTTTTGTTTTGTTTTTTTAATCCAGTACAGTCAATTCTTTTAGGCACGGTTCAGTTGTATTTAACATTTAAGTGCTGGTACAATATATTGCATTCATCTTTAACAATTGAAGTACAAAGTATGAAAGTATTTTCATTGAATATGTGCAATACATTTGAATTGAAACGTGACTTAAGTGCCCGTTTTTTCCTATCCTCCTTTTGTTTTATTGTGTATGTTACAGTTGCTTACAACAATAAATACACTTTTGCGGAATACAATCCGTCTCGCTTTTGATGAACACTTGGGCTATTACTACGTCATATGTTCAATTTTCAACGATTGTTTTTGGTGAGTGCAGAGCGGCACGAATGTGGCACAACTTACGGATCGGGACTCTCTTGGGCTCCAGGACGCCGACTCGGGCGTGCAGCGTGCGCAGGCGCCCCTGGAGCCGCCACGACCTCCGGGCCACCGCGGCCGCCTCCGACTCGATGCCCAGGAAGACGTCGGCGGCCAGGCGGGAGAGGTCGGCCAGTTGGCGGATGACGTTGCCGAGCGTGTGACAGCCCACCTCGGCCAGCGACGCGAACGGCGCCGCCGCTCTCCTCGCCTTGCCCCGGGCCGGCAACCTGCTCACTCGCCGCGGCTCCACGCTCCTCTGGTGGAAAGGCATCGTCCAGATTCTCTCAGGGGGACTTTTGAAAACAGATTTGCGGAGACTAGAAAGGCGCGGTCCACGCAATTTGAACGTAATCCTGCGATCGCGCCATCTTCGTGCAGATGGACTCGTCTATTCACATTCAAATTCAAATTCACCCCGGCCGTGCCGAGTGCAGGCTGCTGGCAGAAGGGAGAAAAACACACAAGGAAAAGTCAGGGAAGGGTCCAAAGAAAAACCCGGAGAACACCAACAACCACCTGTAGGACACTGGAACCGGAGACAGACAAAGCTCAACTTTACCTGAACGGAGGAAGTTGACAAAACCAGGACTGGCGTCCATGTCGAAATTGAAACTTCTCTGCTGCACAATCACATTTTTGAAGAGTTGGGTCATGAAATTGCATTGATTCTTTCCCATTTCGCAGCGGTTCACTTGGCTGCACCGCTTCCAGTACATGTGGATGTTAGATTTTTTTTTACAACTCACTCTGACTTGAGAAGCAAAAACACTCCAGTAAAGGTTAAATAAAATAACATAATTCTATAAAAAAAAAATTTTTCAAGCAATCACGTACCCAAAAATTATTAAACTATCCATCCATCCATCCATCCATCCAGCCAGCCAATTCATTCACATTTTAAATAAACCTAACTGCGGAAAACAAGATATTAATACGTAGGAAAATTGTTGTATACTAGATTTAAGGTACAGCGTTTCATAATTGAGTGTACCAAACTGTGGAAAACACCACACACCATTACAACCTGTATTTATTTGACTCAATTTAACATTACTAAACGTATAGTCACTGTTTTTACGCAAAAACGATCCGTAACTCATTAAAACAATGTAATTAAAATAACAGCTGGCACGTGACCCACCCCCAAAAAACGAAGAGCTAGCTTGTACATTGAGTAAAACGCATTAAATTCAATTATAACGCGACTTAATGTATTAAAACTCTTTAAAAACAACACTATTTAATATGTATACCAGCAACACTTTTTTTTAAATCACATATATCCTTCTTTATATTGCTAATTGAATACAAACCTTGCTGTCACGTTGTCGTTGTAGCTTGTCGAGTTAGCAGCAGGCTAGGCTAGCAACGAAACGCGAACGTTACTAAAGACTACATACATATATGTATATATATATATATATATATATATATATATATATATAGACACACAAACATATTCTATCATTCAACGTTGGACGATTGGTAGTGTGTATTACTGCTTACTGTTGTAATTTCAACATTTAACTACTAGTAAATGAAACTGTCGACATGTTAACTAACAACCAAGCATACTTTCTTAGCACCTGTAGGATAGCTTGCAGCGCAACTAAAGTAACCTTAGAACAACAAAATATGAAAGTTGTCGTTTGCTCATACCTTTTTTTTTTTTTTTTTTTTAACTGCTCCACATTCTCTAAACACTTGTGCTGTGATTTCGCTCTCCTCGCAGCTTGCACGTTTATCAAGTGCACCACCTGGCATTCCAACCATTGCATACAACTAACTACTCCTTTTTTTAAATAGTTCGAGCGACAATTTACGAGGTTTTCTGCACGAGTCTGTCACTGTAGGTTTTTAATAGGCTCCATGGTGTTCACACAGTAATCGAAAAGGACAGAAATGAGACTCACTAGTGCCAATGTTCACACAGTAAACTAGTGCACTTATATTACTCAAGGTGATCCGTTACAGAGCTGCATTAAAATTTTCTTTTGAAACAAATCCAAGTCTTCAAGAACTAGTTCCTCTCTTAAGCAGTCTTAAGATAGTTATTCAAGAGATTCTAAAGCTACACATCACATCAACTAGTGAAGGAATTGGTCCAGTCCAAGAGATGAACATAACTTTAATCAAGATTCAATATGCCCCAAAAGTTTCTTCCACCTCATAGAGACTCAAACAATACAAAAACAAAAATATGCCTCCCATTTCTGCCATGTCAACAGTCTTGCAGTTATATACCTTTATTCCCCCACCCCCACCATTTAGATATTAATTCGGTTGGGGTCAAATGTATAACGTTTACCTTATTTGCCGTACTTTCAACAGTGCACTGAATTTTCCGAACCCTTCGACCTTGTCTAAAAACCGTCCCTGACATAAACTTATTTATAGAATTATTTACATTACAAAGGCTTGAGCTAGTCAACTGGTGAAAAACAACAAAAACTCAGGACACGGGAGAACATAATCGCACAAAAGATGTGGCATGTTGCTTTAGGGTAAAAAAAATGAAGTGTTAGAATTGAAGAAAGGAAAGTTAAACCTGCTGTTAAAATAATGAACGTGCTGCATTCACTTGTAGTTGCAATATTAATTTAAATCCCGTGTTGTATACTCAGTGAGATTCTGGAGACCATTTGGCGTGAACCCTACAGCGTGCTAAGTGATTCTTTTTCCTTCATAAATTGTAACAAGCTGACAAAAAAAAAAAAAATAAATAAAAAATGTTAAATCAATTAAATGGATCCCAACCTTTTTTGGGAAAATGTGGTTGACGGGAATAGAAACTGGTCTTCCATGTAGGGGGAGGGACACAAATAATTCCATACATTGGTCCCTTCACCAAAAAAATAAAATAAAAATAAAAAAACGCAACTGGGCTGCAGGTGTTCATTTGTCGCCCTCTGGTGGTGGCTTCAGAACAGATCATCTCCCTTCCCTGACACACAAACACAAATATATATATATACACATTGTATATATTGACACACACACACACACACACACACACACACACACACACACACACACACACACACACTCCTTGACTCCGCTGCCCCCCCGTTGTTTGTCCTCAGGCTTATCTAGTGTAGTAGACTCTGTAGTAAACACTCTTGGAGCGCCACAGTGAGTAGGAGTTGTCGAACTTCAGCAGGTAGACGCCGCGGCCGGGGTACTGGTGGCTTCCGGCGTACACTTCCTCGTGACAGTCCCGCCGGTACACCGGCACTATCTCTACCACCTGAGGCTTGCTCGCCTCCTTCTTGGCCTTCTCCTCCTCACTGGCGGGCTCACCTGCGGTCAGGGAAACAAGTGTAAGAGGGCAAACGTACAGATACCTACGTTCTATTTAATAATAATCATTTAATTATTATTATTATTTTTATTTTTTTTTAAAGACTGACAAAAGTAGAATTACTGGTTCGAGTCCTTTACTTGAAGACCACAGAAAGTGAATTCAGAGTTTTGCCAGTATGTGGACCTTGGCTTCGGGCTGGTATTGCCACTTTAGAGTGCCCCGTTGTCACAGTGTGGAAATAACCCCATATCGGCTGTTATTTTTACACATTGTAAACCAATTGAAAGTGCCGAAAATAGCTAACAAATCTTTGACCTCTCTTAAATGCTCAACTGTCCGAGAACTGTTGCAAAACTCCAACTCTTCCCTCAACTCTGCAGGAGCCGTGGCCTCAAGATTCAAAGTCTGGAAGTTTTTTTTTTTTTTTTTTAGACATCATGATAACAATAGGTTAGATACATTTTAGCAGGCCTGCTCTGTAAAAAATAAATAAATAAATAAATAAAGTAGATCACTATATTGCTTCAGTGGAGAAAGAAATGGTCAGCCACGAAGTTAAGTGCGTGCAGATTCATTTCCTCCCATTAAACTGCTTAGTCAGCTCATCAGTTTATTTACCGCCCAAAAAACCAAAAAGTTTTAGAAGATGATGTTACCACAGTGATTTGCTTTTGAGGCATACAAAGGTTGTTTTTACACACATTAGTGCTGGATATAATCACATGCTTGAGTGACACTTTTACTACGTCCACCCTCACCTTCATCATCCTCATCCTCGTCACTCGACTCCGACACGTGGACGCTGACCGAGGCAGACGCCGCGTCCGTCCACTCGAAGAAGACCCCGAAGCCGATGTCGTAGTAGTCCGTGGCGAATTCCCAGAAGAGGTAGGAGCCTTCCTCGTGCGTTGGCACACGCACCGTCACCACCTCGCCGCGCCCCACCGTGATCACGCTGTCGGCATCCTGGCGGATCTTCTCTTTGAAGTCTTTGATTTGGGGCCGCGTCCACATTGAGGGAGCGGCGATGACGGGCGGCGAGTCTGCTGTTGTAAGCAAAACCATAGACCCAGAAATGGAAGTTGGTGTGACATAGGAAATACTATATACCAAAAACCGGAGTGTTCTCAGTTTACAATGGTAGCTACAGAAAGAAGAAGAAAAAAAAAAAAAAAAAAAAAGCTGACTAAAAAGTAAAAAATATTAGATGGAAAAATACATAAGGCAAAATTTAAATACACAGGAACAAAAAATAAACCAATATTAGATGAAAAACAAACTGACAAAATTATTTTTTTTTAAAATGGACAAAAAAATACCAAATATTACAAAAATATTTGAAAATAATTCAAAATTTGACCGAAAACAATACAAAAATAATATGAAAAATCTATAGTAAACAAAAATATATCTGATGAAAAATTCTCAGGTCAGAGAAAATAGAAAAATACGAGGGATAATTAGATGGATGTTTTTTTTTTTTTTTTATATTTGGAAAAAATACAAAAACAAAAAAATTACAATTGACAAAAACAAAATATTTGGAAAAACAAAAATGTAGACCAAAAAAACCTTAGTTTACGACAGTATCCACAGGGATCAGAGATGTAGACAAATATTTAACTATTTGATGAAACATACACAAACGGGGAAAAAAAGAAAATATTAAGGAAGAAAAACAATCAGACGAAAAATACAAAATGTGACAAAAATCTTTGGGAAAAAAAAACAAATGGACAAAAAATACAAAATATTGAAAAAAAAACATTTAAGAATAGAAAATAAGAACAATATTTTTGGGGAAAAAAAGAAAAACAAATAAAGGGATTCCTCGGTTTACAACCCACTTTCAAGGTTACAAACGGCGTGACAATTAACTAGTTTGCACAGGAGCGTCAGAATAAGTGCTCACGCATCACAAGCGCGCACGCTCAGCAAACTCCGAAGTTGACGTTGCACAGCCGACTCACCAAATAACGGCCCGTTCTCCGACACCTCCTCGGCCGGCTCGGGCTCCAGCTCCCGCTCAGTGTTTTCCAGGTAGGAGTCGCCGCCGTTGACGGTGGGCGCGTCCTCGCCCGAAGGTGGCAAGGCCGCCGCGCACGTGGGCCCGGCCGCCGAGGCGCAGAGACTACCGGCCTCCTGGTGGCCGTGCGCCACGGAGTCGGCGTGCTGTTGCTGCTGCTGCTTCTGCAACGCCGCCTGGGATTCCAGAAGAAAAGCGCAATGTTGTCAACAAGTTGCTAGACAAAAGCATGCACACGAACACTACGATGGATTTTAACCGATTAAGTTGCTTAATATATCCACCCATCCATTTTTGAGATTCCAGGCCTAAACATCAGAACTTGGAGGCACGCGTGTCAACCGCTACCTCACTGTGCTGCCCCATAATAAAATATTCTTAACTATTTTAAAATGTAATTCTTGTCCATATAATAGCATGATTTAATCGAGTTTTTAACTTCTTGAAGTTAATCTAATTGAATAATGAATTGAATAATAAAATGAAGTAGTGCCTAGGCACCATGTTGCGGCATCTTGGTGCCAACGAACTATGTAGACGTGAGGGGAGGAGCTTCATATATAAAAAGCAGTGCTTTGCCACCATCTTGTAGCATCTTGAAGAGACAAATACCAATATGCAACACTTGATTTCTATACATCTCTGCAAGTGTTTACGTTTTGTAATGATGACTTCTAAAACCTACCCAGGAAATCACAATGTACCATCAATGGTGAGCTATGATTAAAAGAGACCCGCAGATTAGTCATGTGGTGGTTGGGGGGGAGGGGGCGACCTGGTGCCTACGAGCACCATGTCGGTGACCACTGATTTAGACTAAAGTAGAGCTTTGCTGCCATCTGTCGTCCAGCCCATTCCAAGAAGGCCCGGAGGTGTGAACGCTTCTTTGTCCATATGCGCCCTTCGACTGACTGACGACAAGCCGAGGGCGTCGTACCCCGCCTCTCGCTTAAAGTCAGCTGGGATAGGCTCCGGCCCCCCCGCGAGTCACGACCCTAAGAGGAAAACGGGCGGGCGGGTGTCGTCAGCGAACCGGGCCGACCTGCTGCTGGGCCAGCTGGACTTGGTAGAGCTGCTGCATGTACTGCTGGTAGTGCTGTTCCTGGAGCTGCCGGATGAGACCCATCTGCTGCTCGGGGCTGTTGGGGTACTGCTGGGCGGCGTACTGCTGGAACTGCACCGCCGTCTGGCCGTTCAGGGCGGCCATGATCTGCTGCCTGGGAAACGGAAGGCACGGACCGGTTCAGGAAGCGCGGATGTTTGTCGCCATGGCGCGACCGGCTTCCGCATACTTCTGCTGCTCGACCCGTAGCCTCTCTTCCTCTGCCTGTCTTCTTTCCTCTTCCTCCCGCCGCTGCCTCGCCTCCTCCTCCAGCCTCCGCCTCTCCTCCTCCTGCCTCTGTCGCTCCCGCTCCTCCTCCTCCTGCCGCTGACGCTCCTCTTCCTCCTTCCTGGAAGGAAAACCAACATCAGCATTGACGGTGAAAATACAGTTGAATAGACAAGGTCCCCGAATTCATTCTGGAACGCCAAATTGTCTGAATTCAAATAAAAAGGTTTCCCCTAGACCTTTTCACCACGTCGTCACACGTACCTCCGGGTGGCAGAAGCGTACCTTTTCCTGTCTTGCTCCTCTCTCTCTATCTTGTGCGAGGTGGCGTATGGCGCGAAGAGGTTACAGCACTTGTTGAGCAGCCGCACAAACTCCACCATGGCCTCCTCCTTCTCCATGTTGCCCAAGGAGGCCCACTCCTTTCTGCGAGTGCACAGCGAAAAAAAAAGAGCGTGGCTCAGTTCTCCTTACTCTTTTTTGGATTTGCTTTTACCAAAAATACAACAAAATTTCCTCTCTTTTTATTTTGAAAGTAATAAAATTATTTGGGTTTTTAAAAAAATATTTTTTGCACAAATAAGTTATATTTAACATTGTATATTATACTACTTTTTAATATTATTTTCCATGAAAATAAATAATGATAGTTCAAATATTTGTTGCTTTTCAGATACAAATATTTAAAAAATTGTAACGTGCACTTTACATTCGACAAGGGCTATATAAAAAATGAAAACAGTATTTTAACTTTCGGGGGTAACCAACTATAAATACATTTTTATTACAAACATGGATCCAAGATTGACCACACAAGGCCATAAATATAAATACACGCATTGTGGCAAATGAAAAGCATGCAACTCCAAATTTTGTGGTAGTTTTATCAAAGAAGCAACAAAAACAAAATGTTAATCAAGTTTCAAAATGAATTTGTGGGGGTCATCTGATCAAGATGAAATTGTACAAAAAAAGTCCTTCCAACACCAAGAAACATCTTACCGCTGATAGCTGCCTGGTAATTTTGATATTTTTTAATGATTTTTGACTTTTAGACAGTAGTACTCTGATATTGTTGGCCAATAAAAAAAAAAAAAACCCGTGATAAAGGGCAAAGTAGAGATTTATTCTAACCGACAACAAAAACTGATAAGCAAGCAGTGTGCTCGGCAGGGTTCAAAAGTCGCGTGCGCATCCGGTCGTTACCTGCGGTCGTTGCCCAGCACGTCAAAGAAGCCCACCTCGGGGGAAGCGTCGGGGTTGTAAGGCCCCAGCAGAACCTGTTTGTGCAGCGCCACCAGCCGTAGCTTCTCCTCGTAGGTCGGGTGGAAGGCTTTGCCGTCCTTATCTGCACCACAACAATGGGACACCCTTGCATGAGGGCATTGACAATTACAAGCACAAAGACTGGCGGCACTGGCCAATATGAAGCTCCCAAGACTTTTCCAAAGTCAACACGGACACAGCACCACATTTTAACGTGGTTCTTCCGGGGCTCTAAATGCAAGACCTATTTAAGATAACATTTCTGCAAAGCTTCATATGAGGCAGGCGTTTACAACTGTGAGGGGGGGGGGTCTCAAATTAGAGTAAAAGAGTGGCCTCTACTCAGATGGATACCATATCTCAAATTGGTCGTGCTCAGGTGCGTTGTCCACTTCAGAAAATAAATACCTTGCCCCTTACAGCTTATATTATGTTTTGCTTTTGAGCAACAACAGAGGAACAGAATATTATTACATTTTCGGTGTGGCGCCACACGGTTTCACACCAAATAAACACAGTGTTTTCTTTATTCCTGGCTGGGCGCATCATCTACCTCCACTTCAGGAAATAAACGCTTCACCCCAAATTATGTAGTGTTTCAGCGACAATAACATAGTCAAATATTACCGCCTTGTCTAAAATAAACCTCACCTCAAATAACTACTATTTTGTGTTGCTTTTTAGCTCGGTTATCATCAACCAAGGAAAACGTCATCACTTGACAAAATGAAGAGTTCATCATTCAATTTTACAGGCTATGACCCTGAACAGGATAAGCGGTAGGGAAAGTGGATGGATGGATATTAAGGGAAGGAGTAGCTAACAATTTGCTGGCGTTCGCGTCACCCTACACATGCACGGATTCTTTTTGAACGGGTGCGCTACTTGGGCGTGTTACGCATACGTCAAGCGAGTGAAATAAATGACAGAACGGGTGAGGCAGACAAACATAAATACGCAGTGACGAAGGCGGAAGTGCTGCGCTTGCTTAACAGCTAGCAACATGCTAACGTCACTCTTTCGGTCGCCTACGAGAGCTGACAGTTAGCCTAGCCGCAAGCAGCTTCACGCAGCTCATTTCAAAGTCTGAAATGGTGACTTTTAAGCACGTTTCGGCTTTCGGGGTGAACATTTGGCATACCTTTGAAGAATTTAAGAGCCATTCCGTACAGCTCTTGCAGAGGAAAGCCCCATTTCGTTTCCACGGAGGATTTGTCTGCGTCGTCGCCGTCGTCGTCGTCGCCGCCCTCAGCGGTAGCCGGTTTTTGGCCGTCGGGCTCCGCGGCGGCGGCGGCGGGTTGCGACGGCGGCTGCTCCGGCTGGCCGTGCTCGCCCTCCGAGTCAGGGCTGAGCGTGAGGCCGTCGATGGAGACTTCGAGCCGGCTGGAAGGTGCGCTGTCGAGGTCGCCGCTCTGAACCTCAGTCGCCATCATGCAGACTGTCAGCTGAAGCGGCCACGTACCTACTTCCGTTTGGCCTGCCGGAAGTTCCGGGATATACAATTGACATATTTATTTGTTTAAGACTGCAAATCGGGTTTTGACTAATTCCGCGTAAATGCTTTCATCTTGAAAGAAATAATTGACAAAAATTCCTTTCATTATTTAGCCGTCGAACATTTGTCTGCTAAAGAACAACGGGAAAAATGACTACACCTATGTTTTGTGTTATTCAATGATTATTTGTTATATCTTTTATATAAGATTTGCTATAGCTGTGTAACTTACCCATATATAAGGACGAACTCTTTTATTAATGACTATTTTCACATGAAATAACCCATTGCCCTCTCAATGCCTCATCCAGTGTAATCAAATACAATACAGTATGTCTACTTTACAATATTTGCAGTACGTGCTTTATGATTTGAATATATTTATATTTGAACATTTCTAAGTGCTTCGTCTCACTGTAGTGTAAGGTATATTGAACTGCACCTTTAAGTGCACACTGTTCCTGTATTTGTTTTTTTTTCTGTTTGTTTTTTTAAAATTCCAAATAGTATATTATCACCTGATCCTGCATCCTCTATTTATTGTATTATATCAGGTATTATTGTATTTGTCATATTTAGCATGTATTTATTTATTTTTTAAGATGTATTATTTTTATGTTTCTACTGGGTATGTGACAATAAGCCCTTTTATTATATAAAAATATTATAAAAATACCACAAAAGAGAGAGAAATTATTGTGAATGTTGCACTTGTTCATTGGTGTGAGGAGGAGGAGGACGAGTGTACTTGAAGGCATCTCACTGATGTCTGCATCCATTGTTTCGGCCTCCAGGTTACTTCGTCTGATATCCCCAATTGGCAATCGTGTGCTGGGTACCAAATACAATTAGGTTCTTAAAGATATTCAGTCAGTTACAGACAATTAAAAGAAACCTCTGCACTGACTTTGCTTTCGGTGCGTTCTAATAAGATTAAAAGGCAGTTGTGGAGGTTGTGCTTTGGGGATATGTACTGGCCGTCCGTCTGTTTGACACCTTTTAAGACGCGCTACTTTTTTTCCCGACTGACCATTATACATTTAACAGACAGACGGGTAAATGATCCCCCATTTTGCCTGAGGTCTTTGTATATTTGATCATTAGACTGTCGATGGGCCTTCAGTATTAAGACTTCTAGCGTTGTAGTGCATCATTTATATATTATTTATTCCTGTTTAGCCGTCACACCTCATCCAGTACCGTTTATTTTACGCTCAATTGCTTTTTTTTTTTGCTAAATAAAAGCTGCTGACTATTCTAGTTGCTGTTCACATTCTCTTCTGTATATATTGGTGTTTATTTCATTCTCAACTGCTTGTTTAAGCCTTTTCTTTGATGCCAGTATAGTATATTTGCCATAATACAAGTCCACGGACTATGACTGCTGCTTTTCCCATTCACTTATGTTCAAATGTAATTGATGTCTATTTGTTGATCCATTGCTGATAGAGTTGCCGTGGGTGTTTATTTCATTCCGACTATCTCGTGACTCATGACGAGTTTGTTGGCAACATTAAGACACTGCTGACTACCCTTGCTGCTGTTCACGCTCATGTCACCATATGAACAATTTCATTCTCAACTGCTTCTTTAAAGACGATTTCTCCATGCATGTGTAGTTTATTTACTACATACCACGTTGCTAACTAGTCTTGTTGCCGTTGCCATTGACTTCAGTATCTACTGTTGAATTCCGGACCAACCCCACAATAGGTGAACTCTGCCAAGTAGCAACCACATCATTTTTGATTCTATAAAAATATTTTAAAGCTGTATGAACCTCACCATACTCTTATTAATACTAAAACACTTTCCATTCTCTTAAACACCTTTTAAACTCTTACAGTAATGCACAGTACTGTACACTAAGTACATTTTATTTCTTGTAATGCATCTATTTTACCACAAAAAAAATTACAGCATACTGTCAAAATCCCACAATATGACCAATTATGAGTGCTTTGGATATGAAAAGAAATTCTCAATGCACTGAATCCACAATATTGTGCACCGCGATATACAGTAGCAAGGGAACGCTGGACATCATTTTTTACAGCAGACAATAGCGCTGACTATTCTTGCTGCTGGTTACATTCACGTCTGTATACATGTATGTAATATTATTCATGTTTGCTGCTCTTATTCTGCTCAATCTCATTACCTGATGGTGAAAACGTGTGCAGATGAAGGCAACACTGATTCAAATCCTTGAATGGTAAAATGGTAAATTTCATATTTGCTGGAAAAATTTAAGCCCAAAGTTTACACTTGATTGTTGAGTTTCAAGTTGTTGTTTTGGGGTTTTTTTTTTTGGGAGGGGGGTCGAGTAGACAGGAAGAAGTTGGTGTCGCCTCACCTCTCGACATGATGCTCGCTAGAATTTAATGAGGCCATTCAGTCATTCAGTGTCAAGCACCTTGGAACACTTTTGAACTCCGCTTTGTGTATTGCGACACACTTTGTTGTCAGTGAAGGTGAATCACTTCCTACGTGCAGCCAGGTTCAAAGCAAGTAGAGACACAGCAAATCCCCATCATTTAGTTGATGTTAACTAGATTAATATTAGGAGCAGCATCGTATAAGCACTTAGTGATTGTTGGAACTCTTTAAAACAAGTGCGCAAGTGCAACCATTCTCAGAGCTAGGGCTAGGGCAGTCATTGCACTTTTTTGGGTGTAAAACAACAACCGCACTGTTTTGACTTCCAGGGCACTTTTGTCTGGCACAGGATGGTAAGTACACACAAAAGTAAAAACAGCTTTAGATGGGACGTAGAAAATGAGACAAATAACTAGATAGATACAATCTCAGCATAAATGTAAATAAATATCTCACAACCATTTATATCTTTACAACACAATCTTCATTCTCAAGATTTTTTTTCCAGACGAGGGTATTGATAAAAAAGTTAAACCCATTTATTTCACAAAAAATATGGTTTTCTTCTTATAGCATTTTAACTTTTTTACCTGATATAATGTCAAAATTGTTAGTCTTATAAAATTGTGATTTTATTGGTGCATAAATACGACCGATGCTGTAAAATTGCAATTTTATTGGTGCTTATTGAGTATTAATGCAAAATTGTTTTGTTTTTTTGCTGCACAATGACATTCTCATAAAATAAAAATGTTATTGAGGGGTAAGGTAAACTATTATGCGGAAAAACGTCATATTTCCTCCAATGTATAGACTTTTAAAATTGCAATTTCGTTTATAATGAATGATTGTAAAATTTTGATTTTATTGGCGTATAACAATTATTTATAGAATCACGAATTTATAGGTAATATTTCGAACTCGTTTTCGTAAAACTATAATAACTATTCTAATAGTTTTTATTCCCGTTGCCACCAACTCCGAGAAGCCCAAGTTTGGAGCTTGTGTCGGCAGAGAGGAAAACGGTAGTTTCCGACGGTCTTTGGAGGTGACAGGTCCCTTAATGGCTCGGCCCATGGCCCAAGCTGATAAATGTTTTCTCTGCCGATGTGTATTGAAGGGGCTCATTCCATTAAAAGCTTTTTTTTTTTAAAGGAGACCCTCGGCCCTCCGGAGCTTCACACCTCCGGAGGGCCGCAGACGTCTGAAGTTGGCGCTTAGCGGGGCTGCTGGACGTCGATGGCCGCCTCGTTCACACTTTTCACCTCACACCTTTGATCCGGGGGGACATTTAACTGCGAGCGGGCCTCTTCCGAGCTCACTTTTTGGGGGAACATAACAAGGGCGAGAAAGCGATGTCGGCCGTCCACGGGGACCTCAACCACTTGCAGATGTTCCACGAAGGAAGCCTCCAGATGAGCAACATGGTCAACCCGGGTAAGGCGTCGCTCACGTCGGCCTTAAAAGCTCCACTTGACTCCCTCAATCGTGAAAGATTTTATCTCTGTTTTGGGACTTTTTGAAGTAAATCATAGAAATACACAAATGATTTTTTTTCTGGCAATACTTCGACTTTTTCATCGTAACATTTTGAAATGTGGATTTTATTCTCGTAAAAATATTTTCATACGTCATGATTTTATTCTTGTAAAATTACAATTTATTAGTGTATAAGCGACCTTTTTAAAACAAGTTAAGACTATATTTTGGAGGGTCTAATACTGCACCTTGACATTTTCCTCCTAAAAATTATGACTTACTTTAATAAAAATAACTTTTTATTGACATTTGTTTATTCTTTTACAGAATAATGATTTCGCGTCAATTTTTTTTTTTTTTTTTATTGGTGCACCGTGTATGATGGCTATTTCCGTAAAATTTCTATTTTTATTGGTGTACAATGCTGTCTACAGTAGTGCGACACAAATAACCCGTTTTTCGAGATTGATTTTTGCTTTGGCTTGCGCGCAATAATTTGAGATGCGAGCACTGTACAGCGGCCGTGAACTCAACACAACTCACTAAACAACAACAGCAGTTTGGTAGATGGTGAACAATTCATCAAAAGAGCTAACAAGATGTTTATTGCTACCCAGTTTAAGTTTTCTGTCAAACTCAACATCAAAATAAGAAAATATAACTCTTGTGTATTTAAAACGACCACATAAATTCAGCGTTGGCTAACAAGTCCGTTGAGCTTAATGCTAACAATGCAAAACGTCGTAGACAGGCTAATGAGGAGCATCAGTATCAAGGTGTTGCAAACGGTGGAGTAACATATGTCGACAGATAATATAATACTCACAGGTATATAGTCTTTATCCAATCCGAAAACGACTAATATAGTATCTTACTAAGTACTGAGCAACTCAATGTATATATCTGTATTCTACTGCCCCCAAGTGGCCAAGGCGCGCACACCATATATTAAGGCACCACTAAACTTATGACTACTATATTATTTCTGATGACTATTCTTGTGAAATTAAGATCTAACACCACACGCATGTCTGCCTTGAATCTCCCCTTCAGATTTCCGTGGCGCAGACATGACAAATTATTTGGGCGCGGCCGCCTCGGTGCCGCGAGTGGACAAATGCGTGACCATACTGACCCACCGGCGGAAGAGGACCAACTTCACCCAGCAGCAGATCGAGGTACTTGAGAAGGTGTACTCGGGCACCAAGTACCCGGATATCTACCTGAGAGAGCGGCTGGAGGCGCTCACTGGCCTGCCCGAGTCCAGAATACAGGTACGTACGTTCAAATATGGTAAGAACGAGTTGCTTCGCTCCTGCTTTTGATCCTTAAGTGCCTGAAAATGAAAAAATAATAAGACCTCTGTTCTTCCTCAAATAATGGCCAGCACTCTAACAAACGCCATGTGCAGTATTGTGTACGTCTAGTAAACCGAGGACCCCTGTATGCCAAGTTCTGAGATGTTTTTGCCACTTGACTTTCAGGTGTGGTTCCAGAACAGGAGAGCAAAATCCCGTCGGCAAGTGGGCTCCTGCGCATCGACCAAGGCCTCCAACCCACTGCCGTCCTTCAGCCGGCTCCCAATCAGGATGAACCAAGACAAAAGTAAGAATTGGCATAAACTAGCATCATACTCGTAAGAGATGCTGATTATTAAAATGCGTTCATGTGTGCTGATTTTGACATTTTGGTCTTTTCCCAATCAGTTTATGATAACAGCCCCAGCACGGAGGTTCACAGGACGTCTGCTTTCGGACTAGAGGACACCTACAGGAGCCCGGTTGAAGACTCCCACGCGACCAAAGCAGTCGGCGGCCGTTTGCGGCGGTCCTGCCTCTACGAGAAAGACGCGAGCCGAGCGAAGCCCAAGCAGATGCGGCACCGCGAGCCGAGCGTGGACGTCACGTCCAATGACGTCCTGCTCTACCCCTCCGAGGACAGCGCCGGCAGCATGAGCGGCGATCCCAATGTTCTGGTGGAGTACGAAAACTTCCCGCCCAACAAGACCATCGGGCCGGAGATGAAGGTGGTGATCCCGCCCATCCCCGCGCAGAACAACTTCAGCAGGTCGTCGCCCAAAGACGCCGGCGGCCCGTTGCAGTACCCGCTCGCGAGGGCAGCCGGGGACGCTTTCGACGGCTTCTCCCCGATCCACGGCGCAGACGGGCCGGACTTTTCCGATTCAGACTCGGACTGGGAGAGCGAGGCCATGGTTGGATTTGGTGGTTTTATATAAGAGATGGCGATGATCTTCCCCAAATTTTCCGTCGATATGTATGGCCACAACCTCCTCCTAACACTGTACATAAACCCCCAAAATATGAATTTATGATCAAAAAGTCACAAAATTGCATCCGTTTAATGACCCAGTAAAATGTGTTACATTTGTTAACCTTGCTATACTGTTGTTTGCATAAAAGTATCTATTTATTGTAAAATTGTAATAAAACTCTTTTTTGCGTCATATTCAATCCAGTGTTTTGTTTAGTTTTTTTGCTGAAAAACAACCTTGCACTCTTGGCAATATTTTTAATATAAAAAAGACAAACACATATACACAGGGCGTGTTCATATTTAGAACAGTTGCAGCAACAATTGCAGAAATGCAAATATCAGGTGTTTTTACCCCAGGACCAAAAGGCGTTTTTAACACTCCCCGTTGAAGAATTCTCCTTTTAAAAAAATACCATAGTCTCTGACTGCACAGAAAAAATACAAAAAGTCAACAGTAGAAATAATTTCCGATAATGTACAATTATCTACAACTTTATAAAACATTTTTTTAACCAGCGCTAGGAAGAAAGCCTCACTGACTAGAACATGGTTTCTGAAATAAATAAATACATAACAATTCTACGAATCCCATTTTGGCATGAGAAGCCGATGAACAACATGGAGAATTTTGTAGGCAAAAGACTTTCAATTGTGAACCAATGTTTCCGTACGATAAAACTGGAGGGTGAGAACAATGAAGGTTCCGGGCGTCCTTCCACTGAGCTAATAGCGGTGTACGCGTGCGCTAGCGTTAGTGCGTGCACCTGGCTGTGGAGAGCGAGCCCTCACACCGCGTTGGTGTTGTTGGCCGCGAACGCGTGCAAGTTGCCCAGCTGGCTCAGGCCGCTCTGGATGTGCGCCACGTGGATCTCGACGTTGTTCTGGAAGCAACTTGAAGCGCAGCAGCGCAGAACAAGGTTAGTAACGACAACAAAAATCTATTAAAAACTAGGGTTGCAAAATTCCAGGAATTTCCAAAGTTGATAACTTCCATAGTCGTCAATGGGGGGGGTAAAAAATTACCAATAAGGCTAGGCTTTTAACTCATTCACTGCCGTGGACGTTTATATACGTCAACCAGAATCAAACGATTCACAGTCATCAACAAACAGATTTTTCAACGGGATGAGGGTCTCGCCCAGCTTCTCTGCAAAATTCCAGTTTGTAAACTGCAGTAATGACTAACAGATCCCTGTAGATGGTGGCATTGCATCCACTTTGGATTTGAGATAAGGACAACTTGAGTAGAAAAACCTTAGTGTGTGAATTTTGGCTAGTCACCTCGATTATGAGGGAGAGAAATGTTTAGGCATGTATATTAATGTACATGTATATATTTATGTAATGTATGGTAGAAACCGTATGTGTCGCATATTCAAAATACGTTTTGCGATGCGTTCTCATCATGTGTCTCTGTATCTTTGTATGTTTACATTTTAGTAGTATCATAATGATGCCAATAATTTTGGTTATGAAAATCCCGATATGAAATGTTGATACCGGTTGATACCAGAACAAAATAGTGTGTCGGGTGCTAAAGTTCACACTCCTGTCCCGGCTTTCCATTATCCCCTTTCACACAAAGAACCATGTCGCATGTCCCTGAGTAGCCTAAAAGGGGAAAAGGCAAAGATCAAAGCTACCTGAGGTTGGAGGGATCGATGGATGCTTTGATGTCGTTGAGGGACTCTGTTAGAGATTTGAATTCAAATGAATTCGGGTCTCCTCCGTCTGCCAGACACTGGAAAAACAAAAGCATTCACATTAAGGTCATTTTGTAAGAAAACAAATTCTGCCTAGCATCAAGTGGCTACACAAACAAGCGACCCCTAGATAAGACTCCCACCTTGATCTGCAGCAGCAGAGCCGTCAGACGGGAGACGAGGTGTGTGAGGCTGCCGTTGGTCACGCTCTGCAGGTCGTCCTTGGACGAGTCGCTCAGCTGCACCATCTGCTGGGCCTCGTCCTCGCAGTGCCGCCGCAGGTCCGCCGGGTGGTCGGCGGGAAGCGTGCCCTGATCGGTAGAGAGCTGTGGATGCCACATGATGGACAGCCATGAAGAATGGAAGAAGGATTATGGTGAGTAAGCAACGGATATTTGAACACAAACTGTGTAACAACACGTAGACAGACAATAAAACAACACTCAGGCGTACTGCCCACTGGTGGCCAAGGTGCACGGACCAGAAGGCGCACGATGTGCAGTTGGAACGGAATAATGGCCTTCCCATTCATTTCAATGGGGAAAGATGATTTGAGATACAACTGTTTTAAGGTACAAATTAAATTCGTAACTAAAGGTACCACTGTAAATCTTTTATTATCTGCCTAATTTAAAAAAATGGTAATGCTGCCACTGTACCGAGTTTCTCCGCCCATGAATTGGCGACTTGGCTGGGTCAAGAGCTGCCATTTTCAACTCAACGGCCAAAGGGTAAGCAGAGCTGCAATGAGTTTTGAAGATGGACATGCTAGCCTCTGAAAATCAGCCCGTACTTAAATGTTCGGTGACATTGTCGGCGAAGTAAAGCCACTGTAACATTACGCAGTTTGAACATTAACACTGCGCTTAAATACAGGAAAATCAAACAAAATGTACAGAAATAATGATTCAATTAAAATGTACAGCATATAAGACAAATACAAAAACCTAATACATTTTTGAAAACGACCAGTTCTTGCAGATTACATACAAATCTGTATCAATGATAAAAATGTAATACAACTGAGCTATACTTAGGCAGTGATTCTTTGGAGTACCACACTTCCCTGGCATAGAACATAGGACGCATGCAATAGAAAGCCAAGCAGCACTCCCATCTCCAGCATTTCTTGGACAACTATTGACTTTACCTCGCAACAGAACTGCTGCACTTCGTGTAGGACTTTTTTGAGATCTTTATTGAGCTGCTCCAGCTCAAGCACGGTGGTCGCGTAGCGTTTCTGGAAGTCCAGTTCAATGGGCAAGGCATATGACTTCTGAAACACAAGTCTGGCATTAACTCCCCATTTAAATCACAATATGAATCAAGTATCTCTTTAAGAAAGCGTTTGTACCATCTTCTCCGCTTCGGTGTTCATTTCTTTCAAGTGCTTAATGTGGTCTTTCTTGATCATCAGGATCTTGGACAACCTTGTCTAGTAAGAGTGGGAAAATGTGTCAGCTTGAGCAGAATGTCATTCTAAAGCAGGGTACACGCATATTGACTATGTGGTAAACCACCGCCAGGTGTCTCTCAGTCTAAACGGTGATTCTGAGCAATTATCCCGTGGTGTTGGGTTTGTTAAGAGGGATGCCTTCCCTCGATCAGCTCAGAGAACGGTCAGGGCCAAAGATCGTAAATGTTAAACCTGTTCAATATTTGCAATGGCAAATCCTTGTGTGTGCGGTCAATGCAGAGTTGGTCCGAGCCCGTTGTGGGTTGGGAGTACACGCACATCATATAGAGGAAGGCGGAACAATAAAAACAGGGGGGAAAGTCCGACTTGACACCCAGCTGGCGTGGCCGCTTTAGAGCGCCTCGTTGCCGCAGCACGGTGTGAAGAAAAACCCTGCGACGACCCAGTGGGATATATATTCCAGCCACCGGAGGCTTTAAATTGATATATTTTCGCAGGTCAAACATGTAATCATGTTTAGATGTAAGACAGATGCTAGCCTAGATTTACAAGACATTTATTTGCACTTTACATGACTGTGTGTGTGTACGCCACTTAAGAACGTGTTTACCACTTGGACCAGGAACTTGACAGGAAACCCTCCCAGGGTGTCTCCGTCTGCACCGGGCAGTTTGTTCCTCCATGGTGACTGATTGATCAGAGGGTCATGATCCTGGGGTGAGGGGGGGGGGGAAAGCTGACATGATTCTTTTTTTTTTTTCTCAGTACAGTTCTGATGTTATGTTGTCACTATGACGTGCAGTACCATAAGGACGGGAGTAGTGGCGGACGGGTAGGGACCTCGAGGTGGAGTCATGAGGTTTTGCATGTAGCGCGTCGTCCGGTGCCTCTGGGCGAAGGCTGAAATGGGCATCGTCTCATTGGGCTCGTTGCTCTGGAAAGCGGACAGTCAGACAAAAAGCGGGATGACAAGCTGCTTCAAAATGTGTCGTCATTATAAAGTGAGTCAATAGTAATTTCTTGTCAGATATACAACTATGAAATGTGCTGTGAGCGATGCGGTCTCGCTGCATTGATCTAGCTGAATGTCAGTTGCTTTTTTTACATGGCATTGCTCATTCACTCCATGAACTAAGTCTCACGATCGGGACACACTTCTCCTACCTACCGTGATACATAATGTTTATATCAGCGCTCCTCAGTGTTACTTTATTTTTATTTTTTGAAGTACAGTTCAGTTGTATCTAGGTAAATGTTTTTCTAAGGATAAAACCTCAACCTCTTTTATTTCTTCTTTTAACTGTATTTTAATGTTGGCCATAATGGTGGTATAGAGTGTAGGCATTTCTCTCCCTCATAATGGACACGACTAGTGGAGATTGACCTCTTCATCTTTATCTTCTACTCAAACCGTGCAGATCTGAAATCTAAGCCGATGCAACGCCACCATCTACAGGGATCTGTTAGGCATTACAGTGGTTTAAAAGCCTGAATTTCACAGACAAGCTGGGTGAGAACCTCTTCCCAAAAACGTACTTGGCGAATATAAATCTCTGAGGCAGTGAATGAGTTAACGGCGGTACCAAAACAAAGTTTTGGAATGGCCTTGCCAGAGCCCAGACCTAAAATCTGTCTAATTATTGCCCTCGCAACGTGACAGATTAGGGGTGCTTTTGCAAGGAAAAGTTAAGTGATTTGAATTTTTAAAACTGGGTTGTGTACACTTTATCATGGTTAGGGAATTGAACCCACTGCAATGGGAGTAGAAGATGCGGCAACCGTTGGAATGAGCGCGCGTGACCCACCAGAACTTCATAGTCAGGCACGTTGTGTGTTCCCAGGCCGCTGCGGTCAAAGGTGACGCGGTAAGTGGCGGCGCCGGTGTCCACCGCGTCGATCTGCCCGGTGAACAAGCCGTCGTGCACGCCTCGCAGTCGAGCTGTTCACACACGCATCGGAAGAAGTCACTGCAGCCGGATTTACGCTGCTTGGTCCAATTGACAAGATTTTTTTTTTTTGCATTCGAGCGGCGCCGTAAAAAGGGCAAATGTCTCGGTTACCAGTGACTTTGGTTCCTATGATGAGAGGAAGTGGGATTTCTTCAGGGAGGTCTTTGCAGTTCGACACGTCGGACAGTTTTCTGTGCTGCAGCAGGCGCATCTTCTGTCGCTTGTGCCCAAGCGCCGTCCGCTCCTCAGCAAAGAACGCCGACGAGCACCTGGACAAAAACAACGGGCCCTCCTCAATTCTTTGACTGCAAACAGTTGAGAGGCTCAGAAGAGTGGCAAGCGGGGGCGCTGATGTACCGTCTGGGTTTCCCCATCAGTCTCCGGATGGTCCCCCACTCCACTCGAGTCAACTTCCTGGTTTTCAAGTTGGGGAAAGACTCCTTCAGACACAAACAGAATTCATTGTCGCCCTCGAAAAGAGGCCTGCAAGAAAAATTCATAAAGGAAAAAAACATGTCGTATGAAAAGTTCACAAATGAATTTCGAATTCGATTACGAATTAGAATCAGAACAAAACTAAATCTGATCAAAATAAATAGAAATTCACTGCTGTTCAAGAATTAACCACTTGCATAGTGTACGTTTTAAATGCAGGCAATTTTGAAGTTTAACATGAACTGTCATCCAAATGTACGTTGATGTTAAAATACATCAGCCACAAAAAGTCAAAGAAGAAGCAAAAGGCATTTGATGCGCATGAAATATGCATCCATTATGGCACAGGTGTCAAAGTGGTGGCCCGGGGGCCAGATCCGGCCCGCCACATCATTTTATGTGGCCTGCGAAAGCAAAATCAAAATTGCTCATTGTGTTCCGGTGTAATACCATTGAGATATGTGCAAGCATTTTTTGTTACCAATCCCCCTTTGAAAAGAAATATAATAGTTGAAAAACATGTTTTTATAGGCTTCTGATTTCAAAACTGGCTATTCATCAATGGGTTGTGTATACTGTATGTAATTACAGTATATGATGTAATCTTTCATTTATACGGGTTCACAGTTGTAGCGGCCCTCCGAGGGAAGTCATAACTACGATGTGGCCTGTGACAAAAATTTGTTTGACACCCCTGCATTGTGGTGATACTAATGAGGACAAGTGCTATACAGAAAGGATGAACGAATGTTGTCATTTGAAATTGTATTTTGCGGTTTAGTGTTTCGTTTACCTGTCAATATTGGAATAAAACCATTCATAGATGCACCACTTGTGAGCTTTGGGCAGCTTGAGGAGGTTTCTTAATCTCAAGCCGATTCTCTGCGATGACTTCCTATCAGGTGTCACCACATTGGAAAATTTCTGCATAGAAACACAAAAACTAGCAATGACTGACCATTTATCCATCCATCCATCCATCCATTTTCTGAGCCGCTTATCCTCACAAGGGTCGCGGGAGTGCTGGAGCCAATCCCAGCTATTATTGGGCAGGAGGCGGGGTACACCCTGAACTGGTTGCCTGCCAATCGCAGGGCGCACATAAACAAACAACCATTGGCACTCACATTCACACCTATGGGCAATTTAGAGACTTCAATTAACCTACCATGTATGTTTTTGGGATGTGGGAGGAAACCGGAGTGCCCGGAGAAAACCCACGCAGGCACGGGGAGAACATGCAAACTCCACACAGGCGGGGCCGGGGATCGAACCCCGGTCCTCAGAACTGTGAGGCAGACGCTCTAACCAGTCTTCCACCGTGCCGCCACCGACCATTTAATAGAAGGTTAATATGTTTATTGTGTTTTTTGTTGCTGCTGTTCCTTCGACCTGTGGTGTGGTGTTGACCCTTTGGCTCCTTCGTGGTGATCTGGAAGGGAGACGCTGCGGTGGATGATCATCCTCGTAGCGACTCCTCTTTGAGCCTCGGGTGGGCTGTAAAAACATGGATGTTTATGATGATAATATTTGCATATTTTGCAATGTACCTGTTATAGTAGTAACCCAAATGTCTTGCCGTTTCCATGGTGAGGGTGGACTGGCGTCCCCTGGTGTTGTGAGCTCTCGGGAAGATGTTCTTTTCATTCAGACTGTTGGACAAACTTCCTTCTGTGAGGAGATTCGGAATATAAATCCGAAGCAGGGTTTTTACAGGCTCAAATTGAGGCAGAACATTCTGATCACTTTCACACACACGTATACATCTGGACTTCAAACCCACCGAGCGACCGACTGACCATGTCCACTGTTATGGTCAAGCAGGGTAGGAGTCAAATTCTTCATTGGTCATTTTTCAAATTTTTTTTTGGCCATCGCAACATATGAGTTAACCGATAATACGTACCGCAATGTCGTGACTGTGACGAGTAGCATTATGTAAATGGTTTTGTTCAGAGTCTAGAACCGTGAATTGAAGCAAGCATTACTGTAATGTAAAATACTACCTTGGTACAACCATATCTGTTTGTACTGATTTTTGCTCATGTGGTCTTCCACATAGCTTGATCCAATGTAGATATTTCTCAAAGTTGCTTTTCAGTTTAGGAAAGGAAATAAATTTGACACCCCGTTTGGGTTGCTCAAGATATCCGTCAGCCGTTACATCAATGCTTCACCGTGATTTACACCGGAACAAACTTTATACGCCACCTCGACAAAGCAGTTTTCCACAATGATTTGTAACACTGAGTGATCGTCTGTTCCAGCAGGCTTCTAATACGTCATAGATGTCGACATTTTAGGCAAGAACAACCTTTATATGTTACATTAACCAAAGTTGTGTTTCACTTTGAGTCGGTTTGTTTGTCGTAGGTAGTGTTTTTCCGGAAATGAAGTGTGCAACAAATTTTTTAGCCAACAGTTGGAGTTATGGAGTTAATTTCGCTATGATTTTTTTTCAGGAATAAAATCCATTATTTAACCGGCCCGTCATGTCTGTTATGAGTTATGTGGTATTGCTGTTTAACAATATGAAAGCATGTTTTGATGCAATAACTGAATTAATCAATGGTATAATCAGTAGAATACTGAACTGTAAAAATATTTGATAACTGTAGCAAGAGGTGGAACAATTAATCAATTAATTCATCATCAAATGAAACAACAACTATTTTGATATTAAATGTAAAGAGCCATTGTTTAACTTCAAGTAGTAGTCCAAATACAGACTAATCCAGTAACTGAATCATAATCAATTTCTAGAGAAAAATATTCAGTTTAATCCATTATGGAAATAAACGTGATTTGCAGCTGTGAAATATAATACCTGTAACTGACATGTAGTTGTACTTGAAGCGGCCTCAGAAGTGTATATAGCAAACTAGTAGCCCTTCGCATTAATCAGTACCCAAGAAGTAGCTCGCAGTTTCAAAAAGGCTGGTGAGTAACATCACTCCCTCTCGTGTCATATTGCTTTATTATTCGGTTTGGTTTAATCATTAAACAATACAAAAATAATGTGTTCATAAAGTCACATGAAATAAATTAGGCAATACATTTTAAAGCAAAATAAACATCCACCTGTTTATACAATTATTGGATTGACTAATTGATGGAACAATCAATTCTAAAAAATATTCGATAGCAGCAGCACTACCAGAGAGGTTCCTCTCTCTTGTCATCATGATCAGTCCAAGTGTTACTACCATAAATTACACAACATTTAAAAAGAACCAGTCCACACTTCTGGGTGAGAAACATTTGGATTTGGACCTTTTGACCATATAAAATATGGTGTCATTCCATATAATAATAATTAGAAAGTTGTTTTAGGATAGGAGTGAATGATTCCCATATCGGAATAAAAAAATAAACCACATACCTTTTAGACTGACAAGTGCCTCTGCAGAGGAGCCTAACCAAGAGAATAGGAGAATTACACAAATTATTGTTGTTGTTGTTGTTGTTGTTTTTAACAAAACAATGCCTCCAAACAGTCGCTCTTTAACGAGCGACCAGCCCGGGTCGCCTCCAGTGAGGCCTATGCCGAGGATCGAGCTGTCAAGCACGGGTAACGTTACGGCGACAGCTGGGTGGACAACTGAGACATTCAACTGTATTGCAGTGTCATAAATAATAACAATAATTTCCTCCTGTGTGTGTACAGTACACCTCGACTCAAGCTATTAGGTGACAAATGAACGGCCGTAAGCACATTGTATCGAAATTAATGACATAAAGACGATTAAATAGGAAACTTAATCCACTACGTGTAGCACGCCGAGCTAACTTTCTTAAGCGTGATTGTTTTATTCCACTCGGGACAACACGGAGGTCCTTTCGTTATTAGCGAGTGCTTGTTAGCGGCTAGGCTAACGTCATTTGTTTACCCAGTGGAAGTAACAGAAACTTGACAAACTCCCGTGTTAGCTGTCGTTAGCCTCTCGTGCTAGCCAGCGTTAGCTTGGCCGAAAAGACCGGTGGTGTTAAAAAAAATTTTTTTCCTAAAGTCTTACTAAACTGAATAGAGGATGTAGTTACAGGGCAGTGAGTTGCGGGGGCTAACAGCGGGAGTTGCGGTGGGAATAACAAAGCGAAAGTGGGAAGAATTTCGCCTTGTTTGACTCACTCTCGTCCAACAGCTGCTCCATCTCCGCCATCTTGAAGTAGCCGCGCCGCTTTTTCAAAGAGCTTGTCTGTCAAAATGCATTCTGGGTCGGGACGCTGCTGCCCGACCACCGCTCCACTAATTTATTTCTTTAAGCCTTTAGTACGACAAAGTGGCATCAAGTGTGGTTAAGTGTTCTTCAAATAATATTACCTAGCATTGGAATGTCACAACATGCAAATAAATGCTCTATTTAAAAAAATTTAATGAGTGCCACTGCATTCATCCAGTATTTTACACATATTTTCTTATTTTCCACAATGGATTACTATCACATTTGCCAAATCATTTGCAGAAGGTCAACACATAGAATTTCGACCGGCAAATGTTTGCTTGGTTATTCCCGACACATGGAGGGGGTTCCCAGTCACAGATACTACAGTGTAGAATGTGAGCATGACCACCCCAAGTGGACAAAAATAATACTTCCAACTCAGATCTATATTTTGGATTGGTAGGGGTATTATGCAAAATAACTTTTATGCGATTACTCAAACAATCAATGGGGTGATCGGTACAATTATTGCCTCTGAAAATATTCCATCGCCCCAGCCCTAATAGGATGCGTTTAAAAGAGTATGGAAAAGGTTAAGAAGCATGCAGGGAGGGTCATAAAGCTTCAAAATATATATATATATAATATATGGTCGCTACTTGGCAGATTTTCTCTATCGCTGGGGGTTCTGAAACATAACACGTATAATAAATGAGAGAATTCTGTTTATACTTGACAGTTTTGTTTGGTGGTGTGCCAAGAGATTTTTCTAATGTAAAATTTGGCTTAATAAATGTTGGGAAACATCCACATAGTTTGAATAGCGCTTGGGAAAACCTAGCCCAGGAAACTCCATACCGAAAATCAGTTTCAAACCCAGAACGTCACGGTTGCAAAACAAACATGCTAACCACTAGGCTGACCATATCATCTTCCTTCACAACGATAAACATACAATCCATCGTCCATATTTGATGTGTGCTAGGCCATATTTAAATCACATATGGAACAGAAGACATTGACATTTAGGAAGGGTATTTATTTTTTTTCTGCTACAGGACAAAAACAATGCAAATATATACATGTCAAAGGGGGTTACAATACAGTATTTTAAAATGGAACCAGGCCGAGTGAGTGTACAGTATGTGGAAGGTGGTCAAAAATCCCTCTGCGAACCAGAGGGGAACCAATTATACTTTAAATGTTTCTTATTTTATGATAAGCAATTGTGGGTTTTATAATTTGTGTGTTTTTTTTTTTTATTAGAGTTAATCTGATCTATTTTTTATTTTATTTGCTTGGTGGGCTGGATCAAATGTAGTATGTTCTCCACTCCTTCCCTAAACCTAGCATCCTAGTCGTTGTCTGTCCAACAAGGGGGAGGGGGGGGGGGGGCTAACTACCCCCATTTAACTAGAAACAGGGATTTCCAAGTACAGTGGTACCTTGATATACAAGTGGCTTGACTTAAGATATTTTTAGACACAAATGTGCTTCCGAACCATGCTGCTACATGGAAGCAGCACACTTGACAACATCCAGCTTGCGTCGATTCAAATTGGTTTCTTTGCAGTGGAAGGACAATATCAGTTAGTGGTGCTAATGCACCATGAAGCTGGCTTGCCCACCGCCAATCAGCACCACAGAGGAAGCAAGACAAGGAAGGACAATATGTCTTGTACAGTCACATTTTCTGTGTTTGTGGGTTATGTGGAGGGCAAATGTTATTACTGTGTTTTTATACAGTACAATATTGTTGAGTGCAATTTTTCTCATATCTCAAGGCACCACTGTACCTACCGTGATACCAACCGATGCTGTTAGCTAGCAAACCTGTCGAAAAGTAGCATAAAGTGACAAAAGAACATTATAATGGAATCGAAGCGAGGCCCCGGGACTCGATGGCTCTCCTGTTGTCGGCGCTCACCACAAGGATGTTTGGTAGTTAAACTTAATCTTCAGGAGATACTTGAGGTTTATTTGGGCTACGTCGTACACAATGTATCTGTGGCGACGGTTAAGGCAATAGCTGGCGGAATAGCAATAACGATCAGGCAAAGGGGCCAGCCTGTGGAACGTCACGTTAAAGGATACTCGTTGTACAGCAGACTCGTGTCGTCGATGTCGGTGTTGGCGCCTTTGCCCAGAGGCACTTCGACACCATCTAAAGTGGTGGTGGCGCTCGATTGGGGAGCGGTTCTACCCAAACCTGCAAGCAGAAATGACGTTTTGTAAAAACATGACATTTTCCATTTTAAAATGTTGTCTTGTCTTGTAATTTACAACTTTATACTCGCATAATTAACATTTATTTGCTACTGTATTATCGTAAAAGTAAAAACATTTTTCCCCATGTAACTGGATTTTCGTTCATTTTCTCCTTTATAATATTGCAACTTTATTCTCAAAATCTGTTCTCAGAATATTATGACTTTGTCCAAGTAAAATATAAGTTTTATTCTATTTTTTTTCCCTCTCTCACATAATTAGGATTATTTTTCTAGTTATGTCCAACTTTACTATAGGAGGAATAGCTTTTTACGATTCTATTCTCACTAAATTGTTTTATTCTCGTAATGTTACGACTGTAACCCAAAAAAAAATTCTATTACGATTTTGTTTTCATAATTTATGCTGTTCTTGTAAAAATAACCTCTAATAAAATCACAACTTAATTATTGTGAAATTTGGATTTCTCATACTAGAAAAGGATTTTCATTAAGTAAAATTTGACTATATCCTTTTTTCTAGTAATTACAACTTTATTGACATTTATAAGCAAATTCCTGTTAAATATTTTTTTTGTTCAAACTTACTATACTACAAGGATTTTCTGTTCTCGTAATTTCTCCTATTAAGACTTCTTTACGAATTAAGAATTCTTGTAAAGTTAAAAAAAAAAAAAAAAAAAAAAAGTACTTAATCAGGGAGATTGAAAAAAAGATGCTCATGCTAATTCCATGCGAGCGTGGCACCTTTAACGCTGTGCTTGCCCTTCGGTAGTTTAGTGATGTGGGAGGCCTTTTTCAGTTCATGCCTGGAATGGAGAAAAAAAAAGTTAAAACTATTCTCATTCAAGAAAAAATAAAACCTCCACATAGTCACTCACATGTTGCCGAGGGCGACTTCGGCTAGCAGCAGAAGGCCAAGGGGGTCCGACTGCGACGTGTGACAGTAGTTGGCGCTCTTGGACACCATGTCGGCAAAGTACACGCCCTTGCCGAACATGTAACCGGTCTACCGACACAATAAAGCACAACTACATTTGAATCTTTGCTTCCTAAAGAAGGGGATGTGGGCTGATTGGTGGCATAAAAAACTCACCACCGGGGCCTCTGGAGGGGCGATGCGAAGACCCTGAGAGAGGATGCCGGCGTAGTTGGTGGTCCGCGAGCCGTGCCACAGCAGCTGACGATTATGCAGCTCCTCGAAGGGCTGGAAGCGCTGGCGCTCTCCCTCGCGGTTGATTTTGAAAATCTAAACTCACAGATGATTCACTCAAGTAACATACTGACATTGATACACTAATAAGAGAGAGAGAAAACTAAAAGTCATATTATATTACAAAATGAGAACACTTACAAGGAGCATTCAGCAGAAAACGTGGCACACGTGAGCACATGAAAATAATGTTACTATTAACCTTGCATAAAACATTTTTTGCTCCTTATGAATTACAACTTTTTTCTTGGAAAATTATTTTACAATTTGCTTGTAAAACTGAATTTTTTTCTTGTATTTGTTCTTACATAATTAAGTTTTTCTTGTAAAATGTACTTTTCATTGTAAAATTGAAAAACAATTCTTAAACTGATTTAATTTCCCTTGTAAAATTATGACATTTGAAAAAAAATGGTATGACTTTATTCTTAAAGTCATAAAGGTATGACTTTATTCTTGTAAAATTACAACTCCTAAAATTACGAGTTTTTTTTCTGGTAAAATTGCGATTTTTCTTGTAAAATTAATACAATATTTCGTTGTAATTATTATGAAATGTGTTCTGGTAAATTCTATTAGCATTTCTTTGTAAAATGACGGCGGTACTTTTTCTGGAAAATTATGACAATATTAAAAATGAAATAACTTTACGCAAGTAAAATTACAGCTTTTTTTTGACGGATTTCGCAACAGTATTACTTTAATTCTTGTAAAATTGGGACATCCCAACTTTTGTCCTCGTCACTGTGTAATCAGTTCCACGCCGCAATTTGATGCATTTCCCCCGCAAGGGCGACCTACCTCTTGTACTTCCAGTGTGTAGGTGTTGTGCGTGGCAGCGTGCGTGTTCTTCACGTATTGCATAATGATGTCCGCCTCCTGCGTGGCCTTGTCCACAACCTTAGAAACATACCGAAAACATTTCAATGTGTAACATCGTAAAAAAAAACAAAAAGTGATCCAAGCGGGTGAAGCCTCCCGACCTGGATGTTCGTCTTGAGTTTCTCGTAGTTGATGTCGATGGGATCGCTCTCGTTGTCCTGCGCTCCTCCTCTCAGCAGACTGTAAGCCACCTCAATGTCCAGCAGGTTGTCCAGCATCTGAACTTTAGCCTGGACGGTGACGTGTGCGCATTTTTAATAACACATTTTTTTTTTTTTTTTTATTTTTAGACGGGTGCTGGTTTGGCGTAAGCGGAGAACATGGCAGTCAGTCACATGCGCGTACCTGAATGTACTCCAGGTTGCTGAGCAGCGGAGGCTTCTTCATACCGAAGTCGTGCGGGATCAGCGTGTAGAAGCGATTGGACAGGTCCAAAACGTTGGCATCGGGCACACGGTCGGACACGGCCTAAAACAGGAAGTACAACACAGTGGTTTGCCTTGAGATACCATCTTAGTTCGTTCGGTGACCATACGTGTATCGCAAATCATCATGCGCCATTGAAATGAGTGGAAAGGTCATTAATCTGTTCCAAACTCCCCAAAACAACAAAACATTTTGTTTTAATAAGAACAATAGAACTCTATAATAATGTACTTTAGAAAAAAACATAGTTACAACCTTTATTACTTTACATTAATTTACCTTATTTTCGTAAAACTGCAAAGGTTCTCTTAATACTCTTTCTAAAAAAATCCTTTTTCCAAAATTAACATTTTTTCACCTCATATTTTATTCTTCTTTTCTCAATGAAAACAATGATTTTTGTTTGTAATATTACAACTTCATTCTAAAAAATTAAGTTTTGTCCTCAATATGACTTTATTCTTGCAAAATTACAATTTGTTTCTGTTTTTCTTGTAACTTTATTTTTATTGGAAATTGTATTTTTATTCTTGTAATTAAAACATTGTTTTGCTTGTAATATTTAACAAAATGTGTCTAAAATGATCTTTTTCCCCCTGATATGAATTTATTTTTGTTAAATTACAAAACTTTTCCCATTATTTATGTACAATTAGGACTTTATGCATGCAAAAATTATTTCTTCATGTTGAATTAGCATTTTTTTGTCATACAATCTTAATTGTTTCATTATACTTTAGTTTTATTCTCATTTTTTTATGTTTTGCTTCTAATATTATGACTTTATCCAAATAATATTACAACAAGTAGGACTTTTACGCAATCAGACCTTTATCTTTGTGTATTTTTTGTAATATTGCATCTTCTATTTTCTATATTTGGACTGACCTGCTGCACTTCTGTGAGGAGAGCGTAAGCGCTCTGAATTTGCCTCTTGCTCAGTTTTCCCAGCGGCATCTTCTGGAGGTCAATCTGAAAATAGGGACGGAAAAGAGTGTCTTACAAATGCACCTCTACCCAAGCGTGGCTTTTAGCTTACCTCAAACTTTAAGTATAAGCCCTACCTCAAACTCCACCATGGCCTTCTTCATGCTCTCCACGTCAAAGATGAGTTTGATCAGATCCTGGACGGGTTTGGCCAGCTTGGACTTGGTTCCGGCGGTGGCCGTCAACCTCTTTACAGCTTCTTCGTCCTGCCATTCGAAATACTATAAATATCAGCTTCCAATAGGAAAACGTGCGAGTGCACGCGCGTGCTGTTGTGTGTGTGTGTGTGTGTGTGTGTGTGCTCGCGCTGGGGCCGACCTGTCCATAGTCAATCTCCAGCGGGTAGAATTTATTGGGGTACTTGGTGAAGTTGGAGGCGCCCCACTCGTTGCCCGTCTTTTCTTTGTACACGGACAGGAAGTTGTTGAGCGCAGAGTTCTTATCGCCGATTTTGTCCAGCTTGTTGCCCCCGATGGTGGTGCCCACACGGCCCCACGACCGGAACACCCAGTACCTGCACGGAAGGCAAATCAGTATGGAAAACCTTTGTGCAATGAGTTACCACGTTAAAACATACAATAAAAGCACAATTAAATAGAATGTAAAGAATGAAACTGTTTGTGCATCATGATTGTTTCACTGCGGCTCCTTCTGTTGTGCGTGACTCGGCTGCCCGGGGGGCAGTATAACATAGTCATGCAGGGAAAAAAAATTATTCAACTACTGTAAGTAACTCAGTAATCTGCAGAAAGATAGTTGTTTTTTGCAGTGGATTAAGAATATCAAGCCGGGTCACTCGTATCCCAAGGCACGTCCGTAGATGTATGAAAATGGCTAATGTTTGTTTTGAGACCTTTTCTGTACGTCGTCCTCCAGCAGCTGCAGTTTGTAGTAGGAATTGGTTCCCCGCACAATGTCCACCAGGCCCAGTGTGGCGCTGTACATTTTACCGTTTTGCTCCAACACGTGAGCACTGTTCTCCAGACCTGGGGCGGAGATCAAATAAAAAAAATCAATCACTCAATCAATCAAGTTCAGAAAAGGGGAAGAATAAAAATAAAAATGGTGATACGTTTGAAGTGAGACTACCTGAGTCTGGATCCACAGCGGCACCTCCTTTGACCGTCAGTTTCATCTTCTTGGCTTTGTTCTTACCTGGAACAATCACCATGTTTGTAAAACTGTGCCCTTCAACAACAACTGACGCCGATAGTAAGCGATCACCGATGAGCGCGCGTGTTACCTTCTTCCTCCTTCACTCTGCCGACGCTCTTGGAAGCGGCCATCGCGCCCGACTTGGAGGGCGCGGGGGCGGCCGACGGCGGGGGGGCCTCCACTTTGACCTCGGCCCCCCACGGCGAGATGGCGTGCAGGGAGACCAGCTCCTGGAGCGCCTTTCCCGACGACTTGACGTCGGCGAGGAAATCCTCGGAGACCACGCGCACGCCCGCGTCCTTCGCCTCCTCCATTTTCTTGCCCATCTTCTCCACCTCCTCTGCGAGCGATATTAATTACGCGATATTAATTGGACAAAATGGACTTCCCGACCGTCCGTTGTGGGCTTTCTCACTCTTGGTGCTGATGCAGAGTGTGGCCTTGTTGGCTGTGCCGCTAATCTTTCCCCCCAGCTCCTCCACGGCCGCCTTGATGTCGTCTTTGTTCTTGGCCAGTTTGCCCACCGTCAACACCTTGATGCCAGTCAGAGGTTTGCCTGTCGCACACACAAACACGCACGGTTGAGACCACTGAAGTTCCCGCAGCGGATGATCAATCTCTCTCGCCGCTCACCCGCGGGTCCGCCCTCCGGTAGCGGCTTGGCGGGGGCGTCGGAGGCGCTGGCCAGAGGCTCGGCTTTGACCTCGGGCTGCCTTTGAGCCGGCGCCTCCTTTGGGTAAAGTCGGTCCTGACGCTTAAACTTGAACTTCTTCAGGAAAGGAACCTCCTGGAATTCCTAAAAGGAGAAGAAGAGTGACGTGAGCTTTTTGATAACATGGACAATGAGGTTTTCCAGGGTAAATAAAGGTTAAATGAAAAAAATCCCATCAGTAGCGATTGTCTCTTGTAATTCTGACATTATTGTAAAAATTGCATCTTTTCAAAATCGTCTTTATTGGCCAAGTATGTTCAAATACATGAGGAATCTGTACGACAACACAGCCACTATGACAAAATATACAGTACATTTAGGACATCAAAATACAAACAAGGAGAGTCATTGAGCAATGAAAGGGTACCACTAAAGTGGTAATGCTGATACTTTTCCTCATCATTTATTTATTTATTCTTGTGAATTTGTTTTACGTGCATATTAAAAATGTCTTCTCATTTAATTCCAACTTGATGTAAAATTACACCGAAAAACTAAATTTGAATAAAGCAGGCCCTCGTTTACCGCAGGGGTTATATTCCAGACGAAAATCCTAAATCACATCCATCTATTTATTTGATTGATATATTTTAAAGCTTAAAACCAAGACGACGTGTGCATGCGAGTACATACATCGTCATATGCGGGTACATCTCGATAAATTGTAAAATTGTAAAATCATTGTATTTCAGCATTGCAATTCCAAAAGTGAAACTCATAAAATGTCCACTCATTCAACACAAGGAGGGAGGCCAATTCCTACCTCGTTTCCATATGAAACCCTTTTTGAGAGTTTCTTATGTAACATTCTAATTTCTTGCTGATGGTAAAATGTGGGTTTTCGTGAGCTGTAAACTAAAAGTCTCAAAAGAAATACAATCCTAAAATAGCTTACTCTGTGTAGGGAATCCATAAAATATGAGTTTTTGAATTGAACTACTGAAATACATACGCAAGTTTTGTCATTCTAATTTGTTGAGCTGCACCTGTACATCGCCTCTCAATATTGCGGCGTATCACCATTGTGGGCGTGTCTGGAACGTATCCGCCGCGATAAACGGGCCTTCCCCCCTGTAGTCGACTGCGCCCCTGCGTAACCTTGAAACTTGGCGCCTCAGGACCGCCGTAAAGCGAGGACCCCCGTTTTCAGTGGCCGTACCTTGGGGGTGACCCAGTCTTTCCGTAAGGGTTTGGTGGTTTTGTACACACACTTAGTCCAGGCCGAGATGTCCCCCGTGCAGTAGTAGGCGTCGCCCTTGAACACCAGCCGGCCCTCGCACTCCTCGCAGCGCTCCAGAGCGCCGAAGGCCATGCCGTCGGCCACGCTGTCCACCACCTGTCGACCGCAGACGAGGGTTTGACCGAAAGCTCGGCTGGCGATTTCTAGGTTAACTCGGTCGAGATGCGCTCACGTTGGACTCCCCCGAAGGAACCTCCTGGCCGTTCGCAATGAGCAGCTCCTTCATGTCGTTGATGGAGCAATGCTTCCTCAGCTTGTCTTTAAGGCCCCATATCAGCTGGCTTTGCTCCTGTCAGGGCACACAAATGCACTCGCAAGGAGACAACTCTGACCGCCACGCACACAAAAAGGAAGTCGACGTTACCTTCAACTGCTCGTCCAATCTTTTTTTCGCCTCCTCGTCCTCCTTCTTCTGTTTCTTTGAGACGCCGTCCACCTCTTCGTTTTTACGCTTTCTGGAAGAGAAGGGAGTAAAGACCTTTTTTTCCCCGCAACTGTAATCACAATTGGTCTGATTCAAATTCTGAAATTATTCTGATTCCAAAGGGAAAAACGACATAATACTAATATAATTGAACATGGTGTTGACATTTTATATACAAGTGTCTGAAAACGGTAGATGGGATTTTCGTTGACAAATTGCTGGCCAATTATTCAATATATATTTTTTAAATAAATACAAATAGCAAAATTTATTATCACCAATACTACTGTTGGTTCTAGTTTGTCGTATTTTTGTCTAATATCAAAAATGAAAGTTTAAGAAAATAATACAATGTTTATCTTTTCTTATTTTTTATTATACTTTTTCCCATTTTTACATTGACTTTCTTTAATATTGTAATTGTTTTTTAGATTATAGTCCGCTTGAAACATTTTTGTTTTCGTATTTGTAAAAAATGTTTGGAAAGTAATTCATTATTTTCTGTTGTAAATATTACAGATGTTTTTTTTTTAAACTTGCATTATTTCAGACATTAATTTGTTATTATTTAAGAACAAAATGTTTTTTAACATCTTTCATTTTATTTATTTGGTTTTATCATATTTAAAAATGTTAGTCCATTATAAATATTGGATTAGATCCCAATTTAAATTAATTGCTGGATTTTATATCATTATTTTAAAATGTTTTTTTTTAAAGTCACGATTATTTTCATTCCAAATATTTACCCAATTTTTCTTTTAAAAAAAAAAAAAAAAAAAAAAACATTTGCAATGACCTGATCAATGAGTGATTGTGTTTTTTGTCAGTGAGTCCACTGACAGGCAAGAAAACCTGAACACAGTAATAATGCCTCATAATAGTTGTTCATCTCACCCTTCCGATTTGACTGGGGGAAGCCTCTTCTTGAGCTCCTCCTTGTCTTCGGCCCTCAGCGTGTTGAAGCCCTTCAGCCGGGCGCCGCTGTACTCGGGCTTGAAGTCCAGCTCGTCCCTGCGGCCCACGAAGCACGCCGTGTGGTACCAGCGGTCGATCAGGCCCAGCTGAGGCTTCTCCGGGTCCACCGTCTTCTTCGACACGCGGATCTGATCCTGCGGGTTGCGACAGAAAATTTAACGCGCTGCCTAATGGAGAAGTTGCTACATTTACATTATCAACGGTATCATTCACCATTTTGTCATAAAACAAAGAAAACATTGCATGTACAATTAATAAAAAGGTGTTTGGATGGTGATGAGTTATTTCCTATGGGACAAATTGTTTTGGATTACACACACACAAAAGAAAAGGGAAGTTATATGGATTGAGGGTCTTCCGTATTGTTACAAACGCAGACATTTCTACAAAATGGAATCGGCAGCAATAAATTCTTAATACTGGACAAAATAGGACAACACGTGACCTTTGACTTGTGAACAAACCTTTTCTATTTTCATCTCGCAGCCTTTGCAAGTGCTGCGGTTGGATTTGGCGTATTCCACCGCAAAGCCGCTGAGCGTATTCTCCCCTTTCGTGCCACCTTTCTGCCCGCCTTTTCCTGCGAGAGAAGACGGGACAAAAAACAATGAATGACTACTTGAGCGTGTGTGGAATTTCTAAGGTCTTATGGACTTTTTTTAACCGCACTTGCTCAGGGTTAGCCCTGATCTTAATCCGATTCAAAATTGAAGAGCAGACCCGAAAAGCCACGTGCGAGCAAGGCGGCCCACAAACTCGGCTCACTTACGCTAGTTCTGTCAGGAGGAATTCGCCAAAATTCCTGGCAACTATTGTGAGAAGCTTGTGGAAGGATATCCAAAACATTTGACCCAAGTCATACAGTTTAAAGGCAATGGTAGCAAATACTAATAAAATGAATGTAAACTTCTGACTTGGAAGACCATTAATCCTACTTGACTTAAAACAGGAAACGTTTAGTCTGATTTTATGCCAGACATTGAGGGAAAAAAAGCCTGTGTGTACTTAATGTAAACATCTGCTTTCAACTGTATACTAATTTCAAGGCAGGATAGCGCTCAGAAAACACTCCGCCAGGCCCTCTCCCATCGGAGCCGCTTTCTGACGTCACCTCACATAATAGGGCACTTTTCTATTCGAGGGCACGTCGCCGCACACTACGCGTCGCCAAGCGCGGTGTGAAAAGGCCGGAAGAAAGATTCGTCGGCCGACCTCCTCCGGCAGGTGCGCCGCTTTCGATAGCCTTCTTGACTTTCTCCTGGTCCGCCCAGCGGAGGTCGGACAAGCCGGCGATGTCGGCGGGCGACTGGGCCGCCGCTCTCAGCCAGAAGCAGGAGAAGTGATGCCAGTGCGGGACCTTCCCGTCGAACATGGGCGACTGACACGTGGAGAAGAAACAAAGAAAACCCATCAAGATAATATTACGACAGATCGAGTCTGTGATGGTAGACACGATACATTACAAGATATGCAGTGTGTAATTCACAATTGAACGGCATGCTCCACATATATTGAGGACAGACGATAAAGCAATACCCTACCATACAAAAAGGGTAACTTATGGTAACAGCACAAACTGCAACACAGTGAACCGTGGCTACAGGGGGGTTCATCGTTCACCACATCGCACATTGCACATTTTTAAGTCATCGATCCCTGGAGGTGGCGGCATTTGAGATCAGCACAAGTTTTGAGTGGAAGATAAAGATCAGGGGGGGAAGCGCGTCGATTACGAGGGAGAGAAACGCCAGCACGTTGGAAGTCGGACAGGTTTTAGGCACCTCACACTTGAACAGAGCACGTACAAGTATGGTGTAAACAGTATGTGGCGCGTAGCTAGTAGAAACTGAGTGTGACGTCTTACGATCGAAAGATGACGCCATGTAAAAAAAGCCACACTTCAGCCATGCGGTGAGTCTGTTTATTAGTGGTACAGCCCATTCCCAGTCTTGTTTTTGCTGTGTTATGGTTTGAGATGTCTCAAAAGCAAATAAATAGGAGCATTAAACTCACTGTTAAGCTTGACATGTTTTTCACGAAAGTTGGCTTTCTCTGCTTTTTTTTGTTCAGAAACCGGTGCTTTTGGTTTGCTCTGTTTTGAAAGGTTTTGAGCTCTGCCAGTCAATGAGCTGAAAAGTCAAAGTCATCACTTAGTACAAATTGACATCACCACAATGTGGTGCAGTATCGATAGTGTAAACCAACTCATGAATTCGACTGACTTATTCTATTCTTTTCACGTGAAGATCGCCATTATGTGTCGCGAAGCTTTAGAACGTGGACGTACTCCTAAATTAGCGTGAAACATCGTCATGGAGAACAGCTCATTCCCGGTGAACGACGTCAGCCATTGATGCCGCCAACACAATGGGCACATTCACCCAAGTCAAGCGCCATAAACAGTACGCTACACGTGAGGCAATGGGAACTTTATTCAAAGATTACGCGTCGCATTGGCAAGACGTTAGCTTGGTGTTAGCCACCTAGCTCGAGCGGCTTTGGTCAAAGAGAAGCAAAGACGACGGCCGCAATGCTACCTGCACCATGATGGCCATTCTTAGCGAGTTTTTGGCGATGTTTTCCTTGCACTTCTTACACGACGCGCGGCCGCTCTTGGCGTACTCGGCCCTGTAGAGCTTGTCCTCTTGAGAGTCCGCCATGCTCGGTTTGTTTTTGGGGGGAAAGAACAAGAGAAAGAGAAAGTTTTGTTTTCAGAGAAACGACAATCACAGCCGCAAAGCCCGCGTGCTAGGCTGCTCAGAGAGAGTGCGGAGAAAACAGGAGGCCTCACTCTTGCTCGCTTTTCTTACACCGAGGCAAAACCACAACGTGTTCGTATGGATTGCCTCATTAACGCGGAATATTTGATCAAATAATCCCTCGAGTGGTCCAGTAATGTCATTGCAAGTTAATTAAAATACTTGTTTCCATTATGAAGGGTCGCATTTTGAAAACCATAAGTCTAGTGGTGATTAAAGGCCGATTCCACCAGCGACATGGTCAACTTTTTGCTAAATATGTTAGTTGATGGTAATCATTTAAAAAAATGTAAACCCTGAAATAGGTATGAACAGCATTATTTGATGGGCACAACTTCGCCTTTGTGACCCATCTGTAATGAATAGACGATCAGGCCCTCGCTGCAGACATCATTAATCGAGTAACGACTTATCGTCCATAACCTGCTGGAACAACGCGTTCACTTTTAGTTAACGTCAGCAATGCAATTTCAATTTTTATTTGAAACTGCAGAAACAGACACAATTAATACAATCATTGTAGCAACTTTATGATCAGAACATATTTCTAGTAGACCACCACTTGGTTACAGTTCCAGGCTGACAATCATTCAGAAAACATATCAAAAGCCCAGTGCAACATTTTCTTAATCATATAAATCTGCATACATGATCCCAATTCTTAAAAATAAATATACACATTTAACGTTTGAATTTTCAATAATGTAAGTATGTATCCTATTTCTTACACAGCACATACATTTTATATTCACTTATGACAAGCGTAAAATATGTGTGAGATCCATTTCTGATGAAAAATGGTTGTTATTAAAGCAGAACGTTTTTGGCTCTAAATTCTTGAGGGGGGGTGGGGTGAAAAAAAATAGCTTTAAATTAAGTGGTGTCTGAACTTATAAATAATGATGTAATGAATGTATTTTTTCTTGAATTTGTGGATAAAATTAAGAAAGACGTTTTTACATATATCCTGGATTGTAAGAAATTAGCCTATGGATACAAAAAGGACAAAACACTGATTAAAACACAGAGATAAAGATAAGCCATTAAAAAAAAAAAACTATTTCTATAGATCACTGAAAATCTAGTAGAGGTCGTTGTGGTTGTTTTGAGGTATTTTGTGTTTTGGCTTGACGATATCAGACCCTGAACAACATTATTGGCCTTGTTATATTGACAATTTCATCATTAGCACAATTTAAAGCACTGAAAATAATGCTTTAAAGTATTGTATGTATATCAAGTATATGCCAGGGGGGTTTCCCAAAGTTAAGGTGGGGTCGTTCAATTTGACAGGGTTGTCTATCAGCACTTGAGGGTGCAGGACGACACAGCGAACCCCCCGTTGGTCTCCCGGAGTTTCTCCTTGTGTCTGGCCTGCACTAGACTGAACACGATGCCCGCCAGCGTCATGCGTCCCTCCATCTTGCCCCCCGGACGTCCGTCCGTGGCAGCGTTGGCCGTCTTGCTGCGCATGGTGCTGATGAAGTAGGTGCGCACCTTGCCCTGGCACTCGCTCACCTGCAAGGGCAGACCATCCGTCAGAGTTCAATCGTGACGCGTCGACCGGGGTCACAGTTCGGCCTGCGTGGAGGTCAAGATAACGGACACCAAATGGACCACTCGATGGCCCCGTTGGTTTTGGTTTTACGGCTGTCATATACGAGGAAATAGTCAGTCAGTAATTCAATCTGTCAGTCATTTAGATTGTTAGTCAGTCACTCAATCAGCGAGTTAATAAGTCAGTCAGTTAGCCAGTTAATTAGTCTTTCATTCAGGTAGTTAGTCCGTGAGGAAGTAAGTTAGTCAGTCAGTGAGTTAATCAGTGCATGAGTAAGTCAGTTAATCACCGAGGGCGTAACTTAGTCAGCCTGTGAGTTATTAAATCAGTCAGTCAGACAGTCAGTCGGTGAGTTAGTCAGCAAGGTAGTAAGTTAGTCAGTTTGTCATTTAGTTATTCAATCAGTGGCAGTAAGTTCATTCAGTGAGTCAGTTCATTTGTCAGTCACTCAGTCACCTGATTAGTCAATGTTCTAGCAGGTCAGTCAGTTATGAGCCAGTTGTTTCGTTAGTTAGTCAGTCAGTTAATCGGTCTATCTTTCAGTTCGCTGGTCATTTAGCTTCAGTTAGTCAGTCAGTTAGCTCGTTTTCCATTTATTTACGATTAAGATTGAGGTGTTTATTTGATAAGTGATTTGATGAAGGCGCGCTTTGTTCCAAACACCAAACCGAGGAATCGTACTGTCGCGTGTGGTAATCGTGTTGTGGTGTTGAAAAAGTCCCACGCTGTCACCTCCAGACCGGAACAATTCGTGCAAGCTCTTCTTTAGCTACGAAGTCCCGCAGACCCTTTACGGGCTTTTGCCTTTTACACGGACGGGGGTTGTCCAGCGGCACTCACCCCCTTGACGAAGATTTCTCCACGCAGCTCCAAGACAAAGCCCCACTCTGCCAGGATCCTGCGGGTGGCCTCGGGCACCTGGATGCGTCCGCTCACCCCCGTGCTGTCCATGCGGCTGGCCAAGTTCACCGTGGACCCCCAGATGTCATACTGCGGTTTGCTGGCACCGATTACGCCCGCCACCACCGGCCCGTGGGCAATGCCTAACGGAGAAATCATTCACCTCAGACATATTCTAGACTGCTGCGGAAGCTTTTTGCCGACTTCTCGTCTGTGGAAACACATGGGAGCCTACGGACAAGGACTTAATTGACTCAATGACGGTGCGCATCTACGGTTCGCTACTTACCGACACGCAGCTGAAAGTCTTTGGCAGAGTGCCTGTTCATCTCCTTCAAAGTCTCTTGCAACGCCAGCGCGAACAGAACCAGTTCGCTCAAGTGATTCCATTCGTCCATAGACGTCTAAATGAGAGTCAGACGCAAGCTCATGGTTGAGAAGGTGAAGGTGGTTAAAAATCAATCAATCGATATAAAGTGTCAAAATGTCTCCCCCTCACCTGTTTGTCTGGCGCTAGACCGGAGGCGGCCATATAGCAGCTCCCTATGGTCTTGATCTTCTCCACATAATGGAAGTACGACTCCTCCAGCAACTATGAAATGGATGTTTTTATTCAAATGTTACAATGTGCCCAGTTTCTAAGCTTTCAAATCCTACTGCAACCCCAAACCTTCAAGGTCCCATGCCATCATTTTTTTTCATAATCTTTGATCTCCTTTTATGACATTTGCAAGATAGTGTGGGTTGGAAATGCCCAGATGCCCTTTTTCAAGCTCTTCTCGTTGGTCTATTACGCCTGGCAATTGAGAGGGCCAGATTGCTCATTAATATTAAATATGTAAATAAGCTCAATAGGGAACGTGAGCTGAAAGGGGGCATGCATGAAAAAAAGAGGGGGGCGGGGGGGGGGGGGGGGGTAGGGGCGCAAACAGACAATGTTCTGCAGGCTGCAGACGGATACTATTGTGTTCAATTGAACGTACCCGGCGCGCGACGTTTACCGCTCGCGCACATTTGGCCGACAATGACCGCTATTCCATCAACAGTTCCATTATGAATTATAAATATAGTTAAGCATTGTTGGGAAACACAATATACTGCATGTAGAGTTTATGGCCTGTATTTGCATGGCTTGGCGGCGGCTGAGACTCGCTGGCTTAAAACTCAGAAATGCCGTGTTGCCGTTCAGCTGAGTTGAGTGGGTGGATACCAACAACCAAGCGGGTAGGTACTTGAATATTAATATTGTGACGGAACTACGTCACAACGACGGCAATTTCCAACCCGCCCTACGCAAACCTTATGCTGTTTATTGCCTTTTGCATTCAATTGACAAACTGCAAAGATGTCAAACTTAAACCACGTCACGGACTCCTTTTGACCTGTTATGCATAAAACTGTAGGAAAAAAAGGATTTTGATGGCATGGGAGCTATAATTATAACCACCATAAACCTAACAGTAACTCTAACCCTAATCACTTCCATCCTAACCCTAACCCTAAACCAACCTAACCATAACCCAACCTTAAACCTGAAATCTTACCCTTTCCCTGACCCCCCCAACCGAATCTAACCTAACCTACTCAACCCAACCTCACCCAAAGACCAATCGAACTCTGAAACCGAAACATTGACCTAACCTAATCTTAACCTTAAGTCCAACTCCAACCTTAACCCAGATCCTAAATCATAACCATAAGGCTATAGCTAACCTAGCTCTAAACCCAACCCCAAGTCTATAAAATCTATGTTTCATTCATATTTTGCAGTGTCTGGAACGGATTAATTGGATTTACATTATTTCCTATGGGAAATATTGCTGTGAATTTTGTGCGATTCGGTTTTAGACAGACTTTCTGGAACGGATTCATCATCAAAACCGAGGTTCCACTGTATTGAAAAAAATGGCCCAGTTTATTATTTTCTCCAACTAATATTCTATTATTGTTACAGTTTTTGTTTTCTTGCTGTTGTTATTCGCGTAAGTCAACTAAACGTTGCTGTTGACTACACTCAGTCCTTGTGTGTCAGTGTTCCTTCCGAGCCAAAGATATTGCACAATCACCAGTGGGTCACACCTCATTTTAACCGTACCCCCGAACCCGAACTTCATCTCACACTTACCTCATCAAAAGCAGCTATGATTTCGTTGAGCAGTCGGAGGCAGTCCACGCCTTCATGTCTGACCTCCTTTTGTTCAAAGTACTCATTAAATCCAGCAATAGATGCAAACATCACTCCCACCTCGTCATAGGACTGGGAGTAAAGCTCCTGCAAAGAAAATATGATTCTTAATTACCCGGATAGCACATCAATTTCAACACATAATACAGCGAACCCCCGTTGAGCGAGGGGGATATGTTCCAGACCCACCCGCAGTCAGTGTTGGGGAGTAACTAATTACATGTAACGAGATTAGATCATTTAATTACAAAATCGATGTAAATGTAGTATATGTGTATTCTGCTGCAGTCTCAACAACATCCCCCCCCCAAAATATAACCTTTAAGTGCCACCTTGTGCTGCAATCTATTAGTTGGAGAGTTTGAAAAGGTTAAGACTCATAGTTACACTTCGCACGAACCTCATCGTTCTTGCTGCGGTCCAAGAAGTGTCGGGCCACATGCACCGGCAGAATATTGTGCAGGAGACATTCATTGTGCTCCCGCAACTCCCTCATGTCCTCCACTTCCCGTTGAGCCTGCAGACGCCACAGAAAGTCCTGCCTGGCGGTGGCTTCCCACTGGAAAACAAATACTGTCTGACTCTCGCCATTCATTTGGAGAAATATCGGACATGCAGAAGTCATTACCTGACGTCCGTTGTAGAAGACCGCGACAATGAACATGACCAAGAGAAGGATGGCGATCCCTTTTCTCCTCACATAGTGAGACCTGTGCATGTGTAGAAAAGAAAAAGGAAAAACAAAAAATCTACTTTGGTACACTGGCACAATGTAAAAGGATCCAGTAGCTGTAGCAAAAGAAAACACTTGTATTTATTCGAACCCTTTACCTCAGAACTCTGCGGAAGGTGTGCTCACCGCTAATCCGCCATGCTGCCCGGAATAATAATTTAACATACTGTATTCAATTTAGTGCAGTACGATGACACAACAATCACAGCAAATCACTCACAGCGACGCCTGTTTATCGAGGTGAATATATTCCGGACCCACCCACAAAAATCTCCAATATATTTCATGTCAAAACATTTTCATGAAAAGTTTTACCCCTCCCACGCGCTTTAAACACAAACTTATTGGAGCACACTTAAATCGATTAAGACACATTTTCAAACACATCCTAAACGTATTCGAACACACAAAAACTGCAAGCATAACATGTATAGACAGTACGACAGCAGTCCCTCGTTTATCGCGGGGGTTACGTTCAAGACCACCTCCGCGATAGACAAAATCCAGGCGTGCCAGTGTGTTTAGCCATGACTGTATTGTCTATATATTTGTATGTATATTTGTATCACATTAGTTTCGCATTTATCAAATAGAAATCATTTTGGTAATCGCAATTGACCTCAAACAACAAATGTTTAGTCTGACTGAATGTCAGACAGTCAGGGGGGGGAAAAAAAGCCTGTGTCTTCGAATACAAAAAGTGTTTTTAGCCATGACTGTATGAGGGGAACACTGAATTGCAGAAATACTTTGTATAAATACAAACAACATGTATCCCAATGGACATGCTTATCCTTACAAAATACACAAATTAGATTGAGATCCCATTTTTGGCCCATGTTGCTATCAAAAAATGGTCATAGACACACAAAACGTACAGTTACTATTATACGAAGCAATCAGGTGTGACCTGCGCGGCATGTCGTGGCTTGCGAGAGAGACGAAGGCCAGATGGATGAAGTAGGAGTAGAAGGCCACGGCCAGCAACAGCACGGCCAGCTTCAGCAGGGAGTTGAGACGAAGAAACACGGCGCACGTCACCATGGCGATCACGCCGCTCAGCACAAACACCTGTGCGAGGGAAAGAGGCGATATTTAAACTGAAATGAATACAAGTTTGGACTTACCTGTACTCAAAATGTACAAATTTGGATGTCTACCTCTGGGTAAGAACACACAGTGAGTGAACGTGAAGCTATGTTGATCTTTTCCATCTCAGTAGCCTCTTCTGTGTCTGTCAGAATGCACCATAACTGCATTCGTACAAAAACAAAAACAAAAAACACACAAAGACAAAGTACAGTAAATGACGACCTCTTGGATTTCTATTATGACATTACTGTACATATTTTTTATATTTTATTCCATTTTTTTTTAGCTTATTTCAAACTTAAATATTTAGTTTTGGGATTTTTGCCGTGGTCTATAATCCACATGTTCATCGAATATGAGCTGTAGATATTTTATTATTGACCAGCATGCGCACTGAATGAGTTTTACCCAAAAAAGTCTCTATTCTTATAGTTGAAGCATCTGCTGCAGTTTTAGGTGGGCTCTCACAATGTCTGTAGCAGCTAAGCCAAAGTTGATGACCACAGCGGTGAGGGTGAGCGTGTTTCGAGCGCTGTTGTTCTCGTGGATCCAGCAGCAGAACTGCTGCAGTGTGGCGGGGCTCCACTTGAACTCCTCGGCGAGGACCAATAGCAGCAGCAGTGCGTAGGTGAGCAAAAACAGGGAAAACTGGAGGATGGCTGGAAACAGCCTGGAGACAGCGGATGGAAACATTTTGACCATATGAATGAATTTCAAGTGCGAAGAAAGTTGGCAATTGCCTACCTTGGTGCCGGGATGAGGGCCTGGGCGGCCACGACAAAGAGGAGCATGATGAAGGAGCTCAGCATGTTGGAGTTGAACATTTCGTCTCTCATCTGGGAAAACTATGTCATTCACAAAAGAGGATTGCATGTCAAACACAATTTTTCCAAGACATTTACCATACATACGGTACACTATGAACTCAAGAGCCCAGGAACCCGCAAACTGTTCCCATGGAAGCAATTTGATGACTAGACGTCCCTCTCTCTGGCTACACCGAGACATTCCCAATTTCTAGGTCTTCCCGGAAGTCTCGCGCTGGTGCGACATGCTTGGAACACCTCCACAGGGAGGTATGGGGTAGCAGCACCTACAGACACCCTGTGAAGGGAACTCATTTCGAATGCTTGTATTTGCAACCTTGTCCTTTCAGTAACCCCCCAAAGCTGGGAACATCAACACGACACTCCAATACGGCATCTGCGTTACGACGAACGCTGCCCCATAGTCTTTCGATCTTAAAACAAGAAGCATTGCCGTCGAAATCTCCTGCCATACCTTGTCCTCAATGTGTGTGTCCTTGAACACCAGAGAGAGAGGAGTGATGTGTTCCTTATGCATACGCTCACTGCTGCGAACTGCGATGGCGTGTTTGATGCGTTCGTTGATCTCCTTGGAGGTGGACGGCCATATGTTGGGCAGTGACCCATTTGTAAACGATGCCAAGATCTACAAACACATGTGAGATCGATCAAATTGATGGAGGGAGGACAGCGAGACCAGCAGTGCTGGAATTAGAACCTACACTATTCATGTCAATGGCACTTCCAAAAGGAATTTCGTGGGCTCGACTTGTTTTCTGGACTTTGTGAGACTCATTGTGGTCGTCTTTATGTCTGTCCTCTTGATGACAAATGAGAAAGGTGTCGATGTTGTGTCGCTGAAGGAACTCGTTCCTGTCAGCTCCACGTCCGTCCTCTGTCTTGTAGGTGCCTTCGAGGCAGTCCAGGGTAGCCTTGGAGATGTGGATCCGCCTGTTGGCGGCAAGAACGTCATCGGTGAGCTGTTGTAATTCGAAAGAATCCTTTCCAATTGCACTTGTATGCAGTAACACAGTAAACCGCTAACCCTGGTATCCCGCCTGCCTCCAGCATGTTGGCAATCCCCACATCCCAGGACCAAACGTCAAACTGCCATTTCTGGAGACCCAGCACCCCACACAGGACAGAGCCTGAATGGATGCCAATCCTCATGTCCATGTTAAAGTTGAGCTTCTTCCGGACAGCCCTGACGTCGGAGAGATGGAACGTGATCAGACTTGTTTCAGTAGCAACAGTAAGTGACCAACAACCCAATATACGCGGGCTAACCGTATGGTGTTGATCATAGCCAGCCCCATTTCGACACAGTGACGGGCATGGGCACGCTGAGGTTCTGGGACCCCGGATACACAATAGTAACAGTCCCCAAGTATCTTTATTCGCATGCACTGGTGCTCCTGTAACACAGAAAAGACCAAGACAACTATGTAAATGGAAATGAAACATCAGGAAACCTGTGCTCAGGTTCGTACCTCGGCCAAACGGTCAAAGCGTCCAAAGAGCTCATTGAGTGTTCGAACCAAATCCTGAGCTGACAAGTTCATGGATAACAGAGTAAAGCCCTTAATGTCTGCAAAAAGGATGCTGCAGAAAAGAGAAACCAACAACAATTCGGGATATAACAGATGGTAACCACGTTGGAAATCAGGTTCTACATTTATAGACAACCAATATATTCTTAATTAAATTAAATATTTGCGCTTACCTGACGTTTTTGTACTGGTGAATGTAAATCTTGTGAAACTCTTGAGGATTTAGCTCGTCTTCCAACGAGCTCATGTCAGCGATCATTTCCAAGGCTACAAACCGTGGTAAGATGGACAAAACCAGACGCTCCTATTGTAGAGAAATGTTAAAGATAATCAAGGTCAAATATCATCACATTTTAACCGGCTAGGGTTGCTTAAAAGTGGTTTGTCTAATGCCATCATCCTACCTGTCGCTGGTTCTCCTGCTCGAGTTTGAGGCGACCTTCTATACAACGGCGCGTTTCTAGGAACACCTGTCGCTGTGAATGATCTGTCAGGTAGTGAATGAAGAAGCCAGCGGTGTTCATACCCAGGTACAGAAGACCTTTGGCAAAAACCTGCAACCAAGAATGTTTCACTCCCTTTACCCAGCAATGGCCAAAGTATGAAGAATAAGGGTATAACACTTCAAGAATACTTCCCTTACCTTTCTCAAAAGGACTATATCGTTGTGGTAGCATACGATCTCCACTAGAAGATGCAACGCCGATGTCAGCGAACCCGCGCACATGGCCCACACAAGAGGTAACGGCAGCAGCGTGTATGTGGCAAACAACGTGAACAGAAGGTACCATGACGGGTCTTTCTCCAGCCCGTATACCAGTCCTCCCAGTACTTGTGTGGTTTGCGACAGCCAGCTGGCTAGGCCGGCGTAATGAAGCCACCTTGGTGACATGCTGTCTTTAAAGGTTAGCACGACAATGCACAGCGCTACGGCAAACACCATGAACGCGCACGTCAAGCAGCCTCGTAGGGGTTCGGTGACCTCCTCAGGTGCCAAAGCCAGGTATAGAACCAGGATCTGCAGCTTGGCCATAGCGTCGATCACATTGGTGATGGCTAAGGAGTTACGTCTTTGGTGAGAAGAGTGTTGTTGGTAGAGTTTCTCCAGGTCCCTGGACTTGAAGGTGTGCCTCAGAGTAGGTATGTAGATACCGTGAATACTCCGTCCCCAGTGCACAAAGAAGTCGGCATCGCTTGCGTATTCGTTCCCGCCTGAGCCTCCTATACTCTGGCTCATGGAGCCACGGAGGTGGGAAGGCTGGACTCGGATTGTGGAGGAGCGCCGCTTGACTCCACGTGACGCCTTACTGCGAATCTGGCGGTTAATTTCTTCCATATAGGCATCTGTCACAAAGATTTTCTGAGCCGGCTCCACACCGACCTGTCACACCGAATAACAACACGCTGATTAATTCTTGCAAGAACCCGAGGACAATTATGGGAATAATCATTCACCTGAGCGCTGAGTTCCTGTTGGATGATGATGTGCTTTACAGCGTTCTGCCACAGCATCTTTTTACGCCGCAGCCCCGGGGACAGGGTGGCGGTCAGGCAGGGCGGCTCACACAGTTCCATTGGCGAGACCTGTGTTGTCTCTGAAAACGTCACCATGGCAGGGTACTTGGCTTCAGCTCTTGGCGTCAGATCCAATGAAGACGGTGGCCTGGATGAGGCAGGAGAAGTTTGAGTACAAGGAAACAATGTAGTACTCGTTCTTTTACTCGTCATGCTTTTGGGTGAGAAAACTGCCTGTCATTCAGTCACAAGGCATAGAGTCCATTGACACTCATGGTCTTCAATTGCCTTGACATTCTGTTCATGTTTTGGTATGTTCCACCTGTGCATTCTATACAGAATGAGTTACTTGGGGGATAGGAAACAATTTGTTAAACTAGAAATCTGCTGCTGCTCTATGTGTTTGGACATTGTCTGTTGAGTCCCTCAATATATTTAATATATTATCAGAGCGAGGCAGAATATAATTAAAAGGGATTGTTTAACTTGAAAAAAGCCAACGTGAAAAGTATAATAAGATTTTGTATATCTATATGCAGGGTAGCCCTATGCATCACTCTCAACAACGATTTGAAGCAATGTCCAAACATGAAGCAGTTCAATATGAAGTAACAAAATAGAAAAGCAGGATATAGCAATGCCCTGCTTTCACACGGTGATAACCGAGTGTGCAGAAGACCAGATTGGACCACCTGGTTGAGTCCACATGCTGCCGCAAGCTTTTGGCCAGATTTAGACTTGGGCTGGCTAATGCCCCTGAGTTATACTCCTCCGGGTGGTTCTGGCTCAAGATGTGAACTGTCCTCGCCCATGACTCACTGAAGGTACATTGTCACCAGTCCGATTCCCACACAATCCCTGAATACAACTTGAAATTGGAATAAACCACAACACTCCTACGGTCTTCCGGAAGGCTATATCTTGGTTTCAAGGTGTAAGGGTGACTGAAAACAAATGTGGCGCCTCAAAATCAGGCTAAACTAGAATACTCCTACAGTGTTTGGGTATATCTCAGTTTCAGGATGTACTGTATACCAGAACACTCCTCCATAACTGGGATATACCTGGATCTGGTTTATCCCGATTCCAGAGCGTGTGTTATTACAGTAGAGAATCACCTGACAGAGTGTAGGACAGTGTGTTCGTTCACTTTGTGAAGCTTAATTCCAATGTAAAATTGTTAGCTAGCTGATGTATCTGTAAGAGACATATTTGTTTTGGGATACACTTCTAGTTTGAAGACAGTTTAACACAAATCACCAAAGTCCTCAAACTGACCTATACGGTTTTGCATTTGGTGTATCCACCCCTCATGTTCAGTGTTAGCCGTGAAATAGGCAGCCAGACCATCACAATCCATTTTTCCAGATTCCGCTGCATAGGATCCGTACAGAGACTGGAAAATTCAGCCACAATCCAGGAAATGGAAAAAAACGACGTTCGTGTCATTCCACAGACAAAACAAGGGACCTTATCCAAAAGTGACAATAAAATGGAGGACAAACTTGCAGTCAAGATGCAATATGCGGAGTTGTTCTGGCAGGATTGTAGTTCACCACCTGTTTTGAAAGGAAGTCCATAACTGTCAGGAAGCAGAGCAGCAGCGATGAGGAGTGTAAAGAGGATTTTCTCTGGTCTGCAAAGCTCAGGTCTCTGGTGCCAGGACAACGCTCTCTCTCTCTTTCTCCACAGCCAAGCCAGCCAAATCTATTCAAAGCTGCACTGCCAATGGGGTCCTGTGTAGTAAGAAACATGTCAAAAAAAGATAAATCATTTAATATAGGGCCAGAGGTGTTGGTTTGTCCAACTGCTGAGAGTACGGGTATTTTTTCCCCCTGTTTAAGTAAAGCATTCATTTGAGAGGAAGCAGCAATTCCAATGAAGTTCAAACAATTTTATTGTTTTTTTTGTTGGTTTTGAACCTGTGCTGATAACAACATGGATGATTGTTTTCGTCTTTGGCCTGGAGGACACGACGTCCATGATTTCCAAAAACAATTTGAAATGTGAACTCGTCAGACCACAGCACACTTTTCCGCTTTGCGTCAGTCCATCTCAGATGAGCTCGGGTCCAGAGAAGCCGGCTGGTTGTTTTTCTGCCTATTGTTGATACTGTATGTGGCTTTCACTTTACATGGTAGAGTTTTAACTTGCATTTGTAGTTGTAGCGACCAATTGTGTTAACTGACGATGGTTTTCTGAAGTGTTCCTGAGCCCATGTCCAGGCAATAACCTTTACACAAAGATGCCGGGTTTGAATGCAGTGGCGCCTGAGGGATCGAAGGTCAACGGGCATTCAGTGTAGCTTTTCGGTCTTGCCGCTTACATGCAGAGATTTCTCCAGATTCTCTGCATCTTTTAATGTTATTAAGGACTGTAGATGATGAAATCTCTAAATTCCTTGCAATTGTACATTGAGAAACATTGCTCTTAACCTGCTGGATTATTTGCTCTTGCAGTTGTTCACAAAGTGGTGAATCTCGCCCCATCCTTGCTTGTGAACAACTGAGCCTTCCTGTGTTGCTCCCTTTATGACACTCACCCGTTTCCAATGAACATGTTAACCTGTGGAATGTTCCAAACAGGTGTATTCTGAGCATTCCTCAACTTTTCCAGTTTTTTGTTGCATGTATTAAAGCGGAGGACAACATTTGAGGAAATAAGGTACTTTTAAAGTTTAAAACTATTCGTTTTTTCAATGTGATTTTGACCAACATACTTTTCCTAATTATTGGTTTGACTTTATCGCAACAAGGACTCGGGGAAAGACAGTGCACTATGATCTCTGTTGACTGTAAGCTGGTTTCAGTGCAACGCCGACAAAGCCTCTGTAAGGCTGATCCAACGGGTTCCCATCTGTCCCAACGTGACAATGTACACAGCTACTCGGGATGGCTGAGAAGCATATAGCTAAAAATAGACTCAGAGCTGGCCTTAAGGCAATTAGCCTGATTACAGCCACAGCCATGTTGGCATTACAGTTGGAAAGGGTGTGCAAAACCTACAGTGGTGCTCATAAGTTGACATACCTTTGCGGAATTTGTTAAATATTGACAATTTTTCAGAAAATATGACTGAGGACAGAACAGGGACCATCTTATTCTATTCTTTATTGCTGTGTTTTGTTTAATGATTGCACTATTCTGAAATAACTTAGTTTAATTTAATGTTAGTCTTACTGCATATTGTTTATGTTCTGAAATGAGAACAATACATCCATTTTCTACACCGCTTCTCCTCACTACGGTCGTGGGCGTGCTGGACCCTATGCCAGCAGCTAACTGCGGACAGGAGGCGGGATACACCCTAAACTGGTTGCCAGCCAATCGCAGGGCACATATAAACAAACAACCATTCACACCTACGAACAATAGAGTCTTCAATTAACCTACCATGCATGTTTTTGGGATGTGGGAGGAAACCGGAGTACTCGGAGAAAACCCAAGCAGACACGGGGAGAACATGCCAACTCACACAGGCGATGCCAGATTTGAACCTGGGTCCTCAGAATTGTGAGGCGGATGTGCTAACCAGTCGTTCGCCGTGCCGCCTGAGAGAATTACAGTCGTGTTTTATTGTGATACTTGCCGTTTTTAGAACCGCATGAGCCGGATGAAGTGCTCCGGCTGTATGTGGCCCACAGGCCTTGGTTCCTCACCCTGGAAACTTGGCAAGCCCTGGAAGCTACTTAGTACTGAGACAAATGTCTTTGGCTGCGTGCTAATTAGCTCACTGTCAAACAGACTGACACTTTGTGAGTCCTGCTGAGCGTTGTGCTTTTTAATTTGTCTTTGGTTGTGTAATTAAGGCCAAAGATGCCATTGTATTGTCATTGGGGGCATTGTACACAAAATGCACACAAACTCAGAACTGTGCAGCGGATGTGCTAAACACTTGGCACCACGCTGCCCTGCAGTAAAGTCACTATGATCACAGTAACTATTTGTATGAAAAAAATTTGTAGGCCATTAAATATAAAACACTCAAATGAAAAAAGTATGAGGTGGCGCGCATAGGTCAAAAATAACATTTTCCTCTCATAGAAAAAAAAAAAAATCTCACTTTTTGTCACTTCGGTTTATTTATGTATTTATTTTTTTGCGTATTAGAGGTGTTTTGGATCCCTCTCTGACACCTCAGGTAGGAAAGCGGTAAGTGAGCGCGCGTACAACGCCGCAGCAGCATCGTAAACGGAGACGCCTGTTTCACACTAAAGAACACGTCCGGCGGTATCCTCCTGACTCACTGCTGCCATCAAGTGGAGGGAAAAAAACAGCACTCTCGCGCCGGTCATTAGAATTGAATAATAAAACTGAATAGATATGATGTACACGTTACGTTCATGCTTTGACCGTGTTCTGCACGAAAAACACTGTGTTTTGTGAAGGGACTTATGTATGTGAGTTAGCTGCATTTATTCAAATTAGCTCCTGTCTAAGTAGTGGTGGACTGACTCATATTTACCAGTGAGCAAGAAACACAGCTGTGCAGTTGTGTGGCTTGCTGATTTTTTTCCCCCTTCAATACTTTCCCGCTGTTGTAAAGCCAAATTTATCGTCGAGCAGTGGCTGTGGATCTCTGGTTAATTGTCTTCATTTAATGGTGAGTAGTAAATGTTGAGAATGGTTGAGATAGTTCAGTGTTCGTAGTGGTGATAAGATAACATGAGTTTGCTTCGTGACAGTATATTAATGACATTTTATCGTCGTTTTCATGACGCGAGTTCTGTTGGCGGATAAAGCAACGCGATAATTCGTTAAAAAAAAATAATAAAATGTGGAAATGTAAACAAAAACGACGAGCCAAACATGGCTACACATTTACTATACAGTACTAGCTAGTTTCAATTGGCAATTTCTGTCAGAATACCTGAACCGTATCAACGTTGTAATGCGTCAGCGAAAATATATATGTACGATAGATATTCTCATGTTCTTATTGGCATGTTTACGTAGTCGTCTAATTTTGGCTTCCCCACAACTTCCACAGGCCAAGCGACATCCCGCGGTTTTCCTGAGTGTCCAAGCCGGGGTGAAGCGTCAGTCAGGCGGCCGAGTGTGTCTCCTCTTCTCGCCTCTGTGACGCTGGAAGTGCACCGCCATCTAGTGTCTGACATCCAGCATGACAGGTGAGCAATAATACCAAACTCAAGCCACAAGGTCAGCTCTCCATCACTCACCATTACAGCACTTCACGATGTGAAATACAGTACAGCACAGTAGTGTAGTGGCCACGCACATCTTCCTCACAGTTCTGAGGAGGGCATCAAATCCGGGCTCAGAAGAAACCGGAGTGCCCGGAGTAAAGCCACGCAGGCACGGGGGAGAACATGAACATGCAAACTCCACACAGGCGGGGGGATTCAACCCCGGTCCTCAGAACTGTGAGGCAGACGCTCTAACCAGTCGTCCACCGTGCCGTGCAACTTGAAATAACAACCTGAAAATACATTAGTAAGATGTAAAATATATATATTTTTAAAAACAATAGCATTTCAAAAACAACAAATAAGTCAGAATTTTTAGAGGCAGAAGCTGCCAGAAAGTACGAGCAGTATTTTATGCTGGAAAATCCTGCATAAGGACTTGCGATTGAAAAAATATTGAGCAGGTTTACAATTATAATTGATGATCGGTATGCAAATGCAAAAGCCACTGACTCCGTGCATTCACTTGGCCGTGGGTGTGCGCACCCTCCTGTCTTTTGTCTCTCCCTGGTCCAGAGTGACACTTGGACCGGATAGAGAGGCCCATTGTGTCAGTGAGATGTTTATCAATGAGACACAGAGAAAGTGCTGAGAGAGAGAGCGAGCGCAAAGCTGTCAGGCTAATCGCTAATCTCTCCTGTTAATACCGTCATCCGGCGTATGTGGTGAATATTAATGACTTAGGGGACGTCGGCACAGCCGTGGTTTTCTTGCTTTAATCCGGAACTGGGTTGCTGTGTATCTGTTGCGCGTTTGTTTGGCTGTCATGCCCTTGCCCGTGCCCGTGCCCATCGACGTCCCGGCCTCTCAGAGGCTGGCACTGGACTGTCGCACCCTTCTCGACCATCGTGTTGGCAAGGGTAAGTGTTGAGTTCAACATCTGCTTCGCAGCATTGGTTTCCTGCATTATTGCATTTTAAGACTTGGATTGGAAGGAGTTTTCCTGTTTAAAGGGATCATACCATATTTCCTCAAGTTGTGACCACTCCTCGAATTGCCATGCCTCGGTTAGTCACTAGGTGCAACATCCATTTGATTGAATGAATGCCACACCACAAATTGTTGGCTCCTTTTGTGCCTTGAGGAATAGAAATTTCAGGTGGCTGTAACTCCTGTTACACTCTGTTTTTAGTAACGTATGAACGGTTGTCCCAAAAGCATAAGAAAAGTTTACCATTGTATCCATCCATCCATTTTCTGTACCTCACAAGGGTCGCGGGCGTGCTGGAGCCTATCCCAGCTATTGTCGGTCCTCTGAACTGCGAGGCAGATGTGCTAACCAGTTGCCGCCGATTACCATTTTATAATAAAAGTAAAATAAAATAAAACTACTCACCATTTGAAGACAGGCTATTTAAGAGGAAGCAGGCAAACTACTGTATCATGAAAAAGAAAATAGAAGAATTCAACTACTACGAGTTGAATTCGTTCCGGGACCATGCTCGTAACTGAAATCACTTGTATCTCAAATCAACGGCCCCCGTTGCAATGAATGGAAATTCCATTAATTGGTTCCAACCCCTGTTATATGTTTTAACTCCTTAACTGGCAGCCGTTTTCAAACCAGACGTCCCCATTTTTCCATATTGTTCGTCAGTCACTCTATGAGCAACATCATCATTTCTCACGATTGCGACACACTTTCTGCTACCTACTGCGACACATACTCTGTTTATACCATGCATATGCACACTCTGTTTGCATGTGAGGTGCCTAAACTTGTCCAACTTCTGTGCTGGCATTTCTCTCCCTCATCATAATCAACGTGACAAGCGGAGATTCACCGCCTAATCTTTATCTTCTACTCAAAAGCTGTGCCGAGCTCGAGTCCAAAGCGATGCAACGCTGCCATCTACCGTGTTTTCGTAGTCATTGCAGTTGGTTACAAACCTGAATTTCACAGACAAACTGGGTGAGACCCTCTTCCACGTCGCCTACTGGTCGAAAAACGTAAATGAATGCGTACGTCAGTGGCAGTAAAGTAAACCTGCATGGGAGTGACTTAGTTAATTCCACTGAATCTCTTCCGGTATACCTCATTGGTACGCGGTACTACACAGAAGCCATGCAACTCTAAATTTGGACTTGCCTGTATACAGTGAAAACAGCATGGGTTAACTGAAAGCCATATTATTCTAAACATAAGAATGCATTTGTTCAAGTAAATAACCAGCAGTCTAATAAATGTCATAATAAACTGTTGCCGGGTCCTCTGCAGTTTTGTAGATAATTACTCCCAGGCACCATGGAAGAACTGCTACACTTTTATTTGTGCTGTCTTAAATAATCACAAATTGTTTGCAGTTTATTAGCATTTTAACAAGGCTGTGTGTGACAAAAACACAGACATTTTAGGACTCTGTTTCCATGGTGGGCTAAACCAAAGACGTGAGGGTGAGGGTAAGTGAAACAAAAGCCGGAAGCATGGTGGGGATTGATGATGGCGGGGTGGGGGGTGGGGACGGCACGAGTCAAGGAGATTGCGTGGGCATGAGGTCTTCTGACGTGCTATCCAAGTTTCACCCCCTGCTGTAGCCCATCTGCAAGGTGTGTGGTCACATTTTTTATTTATTTTTTTGCTGACGACAAACAGGAGACTCCAAGGTCATCCCAGCATGCTTCTCTGTGACGTTGCCTACCAGCCCCACTTTTGTGTGTGCGTGCGTGCGTGCGTGTGCGTGTAATTCATGGCATCGATACAGCCTCTGCACCAGTCACCGTGCGCGTTACTACGCCTTTTAGCTCCAAGCACACGAGCATGCATGCAGGCATTAATCCCCAAGCGTGTGTGTGTATGTGTGCGTTTGCATGTGTGTGTGTTCGTGCTCTTGGCACAGCCGTGTGTGTGTAAGTGCGAGCGCACAAGTGAGTGAACCTGAGCAAACACGAGCAGCGGCGGCAGCGGCAGCAGCGGCGGCGACGGCTCTCCAGCGTCACGTTCGATGTACGGTAAGAATAACCGATGTTTTCGTCAATTGCTGGAAATGTGAGGGATTCAAAACCGTGCCAGCCGGTTTGTCTGCATTCCTCAAACACGCTCGCTCGTAGCGCACACGCGTGAGTTTCAGGTCACGGGACCGCCGTCTCTCACAAGGATTGTATGTTGAATAAGTAGCTTTAAAGAAGACCCTGTTTTGGAGATGTATATATTCGGTAATGATGTTTGATTTCCATGCCTGCTCGTCAATTTTGTCCGTTGTGGCCACTTTGCTTTCCCCAGCGTTTGCATTGTGGTCAGCTAAACTATTATGCGCGTAGTACTCGACTGCGGGTTTCAGCCAAGAAGCATGTGGTGCTGCTGTGTTTTTCTAACTGCCGTTTAATGGCGTGTCAGGTTTCTTGGCTACTGCATCTTTCCAACAACGAAATTTAATTGGGCAAGGCATCCGTCTCCTTTGAAAGGTTTACCGTCCTACTAAAACGTTGCCGTCCGAGTGCGTTCCGGGACGGCGGTTGACGTCCAAGTTCTTCTAAATTTGAAAACTAAACTTTCCTATAGGATGTAATGTAAAGTGAATTAATGTCACAGCCCCAAACTAAGCTGTCTTAACTGGAAAGTATTAAGTACCTTTTTCACACTCCTTACTGTTACGAAAGCGTGAAAAGAGTTTCACTACTGACTGAGTTTAACTACTAATAAAACTAAAATAAAGTAAAACTACTCAGCATAAAAGACAGACGAATAGACAGTGAGCAGGAAGGTGTGATGGCTCGTTTTCAGCTTCTGTTATGGCTCATTGGAGGTGGGCTAATGCAGACCTCCTTCAGAGGAAAGCTTTTTAAATTTTTTTTTACATTTTATTTATTTATTTATTTTTTTAAATGGAGATCTCAGTTAAGCCACAATGCATACATGCACAGAAGTGATGCGCACTAAGTCAAGATGGCGGCAGCCGTAAACAACAAAACTGGCAGCGTTGCAGCTCTTGTCCGAATAAAGTAAGAAGTATGTTATTATTTGATTCTTTTTGATTCAAATGCAAAAATTATGCTCTATTGTGTGAAAATTCCAAAATGTGTTAGAGCATTTGTGTAAAGAGCCAGTGCGCGTATGTACAGTATTTGCGTGAGTGCGATGTCACTTCAGTTTGTGCTAGCATGTTAGTTATGCTACCAATGTAGCTAATACGTTTAATGAGCCTCGTGTGAAGGTAGGTGGTTTGTTTGTGTTGAATCATTTGTGTACTGCATACAATCGTTTAAGCAACATGGGTTCATGATTGTGTAGATGTCATTGCTTTATGATCCTCTCAATTCTTAGTGATTTGACGCCATCTTGTGGTATCTCTATGCAATTTCAAACCCTTTTTGAGGGGGCGAGCAATTATTCACATTTTTTTTTTGTTAAGCTATTCGTGGCAGGGCTTGGTCCTTAACCTTGCAAATAGCACTGGTTAACTCTACTGCGGGAAGGAAGGAATAGCCTGACAGGCACTGGAACTAATAAGTGTTAGCATTAACATTAACTTGATAAAATTAGTAGGCGTCAAAGGTAAGTTGCTTTTTCTATGGTTATCATCAGACGTTTCCTGTTTTCCTCACTAGTATCCTTCGGTGATGTTATCAGAAAAAAACAAAGAAAAAGGTAGGGGGTAAGCATGTAACTGTGCTGTGTCCTTTGGAAACGGTGCGTTCCTAACCTAGTTTCTGGTTGGTTGTGATTCATAATGTGTCAGCTTGGCCATGTGTCAATGGGATTTGTGTGTGTGTGTGTGTGTTGTCTCTCTGCCACCCTCTCCGGATGAAATCTGTCCCTCGAAAAGTGTACGATAAATTGCCCTTGGCAACGCGGGCTGTAGATTTGAAGTGTGCTCGGCAGATCGCTCACAGTCGTTTTAAGTATCGCATGGACGGCGACAGAATGTCTCATTTCATCCCTCGATGTCGGTTTGGCCTCGCTCGCCACTTCCCAGCATCACCACCATCATCACCCTCATCAGCAGCATCATCATCATCATCTGGCCTTTCAATCGCTTTCGAGCTTTCCACAACTCTTACTGTGCCATCTTGCGTCTGTTGAAGGAGCCCTTTTTTTGTACCAGAGGGAAAGTATGATGACGAGCGTAGAACCAGAAATGAAACTGAAAGATGACTTTCCACATCAAGTTCCAGGATCCTTTAGTTCTGGATACTTGTAGCCTCCTTAATTTACCCTGAAACATGCAATGTTACCTCTAAAAATTCCCAATTCTGAGGGTAGTAACGTACTATTAATGTGACGTAGGTCAGTGTACTGGCTACTCCGTTACAAACAAATGATGGAATCTGTCACGTGTGGGGAGTAGCTGGACCCAAGAGGAGGCGGAGGCAGATGTAAAATGATGAACAGTTTCTTGAGGAAAGGTTATGGAGGTGGTCCTGGATGTGTTGGCAGGCGGCGGCGCGGCAGACAGTGGACAGAACAGGCGGCTGGCTTGGTGGCAGGAATGACGTGGGTCAGGGACACAGGGGAGCACTGGGAACGAGGAGACACAAGAGCGGACAAGGGAAGCGAGGAACAGTATAGCGTACTTGACATAAGGTAGCCCGTGGTACCGCTAGGAGATGCTGCAATACTTTGGTGAAGATTTCCAGGAACAGGCGGGCTTATATACACCGGTGGTGATGAGGCTGATTGAAGACAGGTGCTGAAAACAGAGAGGGGAGGGGGGAGGGAGAGCACACAAAGCGCCCCCCTGGCTCCAATAATGGAACTGCAGGGCAGTGTATGACAGAATCGTTGTAAAAAGTGACAAAACTAATTGATGCCCCACCCACAATGTTTATAATTACTGATATTATTATTTTACGTTTTGTTACGCCTTATCAAGGTTAATCGTGAATTCACAATGTATTGTATTGATTGTAGTTGGCTTTCTTTTTACACTTGCGTGACAGGAAAGAATATATACAACATTTTGTATGCTTGAGAAAGGTTTTGCTCTTTTTGCAAAGCATTTAGATTAACGGTTGTGTTAACAAGTGCCTTGTATGTTTATTTTATTTTTTTTCACTTCAGCCGAGTATTCCCCTTATGCTCCTACCCGCCCTAAATTTTTTTTATCCTAATGGGAGGAAGTTAATCTTGCATCCCGGGGGAAATGGACGGTGTAATCTGTTAATGTTGCCAGGCCATTATTGGGGAGATAGCGACGTGATTGGCTGCTTCCTTGCTGGGAGGGACCCCAGTCACAAGCACAACCCACACGAAACACACAAACAAGAATCCTGCATGGGCATGCAGCTTTGTGGCCAATCAGGCTAGAGTTGTGACAGGAGTCAGAGTAGAACGTCTTCTTGGTATTCGTGTGTGGGCTTGTGTGTTGCCCCGAGCCACAGAACGTGTCGTCAGTTCCTCTCGCAGGGCGAGCGGATGTCGTCTTGTGTGTTTGCTATTAAAATACTTACTTATCCACCCACTTAGTGTTTCTTTACCAAGCTCGATCCGCACTAATCCACATTGATAAATCCCACCATGGAAAATCTTAACCTGTGTGTGTGTGTGTGTGTGTGTGTGTGTGTGTGGGCATGCCAGATGTGTTTTCTGAGCCTCTTGCTGTTTAAAATTAGTATTGTACATCTTCCATGAGTGCGTGTACTTACTAAATACAGTGAGTTGTTCCCGGACGCTAACAGAACTTGAATTTGTCGAGGACGAGGACAGGGAGTAAAGAAAATGGATGGATGGACAGAGGTAATGTAATGTGAATTCATCCAGAGTCAAACTGTGGCTGTCATACGACATTTAGTAACTCTACAGGCATTTAAAAAAAAGAAAAAGAAAAACTTAACAAATGTAAAGTAAACCACTGTATAATAAAACCAGAATAAAGTAAAACGTTTTCGTGAGAGAACTAATGGAGCGTGAACAGAAGAAACTGTTGGTGCGCTTATTTGATAATTTTCATGCTAGTAGTCATTAGCCATTATGCTTACAGCTTCATGCTATACGCATGAGCATCTGCTTGGCAAAATTGATTTGTCTATATATAATTGAATTGCTTGTATCCTACTGAGCACTGTCACAGTTGACTTTCTGCCTGTGGTTATCACACTTTCCCTCTCTGCCATCACTGGTACTCTTCTTCCAAAGTCAGCTGGGATAGGCTCCAGCTCATCCGCGACCCTAATAAGGACAAGCGCTCCAGACGATGGATGGATGGTTGCTACATCACAACAAACACATAAAATACAAAGTCATTCAATTAGGGAACTCTTGACTAATAGCTGTCCCTCACTCAAAGGATTTACGAGCCAATGTAAGCCACAAGAAACGTCGAGGTCTGCAGAAAGTGTATTTGATTAATAATTCAAGGTCTCTGCTTTTTGTATTTCATATTTGAGCCCTCCTGTGTGGCCTCTAAAACGTTCTCCCAGAAATCACTTTTTTTCCACTCCTGCTCACCGAGCAGATTTGTGCTGAATGCAGAATAAGAAGCTTTCAGCTGTGACTCATTCAGTGCGTCATGAACGAGCCCCCCAGCCCCGCCATCACACACTCCACCTTCTCTTCGCACTTGGAGACCTGGGGACTTTCATGACTTCATTGTACGCCGGCCCCAGGCCGGCGCAGCGTGCTTCGGCGGGTGTAGCGTTGAGCGCCGTGTCCACGGTGGAGCAAAGGAGGGCGTCGCTAGAAATGGATGCATCGCCTCCTGTCGTAGAGTTCACTGGAACGTTGATAAGCGCACGCCTGTCCCTCAAAACACAGCTGCCGTAAAACTCTTTGACTCTCTAAAGGACACGACTCTTCAAGGACACCCTGTCTCCAGCAGGGGTGTCTAGGGACTGTTTGCCTGTGAAACTGCAGGAAGTCCTTGATTTACGAACGAGGTCCGTTCCTACGCTGTTGACGTAACCCGAAAGTCGGATTTCACCGTTAAAGTTGAAATTTACGTCGAAATACTTCGGCTTCGGGTATTGTCCCACGTGATTGTGGCAGCAAGCGCAGTGAGTGTGGGCGTGCGCGTCGATGTGTGAGTGAGGCGGGACTGTGAAGGAGGAAGGAGTGCGCGCAGGTGCGAGTGTGTACAGTGGCAAGTGTAGTGACGGCGACCGGGGAAGAGTAGCGATTGGCGTAGGACCCGTTGACGTTGAAGAAGGCGTCTCCCCTGCGTCTCCCGACCACGGTAGCAGGAAAGGTTAACATTTCGTATAAAGAAACTAAAATACATTCAAATAAAAAAAATAAGATGCTGTACTTACCATTACTGCTTAGAGTGTGAAAAAAGGAGGGCGAAAAAGGCAAAGATACTCCCCGCGCGCACAAACACAGACAAGCGCTAGGCACTGGCTAAGCAGAAACACTATGGTGCTGGGGACAAAATGGCGGACGAGGCACGAGCGTCGTAAAGTCGAAACGTCGTAGGTCGAGTATGTCGTAACTCGAGGACTTCCTGTGTTGTATTTTTGTCATGTACGAATCCATACATGCAGATAACAGTTTTTAGACAAATTGCAGTGGAACCTTAAAAGTGTTTAGTCACCATTTTTCTACATTGAAAACAATGTGTGAATGTAAATAATCTCTTTTGGTTTTGAGCTGTTACATGGTAAAGGCTTTTATTAACTGTACGGGCAGTATTTTAAGTAACATTTTAACACTATAAAATTAAAGCTGCAAGCAGTAGTAAACAGGCTCTAGTATATTCTCTTTCTTTTTCATGGTGAGTCTTCGAAATGATCATCAGTCGATGGTGTCTGCTAAAAAACTTTGCAATTTAGATAACCATATTCCGGTTAAGACTCATTTGGGCAAATTTCCTCGTTGGAGCTCATCAAAATTTGTGCAATTTGCACAAAACGGCAGACTTCCTCTTTTTTTTTTGACATGGATCCCTGAGACTTTTTTGTGCATCTTGTCACAATAGACACGTCCACCCAGTTTCGTGTCGATTGATGAAACTGGTTTCGTGTCAAATTTCTTTGTAACTTTCTGAGAATCGTCAAAATAATCATCAAACGTACGGCGTTAACGTTAGATGATTTTATTTGATGATTCTCATTAGATGGCGTCGGTCTATATCTGTGATTATAGTCTAGATTGGCCCTCTTTTCACCAATTCCCTGGTTCATGTTTATCTCTAAATCATTAATTGGCAAGATCTCCCCTATCTTCGCTCTCTGCACACCATGCATACCACCGCACTCTCCGTTCCAGCAGTTTTATTAATCTCTTTGTTCCTAAAGTCCCCACTACTTTTTGTCGGTCTACTTTTTGACTTGCCCTGAGCATTGTGTTGTTCATCAAGGCTTTTAAAGTAATTTACTGATGATGACTGAGTTCGTTCTGGAGTAGGCATTGATTGTTTAGATCCGCCGTTGGCGACTCTCTGATAATCTTCTTAATGCGTTCTCAGCGTCCTGTTAAAATTTAGGGCAATGACGGAAAGGCCTTGGCATTTCAATGACCTGCCTGTTCAAGTTGGTTTCTCGAGAAGCAGGTGCAACAAACATTTCTTTGGCAGATTACATTAACGGCCAAATAATTTATTTTGGATCCTTCTACTGTATTTTCTCTCTTCCTCTATCGCCGTGGAAGCCCTTCATGAGTCATCACTGCAGGAGTCCTCCAACCAACCAAAATCCAGCAGTCAGCGACTCCCACATATACCCCAAAAAAGAAGCATATGAACAAGCATAGAACCATGCACTGTTTATTCTCATCAAGGCCGACCACAATACAACAGAGAGGGAGAGGCTGAGTGAGTGAGGGCGAGTGTTCCTGTGCTTCAACATAATTAGGACTGTATTGTCTTGTGACCACATTCTTTCTATATTATAACTACTTCCATGACTTTCACTCAGCCTGGCTTTTGTGTCAGGCCTTGAGGGCTTTTCATGTACATGGAGACAGAAGATGACGCTTAACAAGCTTCTGTTGCCCAGACTCTTCCTTCAAGACTTTTGTAAAACTTTCTGTGAGTAAGGAGTCAAAACCTTTGGCAACCTCAAGCTTTTTTCTTTGATGGATAGCACGACAGCCAGTCGGTGGTCGTCCCAAGCCCCAGTAAATAGGAAGGGTTGGCGAGGGAAGCGCAGCGTCCATAAAAAATAAAGTACAGCAACACTTCATCCAAAATGTCAAGCCTTAGTAGGGAAAAATAATAAGAAGTTAATACATTTATGTCCTTAAACAAGACTATCCCAAAACAGCACATTACAAGTGATATTATTTTTAATATAACTGCTCTCAATTGAACGTTTGTACTATTTCAATGGTTTTTATACATTTACAGATTAAGAAACGGAAGTTGGTAAAAAATACAAAAACAACTTTCAGATCTCTTTAATTTGTGTGTGTGTCTGTGTGTGTGTCTATCTATCTATCGATCTATATCTATGTATATGTGTGTGTGTATATATATATATATATATATATATATACACACACGGAGCAGCAAAGCATATATATATATATGTGTGTGTATATATATATATATATACATAAATATATGTATATAGATATGTGTGTGTATGTGTGTATATACTACTGGACACAAAGCAACCACGGCGAAGACCTAAAAGTAGATAGATGAAATCATTAAACACACCGGAATACACTGGCAACAAATTGCAAAATGTTGTAGTAGTTTGAAACGGGAAGAAGAGGCCTTCATCATGCAGTGGATAGCTAATGGCTGAGGATGATGATATATGTTTGTATGTATGTGTGTGTATTTATATATATATATATATATATATATATATATAAAAGTTTATGCCGGCAAGGTGGAACATCTGCCTCACAGTTCTGGGGACCGGGGTTCAAATCCGGCCCCGCCTGTGTGGAGTTTGCATGTTCTCCCCGTGCCTGCGTGGGTTTTCTCTCACAGCCCAAAAACATGCATGGTAGGTTGATTGAAGAGGCTAAATTGCCCGTAGGTGTGAATGTGAGTGCCAATGTTTGTTTGTTTCTATGTGCCCTGCGATTGGCTGGCGACCGGTTCAGGTTGTACCCCGCCTCCCGCCCGAAGATAACTGGGATAGACTCCAGCAGCCCGCGACCCTAGTGAGGAGAAGCGGTAATGAAAATGGATAAATGGATGGATACAAGTTTATCCAGCATCTGGCTCAACCTTAAAACAATTAAAAATAAAAACAACAATGTATGAATTACGTTTATTTGCCAGCGGTGCTACTATGACATCTCTTTTGTCCAATTTACGCTTTTAACAGCCATGGAAAAGCCAGTTGATGACCGTACAGTCAGACTATGCGGGGAGGAGGGAATTTATCAGAAACCCCAAGAGTGGAGTATTATTATTAGTTAGCTTATTGTTTGTAGCTGGCCGCTCTATCCAGATTCAAGATAGTCTGTGTTGTCTCAAAGCAAATCTCTGCCCAAAAAAATAAATAATAATAATTAAAATTTTCCACTCTAAGAAGCGGAGACTCAGTATTTATGCCAGTGGCCAACGTTTTCAAATTGATGTCCATGTTTTTCTCTCCTGTGTTTAGGGGTGTGCGGTTGTTGCGGGGCTCTCAGGCCTCGCTACAAGAGGCTGGTGGACAACATCTTCCCGGAAGACCCTGAGGTGAGGGGCTCAGCTGACAGCTTGTGAACATGTTGTTGAGACTGTAGCCAACACCCAAGAGCTCTGTGTTGATTCATATTTTGACTATACTATGGTGATTTGAGATTGGAGTTGCGTTTTGTGACCACAAACTTAAAAACTTTTATCTCAAAATAGCATGCTAATATTGTACTTTGTAAAAGCATATAGTAATAACACAATTAAATAGAATGTAAAGAATTAAATAGTTTGTGCATCAACGAAGAAGAGTTTCACTCAACTACTGTAAGTGACCCAGTAATCTGCAGTAATATTAGTCGGTTTTCGAAAAGGATAAAGAATATTTTCAGGTGAATATTGTTATGTTACCTGTGTAGATGTGTTGCTGCACCGTTTGTGTTGAGATATTGCTTCTTTCAAGCGTTAAAACATTGCCACATAGACCTCATTTTTAATTGCAAGCACTAATATGAGACTCATAACTTCTGCAGAAAATTAGCTGATTTGTTGCAGCCTGAAATGTTTCTGTGAGTTCATCGTTAGCCCACTTTCCTTGTTAGATCTTGGGCCAACACGGCCGAACGGGGAATTTGCCTCATTTCCGTGACTTTGACGACTGCATATTAAGCCGCCAACACAGAAACTGGAACAAACAGGATTCCTGTCACAATATTTATTCTAAATTGAGTTACACCTTGCAGGGGTTCCTAAAAATATCTTCTTTGTAAATGAGATCACAGTGGCGAATATGACTCTACTGTCGGGCAAATGAAGGAGCTCATGGAGGTGGTGAAAAAAAGTACCTTTTTGTGTTTGATTTGATTTGTTCCTCTAGGATGGACTGGTGAAGGCCAACATGGAGAAGCTGACATTTTACGCCCTGTCGGCTCCAGAGAAGCTGGACCGCATCGGAGCGTACCTGTCTGAGCGCTTGTCGAGGGACGTGGCCCGGCACAGATATGGGTCAGCACAGCCTGTTAGTTTTCAAGGTCCCTTTCCAGATTAAAAGCTGCCACATTTCTGCCCCAACAACAACGATGCAACAACTTTTAATCATTTTCCCTGCTAGCTGAAGACAAAGTCTCTGTTAAACAGAGATCCTGCAAAATTGCTTTTGTCTTTTATACAGAACCCAATGCAGTGGGATATTATAAAATTAGCGCCAATGTCAGACAGCAAAAAAATCAAAAAGACATTCCACACAGCAGGGTGGTAGAAGTGGGTGTCAGGAAAAGAAGAGGGTGTCAAGAAAACAAAATACATAGCGAAACACAAAATAGAGATAGAAATAAATGTGTTGTGGCTCTTTACCACAATACAGCCTGCAGAGTCGACATGGCATCTGCAAAGCTGTTCATGGGGACGTTCAAAGACCGAGGCTGTAGGCTATCAGCTGCTAGACATTTTACAAGAAAAAAAAAAAAATTGTATAAAAGCACTGGTTCTCTCTGGAGTTGATTCAATCAAGCTCTCCGGCCCCTGCGTGAGGAAATGCAGCACTTGTAATGTTTATTGTGTCTGGTCCTTAAGTTATGTGTGCATCGCGATGGAAGCGCTGGACCAGCTGTTGATGGCCTGCCACTGCCAGAGCATCAACCTGTTTGTTGAGAGCTTCCTCAAGATGGTCCGCAAGCTGCTGGAGTCCGACAAACCTAGTCTGCAGATCCTGGGAACCAACTCGGTGAGTCACGACTGCACATTATTCAATAGCAGTTATATAAACACTGATTTAATGTGGTTTTTGTTTTGAGTTGGGTTACAAGTAGTGGGTTCCAACCTTTTTTGCACCACGCTAAATAGGGTTGGAGTCAGTAGAAGAAGCAAATAAAAACAAATTATTACAAATGTAAATCACCGTTACGCGCAATGTTGTTGTAATTAGTGGGAGCCGTGCGCTTGTTTCTCGTCAAGGTGCCGGTGGACAGGAGCTTGGCGCTGGCATGGCCGATTTAGTGCGCTTTGTTGTTGCGGTGTCCTAAAGCCCCACGATGACCCGGTTGGATATATTCCACCCACTGGAGGCTTTAAGCGGATACGTGGCTCAAACGTGTATTTATGTGTAGGCATAACAAAGATACTAGATGATGTAGCAACCATTTTTCCTGGGTGAAGTAATTGTATTTGATTGATAGTTGAACGGCACCTGGTTGACAGGTCCCATATTTTACTAAACCAACTTTTTATAGTATTTGGGATGTAATATTGTGTCTCTGGCACCTCGATAAACATGTCAAATATTAATGCAAATGCTCCACACATTCCTGAGTTACAGATGTTTTTCTGCCAAGAGGCCTGAAATCAGGTCAATGGAATTTTTTCGAGCTCATCTACGTCACTAGCGAAGATCTCCGCCTACCTCTCTGCTCCCGAGCCAGCGCTGTCAACATAACAAACACGTGTGCTCTCACAAGTGGGTCTTCTACACAGAGGCAACCAATGAGAGGAACAGGGGCGGTGATATGGACAAAGCGGATAGAAAAGTGGGTCAAACAGAAGTAGTTGTCAGAGGGGCCTTTTCTGGACACTCATATGACAAAACCAAAGTGTTTTTTTGTTTGTTTCCTTTTTACATGAAATTGACACTTTTATACTAAGTCAATGTTAGAGAGTCACTCTATTGAGGTCTAAATAGCCAAAATACGTACGTCGTACGTACGTACACATCCACAGCGTCCGAGAGCGGAGAGAACGGCTTGATTTTTCACAATCTTGAAACTTCATTTTATGTACTTGAAGATTTTCCTAATCATTCAAATTTGGCAGCGTTGTTAACAAGACTCTTCTCTGTGCTGTGTCAAATTTAAAGGCATGTTTATTCTCACTTTACAGGGAGTTAAAAGGAATATAGAGACAATCAGATGGCTCTCAGTGTACTCAGTGTGTGTGCTGAATTCTTTCCCCCTGGTCTTGTTTTCATTTAGTGGTTGGGTGTTGTATCGTCTCTGTCTTCTGAGTCAGACCAATGCGCATGTGTGGAACACGTACCTATGAGAACCCCAAAATGCTGTACGAATTGTTGTCCACATGCAAGTCCGAAGCGGTTTGCGGATGCACAATACGGGAACTATGGAACATGTACTATTTTTTGCTAGCTTGTGGGCTTAGATTTTAACTGCTGTATCACCAAGCTCAAGCAGTTTGAGATATGTACAGAGGCACACTTGGATGCACCTGATTATCAAAATAAAGCCACATTTAGACTCCGATGATCAATAAAATAGTTTTTGTCCAGTCTCTCTGTGCTACCCAGTACTGGATGTCTCACAGACCGATGGTTGAGGGACCACTGATCTAGAGGACATTTACCTTCCCCAAATGACAGAAGTCATTTTGAGATTGCAGAGTCCTCTGGTGACAGAAGCAGCTCGTCGCTCGCCGTCCGCTGGGTCAGCAGAGGACGCGTAAAGGAAATGAGGTTAGCCGCAGAGCAGGTTGGCAAAGCCGCGCGGCCGTCTACACAGATTGACGAGGCACGCCACCATCTCATTTATAATCTTCCTGGCAGACGTTTCTCTCTTGCGCACACCCTCCCAAAGGCTGTGATACCAACTTCCATTACATGTTCATTTGATGGGTTCTGCCATAGCATTTCAAGCAAATGAAGTGAAACCTCAACACTCGAACACAGCAAGTTTGTTGAATTTGGACTTGGACCAAAAATCTTGAATATGGACCAGAATAATCAGACTCATTTGAAGCATTAACTCGTTCACTGCCTCGGACTTTTATGTTCGTCAACTGGAACCCACCGACAAATGTATTCGTCGAGTAAATTTTTCAATGGGTAGGCACGGAAGAGGGTCTCACCCAGCTTGTCTGCAAAATTCAGGTTTGTAAACTGCAGTAATAACTAACAGATACCTATAGTTGGCGTCGTTGCATCATTTTGGATGTGAAATCAGCGTACCTTTTGAGTAGAAGATAAAGATTAGGGTGTGAATTTCAGCTTGTCACATCCATTATGTGGGAGAGAAAAAACAAAACGTAGGCGGTCGGACAAGTTTAGCCACCTCACACTTGAACAGAGTATGTATATGTATATAAGCAGAGTGTTTTACAATAGGCGGAAAGAAACTAAAAATAAAAACATAGAAATTGTGTGTCGCGATTGCGAGAAAAGATGACACTTCCTGGAGTGAAAGATGAACGGCATGTAAAAAAGTCGAGTCATGCGGTGAGTCAGCGTCGCTCACGGCACCTTTCTTAGTTGGATATTTTCTTTATTTTTATGTAACCTTGATTTATCCAGGGAAGCTAACTGAAAACAGATTCTGATTTGCAATACTGACCTGGCTGCAGACAGCAAAGTAAAACCAAGTAAATTAAAATAAATACAACCCCAATTGCAATGAAGTTGGGATGTTGTGTTAAACATAAATAAAAACAGAATACAATGATTTGCAAATCATGTTCAACCTATATTTAATTGAATACACAACAAAGACAAGATATTTAATGTTCAAACTGATACACTTGATTGTTTTTAGCAAATAACCATTAACTTAGAATTTTATGGCTGCAACGCGTTCCAAAAAAGCTGGGACAGGTGGCAAAAAAGACTGAGAAAGTTGAGGAATGCTCATCAAACACCTGTTTGGAACATCCCACAAGTGAACAGGCTCATTGGGAACAGGTGGGTGCCATGATTGGGTAGAAAAGGAGCTTCCCTGAATTGCTCAGTCATATACAAGCAAAGATGGGGCGAGGTTCACCTCTTTGTGAACAAGTGCGTGAGAAAATAGTCGAACAGTTTAATGACAATGTTCCTCAATGTACAATTGCAAGGAATTTAGAGATTTCATCATCTACGGTCCATAATATCATCAAAAGGTTCAGAGAATCTGGAGAAATCACTACATGTAAGCGGCAAGCCCGAAACCAACATCGAATAACCGTGACCTTCGATCCCTCAGGCGGCACTGCATCAAAAACCGACATCAATGTGTAAAGGATATCACCACATGGGCTCAGGAACACTTCAGAAAACCAATGTCAGTAAATACAGTTCGGCGCTACATGCGTAAGTGCAACTTGAAACTCTACTATGCAAAGCAAAAGCAATTTATCAACAACACCCAGAAACGCCGCCGGCTTCTCTGGGCCCGAGCTCATCTAGGATGGAGTGACTCAAAGTGGAAAAGTGTTTTGTGGTCCGACGAGTCCACATTTCAAATTGTTTTTCGGAAATTGTGGACGTCGTGTCCTCCGGGCCGAAGAGGAAAAGAACCATCCGGACTGTTATGGACGCAAAGTTCAAAAGCCGGCATCTGTGATGGTATGGGGCTGTGTTAGTGCCAATGGCATGGGTAACTTACACATCTGTGAAGGCACCATTCATGCTGAAAGGTACATAGAGGTTTTGGAGAAACATATGCTGCCATCCAAGTGACGTCTTTTTTACGGACGTCCCTGCTTATTTCAGCAAGACAATGCCAAACCACATTCTGCACGTGTTACAACAGCGTGGCTTTGTAGTAAAAGAATGCGGGAACTCGACTGGCCTGCTTGCAGTCCAGACCTGTCTCCCATTGAAAATGTGTGGCAAATTATGAAGCGTAAAACAACGGAGACCCCGGACTGTTGAACAGCTAAAGCTGTACATCAAGCAAGAATAAATAATTCCACCTACAAAGCTTCAACAATTCGTGTCCTCAGTTCCCAAACGTTTATTGAATGTTGTAAAAGAAAAGGTGATATAACACAGTGGTAAACATGACCCTGTCTCAGCTTGTTTGGAACGTGTTGCAGCCATAAAATTCTAAGTTACTGATTATTTGCTAAAAACAATAAGGTTTATCAGTTTGAACATTAAATATCTGTGTATTCAATGAAATATAGGTTGAACATGATTTGCAAATCATTGTATTGTTTTTATTTGTGTTTAACACAAGGTCCCAACTTGATTGGAATTGGGATTGTACTAATACTAGTGCTTTCAGTTAAGAGTGAGTCAGCTAATATGTTAATGCTTGCAGTAATTGAGAGCAGGTCTGGTCTCACTTTGCTTAATTCTTACAAGGACACTCGTTACAAATATAGAATGACTGCCAACATACATTTTATCCAGAGGAAATAGCTGGTTATCTTTGTGTCGTCGGTAATCTCCCCCATATGTACTGCAATTATCTTACCACTTCATAGCTTATTAATTGGAGAGGGCTGTGATGCTAATTGTCAGGAATGTTTTAACAAGGTCCTTCTGTGGTACAGTTGTAGCCACCCTCGCGCACTGCTTTTCACTCCCAATTAGATTTTGTGTGACTTGGTTTTGAAGTTAAGTCACATATTCACTTTAGTGTTGAAGCACTATTTTTATTGTGGTTGATCACGCAAAATAAATGCTCTCTTATGCGAGGACTTGAGCTGGCAAGTCGGAATCATGGTACTATCATGGTCTCCACTTTGTTCTTCTACTTCAGTTTGTGAAGTTTGCCAATATAGAGGAAGACACGCCCTCCTACCACCGCAGTTATGACTTCTTTGTGTCCCGCTTCAGCGAGATGTGTCACTCCAGTTACGAGGACCCCGACATCCGTACCAAGTGAGTGAACGCACTGACTTATGAACACTGAAGCAGGGTATCCACATACAGTGCCGTGAAAAAGTATTGGCCCCCTTCTCGAATTCTGAGATTTTTGCATAGTTTCCCCACTTTAATGTTTAAGATCATCAAACAAATGTAAATATCATACAAATATAACCCAAGTGAACTTAAATTGCTCTTTTTAAATGGTGATTTCATTTATTAAGGAAAAAAAAATAATTCAAAGTTACCTGGCCTTGTGTGAAAAAGTAATGGCCCCCTAAATCTAAGAACTAGTTGGGCCATCCTCAGCAGCAACAACTCAAATCAAACGTTTTCTATAAGTGGCAAAGAGTGTTTCACATCTCTGTGGCGATATTTTGGCCCACTCTTCTTTGCAGAATTGATTGAATTCAGCAAAAATGGAGGGTTTTCGAGCATGAACGGCCTTTTTAAGGTCATGCCACTGCATTTCATCCATCCATCCATCCATCCATCCATTTTCTGAGCCGCTTCTCCTCACTAGGGTCGCGGGCCACTGCATTTCAATCACATTCAATTCTGGACTTTGACTAGGACACTCAAACCTTCATTTTGTTATTTTAAGCCATTCAGATGTTGGCTTGCCGGTGTGTTTGGGATCGTTATTCTGCTGCAGAACCCAAGTGTGCTTAAGCTTGAGGTCACGAACTGGTGGCTGAACATTCTCCGTCAGGATTTCCTGTTAAAGAGCAGAATTCATGGTTTCATCAGTCACAGCAAGTTGTCCAGGTCCTGAAGGAGTAAAAGCAGCCCAAGACCATCACACTACCACCACCATGTTTGACTGTTGGTATGATGTTCTTTTTCTGAAATGCTGTCCCACATTTACGCCAGATGTAACGAGACACACACCTTCCTAAACTTTCATCTCGTCAGTCCATATAATATTCTCCCGTAGTCTTGGGAGTCGTTCAGATGTTTTATTTTTTTGCAAAAGTAAGACGAGACTTAATGTTCTTTTTGGTCAGCAGTGGAACTCTGCCATGGATGCCATTTTTGCCCAGTCACTTCCTTATTGTTGAGTCATGAACTCTGACCTTAACTGAGGCAAGGGAGGCCTGCAATTCTTTACAAGTTGTCCTGAGTTCCTTTGTGGCCTCCTGGATGAGTCATTGCTGTTCCCTTGAGGTAATCTTTGTAAGCCGGCCACTCCTGGGAAGCTTCACCACTGTTACATTGTTAGCTGGAATCCTAAAACTTTAGAAATGGCTTTTGTAATCCTTTCCAGATGTCAGTTACTTTATTTCTTTGGATTTCTTTGAATTTCTTTGGATCCTGTCATTTTGTTGCAGCTCTTTTGTCCGACTTGATTTTCTTGGGGCAGGTTCTGTTTAAGTAATTTCTTGATTGAACAGGCCTGGAAGTAATCAGGCTTGGGTCTGATGAGTGAAAATGAACCAAAAAGTATGATAAACCACAATGAATTCATGATTTAACAAGGGGGTTGATTACTTTTTCACATAGGGCCATGTAACTTTGACTAGTTTTCCCCAATAAATGAAATCGCCATGTAAAAACAGCATTTTAAGTTCACTTGGGTTATATTTGTCTGATATTTACATTTATTTGACGATCTTAAACATTAAAGTGGGGAAACTATGCAAAAATGTAGGAATTTGAGAAGTGGGCCAATACGTTTTCACGGTACTGTAACCTTTTTTAAAATCTTAACTGATTTTGTAGATGTAAGACCAAACAGGACGAGGAAAAGGAAATCAGCATGTGAGTGCTTACTGTTCATATAGTGTGTGATATATTAGAGATGAGCAACATGCCACACCACACACACACAAATATATCTGTCTTAGTGCCACCTGTGAGAGGCAGCATGGATGCTGACATCACACATAATGCGAAGGTTTAAAATCCAAGTTTTGTTTGAATAGTAAGGCTTGTTTTTATAAATTTGTGGTGGTGACCTAAATCGTTTTATGGATCCCCTTCCAAATCTTACGTTGCTCGCTCCTTGTGGCTTCTAGGATCCGGATGGCGGGCATCAAGGGTCTTCAGGGCGTGGTGAGGAAGACTGTGAATGACGAGCTTCAAGCCAACATCTGGGACCCTCAGCACATGGACAAGATCGTCCCATCTCTGCTGTTCAACCTGCAGAGTAGCGAGCGCACAGAGAGGTTAGATTTGCCGAATGTGTTAACGTGCACTTAAACCAGCGTTTCCTAACCTTGATTGCGCTAAGGCCACATGTTGTACATTCGAGAAATCTCAGGGCACCAAACAAAAATGTCACAAAAAGTATATACAGTGGTAGCCTTTTTGAGTTGCGAGCCATCTCTTGGTTGATATTTTTGCAAATATGACTTACACATAAAACAAAACAAAATTCAAGTACTGTATTTATTGAAACCTCTTCGTTTTACAGACGTCTGCTAGCTTAATGCTAACTCACAGTGCGAAGCGCCTTAGACGGATTGAATTTAGCATTAATATCACGTTGTGACGGTCTTTTTCCTGTTTCGTCATAAAATCCGTGTGTATTACGGATGTATTATACTACCCTTTGGTGGCCAAGGCACGCACACCAGAAGGAGCAGCACGATGTCCATTTAAATCAAGCATGAGCGCGTATCATTTGTAGTAAATAAATCATAATTGTTGGACCAATTAAGTGAAAGTGGATCATTTCTTGCGGCACACATGTTCTCTCATGGCAGTGGTTGCTAATCACCAACTTAAACAAAAGCTTGTTGCGCCATGTTTTTCGAGATGATGTTTTTGAGAGACAGTTGTCATTTGTGCCAACAGGATCTAGGCTCATCATTATGTTGTCGCCTACTGCTCTTTATTTTTTTTTAGGTCTTAGTTGTTTAAGCGCGACTATCACACGTCACTCGGCACACTCACTTTGACCAGAAATAGTGTACTGAATCGAGAATAACAGAAGATTGGCTTGTCAGAGGGCAACAGGAGGAAAGGCAAAAGATGGAAAAACAGAAACAAAGCGGTGAAAAAATGCAGAGGCACACAGCTCTCCCCTTTCTTCTTCTCTCCCGTGTATCCGTGAGGTTGTATCAAGCTGCGCCTCCTGAGTTTTCGCTCACAGTGAGTTTAGCAAGTCACGAGCAATAACCCAACACAAACCAGCACATTCGGCTCAAAGTCTAATTACTGTAGGCTCGCAGATGGTGCTTGTTTCCTATTAATCCCCAGGCACATGGGCAAGCTCGTCAACGTCAGACTTTCAACACGTCAAAAAAAAGACAATTTATATGTGTAATTATTCCTGTCACAGGGTGTGTGGGGGACAAACACTTGAGCGTTAAGGGATGAACATTTTCTAGTTATACATGAGGTACAGGAGAGCAAAGTAGCGTAGCCACCGTGAGACTGGAAGCCGCACTCCCCTCGCAGCAGGAGATATGACCGTGCGGTAATGTAATCAGCGGTGGACCAACTAAGGATAGCGACATCCTTGTGTACAAATATGCCAGCCACTGACATTTGCCTTTGAGATTAATTATATTTGTAATACAGTAATCTGTTCCGGAGTCATAATTCTCGCCATCATGAAACCTTGGTTGACTGTATAAGCAATATTTAAGGAACATTTTAACGTTCAAATGGAAGAATAGAAGTTAAACAGGCTATCATTAGTACGTTACAAAGAACAAAACCCTTGCTGTAAATGATGTTAATGATCACATTTTTATGAATATAAATTGCCACTGGTGTATCAGTAGGAATCAACCTGTTCATGTCATGTTTTAGATTTGAACCTCAGAACTATGAGGAAGGTGTTCAAACATTTAGTTCCACGGTACTGCCCAAAACATTAAAACACAACACACAAAAAAACTAACACTACATTTTGTCAAAATGACGCGCCGATGGCAGCTAACCAGTCACCGACTAGCACGAGGAGCAAACACAGCATTCTACGTCTTCACTCAGGGTTCCTTCTCGTCAAACAAAGGGACACAAATGCACAACGCCAGGCACAGGAGATCCAAATCGAAGTCTGTTGTTCGCAAAAAGCTGGTCAATAACGGCACCAGCGGGTCTTAATTAAGCTGACGGAAATTGAAACGCTGGACACAAGTGCTTGGAGACTTCCGGAGTCTTTTCTACTTTGAATGAATAATTTCCTGAAAATTCTGTAAGCTTTAAGGCAGAAACTTTTAACTAATGCTGTTTTTCTATTGCTCTCTCTTCTTCACCTCATCCCTGCCCTTTCTACCCCCCCCCCCCCCCCCTCCCCCCACCATCACCAGTCGGTCTCCCTCTCCGCTGCAGGCGTCAGACAAGGAGAAAGAGAGCCCGGTGGAGCTGACGGAGCGCTGCTTCAGGGAGCTGCTGGGCCGAGCCGCCTATGGAAACATTAAGAATGCTGTCACTCCTGTGCTCATGTAAAGTGACCTCCGCCCAACACAAAGACTTTATTCTGGATCTTGTCTTTGCTAATCAAATTCAAACTCCACGGCTCTGTATTAAGATTCAATCGCTACTTCATATATTTAAGCTTCAGTTTCCTCCTCATCTCCATTCTCCTCATTTCCTTTGCTGTGATAGAAAGCTATTTTCCATCCATCACTGTGCTGGTTTTTGTCTTCTGTCATTTTTCCTCACTTTGTCCCCGTTCGCCCTGTGCGCAGCAGCTGCAGCTGCAAAGCAGAAGTGACCTTGATGGTGTTTGATAGATTGTGCGGAACATCTCTTTAGCGTTGATTAGCCGTTTATGTCACTCTGCAGCTTGCGGCGATGTCTTAGAAATTCCATTATAATTTGAGTGAATAAGTCATTACTGAAATCTGTATTCTTCATCTGTGTGTCCCTGAAGGCACCTCGACAATCACTCTCTATGGCAGGGAAAGACCTTTGCTGTGCGTTGCTTTAAAATCATCATGTACTCCATTCAGGTAAGTGCTACACTGACACCGTTTTGTACCGATGAAAACCAAATGTTATGGGACAGATTTAGCACCACATAAACAGAAATCACTGTCTGTTGTATGTAAATATCTAATGTTTTGATACGTCGAAGCGTTATGACGTTGTGTAACCAGGTAAAAGGATTCCAACGATTTCATCAAAGCAATGCATTAACATTTGAAATGTGCAGTCTATAGTTTAATGGCTGATTTCATTGAACCAATTTTGACCTGCACAGGGTTATCAATGCTTGTTGCATTAAAGGGAACATAATGGAAAAGTGACTTTAACTCCTTTTATGTACTGTATAGATTTTGGTATCGAATGCCCAAAACGTATGTGGTAGGTTCACTAAAGACTCAATATTGTTCATAGGCGTGAATGAGAGTGTGAGTGGGTGTTTGTCTACATGTGGCCTGAGACAGTCAACAGTCCAGGGTGTACACCGCCTTTTGCGCAAAGTTAGCTGGGATAGGTTTAAAAAAACTAATCTGGATCGATGGACTTTGCTGATACCTGGGGTAAAAGACACAATTTTCTGAACTCCACAGAATTATTATTATGTCAAAGGGAAAAGCTAAACTGAGCAGCAGTGTTTTTGGATGCGCAAATTAGCGTAAACCATACTGGCACAGGCAATTAATTGAAATTGGATGTGAATGTGAGTGCAACTGGTTGTTTGTTTGTATATGCCCTGCGATTGGCTGGCGACCAGCTCATGGTGTACCCCGCCTCTCACCCGCAGATGGCTGGGATAGTGAGGATAAGCGGTACAGAAAATGGATGGAGGGATGAATAATTTTCCATGCCTCATTTGATAATCTCTCGTGGCACACGTGGTTGGGAACCACTGAATGAATTCCGATGTTTTCAAAATGTGAGGTCCCCACACTAACATACTACATTGGGCAGCCGTGGCCCAATGGTTAAACTCATCGCCTGCCACCGTGGGGGACCTCGGTTCAAAACCCGACTGGACCATCCGCCAACATCTCACGGCTGTGGTGTCCTTGAGCAAGACACTGATAACCCAAAATGCTCCCCGGGCGCTTCAGTGTGTTCACTGTGATGGGTTAAATGCAGGGAACACATTTTGTGTGCATGCATGCATCTTCATGACAATAAAAGGTGATTCTTCTTCTTCTTCTTCTTCTCAGGGATCCTTACTAGATCGTCTTTTTCCCCCAATGTCGGACCTTGTTATTGCACAGCAGCGGTATTGATTTTATGTGTTTTCCCCCTCCTGATTCTTTCAGTCACAGCACTCCCACTTGGTCATCCAGCAACTTCTCGGTCATCTGGACGCCAACAGCAAGAATTCCGCCACCATCCGAGCTGGGATAGTTGAGGTTTTGCTGGAGGCGGCCGCCATCGCAGCCAGCGGCTCAGTCGGTGAGAAGATTAGATCAGTTCAGAACCTGGATGCACCTGGTTTGTTGCTGACTGTGTTTGTGCGCGCCTTGCAGGTCCCACCGTGCTGGAGGTGTTCAACACTCTGCTGCGACAGCTCCGTCTGAGCGTGGACTACGAACTGACCGGTTCCTACGACGGCAGCACCAACATCGGCACCAAGATCATCAAAGCTCACGAGGAGAGACAGCTGCAGGAGGCTGTCATCAGAACCATCGGTGAGTGTATATTTGTGCCGTCAATGCTTTCATTGTATCCCACGCGGATACATTGGACTTAGACTACCTCAGAGTATTTTGTGCTTTTATTCCGTGGAACGTTTGTGCTTTTATTCCGTGGAACGTTTGACAAATTCCAGATGATCTCTGAGGATATATTGTGGCCATCTATGATTGTCTTTTTCAGACTTACGTAATATCTTATGGACTACTTAACGCTCCAAATATTTTTATAAAAATCCTTCCTACTAAATAAATATACAACCCCAATTCCAATAAAGTTGGGACGTTGTGTTAAACATGAATAAAAACAGAATACAATGTTTTGTTGATCAGTTGATCAGTTTGAACATTAAATATCTTGTCTTTGTAGTGTATTCAATTAAACATAGGTCGAACATGATTTGCAACTCATTGTATTCTTTTTTTATTTGTGTTTAACACAACGTCCCAAGTTCATTGTAATTGGGGTTGTATTAGGCTTTTAGTTCAGAGCGAGTCAGCTAATATGTTAATGCTTGCAGTAATTGAGAGCAGGTCTGGTCTCACTTCGCTTAATTCTTACAAGGACACAGCCATAAAATTCTAAGTTCATGATGATTTGCTAAAAACAATCAAGTTGATCAGTTTGAACATCAAATATCTTGTCTTTGAAGTGTATTCAATTAAATATAGGTCGAACATGATTTGCAAATCATTGTATTCTGTTTTTATTTGTGTTTAACACAACGTCCCTAGTTCATATGAATTGGGGTTGTATTACAATCTTGCCAAATAACATTAGTATTACACTTTGTTTGTTTACTCATTCAGTAATTTATTGCAGGACTCTCTTGCCAAGACATTTGAATTAAAATGTTATTTTGCTTATTCTCATCTTTTTTTTAACCCCTTCCTTCTGTCTTTCAGGTTCCTTTGCCAACACTTTACCAACCTACCAGAGGTCTGAAGTCATGCTCTTCATCATGGGCAAGATCCCTGTCCCTGGTGTTCACCCGCTACTACCATCTTCAGGCTCTGAGTAGGCAGCTTTTATGCATACATATTTCCTAATTTTTTTTAATTTCATTTTATTTTTAAAAACCGCGTTGTCTTGAGATATGAGTTTAATTTCTTCAGAAATTTTGTCGTGTATTCTTAAAAAAAGAAAAAAAAAGCTCGCTGAGTATTATTATTTCTACGTGTTGCTCAATGTTTGTATTCAAATAGCCGTTGCTTAAAGGGTTATACTGTAACACCGTGGCAATCGATGCTGCTTGTTAGCATGTCTCTGTCTTTTCTCATTATGTGTTCAAATTAGTGTTAAGATAGTGGATTAAGCTATGTGGTTGTTTGAAATGCACAAGGTGGAATTCTCTTTGTTTGATGTTTAGTTTGACAGTAAACTTCATGTGGGCGTGGCGTTAAACGGCTCGAAACCTCTTTTTTGAAGAATCTCCAAAGTGGTGCTTGATGTGAAGTGAGTTGAGTTCACTGCCACCATACAATGTTCGTACGTTGAATTTGCGCTCGCAAGTCAAAGCAAAACAATTGGCCGAGCAATGTCTCGTTTCAGGAAAACTCTTAAATCAAGTCACTTGTATCTCAAGGCACCACTGTAATCTACTTTGGCCTAAATATTTGTGAGATTAACGTTTTGCATACTTTCTCAGGCCTGAGGGTACGAGGATGATTCAGGTTATGTTACTAAAGTCCTTGGTCCAGGTAAGTCTGCAGCTCTGCTTGTTTAATCCAGTAAACAGTACAAAAATGGTTCAAACAACAACGATATGATCCATAATCGGTATGTTACGAGACGATGCACATTTCTACGTGCAGGTGACTGCAGGTTTCCAGACCACCAACATGCTTACAGCGCTGCCGAGCTCCTTCCTGGAGCCTCTGCTCTCGTTCTCCCTAATCGAAGACCCCGAGGTCCGGCTACTGGTGCTCCAAATCCTCCTTAGTCTCATTGACAGGCATGACAACCGGCCCAAATTCTCCAACATAAGGTGTGTATGTATGTGATGCTTAAGTCACCCACTTGGACAGTGGGCGACTTGAGGTATAGTAGGTAACAAAGCTCGGCTTTGTTAAACTTACTGTACCGACCTCCGCTCGACTTTGCTTCGCAGCATTATCACGGACATCTCTGTGCTGAAGCTTAAAGTGGACAAGTGCTCCAGACAGGACAACTTGTTTATGAAAAAGGTAGCCGAAGAGGCTGGAATTTGGAGTGTTTTATATTCTGTTTGACCGTGTGTTCTTGAACGCCTTCCTTCTGTCCCCAGCATGGCCAGCAGCTTTACCGACACATTTACCTGGGCTGCAAAGAGCAGAGTAGCGGCAGGCAGCACTACGAGAGTCTCTTCGCTTTGCTCGGTCTTCTCAGCGTAGAGCTTGCCAACGAAGAAGTGGTGGTTGACCTCATTCGTCTGGCGCTCGCTCTGCAGGTATTTATGGAATGGAATAAAATGTTGTATGTAGCTGGAGTTAGATATTAATATATGCTATCTGCATGTGTTTAAAACAAAATAGTAAATGAAAATAGCAAAAATGAAGGCCATTACAAAGTTCTAAATTGAATATTACAAGGTATTATATTTTCAGTCAGTGAAGTGTATAAGATAAGCTTATTTTTCAGCACCCAAATGACAGAAACTAAAAAGAAAGTACCTAAAGCCACGAATGATCTGTAAATTTCAAAAGTGAGTATTTTCATTAGGTGCCATGGGTAAATAATCAGAAGAGGCGATTGTTTGCTGTGTTCATATGGACATTTACCGCGAAGACATGTGAATTGCTAGGATAAATATGTGGAAGTTAAAATCAGTTGTAGTTTGCTTAGGTTGACAAATTATTGCAGGAATCTCTCTGTACAGTATATACCCCGTAACAAAACTCAAAGGTGGTAAAAGGAATTCCGATGCTTTAAAAATGCCAGATGTGGCGTGTGGACTTTCATCAAGGATCCTTACTATCCATCCATCCATTTTCTGAGCCGCTTCTCCTCAGTAGGGTCGCGGGCGCGCTGGAGCCTATCCCAGCTATCATCGGGCAGGAAGGCGGGGTACTCCCTGAACTGGTTGCCAGCCAATCGCAGGGCACATACAAACAAACAACCATTCGCACTCACATTCACACCTACGGGCAATTTAGAGTTGTCAATTAACCTACCATGCATGTTTTTGGGATGTGGGAGGAAACCGGAGTGCCCGGAGAAAACCCACGCAGGCACGGGGAGAACATGCAAACTCCACACAGGCGGGGCCGGGGATTGAACCCCGATCCTCCAGAACTGTGAGGTAGACGCTCTAACCAGTCGTCCACCGTGTCGCCTGATCCTTACTAGATTCTCTTATTTTCTTTCCCATGTAGGAACAAAACCCAGAGGTGGTAAAAGTGATGTATACTAATGCAGTGTTTCACAACCTTTATTGAGCCAAGGCAAACTTTTTTTTTTTTTTTTTTAGAAAAATCTCATGGCGCGCCACCAAACAAAAATGTCACAAAAAGTATATTACTGAAATAATAGTGATCTTGTCTCAATATACTCACATATATTTACTCAGTGTGTGCATGCCATTCTGTGGCAACAGGTGGATACGCAGGTTGGTTATGTTGTTGTGATTATGATGTTATGATCTCTCATGGCACGCTAATGTACTGCCGAGCACAATGGTTGTGAATCACTATACAGTACTAATGAATTCTGATGTTTTTCTGTTTTTAGAATGTAAGTTAGTGTGGGCATTCCACAGGGGTCCTTACTAAATCCACTGCCCCCCACCCCCCATCTAGGACCTGGCTTTGTCCACCGATGAGGCGCTACCTGTTTATAACCGCTGTGCAGTCCATGCGCTCGCTGCCGCCTACCTCAATCTCATCTGCCAGCTCACCACTGTCCCAGCCTTCTGCCAGCACATACATGAGGTCAGTTAGGCTTCTGTTAAGCAGCTATTGTCAACACATTTTCATTTTTCACATGCACCTTGGTCCTCTCCTCCTCAGGTGATCGAAGTGAGACAAAAAGAAAGTCCTTACCTGTTGCCTGAGGATGTCTTTATTGATGTGCCCAGGTACGTCCAGGCTGTACTTGTTCCCCGACACTTACATTACATTAAATGTGACACCTCTCCTCCCTTTTCCCAGACTCCCCTCCTCGCTTGACAAGGTAGAAGGCGACGTGCTGTTCCTCCAGTCCAAGATCACGGAGGTTCTTGGAGGCAGCGGTTACAACACAGAGCGGCTGGCGACCCCCTATGTCCCTCAGTATACTGGTGAGGAAGTTTTCTTAAAGGAGCTATGTTATGCATTTTTCCCAGTTGTCGGAATAACATGTGAGACATTATGGTTCCTAGCTGATCATGTCATGGACTGAGAAACTGTGTGGGTGTGGTTATCATGTAAATTAGCCCTGCTGTTACGTAACAGCATGGCAATTTTTTTTACATCATTTTCAGAAATAAGAAGATAAAATATTTATTTGGGTGTGTAATTTAATACTTAATGGGTGGACAAGAACAACAGAAATGTAATTATTTGTATACATTAAAAAAGTACATTTTCCATAACAAGGCCCCTTTAAATGAACCATCTTTTCCTCTCAGATCCCATTTTTACAATGCCGTTCTACTTATTTGTTTAGATGAGGACCGCCTGTCAAAGAGAAAGAGCATCGGGGAGACGATCTCACTTCAAGTTGACGTGGAGTCCCGAAACAGTCCAGAGAAAGAGGAGGTAAGAGCCCAAACTCCTTTTAATGCGTTGCACCAACTCATGCGATGACTGCAAAATAAATCGTCACGTCGATCATGTAACAACGCCTTTCAATCCTGCGCCGACTGTGATCGCTGCATCCGTTTCTGTTTTTGCAGCGGACTCCAGCTGAGGAAATCACCTTTGAAACGTTGAAAAATGCAATCGGTATGTCCACTCTCTCACGCTACAGTGTATTTCACTTTCCCAAGGCCTGTGCAAAAAAAAAAAAATGAATGGGCAGACCACCACAGACGATTCATATTGAATTTTGGCAAGTGGACACATGTTTCTTGACGGAAAATTTTCATTCAAATCTTGAATGGCTGTAGTGGAAGCTTCAATGTCAACAGGATTGCTTATTACATTGCATTAACATGACATGATTAAAATGTGTCTTTTCAAGATGGCGCCTACCAGTGTGGCCGCCTCGGTAACGCGCTCTCTAGTATTGTCTTTGTTTTTGTGTTTTTCGTCCGTCTTTGGAGACCTTACACGACTCACTTACACAAGGGGAGACCTGCTAACCATCAAGGAGGCTACTCCGGACTTTCTGTCACCAACTTTCGAAAATCCGCTCAGTTTTTTCCCCGAGTTACTCACCGGAGCGGCGTCCGCGGTTTTCGGCGCATGGATGCGGAAGCGGCGCCACAGAGGAAAACGAGCCGGCATTCAGGTGAAACTCCGCATGAGAGGACACAGATTGGCGTTCCCGTCGATCCACCTCGCGAATGTACGCTCCCTACCCAACAAAATGGACGAGCTTCATCTTCTGTTAAAGACCAGTAAAGACTTCGGACGTTCCGCGGCCATGTGCTTCACGGAGACCTGGCTTTGCGACGCCGTACCCGATGGCGCCGTCACGCTTCCCGGCTTCAACATTCATCGAGCGGACCGCGACATGGAATCATCGGGAAAAACGAAGGGCGGCGGGATATGCCTCCATATAAACGAAAAATGGTGTACGGACGTCACGGTGCTCAGCACACACTGCAGCCCGCATTTGGAGTCGCTGTTTCTGAACTGTAAACCATTTTACTCGCCACGTGAGTTTGCATCGTTTATACTGGCTGGAGTCTATATCACACCGCAAGCTAACACGAGCGCCGCATTGCTAACGCTCGCCGAACAGGTCAACGAAATTGAAAAAAAACACCCTGACTCACCCCTCATTATTCTCGGGGACTTTAACAAAGCTAAACTCAACCACGAACTCCCTAAATACAAGCAGCACATCGACTGTCCTACCAGGGAAAATAATACTTTAGACCACTGCTACACTACGGTAAAAAACGCATACCGTGCTATACCTCGTGCAGCCCTGGGCTCGTCTGATCACTGCTTAATTTACTTAATACCGAGGTACAAGCAAGAACTTAAATGTGCGAAGCCTACAGTGAAAACAGTCAAAAAGTGGACCAATGAAGCAAAGATGGAACTTCAAAGCTGTTTAGACTGCACAGACTGGAGTGTCTTTGAAAATTCAGCTGGCAGCCTGGATGAATATACGGACACTGTCACATCCTATATCAGTTTCTGTGAAGAGGTTTGTGTACCAACAAAATCATTTCGGACATTCAACAACAACAAGCCGTGGTTCACTGCTAAACTTAAGCAGCTTCGCCAAGCTAAGAAAGATGCATATCAGAGCGGGGACAGGGCCCTGTATAATCGAGCTAGAAACCAGCTTACTAAAGAAATTAACATTGCAAAGAGGATCCATGCAGCAAAGTTGGAAAAACAGTTTAGCGCGAACGACTCGAAATCAGTCTGGCGTGCATTCCAATCGCTGACTAATTACAAGCGACGATCCCCCCAAGCTGAGAACAATAGCACACTAGCCAACGACTTGAATACCTTCTATTGCAGATTTGAAAAGGACAGTTTCACTCCACACACCCGCCCGGCCGCACCCGCGACCACAACCACACCTCTGACTTCTGCCATGAACATCCATGAACAGGATGTGAGACGCATCTTCAAACAACAGAAGATTAACAAAGCAACAGGACCGGACCATGTGTCCCCATCCTGCCTCAAAGTCTGCGCGGACCAGCTCGCTCCAGTCTTCACTCAGATCTTTAACAGATCTTTGGAAATGTGCGAAGTTCCATCCTGCTTTAAACGCTCCACCATCATTCCAGTCCCCAAGAAACCTGCAATCTCTGGTCTGAATGACTACAGGCCTGTCGCTTTGACATCTGTGGTCATGAAGTCCTTTGAACGTCTCGTGCTGGACCACCTCAAGAGTGTCACAGGTCCCCTGCTGGACCCCCTGCAGTTTGCCTACCAAGCGAACAGGTCTGCGGATGATGCAGTCAACATGGGACTGCACTTCATCCTAGAACACCTCGACAGTGCAGGGACCTACGCGAGGATCCTGTTCGTGGACTTCAGCTCAGCTTTCAACACCATCATCCCTGAACTCCTTTCAACCAAGCTTCTCCAGCTCAGCGTCTCACCTGCCATCTGCCAGTGGATTTACAGCTTTCTGACGGGCAGGACACAGCAGGTCAGGCTGGGGGAGGTCACCTCATCCACACGCAGCATCAGCACTGGGGCGCCCCAAGGTTGTGTCCTCTCTCCGCTGCTCTACACGAACGACTGCACCTCAGCGAACCCGACTGTCAAGCTCCTGAAGTTTGCAGATGACACCACTGTCATCGGCCTCATCAAGGACGGTGACGAGTCTGCATATCGACAGGAAGCGGAGCGGCTGGAGCTGTGGTGCGGGCGACACAACCTGGAGCTGAACACGCTCAAGACGGTAGAGATGATCGTGGACTTCAGGAGGCATCCTTCGCCACAGCTGCCCCTCACGTTGTCCAGCTGCCTTGTGTCAACCGTCGAGACCTTCAAGTTCCTGGGAATTACAATCTCTCAGGACCTGAAGTGGGCGAACAACATCAACTCCGTCCTCAAAAAGGCCCAGCAGAGGATGTACTTCCTGCGGCTTCTGAGAAAGCACGGCCTGCCACCGGAGCTGCTGAGACAGTTCTACACAGCGGTCATCGAATCGGTCCTGTGTTCTTCCATCACAGTCTGGTTTGGTGCTGCTACAAAAAAGGACAAACTCCGACTGCAACGGACAATCAAAACTGCTGAAAGGATTGTCGGTACCCCCCTACCCACCATTGAGGACTTGCACGCTGCCAGAACTAAGACAAGGGCGTGCAAAATCCTCTCGGACCGTCTGCACCCCGGTCACCAGCTCTTCCAGCTCCTTCCCTCAGGTAGGCGCTACCGATCAACGCAAACTAGAACTAGTAGACATTCCGACAGCTTCTTCCCTCTTGCGATCAACTTCTTAAACACCTAACCTATAATTCCATTACAACAAGCTGGCAATTTTTTGACTTGAGTTCGTTGTCACATTTCTGTGGGGCCAATTATGTATTACTCGTGCACTCACTGTAGTTGTCTCGCCATGCTGCACTATTTGCATATACTGGGCACTCGTGCCAGAGTAGCATGTGCTCCATTTGCACACTGATTGAGGAGTATCTGTAACATTTGCACAACCGACACTGTCCCAGATGATCGCACTACTCGTCACTTTAAACCGCATACACTCCTTGAAGTCTCAGCGCCCTTTGCACAATGGTCATTGCACCGGACTATTGCAATATTAGTCGTTCGAACTGCTCTAAGTGCTAGAGGACTCTGCATCTTTTTGCACAATTGTTTTTTGTCAATGTCTTTATGTCCCCAAAGTGTTCTGTAAATTGACTGTTTGTTGTACTAGAGCGGCTCCAACTACCGGAGACAAATTCCTTGTGTGTTTGGACATACTTGTCAAATAAAGATGATTCTGATTCTGATTCTGATTCTGATTTAATTTTCATAAGGGTTGTTGCATATTTGTCTGGCATGGAATTTGGGCTTGTTAAAATGGAGAGGATGTTTGTATCGGTCAGGTTTTCCACTAGTTTGTTAGTACCTATGTATGTTATGGCGATGCATGATTTATTTCAGTGTGTTTACATTTGGGAAACAGTGGTATAAAAAGCCCTCCAAAAGGAGCGCTGAGCGCTTTATTTTTTTATGTTGAAAACGTGGGGTCGGACATCTGAATTAAGGATGGTTGTTGTTCAGTCATCAGTCCGAGTTAAAAAAACTAAACAAAAAACAATATTTCACAAATTCTGCCAGGGTATGTAAACTTAAGAGCACAACTGTACATATATACATTCATACCTACCCCTGTCATACTGGAACAAAAGTGTAGGCTACACCATAACCTCATAACCTCTAGGTGGCGGTGTCATATTGGAATGAACTCGTACAGCTTTTTCATAACCTCTAGATGGCGGCATACATTTATAAAATGTGAATGTTTTTTTCCCCATTATTCCCCTTTACCTATGTATAATGCGCACTATTGACTTTTGACATTTTTTGGGGGGTGCGTATTATACACGAGAAATTATGGTAAGTTGCGTACAGATTCATTTCCACTTATTACACTGCTTAGTCAACTCATCGCCGTATTTATTGCATCATTAATGGCTTTCAGACCTTTTGAGATATGACCCTCAGAACTGTGAGGCAGACATGCTAACTTCTCGCCCACCCTAAATACTAAGTTGAGTATCAGATCCAGATGCAACTGCCTGCAAATAAAAGCTGAAGTATTTTTATCTTTTGGTGTCATACCCATGTGTTTTCAGTCCACAGGAAAAATAAATGAATTGGCCCCGCCGTTCCTTTTAGGGAGTGTAATTCATAATTCACTGCATAACAAAGCACTCATTAAAATGCTTAGACAACCGACACTCGTCCTGGCCCATATGGCAGCAGTCATCTATTGCTGCAGGAAGTCAAATAACTAAAGGCCTTTCTTTGATGAATCGTGAGAGGCACTGGCTCATGCAAACAATCTTGTAGCTGCGAGTGTATCATGGGTGGCCAACATACAGCAAACAAGGGCATTTGCAATTCTAAGAACAATAAAAGCTGCAAAGTTTGTTTTTGAAGTACCCCTGGAAATGGCCAAGATCACCTTTCTGTGGAGTTTGCATATTCTCCTCGTGCTTGCATGGGTTTTCTCCTGGTTCTCTGGCTGCTGCTTCTTTAAAAAAAAAAAAAAAAAATCATGTTAGGTTCATTGAAGACTTTAAATTGTCCATCATTGTGAATGTGAGTGTGAATGCAACATGAATCAAGCGCTACAGAAAATGGACCGATAGATTTATTATACAGGACGTTCTTGTACCTGAAATGGCCCAGGTCGGGAAGTGTTTCCCCACACCTGATGGATTCTTGTATTGTTTCTCTCTCCCCCTAGTGGACAGCGTGGGCATGGAAGAGCAGGAGAGGGAGCGGAGGAGGCAAGTGGTGGAAAAGTTCCAGAAAGCTCCGTTTGAGGAGATTGCTGCCCACTGCGGCGCTCGGGTACAACAGATACATCTGCTTTCCACATATCCTTTGTTTTTCTCCCTCACCCTTTTTCTTGTTTTGTCCTGCTCAGGCCACGCTGCTGCAGAGCAAACTCAACCAGATCTTTGAGATTACAATCAGGTGAGCGACAGAGATGGTTTGTATCAATAAGTTTCCAAGATGATGAAGACAACGACGATCTCTTCTCAGGCCGCCGCCGAGTCCGTCTGGGACCTTATCGTCCGGCTATGGCCAGAACCAGACTCGCTCGGTGCCCATCTACGAGATGAAGTTTCCTGACCTTTGCGTGTATTGAGACGGCACAGTTACCGAACCTTTCATCGACCGTTTGGGGAAACTGCAACAGCTGGAGATGTTTTTTGGTGGAAAGGGTGAAAAAACATGCAGCTGGGGCAAGCCAAAATCTCAAGAACAAGCCATTTTTTTTCCTCTAGCTCGCCATGGTAGGAATATCTTGGACAATCTTTTCCGTCTTCTGCACTGATTTTGTTAATCCTTTTTTTTTTTTCTTTTTTTTTTTTTGTTTGAGCCAAAAGTGCTGTCCATCCTCCCACTCGGCCATTGTTTTACCCTTATTTATTATTCTTACATTACTTTTTAACAGTATAATAATAAGTTTCCCCAAAGTTCAACAAGAGGTTCCCCTTGTCTAAATGTATACATAGAGAGAACTATATAAATCTTTAAGCTCATGTACAGTCAAGAAGTATGTGCGTGTAGGTATGTGTATATATTGTATAAGAGCTCAAATTTTAACTGTTGTTAGTGCCCATCAAGTCTTTAGCTAGTACAATTTTTCTTGTCAGCGACGAATTAAAATATGTAAGTGCTGCCCTCGTAAATCCAGAAAAATCAGAAATGTTCCTATTCTGTCTTCGCTCAGGTTTTCTTGGAGTCTAGGTTTGTGGTGTTGCCATAGCGATCTGACTCATGATGCGCAGGTTGACGCCTCCGTTTTGTGGCGTCTTTCCAACTCTAAGCCATCTCCAGTATGTGTATAAACAAGTCGCAGGTAGTTAAAAGCAAAAAAAACAAACAAAGACAGGCAATAAATGAAGCAGTCAGTCGGTAGCAGTTCTTGTGTTTGGATCGTGGTGTTGCAAGACAGTGGAAGGTTTTAGTCTGGCTAACTCTATTCCAACAGACTTTCGTCATATGGAGCATGCTGAAGAGGAGACTGACGAGAGTAACCAGCCCAAAACAAACAACTGAATCAGGCTGTGGTGAAAGCATGAAAAGCATCACACAATTAGAAGGCAAAACATTGAAGCCCTTGCCTGGCCAACAACTGTTGGTAGCAGTTCTTGCATGTGTTTCGATCATACGTATGTCTCAACCCACAATTTCCATTGTTGTGGTGCTGCAAGACGGTGGAAGGTTTTAGTCTGGCCAAGTCAATCGAGCATGGGTTTTGCCTGCAAAAGAGTAGACTAAAGTGAATAACCGGCCCAAAACACATGGTCAAAGTGCTTCGGTGAGCGCCTGACAAGTAGGAATGCAAAAGTTCCAACTAAAATGAAGCACTTGCTCAGCCAACAACTGTTAGGAGCGGTTATTGTATGTGTTTAGATCGTGGCGCTGCGAAACAGGGGAAGGTTTTAGTAGATCTTGATGGACTTAAACCCAATAGAGCATGCAGAAGAGGATACTGACAGGAGTAACCTGGGCAAAGAAAACAACACCTGAACCCACAATCGCAGTTGTTGTTGTGCTACAAGACAGTGGAAGGTTTTAGTCTGGCCAAGTCAGTGTCGCCAGACTTAAACCCTAGAGAGTATGCGTTTTACCCGCAAAAGAGGAAACTACAGTAAAGTGAGAAACCATTCCAAAACAAACAACAACTGAAATAGGCTACAGTGGAAGCCTCTCAAAAGTGAGAATGCCAAAGTTTGAACAAAAACGAAACACTCTCTCAGCCAACAACTGTCAGTAGCAGCCGTGTATGTTTGGATCTGTGTGTGCGATTCAACAATTCCCATTGTTGTGGTGCTGTGAGAGTTCATCTATTATCTGCCGCTTCCCTGAATTAAGGCGGTCTGATCCCGTTTGTCTCCGACTGTCATGTGTAACACGGTCTGGTCGCCCCTCGCGAATGGACATCCTCATCTTCGTGTGGTTGGTTTCCGCTTCTCTGTTGTCTCTGTTTATTGTTTGCGGTTCGCAGTCATGTCTTGTGACCTTTGGTCGTCCAAGTTGTCTATGAAGCGTCCCAAGGGATGTGATTCTCTTCTAATGTCCCAGACCCGGCGTACTTTTGTCATTCCCCCATGTAGTTATGGATAGCTTTGTTTACAACGTAGTGCTCGTGTAGGTCAAAAATTCATTCTGTGAACTTTGCACTTTAAAAACTGGAGGACCTAGTGACCAAGGCAGCTTTATTTTGTTAAGTTTTTTGGGACGTGAATGGAAAATGCCTTAGCGGTCGGTGTGTCCTGCCTGACGTTGCATGCTCCTATAATGTGTTAGTTCTACAATAAAAGTTGCCAGTCGACCACAATCATTTTGCTTGGATTCTCTCGTCTTTTTTCAGGCACACCTGGCACCACGATGTGAAAAGGAATTTATTGTGCAGTTTTGAATTTACGAAACAAAAATTATATTGCAGGTTTGTATATGTGTTTATATATATATATATATATATATATATATATATATATATATATATATACACACATATATAGACATATATAGACATAAGGCTTCACTGTAATATCGTTAGGCGTATGCCAAATATCACGGTTTGGTATGGGCCTTGGTTTTAAGGTCACGGTTTGGTTCACATTTGCTTCTGTAAATGAACAAAAACTGTTTCATCTTCTGTCTAAGTAAGAACAGATTTTATTAAATGTGACAATTGCAGTTTGAACAGTGTGAATTACTGTGCTATAGACACACTAATAATAGAATTTGTTATGCAGTTGGCTCCATCTAAAGTGCCTGTGATAAAATGTTGAAATGCGGTTTTAATTTTTGTCTGCCAGCCAGAAACGTAGCTGCGCTGCGCTTGTTTACGGACTAGCCCGTAAACAGTTCCACTTCTTGTCCCGTACTTAATACTGTGCATTCTGTGGGGGAACCCTACATGCGAGCGATTGCCTCTCTATGTTGGATTATTATCATTTTAACAAGTTTTGAACAGAAGTTTGACAGCCATGGTTTAAACAATGGCATTATCTTATTAAGGAGATTTACAACAAAGAAAAGTAACAGCACTCGGACATACTTGATGATACATGCTTGATCGTCCTTAAACATGCCAATGACGAAAACTGGGTAGTTATTGATAGCAACCATGCAAAAGTCAAGCCTCCGGACTCCAAACTCAGCCCATTATCCTTTGCACATCATTCAGAAGAATGCCCTTGAAGATGCCGACCAGCGTTCTCGGAGGGTTCTTGGCATCGACATTGCCGATCTGTGGACTCCCCCTTGGTAGGCGCGTCTTCATCCCCTGTGGTCTCGCCTGGATCTGATTGACATCCTCCTTGCTTGTCAGATGCCTGCGAGACTGAGGGTGGAAAATAGCCTCCGGGGAACCACCGTTGTCCATCGGGAAGGAAAAGATCTTGACCGGTTTGCGTTTGCCGCCGGAGGGTTTGCTCCATCGGAAATGCTCAATCGCGTAGGGGCTTCTCTTGGAGCTTTTGCTTCCAGGTGTCATGTACCTGGGGGGTTTACCCCAGCGAAAGTGCTCCATGGAATAGCCCCGCTTGGCACTGTGAGACCCCGCTCTGGGTTCTTTGGTCTTGTTCCTGTGGGGTTTACTCCAGCGGAAGTGCTCCATCAGGTAGGAGCGCCGCTTTTCGGCTTTAACTTTGCCATCCGTCTGAGACGAGTTGACTCTGACGAGGCGGGGGAGGAGTTTATTTTCCCCGCTGATGTTGAGGACCAACTCTCCCAGATCTGGACACTCGGTCTGACTCGCTGACTTGCAGACTTCCAGGCAGTCCTAGATGGACGCAATCACACAAATGCCAGAGAACGTCAACAAGATTCCATTCCACGTATCTTTTATGACTTGGCCTTGGAAGTAACAATTTTGCGATGTTAAAAACAATTAACAGGGTGCCTGTTTTCTTGCTGCCTCTGCATTTTTATAGCACCCTAAGTGACCAAAAAGAAGACAAAGAAATCATCAGGCTTCAAAAAGGGATTGGCAAAGAGGGTTAAATGTCGCAAGAAATGGCCCCAAAAAAATGAAAAGAAGACATTTCACAATGGTGGAAATTGACTATATATATATATATATATGTATATATATATATATACATATATATATATATATATATATATATATATATATATATATATATATATATATATATATATATATATATATATATATATATATATATATATATATTGGGCATCTTCTTCGAGATTTGTGTTTAACTTTTTTTTCTCAAGTTGATCCTTATTTGTGTGTTCGCATGGTCTGAGGACGTTCTAAATTTGTTTGCAGAATAAGAACAAATTCAATGACCGTTTGCGAATGAGGCTCACTGTGACTCACCAGCAGTCTCCCGTTGTTGAGCTTTTTGCAGATGGAGCACTCGGACCCCAACGCCGGGATGGAAATGAACGCCACCAGCAGCACCGACAACCATCGTGGATGCTCCATGCTCAAGTCCGGTCCGCAGCTGCTGAACATAAAAGGCAACATGAGTGGACAGAATCCATAAAAATGTTGTTCCATTTAAACATCCTTCATTCCAATATTTTTAGATCATCACTGTGACGTTCAGGCAGGGTCCATTTTGACAACGTACCCAATACAAAGCAAATCGAGTAAAAGAATAGTTTTCTTGGCATTTCATTCCAAAAGCTCTCCATGGTGTTTTTGGACAACAACAAAAAGTAATTGGAGGGTGAAAGAACATTGATGCTCAAGTTTATGAATTCGCTGTACCCTGTCCAATGAAATACATGCCCAAAAAAAGAAAAGCAAAGCTGCGCTATGTTTCTACCCAAAAAAAGTAGTCCTACAACTGAACATTTCAACGCATTTAGATCCAAAATAAAACTGTTTGTGATTCAGAAACAAAGAAATAAAATGACACACGCATTTTACACTACACTAAATTTGAGCATACTATGTTTGGATGAATTCATTAGTTTGCTGTACAATAAAAACGTGTGCAGTGCTCCCCCAGTATTCGCAGGGGATAGGGATTGGGTTGGACCCCCAATCGCAAAATTCTGTGGATAATTTACACCCATAATTGCACTGAAAAAGAAAACAAAAGAGGGGGGTTAAAATCCTCAAATTTTTGAAGAAGCAAGGAAACTGCCAATAAGCTGTTTTGGAGGGGGCAGAGAGAGAAAAATAATAAGTTAATTCGAAAAAATAGCTGGGATAGGCTCCAGCATGCCCACGACCCTAGTGAGGATAAGCGGTCCAGAAAATGGATGGATGGATGGATGGATGGAAAATGAAAATATATATATATATATATATATATATATATATATATATATATATATATATTCATGAATAGGTGCATCTGCAGGTGCGGAACCAAGAGTATGCGGGGGTCCACTGGATACACTTTTCAGATGTTTTTTTTTTTTTATATAAATTCATCCTTTCATCCATTTTGAGACCATTTATTTATTTGTTTTTTCAACAAATTGTCATTGAAACCAATGTGAACTGATGGTGGCCAGATGTGAAGTTTTCTGTCGCCATCTACGGGTGGCATTCTGAAGCGTACTCAAATCTTAACTTTCTGGTCCTATCTCAAGACCCAAAAAAATCAGCCAAGCAAGCCAAGGCAGTCGCATCTCGCCCCGCTCGGAGCACCTGTGCTTGATTCTCCTCGATTCGATCCACATTCCAGTCGCCACACGGAATGAAAGTTGCCTTTGATTTTTGATGTTAAGAGGCTTACTGGACCTGGTGGGACCCACACACACTTGAGCTGGGTGAGAAAACCTGTAGCAGGCGTGGCCTCGCTTGCTGTCGGCTCACCTTCATTTCTTGAATGCAAATACACGTTACATGCACGCCTAAGAAAAGCGATGATACATAACGTCTGAATGGCCTCGTAATGAGAGCCTGAGGCCAATGACTCAAGTTCTAGTGGAGATGCTTTCCTTTTTCACGTTTTTTGATTGTAAAAAGGTCTTTAAAGTTGCTAACCACCGGATTTATCCGCTGTCATACGAAACAAGAATTTTGCTGTATTTTATATAAAGAAATCACTGTAATTAGTGTGAAACCAACATATTTGAACTTGAGCTATGTCGATGTATGTTTCTAATTATGGTTTGCTCGACCCTAGTGAGGTTAAGCGGTGCACAAAATGAATGGATGGATGGTAAAATTCTATGCAGTGGTACGTCCAATTACAAGTGTCCAAGTTGATTTTAAATTTTTTTGGTGTGTGTTGCAAGCCAAAATTTGCTCTGCGATCTTCAAATATCGGCGATTCAGCCGTTTATTGAACGGGACAGATGCAAAATGAAAACGCGAGGAGCTCGGAGCAGATGCTAACACTGAACTAATTGCGGAGTAAACAGCCGGGTTTGCTCCCGGAACGTATTAAACTTAAAAGTCAAGGTGCCACTGTATTTGATCAGAACTTTCAATGGGTTAAGCAGGAGTGTCAAACTCATTTTTGTCATGGGCCGCTTCGTCATTACAGTTTCCCTCAGAGGGCCGTATAAGTTTATAATCGCCTCATCATATTTTTACATATGCACAAAAAAAAATCAGATGTCAAGGATAATAGTTGGTTCTTTAAAAAAAGGTGTTTGGTAAAAATGAAATGCTTGCAATACCTCAACATTCTAATTTTTTTTCATGGAAATTCAAGCACGTTGATTTGCTTTCGCGGGTCACATAAAATGATATGGCGGGCTGGATCTGGGCCCCCGGCCTTGAATTTGACACCTGTGGGTGAAGGTTTAAAGAGAAGAAAACGGTAAAATTTCAATTTGAGTCATGCACCAAGACATTTGCCGGTGAGAAAATCAACACAAAAAATTAAAAGTTTCTCATTATGATTTGATGCCAGAATGCTGGAGTTGATTCTAAATTTAAACGGGTTAGGCTTTAAAGGAACAGTTTTTCAAGGTAGCCCTAACATACTGGATGTTGCCTTTACATAATTGCGGTCAGGTTTTGTATAAAATCCTGCTCAATTCTTGCTTTACGAGACAGCGGTTTAGTTCTACATGTTATTTAGTGGTTAACGACTCAGTCAAAAATGGTATTTTTGTTAGACTTAATTATGGTCAAGTTAAGTTTTCACTCACAGGACAGTGCTCCACCATTGATGTTTTCAATGTGACATACTCGTTCTATTTTTTTTTTTTCCCCATCAGCCCGACATTTTTGTGTTTTGAGTATTCAAATCAAGTCAAATTGATTTATATATCACTTTTCATACTTTAAAATGCAACACAAAATGCTTCACAGAAATGAAAACCGACAAATAAAATGGCAAGAAATATACAAGACCCATGTTAAGAGATTAAAGTTGTAATGTCATCTAATAAACTAATCAAATGTTGTATAGCGGTCCAAAAATCAAGTTGTAATGTTAGGATGAAGTCATAACGTTACAAGAATATAGTCGAAATTACGTTTTTAGACACGAAAAAGTCAACAAGTAGCCCTTTTCAAAAAAATCCCTTTTGCAAAGTTAGTTTTTTTTTTGGAAGTCTCCGAAACCGTTAGCATATAAACAGAGAAAAAAAAGCTCTTCTTTGGCAAAAAAGTTACGTTACAAATAATAATAATAGTAATATTCATATATGGATATTCATCATGGATGAAAACACGGGCAACGACTCAGAACTATGTTGTACTCAGTAGTGGAGATATAGCGTTAAACTGATTTTTTATCATTTCAGTTTTCCAGATTTTTGGGGGGCGTGGCTAAAATGGCGCCCAATGACACGCACTCGCCATGAGTCGCCCCTCCCCCAATATTGAAGAACTCGAGCGTGCTCGTTGGCATCGGCGGTTATCTGGCACAATTGCAACAATTTCAGTGAGCTAGCTCGCTAGGCCTACGCCTGGAAAATACATCTTCCGTTCAGATAGTCTGCTGGCGTGGCCACTTTAGAGCGCCTCGTTGTCGGCCATGAGTGCGCGCACATCATCGTCATCGTAATAATGATAATGATACATTACACGATCAACACATACAATGTATAATATTCAGTAGGAAAAAAAAAAAAAAAAAGTGATTTAAAAAAATTCAACATTTTGTAGCAGGGGACCAATTATCAGAACAACAATAGCAGCAAGTAAAAGTGTGAACAACAATACGCCCGTTGAAAAAAAAAAAAAAATGTTTTCAAGCGAGATTTCAAATTTGACTTGAACGTGTCCTCTGAAAAGTGGCAGTAATCGGGGGCATTGATTTGAAGTTCTCCTTCACCCTGAAAATGCCCAACACGATGTTTTTTTTGAATGATATCAGCCCAGAGCCAAATCCCACCCCTACCTTGCTGGCGTCTGAATACAAAGTATTTCTTGGCCGAGCCTTGATGTTTTAACGTATGTCTCCTGTTCAAATGTGGTCAGATTTCAGCCTTCCTTACCTTGACCATGTCTCTGAGTACTGAACGCCTGATACTTTATGGCTACAGCAGATAGCTTACAACTGTGGAATAGTTTATGCCAGGACTGGAGGACAGCGGCTTCGTAGTCGCTTCACGCATGAGTCTCTGGAAATCTTTGGAAATCTTCTTTTGATAGTTTTGTGATCACGACCCAATAGCTTAGCCATTTCAATGCATGCTGCGTTCCTCTTCATTTTTTAATTCCATTTTTTAAATATTTTATATATTTTCAGAGCCAGTCAAAACTCTTATTGGCCCATTTTGTCTGAGGCGGTCACTCTCAAAGTGTGCTACGAGTACCACTGCTGCTATGCGGAACAATCAATGCCTGAGTAGAGTTCAGTTGTATTTAACATTTAGTAGCTTAAGTCTGTTTTTTGTTTTTTTTGTTTTGTATTTTCCTATCCTGTTTTGTTATCAGTTTATTGCTTGTGTATAGAACAAATATGTGATTAATTCCAAAATAATGATCTATGCTTTTAATCCACTTTTTTTTCAAGGAAACATCCAAGGGTCCTGTTGATGCATTCATCCAAAATGAAGAAAATCAAATGTAAATAGTTGCACTACTATGACATTTTCAACAGGGTAACTTGTCATTGTAAGCAACTTACATTTCCAGTCTTCTTGCCAACACTGTTCAAGCAAAGTTGTTCTCTTCTCCACACTTACCGTTTAGAGTAAGAAAAAAAAAAGGGAGGGGGCTGTTGAGTGGGTTCATAGAGATTCGGGGATGACGAGATTATTTCTATTTTCATGACTTCAAAATTGAATGTTGGTCAGAATTTCTGATTGATATTGTACTTCATATTTTTCCTGTCCGCCTTCTGCTAAATGTTCGAGGGTGACCATCCCTCCCATTTGTTAGTCTTTGTTTTACTGAAATATTGCAGATAGGGTTATGCAACCAGCTGCGGTCTTTTCTTCACATCGGGAAATTGTTGCGTTTCTTTGCATCTTTGAGGTCGGAACCAAGCCGTGATTTACGAAACAATCTGTTCTCACTTTTTTTTGTTTTTATACAAAGAAAAATTTAAACAGAAAGGCATGCAAAGCAATCAGCTGATCTCACTCACTCATCCCTGCTAAACCTAAAAAAACCAAAAAAAACTAAGTGAAAATGTTCTTACCTTTACGGAGTGAATGCTTTCTTTTTGGTAGTCTCTTTCTTTATCTGTTTTTATTGCCAGTCCTTTTTAAAAAAAATGTTTTTGTAGTGCGCTGTGACTCTTATGCGGCACCTCTCAGCTGCTCTGCGCTCACTCTTTGTGTGCTCTCAGCTCTTTTTATAGAGCGCCTCAAGGCCTCGGGTGTGAGATGGACGTGAGGGATCTCCCACTCGGCGAGGGCGGGGGATTGATTCTTAGTGTGTGCGTGTCTTTCAGTGTGTGCGTTTTTGTTTTTTTTTGTTTTTTTAAATCAGTCGCACGGCTCACGTCACTGGAGGTGACGCCGCCTTGAGAATTGACCTCTGACTTCCCGTAATTGTCCCTGAAATACAAAAAAAAAAAGATGTAATGTTCCGACTAAACGCTAATACAGCTGTGCCTTGAGATACGACTGACCCGACTCACGTGTTTTTCCAGACAGACGTTTTTGTGTTTTTTTTTTTTGCTTTGACTTACAAGCAGAAAATTGAGATTACAAGCGCTGCATGGTGGCAGTGAACCCAACTCAAATCAATTTGGCAGACAGTGAAATATTCCTCTCAACATAAAACAAAGACAATTAAATACCGTGTTTTTAAAAACAACATAACTTCACCCTTAAGTCAGCTAGCTTAATGCTAAGGCATAATGGGAAATGCCATAGACAGGCTAACAAATAGCCTCCATTTGACAGTGTAAGGGTTATTTGAACACAAACAGTGCAGCAACACATGTATACAGACAATACAACAATATTGCTGGAAGCCATATGACAATATTTCAAATGTTTCTGTTTTTGACATGTAATTACTTATTTTTTATTCCTATTTATTAAAAAAGGATGATGTTACGAGAATAAAGTTTTGATGTTAAAAGAATTGAAATCACGATGTTATGAGAATAAAGTCATAACATAAGAAAAAAAAGTCTCAATGTGAAAAAAAAAACAAAAGAGCGTAAATTGTCAGTGTTTTTTAATGTGCGGCCCAGCATCACAGCGCCGGTGCAGCCCCCTCAAGAACTGACCTCCATCTTCGTCCTTCCTGCAGGATGCTGCGGCGTGACAGGTAAGGTTTTGTTCCATCAAAAGTTGAATGTCTTGTTAATCCTTTGCTCCCGATCCCACACTTGAAAGGTCAGCCGGATGAATGTCTGCATCACGCGTGTAAATCGAGTGGGACACCACGGAAATTTCATCAGTGCCGCCGAGTCCTGACTCATTGTTAAGGGTAACCACACACACACACACACACACACACACACACACACACACTCACTCACTAGAGCAGAAAGCTCTGCTTGAAAGAATAAAAGCCTACTAAAACATCTGAACTTCATTTTGGTCAACTTGCAATGGTGGCAGGTGTGTGCTGACTCACATTTAACATGGCTTTGAATGAGATTGGTTAATTCTGAACACAGTTACATCCCAGTTACAAGAGGGTGTGTAGACTAGTGCAACCGCATTCCTTCAGTTGTTTATTTTTACTTCCCATCTCAAAGAGGACTTTTTTTTTTTAATTCAATTGAGTTGTACAGGTTATAAGTAACATTAATGGTAGGAAGGTTTGTCTTGGTCTCATTTTTGTATGTCACAAAGATCTGGCATTTGAACAGGCGTGTGGAGACTTTTTATATCCACTGTATATACTTTTTGTGTCATTTTTCTGTTTGGTGTGCCGCGATATTTTACTCATGTAAACTGCTGTATTTGCCTTGGCTTGATAAAGACGAGGAAACACTGCTGTACTTAAATGTCACAATTGTCGTTAAAGTAGAAAATTGATGGTTCCACAAGGCTCACTACTAGTACTACTACAGTATGCGCTACATCATTTATTCTCAGTTGGTGGGCCGGGACCCAAAAGTGGGTTGCGGACCCATTTTGGGTTGCTCGCAGACAGCTAGTAAAATAGTTACATGTACTGTATTCATTTTCTGAGTTTATTTTATTTTTTATTTTTTCCAAGGGTACCGTGTTCTCACACGGAACATCGTAGGAAAGCGACAAGAAATCTTGACTCGGTAAACGAAAACAGAGCAACTCAGCCTCTGGCTGGTGGATGTCATGGCTAACAATATGCTTTTAGCGTTAAAGCAAGCTCATTCGAAACGGCATAGAAAACTACAATATACTGTACATGTGTTTTTTGAGGCTATATTTTTCAACCAAAAATATTTTTGGCTCTTAACTTCAATAAAAGTGGGTCGCGGCTTTGCAACAATGGGAAAATGTGGGTCCCAGGGTGAGAACAGTTGAGAGCCACTGTCCTGCATGAATGTTAAAATTACCTGGCGTTGCACTAGAGAACTAATGGTGTTCCACAAGGCTCAATACTAGGTCCACTTGACATAAATGTCAAAATTAGTTGACGTTCCAACAGGAAAGCTACATAATCGAAATAGAAACGGTGGGTTCTCGGTTTATGACGGTACCGACATCCAACATTTTGAGTTTCAGAATCTTGTGCGGCGAACCAATTTTGGCAATGCCATAAGAGTACGTGGTCACATGATGGCATGCTCAGCTAACACCGTACTCTAATTGTGACTTTCGCACTGCGTTAGCGTAAGTTAGTGATCGACTATGGGGCATTACAACAAAAATAGTTGCAAAATGTTGTAATCTTCGGAGAATAAATGTACATTTTTTGAGGTTGATTGGCAGTTGACAGTTAGGCGGGGCTTGGCTTCAGCGCATTCAACGGACACGCCGAAAGCGTTCGCGTTCGATGTGAGTGAACGGTTTGATTTTTCATGATATTGAAGCCTGATTTGATATACTCGGCTGCTTTTTTAATCATTCAAATATGGCAATGTTGTTGACAACTCTTCTCTGTGGTGTGTGAAATTTAGAAGACATTTATTTTCACTTTAAAGAGACTGTTGTGGAAGAAAAGACACAACGTTAAAAATAGTCACAAAATGTTGTAATCGTAGGAGAATAGAGTTACATTTTCGGGGGTACATTGTCAGTTATTACCAAAATAAAGTTTTGATTTTAACGAGTCAAGGTCAAAATCGCTACGCAAACCTAGACCCTGTTTCTAAAACGCATATACCAAACATTTCTTACCTTGACGCTAATATACATGTGTGCTAGCAACCTTTGTTGTTCTCCTATGATGACTTAGCTGCAATTGGTGGGCTCCCAGTCGAGGGTGCACCGTGCTTGTCACCCAAAGTCAGCAGGGATCGTCTTCAGCTGACCCGCGACTCTGGTGAGGACAAGGGCTTTAGAAAATGAAGGGATCTTAGGACCTAATCCTCGTCATTTTCCTCTCTCAAAATGATGGGTTTAATCTTTCATCTCTAATCATTCTTTTCTTTTCTTTTCTTTTCAGTGTAGCCCTCTAACTCCTTGAAATGAAAAACAATATATTTGAATAATGCATTTGTTCTGCTCCAGTTACAGACATTAATAAATCACATCTTAAGTGTGTTCTTTTCTTTTCTTTCTTTTAATATACAAATTCTGTCGGGATAGGAGGCCCCGTGCTCGGGAGCCAATGTTACATCAGCGATATTTAGAACGAACGAGGGGCCGTGCCTTAGATAAAAAAATGCATTTACTCAATATACATATTACCTCACCTGAGGGTGGGGGGGGTGGGGGTGGGAAACCCAACCATCCAAAACCTGCCGCCATAAATCCATCACTTTGGAATTCCTAACACATTTTTAATTCTTTGGCAGTTTTCCCAAGTGACCTGCTGTTTGCCACAGTTTGTGTAAGTGCCAAGTAAGACGAGACATTCCGAAGTTTTTCAAGTCACGACGTGTCATTGTGAGACGCGGATAGGCAAAGGTAGCCTTTGACCCTGTTTTGTGCCTTGAAGGCCAAAAGGTTTCCTGCTTTGAGATCAAGAAAACCGATTAGCGGTGGAACATTGCCTTCTGGAGAACACTCTGTTCAGAAACATCACTATTGATCTGACCTCCGAGGTTAAAGAATAATAAATAGAAGACTAAAGACTAGGCCGACATCAACGCAATGTCCAATACCGCATTTCCAGGGACGTTTATCTTCTGAGCTGCAGATGGGCATTCGTTATGGACAAGTGGAGCATTGTAACAAACTACAAATACTTTGTTACGTGGCGTTCCACAAGGCTCGATACCGATTCCGCCTATTCTCACAGTGGAGCGGTGCCTTGTCACCCGACTTAAGAGTGACGAGGCAAATTTCTGCTTTGACTTACGAGCCAACATTTAAGATACAAGTGCTTTATGGTGGCAGTGAAAACTCTTCATGGAGAGAAGACGGAAGAGCGAGGGGTGAGACAGGGAGGTAGGGCTACTGTGAGCATTATAGAGGGCCTCGTTGTCTGCTGTGAGTGCGTGCACTTCACAAGAAAAGGTGGGAGAGTGATGTAAAAAAATTTGTTTTTTAAAAATCGAAGAAAGTCAGACGTGACAGCCAGCGTGTGGACAGGGGCTTTGCGTTGGCGTGGTCACTTTAGAGCGCCTCGTTGTTGCGGGTTGGGAAAGTCCCACTACGACCTGGTTGGATATATTCCAGCCACTGGAGCCTTTAAGCGGAACATTTTTCACAGCTCAAACATGTAGTTATGCGTAGGCATAAGAAAGATCCGCATCCATTTTTCCAGCTCGTAATGGAGCTATTTGATTGGCCCTTGACAGTTGGGCAGGGCGTGGCTTCAGCGCATTCAAGGGACACGCCCACAGCGTCGGTGTCCGATATGCGAGAGCGGTTCGATTTTCCATCATTTTGAAGCCTCATTGGATATACTTGGCTGCTTTGTAATGGTTCAAATATGGCAAGGTTGTTGACAACTCTTCTCCGTGGCGTGTCAAATTGACAAGACATTTATTTTCACTATAGAGAGACTCTCGGGCAGCGGTTCTTAACTCGGGTTCGATCAGACCCCAGGGGTTCGGCGTGTGCGTGCTTGCATGTATCCGTAAAAGCCTTTTTACGCGGCATTTTCAAAACGCAACGCTGCGTCAAGGTGGCCGTTTACCGTTGCGGCGCTGCGCCTCCAGTTGAAACGCTTAGTTCTTTATTTAACAACATTTCAACGAGAGACGAGTTGAGTTGCATTGCTGTGGCGTCAGCCAGCGCATCCAACAATAAAAAAGTGCCCCAAACATGTACTCTTACCTATGAACAATTTTCGAGAATTGCAGAAATAACATAAAGAAAAGGAATTGTGAATTCTCACAACAAATTCCGTTCCTCTGACATGAGAGTGGAACTCACCGAGGGGAAGGGCAACAGCAAAATTCACATTCACTTATCGTAAATTTCCATTGAATTGAATTTTTCTTTTGCTTTTTTTGTGTGAAATTCAAGTTTTGTTGGTTTAGTTCTTTTAACACAATGATCTTGTGTGCAACTGATGCGTGGTTCATGTTGTGCATGACCTGGATGACTGAGAATCGACACGGACAATAAAATATATACGGCACCTGTTTTGAAAGACATTTTATTTAAGAACCACTCTCTGTACGTGCCCTCTGATTGGCTGATGCCCCGAAGTCAGCTGGGATCGGCTCCAATTCAGCCGCCACCCGAATGAGGACAGGAGCCGTAGAAAAGGAATGCATTTCTCGATAGGAGAAAAAGGTCTTGTTTTTTTTAGTGGTGAAGTTCCTTGCGTAGGAGGAATCTTCATCGGGACGGTGAAAACTATGTTGCAATCGAGCAGTACCGGCTCGTTTTTCCAACTCTGCTGTGACATCCCCTTAAATTGAAGTCCAAACAGAACTCTGAAGCCGTCCATTTGCCGACAAGGAACCTTTTCGCTATGGGGGTCCTTTTAAACTTCTTCAACGTTTGTAACGATGCAGTGGTGCTCAAAATACTCAAATCATCTTTCCCCGGTGAAACAAATGGAAATGCTGTTCACCCGTTCCCAAAATCCCAACAAATCTTTTTGTAATGTGTTTTTTGAACCATATAAAAAAAACCTCGATGATATTGTACTTTATAGAAACATTCAGTAATGACATAATTCAAGAGAAGGTAAAGAATCAAGCAATTTTGGCCACATTTTTTGCTTTAACTCAATAAATGTTATGCTGCTCCTTCTGTCGTGTGCGTCTAGGTTCACCATATTACTTTTTGTTTTTCATTGAATTCACCCTAAAAAAAAATCTGCTTCAACTCAAAATGTGTGGCTCGCTTTTCAATTTCGGGTACGAGCCTTTGAGACTTTTTCCGTGCGTTCTGTCACGACAGAGCGCGTCCCGTCAATTTAGTGTCAGGGCCTCCCGGACGCGATCGAGTGATTTTAGGGGGGGTCGTGTTCAGTACCCCCAAAAATGGAAAAAACTATATGAAGTTTAGCGGCATGTTGACACCCCCTCGCCAAAAGGTTTCATGAGACTGAACAGCAATAGTTTGCACTCCTCGGTGCTGGGGCCCCTAATAATAACAATAATAACAGCGACGCCTCCTTTTTCCACATTTTACTGCAATCAGATCTTTCAGTATGATGACAAGGGGGGGACAAAAATATTTTGTTATTGGTGATATTAAACAGATGTTTGTGCCTACAAAACAACAAAAGACAATCAGTCTTAATGAAATGTGGAGCCTGAAACAACATGTCGCTTCATCCAAATTGTGCCAAGTGGCGATCGTGAAGGGATAAGGATGCGTTCAAGCGCCCCGGACCACGTGGCCATATGATTAACAGACGTCCTTTAACGTGCTTGCATTCGAGATGGCGAACAGCTGCTATTCCCACAGTCGGCGTCGGGGTACGCGCTTGACAGCCGCCATTCTGTGTTTCGTTAGAAATGCACGAACTGCCTATCGTGTCGCAACTATTGACAATCGCATTTCCGTGCATCCTATTCGGACGCCTCTCCGCGCGATCTTCTCACGCTATCGGCGACCGCAATCGTGAATCGCAGCTTGGGATCTCATCCGTGTTATTTACGACAAGTTTGGTTGCCTTGTAAAGTGGGCAGACATTTAACGGAAGACGCCTGCACTGCTTAAAGTTCTTCACTTGCGAGTATAAAAATTGTAAATATTTGGGAAAGAAGAATGTATATTTTTCAGAAAAGTGGGCTCACTACTTTTTGACCCAAAAAAATCCGATTGACGAGTCGACATGTAATTCTCGACAAAAACAAATATGTTTGAGCCCGACAAAAAGGAATATGATTGACTCTTAGATTGAAAACTACGTTTGTTCTCGATGCACTTTTAGTGATGAGTTGAAGCAGAACCTTGAACTTTGGAAGCTACACGTGATACAACTTAGTTGTTACACTGTTATTACACAGTTGTTACATGCAAGTTTTGGAAACATCAAACAAAAGTGAAGCGCTTTTGGCACCGTCAAAATTCTTCATCTGGTTTGACCTGACGTAATCTCACATGAAAGCGGACCCGCCGCCAATCCGCCGTTCAAGCCTTAAATCCAAACGTATCTCCATCAGCTCAAAGCTGAAACTTGGCTCCATTTTCTTCTTCTTTTTCCGATATTTTGAAAGAAATTAGTGGCATCTGGATGAGGCTCATGTCCCGGCCGCGAGTTGGAGCCGAACACAGACATTTTTACGAGGCGTAAGATTTTAAGACACCTGCGCGTAGCGTACTACGTTTTATCTTTATGCTTTATGCTATATCGAAATAACCTCGCTTGGAACTCAAACTCATCCATCCATCCATCCATCCATTTTCTACCGCTTACCCGAGGTCGGGTCGCGGGGGCAGTAGCTTTAGCAGGTATGCCCAGACTTCCCTCTCCCCAGCCACTTCATCCAGCTCTTCCGGGGGGATCCCGAGGCGTTCCCAGGCCAACCGAAGGATGTAGTCTCTCCAGCGTGTCCTGGGTCGTCCCCGGGGTCTCCTCCCGATGGGACGTGCCCGGAACACCTCACCAGGGAGGCATCTGAATCAGATGCCCCAGCCACCTCATCTGGCTCCTCTCGATGCGGAGGAGCAGTGGCTCTACTCTGAGCCCCTCCCGGATGACCGAGCTTCTCGCCCGTTCTCTAAGGGAGTGCCCGGACACCCTGCGGAGGAAACTCATTTCGGGCCGCTTGCATCCGGGATCTCGTTCTTTCGGTCATGACCCACACTTCGTGACCATAGGTGAGGGTACAACATCGAACTGCGACCTAAGGTGTCCTGGTCCCAAGTGCACGTGTGGACACCCTTATGCTTGAACATGGTGTTCGTTATGGACAAGCCGTGAAGAGCACAGAAGTCCAATAACAGAACACCGCCCGAGTTCTGATCGGAGGGGCCGTTCCTCCCCATCACGCCCTTCCAGGTCTCACTGTCATTGCCCACGTGAGCATTGAAGTCCCCCAGCAGAACGATAGAGTCCCCAGAGGGAGCGCTCTCCAGCACCCCCTCCAAGGACTCCAAAAAGGGTGGATACTCTGAACTGCTGTTTGGTGCATAGGCACAAACAACAGTCAGGACCCGTCCCCCCACCCGAAGGCGGAGGGAGGCTACCCTCTCGTCCACCGGGGTGAACCCCAACGTACAGGCGCCGCGCTGGAGAGCAATAAGTATACCCACACCTGCTCGACGCCTCTCACCGTGGGCATTTCCAGAGTGGAAGAGAGTCCAACCCCTCTCGAGAGGACTGCTACCAGAGACCAAGCTGTGGGTGGAGGAGAGTCCGACTATATCGAGTCGGAACTTCTCGACCTCACACACCAGCTCGGGCTCCTTCCCTGCCAAGAGAGGTGACATTCCACGTCCCGAGAGCCAGCTTCTGTGGCCGGGGATCGGATCGCCAAGGTCCCCGCCTTCGGCCTCCGCCCAGCTCGCACTGCACCCGACCCCTATGGCCCCTCCCACAAGTTGTGAGCCCATGGGAAGGGGGACCCACGTTACCCTTTCGGGCTGTGCCCGGCCACCGGGCGCTCGCCTTCGAGCCCCACCTCCGGGCCTGGCTCCAGAGGAGGGCCCCGGTGACCCGCGTCCGGGCAAGAGAAACCTGAGTCGATTTTTGTCATCATCATAAGGGGTCTTTCATAAGGGTAACTCAAACCCATCCATCCATTTTCTGAGCCGCTCATCCTCACAAGGATCGCGAGCCTGCTGCAGCCTATCCCAGCTATCTTCGGGCAGGAGGCGGTGTACACCCTGAACTGGTTGCCAGCTCATCGCAGGGCACATACAAACAAACAACCATTGGCACTCACATTCACACCTACGGGCAATTTAGAGTCTTCAAACAACCTACCACGCATGTTTTTGGGATGTGGGAGGAAACCGGAGTGCCTGGAGAAAAGCCAGCTGACACGGATACAAGGATCAAAGTCCACTTTTCGTGATCTTTCGAGCGCACGTAATTCCGAAAAGAGGACGATTCAGTAAAATGAAGCACATGTTGGCGTGCGTCACAGTGTCTCGCACGCGTCAGCCTCTTGTTGTGTTGCTGCTTGCCACATTGCACCAGAACGTTCTGGTAGGCTTTGTGCCTGTAAAAAACGGTGAAACACGTCTGGTCTTTACTATCGCACTTGTACTTGTCCTTGTTTTTCTGGGGTGCGTTACATTTAAAGGCTTTGTAAAGTGAATGCACATATATATGTTTTCGAAATAAATTATACATGGAGGAAGATCTTCTTCTCCTTTGGGCTTGTTGTCCCTTTCGGGGTCGCCACAGCGCGTCCTCCTTTTCCATGTCGGCCTATCTCCTGCATCCTCCTCTCCAAGACCAACTGCCCTCATGTCTTCCCTCCCGACATCCATCAACCTTCTCTTTGCTCTTCCTCTCGCTCTCTTGCCTGGCAGCTCCATCCTCATCGTCCTTCTACCAATATACTCACTATTTCTCCTCTGGACGTGTCCGAACCATCCAAGTCTGCTCTCTCTTTAACTTTGTCTCCAAAACATCGAACCTCGGCCGTCCCTCCGATGAGCTCGTTTCTAATTTGATCCGACCCGGTCACTCCGAGAGCGAACCTCGACATCTTCGTTTCCGCCACCTCCAACTCTGCTTCCTGTCGTCTCTTCAGTGCCACTGTCTCGAATCCGTCCATCATGGCTGTTTTATAAACTTTGCCCTTCATCCTAGCAGAGACTCTTCTGTCACATAACACACCTGACACCTTCCTCCACCCGTTCCGACCTGCTTGGATCCGTTTCTTCACTTCCTGACCACACATACATATATATATATATTAAACTGTTTTTCAGGGTTTTTTTTCACTATTTCAGTTTTCCTGTTTTTTTTTGGGGGGGGGGGGGGGGGGCGTGGCTAAAACGGTGCCATTGTCGTCCATCATGAGTAGCCCCTCCCCCACTATGTAAGAACTTGAGCGGCTTCTTTCGCATTAGCATTACACAGTGCATTTGCGACGTGCAGTTAGCTAGCTAGCTATACCTTTACCCTGAAATGTATTTTCTGATCGGCTTGTCCGCTGTCTTGGCCGCTCTAGAGCGCCTCATTGTTGCCCAGAGTGTCCCGACAGAAGCCTCTCCTCAGTGCAAGACACATGAAAGCATGCCTGGAGTTTGCCAAAAAACACCTGAAGGACTCCAAGATGGTGAGAAATAAGATTCTCTGGTTTGATGAGACCAAGATAGTGTCGTGTCATTGTGAGACGCAGATAGGCAATGATAGCCTTTGACCCCGTTTTCTGGTTTCCTGCTTTGAGATTAAGAAAACCGATTAGCGGTGGAACATTGCCTTCTGGAGAACACTCTGTTCAGAAACATCACTATTGATCTGACCTCCGAGGTTAAAGAATAATAAATAGAAGACTAAAGACTAGGCCGACATCAACGCAATGTCCAATACCGCATTTCCAGGGACGTTTATCTTCTGAGCTGCAGATGGGCATTCGTTATGGACAAGTGGAGGAATGTAACAAACTACAAATACTTTGTTACGTGGCGTTCCACAAGGCTAGATACCGATTCCGCCTATTCTCACAGTGGAGCGGTGCCTTGAAATATGCGTCACCCGACTTAAGAGTGACGAGGCAAATTTCTGCTTTGACTTACGAGCCAACATTTAAGATACAAGTGCTTTATGGTGGCAGTGAAAACTCTTCATGGAGAGAAGACGGAAGATTTTTTTTTAAATCGAAGAAAGTCAGACGTGACAGCCAGCGTGTGGACAGGGGCTCTGCTTTGGCGTGGTCACTTTAGAGCGCCTCGTTGTTGCGGGTTGGGAAAGTCCCACTACGACCTGGTTGGATATATTCCAGCCACTGGAGCCTTTAAGCGGAACATTTTTCACAGCTCAAACATGTAGTTATGCGTAGGCATAAGAAAGATCCGCATCCATTTTTCCAGCTCGTAATGGAGCTATTTGATTGGCCCTTGACAGTTGGGCAGGGCGTGGCTTCAGCGCATTCAAGGGACACGCCCACAGCGTCGGTGTCCGATATGCGAGAGCGGTTCGATTTTCCATCATTTTGAAGCCTCATTGGATATACTTGGCTGCTTTGTAATGGTTCAAATATGGCAAGGTTGTTGACAACTCTTCTCCGTGGCGTGTCAAATTGACAAGACATTTATTTTCACTATAGAGAGACTCTCGGGCAGCGGTTCTTAACTCGGGTTCGATCAGACCCCAGGGGTTGGGCGTGTGCGTGCTTGCATGTATCCGTAAAAGCCTTTTTACGCGGCATTTTCAAAACGCAACGCTGCGTCAAGGTGGCCGTCCGTTTGCCGACAAGGAACCTTTTTCCTATCGGGGTCCTTTTAAACTTCTTCACGTTTGTAACTATGCAGTGGTGCTCAAAATACTCAAATCATCTTTCCCCGCTGAAACCAATGGAAATTCCGTTCACCCGTTCCCAAAATCCCAACAAATCTTTTTGTAACGTGTTTTTTTTAACCATATAAAAAAACCTCTATAATATTGTACTTTATAAAAACATTCAGTAATGCCATAATTCAAGAGAAGCTAAAGAATCAAGCAATTTTGGCCACATTTTTTGCTTTTGTGTGCGTCTAGGTTCAGCATAATACTTTTTTTTTTTTCTCCATTGAATTCACCCTAAAAAAAATCTGCTTCAACTCAAAATGTGTGGCTCGCTTTTCAATTTCGGGTACGAGCCTTTGAGACTTTTTCCGTGCATTCTGTCACGACAGAGCGCGTCCCGTCAATTTAGTGTCAGGGCCTCCCGGATGCTATCGAGTGATTTTAGGGGGGTCGTCTTCAGTACCCCCAAAAATGCAGCACTATGGGGGGCACAAGCCAGTGCAAACTGTAGGCCGGTCCCAAGCCCGGATAAATGCAGAGGGTTGCGTCAGGAAGGGCATCCGGCTTAAAACTTTGCCAAACAAATATGAGCGTTGATCCAAAGAATTCCATACCGGATCGGTCGTGGCCCGGGTTAACGACGTTAAATGAAAAAAAAAAAAAGATCTCCACAGACTGGCCAGACAGAGGGATAGAGATGGAAAGGATGTGCAGCAGGTTAGGTTGATTAAGGATAGAGATGGAAATATGTTGACTGGTGCCAGCAGTGTGCTAGCTAGATGGAAAGAATACTTGGAGGAGTTGATGAATGAGGAAAATGAGAGAGAAGGGAGAGTAGGAGAGGCAAGTGTGGTGGACCAGGAAGTGGCAATGATTTGTAAGGGGAAGGTTTGAAAGGCATTAAATGGAAAGGCAGTTGGTCCTGATGACATTCCTGTGGAGGTATGGAAGCATCTAGGAGAGGTGGCTGTGGAGTTTTTGACTAGCTTGTTCAATAGAATTCTAGTGTGTGAGAAGATGCCTGAGGAATGGAGGAAAAGTGTACTGGTGCCCATTTTTAAGAACAAAGGTGATGTGCAGAGCTGTGGGAACTAGAGAGGAATAAAGTGGATGAGCCACACAATGAAGTTATGGGAAAAAGTAGTGGAGGCTAGACTCAGGACAGAAGTGAGTATCTGCGAGCCACAGTATGGTTTCATGCCTAGAAAGAGTACCACAGATGCATTATTTGTCTTGAGGATGTTGTTGGAAAAGCACAGAGAAGGTCAGAAGGAGCTACATTGTGTCTTTGTAGATCTAGACAAAGCCGATGACAGAGTACCCAGAGAGGAACTGCGCTACTGCATGCGGAAGTCCGGAGTGGCAGAGAAGTATGTTAGAATAATACAGGACATGTACGAGGGCAGCAGAACAGCGGTGAGGTGTGCTGTAGGTGCGACAGACGAATTTAAGGTGGACGTGGGACTGCATCAGGGATCAGCCCTGAGCCCCTTCCTTTTTGCAGTGGTGACGGATAGGCTGACAGATGAGGTTAGACTGGAATCCCCGTGGACCGTGATGTTTGCAGATGACATTGTGATCTGCAGTGAAAGCAGGGAGCAGCTTGAGGAACAGTTAGAAAGATGGAGGCATGCACTGAAAAGAAGAGGAATGAAGATTAGCCGACGTAAAACAGAATATATCTGCATGAATGAGAGGGCTGGTGGGGGAAGAATGAGGCTACAGGGAGAAGAGAGAGCGAGGGTGGAGGACTTGAAATACTTGGGGTCAACCTTCCAGAGCAACGGTGAGTGTGGTCAGGAAGTGAAGAAACGGGTCCAAGCAGGTTGGAACGGGTGGAGGAAGGTGTCAGGTGTGGATGAAGGGGAAAGTTTATAAAACAGTGGTGAGGCCAGCCATGATGGACGGATTAGAGACAGAGGCACTGAGACAACAGGAAGCAGAGCTGGAGGTGGCGGAAACGAAGATGTCGAGGTTCGCTCTCGGAGTGACCGGGTCGGATCAAATTAGAAACGAGCTCATCGGAGGGACGGCCGAGGTTCGATGTTTTGGAGACAAAGTTAAAGAGAGCAGACTTGGATGGTTCGGACACGTCCAGAGGAGAAATAGTGAGTATATTGGTAGAAGGACGATGAGGATGGAGCTGCCAGGCAAGAGAGCGAGAGGAAGAGCAAAGAGAAGGCCGATGGATGTCGGGAGGGAAGACATGAGGGCAGTTGGTCTTGGAGAGGAGGATGCAGGAGATAGGCCGACATGGAAAAGGAGGACGCGCTGTGGCGACCCCGAAAGGGACAACAAGCCCAAAGGAGAAGAAGAAGTGTTCAGTACCCCCAAAAATGGAAAAAACTATATGAAGTTTAGCGGCATGTTGACACCCCCTCGCCAAAAGGTTTCATGAGACTGAACAGCAATAGTTTGCACTCCTCGGTGCTGGGGCCCCTAATAATAACAATAATAACAGCGACGCCTCCTTTTTCCACATTTTACTGCAATCAGATCTTTCAGTATGATGACAAGGGGGGGACAAAAATATTTTGTTATTGGTGATATTAAACAGATGTTTGTGCCTACAAAACAACAAAAGACAATCAGTCTTAATGAAATGTGGAGCCTGAAACAACATGTCGCTTCATCCAAATTGTGCCAAGTGGCGATCGTGAAGGGATAAGGATGCGTTCAAGCGCCCCGGACCACGTGGCCATATGATTAACAGACGTCCTTTAACGTGCTTGCATTCGAGATGGCGAACAGCTGCTATTCCCACAGTCGGCGTCGGGGTACGCGCTTGACAGCCGCCATTCTGTGTTTCGTTAGAAATGCACGAACTGCCTATCGTGTCGCAACTATTGACAATCGCATTTCCGTGCATCCTATTCGGACGCCTCTCCGCGCGATCTTCTCACGCTATCGGCGACCGCAATCGTGAATAATCGCAGCTTGGGATCTCATCCGTGTTATTTACGACAAGTTTGGTTGCCTTGTAAAGTGGGCAGACATTTAACGGAAGACGCCTGCACTGCTTAAAGTTCTTCACTTGCGAGTATAAAAATTGTAAATATTTCGGAAAGAAGAATGTATATTTTTCAGAAAAGTGGGCTCACTACTTTTTGACCCAAAAAAATCCGATTGACGAGTCGACATGTAATTCTCGACAAAAACAAATATGTTTGAGCCCGACAAAGAGGAACAAAAAGGAATATGATTGACTCTTAGATTGAAAACTACGTTTGTTCTCGATGCACTTTTAGTGATGAGTTGAAGCAGAACCTTGAACTTTGGAAGCTACACATGATACAACTTAGTTGTTACACTGTTATTACACAGTTGTTACATGCAAGTTTTGGAAACATCAAACAAAAGTGAAGCGCTTTTGGCACCGTTAAAATTCTTCATCTGGTTTGACCTGACGTAATCTCACATGAAAGCGGACCCGCCGCCAATCCGCCGTTCAAGCCTTAAATCCAAACGTATCTCCATCAGCTCAAAGCTGAAACTTGGCTCCATTTTCTTCTTCTTTTTCCGATATTTTGAAAGAAATTAGTGACATCTGGATGAGGCTCATGTCCCGGCCGCGAGTTGGAGCCGAACACAGACATTTTTACGAGGCGTAAGATTTTAAGACACCTGCGCGTAGCGTACTACGTTTTATCTTTATGCTTTATGCTATATCGAAATAACCTCGCTTGGAACTCAAACTCATCCATCCATCCATCCATCCATTTTCTACCGCTTACCCGAGGTCGGGTCGCGGGGGCAGTAGCTTTAGCAGATATGCCCAGACTTCCCTCTCCCCAGCCACTTCATCCAGCTCTTCCGGGGTTTGGTTGCCTTGTAAAGTGGGCAGACATTTAACGGAAGACGCCTGCACTGCTTAAAGTTCTTCACTTGCGAGTATAAACTTGTATATGTTCAAGAAAATATTGCATAATTCACCCCACAGAAGAATTTCATCTTTTGGAGGTTAAAGTCGTTATGTGAGTAAAATCGTACTTTTTTTGGAAAGCGAGTATATTTTTCAAAATATCTATTTTTACATTTTCAAGAAAAAGTTGGATAATCCCCCGCACCGCAATTGTAAATATTTCGGAAAGAAGAATGTATATTTTTCAGAAAAGTGGGCTCACTACTTTTTGACCCAAAAAAATCCGATTGACGAGTCGACAAGTAATTCTCGACAAAAACAAATATGTTTGAGCCCGACAAAAAGGAATATGATTGACTCTTAGATTGAAAACTACGTTTGTTCTCGATGCACTTTTAGTGATGAGTTGAAGCAGAACCTTGAACTTTGGAAGCTGCACATGATACAACTTAGTTGTTACACTGTTATTACACAGTTGTTACATGCAAGTTTTGGAAACATCAAACAAAAGTGAAGCGCTTTTGGCACCGTCAAAATTCTTCATCTGGTTTGACCTGACGTAATCTCACATGAAAGCGGACCCGCCGCCAATCCGCCGTTCAAGCCTTAAATCCAAACGTATCTCCATCAGCTCAAAGCCGAAACTCGGCTCCATTTCCTTCTTCTTTTTCCAAGATATTTTGAAAGAAATTAGTGGCATCTGGATGAGGCTCATGTCCCGGCCGCGAGTTGGAGCCTAACACAGACATTTTTATGAGGCGTAAGATTTTAAGACACCTGCGCGTACTATGCTTTATCTTTATGCTAAATCTAAATAACCTCGCTTGTAACTCAAACCCATCCATCCATCCATCCATTTTCTGAACCGCTTCTCCTCACAAGGGGGGTGCCGAAGCCTATCCCAGCTATCGTCGGGCAGGAGGCGGGGCACACCCTGAACCGGTTGCCAGCCAATCGCAAGGCACATACAAACAAACAACCATTCGCACTCACATTCGCACCTACGGGCAATTTAGAGTCTTCGATGAACCTAGCATGCATGTTTTTGGGATGCGGGGGGAAACCGGAGTGCCCGGAGAAAACCCACGCAGGCACGGGGAGAACATGCAAACTCCACACAGGCGGGGCCCCGCGGGGATTGAACCCCGGTCCTCAGAACTGTGAGGCAGACGCTCTAACCAGTCTATAGCACTCTATAATATTGTACTGAATAGAATGTATTTAGAATGTGTTTATTAAATAGAATATAAAGAATTCAACATTTTTGCCACATATTTTGCTTCAGTTCAATGGCTCCTGTGCTGCTCCTTGTGACGTGTGCACCGTGGCCACCTGGGGGCAGTATAATACAGTGAAAATCCTCGGAGAATAATCAAAATGTTGAAACCCCCAAATCATTGAATAATTCATTCATTCATTCATCTTCAGTTGCGCTTATCCTCACTAGGGTCGCGGGCCTGCTGGATCGTTGAATAATTGTTATTTCTTATTGTTTTTGTACTTGATAATCAGATTTGTTTATTTTTCAGTGAACTTTAAAAATCCAATTATTTCTTGAATTTTTCAAAAATGGTATGAGGAAAAACCTGATATTTTAGCAGGGGTTCAATGTCTATCATGTATAACGACATTCCTTCATTGTGTTATCTATTAATTTAACACTGTCACACATTTGTCATTTGTCACGTACGTGGTTAGGGCGAGGGCGAGTAACGCAAGGCAAGAACATGGTGGACCCAATTGCAGGGAACCAGGGAGACAAGGCAGGAGTGTCCACCCCTCAGGTCAGTCTGGTGGCCATCCAGGCCACCCAGGGTGAGGTGCTTGGCTGAGCGGTTCAGGAGGTCGTCCAGGACGCCAAGCACCAGGCGGACAGAAAAGACTGAACGATAGGGCTTACTGGAGGAGGGTAGGAATGGATGGCAGGCTGAGGACGGTGGGAGGCAGTTTGGTGGTATCCAGGGTGACGCCATCTTCTTCCCGCTGGGTCCTGTTCTGGTCGGTTCATTCTGTCACGTACGTGGTTAGGGCGAGGGCGAGTAACGCAAGACGAGAACATGGTGGACACAACAACTTAATGAGCACACGACAAACATGGAACACAGGAAAACATGGAACAAAACTAAACGACCCAAACCAAAACAGAGACCATGACAATATTTGAGTACAATGGCTCGGTTGCGTTGCGTTCCTCATACTAAAACGGCCTCTGTGCTCAGATCTCACGTTCTTTGTTTCCATTGCTTTATGTGGGGAAAAAAGGAATCATTTTGTCTTATGAAGCTGAGACGGATACAAGGATCAAAGTCCACTTTTCGTGAACTTTCGGGCGCACGTGATTCCGAAAAGAGGACGATTCAGTAAAATGAAGCACATGTTGGCGTGCGTCACAGTGTCGTCTTGTTGTGTTGCTGCTTGCCACATTGCACCAGAACGTTCTGGTAGGCTTTGTGCCTGTAAAAAATAACGGTGAAACACGTCTGGTATTTACTATCGCACTCGTACTTGTCCTTGTTGAGTTAACAACATCAACATTTTCTGGCGTGCGTTACATTTAAAGGCTTTGTAAAGTGAATGCAAACATATTTGTTCGAAATAAATTATACATGGAGGAAGATAATTGCTGAAAATGTAATTACTCATTCATGGAGATATAACATGAAACTGTTTTTCACTATTTCCGTTTTCCTGATTTTTTGGGGGGGGGGGGGGGGGCGTGGCTAAAACGGCGCCATTGTCGTCCATCATGAGTAGCCCCTCCCCCACTATGTAAGAACTTGAGCGCGCCTTCTTTCGCATTAGCATTACGCGGCGCATTTGCGACGTGCAGTTAGCTAGCTAGCTATACCTTTACCCTGAAATGTATTTTCTGATCGGCTAGTCCGCTGGCTTGGCCGCTCTCGAGTGCCTCATTGTTGCCCATGGGTGTGCGCACATCACGCAGGGAAATACGGAATAGCGAGAGTGGAGGAGTTGTTTTTTTGTTTGTTTGTTTGTTTGTTTTAAAGCGTGACTTGACAGCCAGCCTAAGGGTCGGGGCTCCGGGCTGGCGTGGCCGCTTCAGAGCGCCTCGTTGTCGCGACGTGGAAAAGCCCCGTGATGACCTATTGGGATATCTTCTAGTCACCAGAGGTTACAAGCAGCTATATTTTTATGCGACTTAAACCTGTAGTTTTGTGTCGGCATAAGAAAGATGCTAGATGAAATAGCACCTATTTTTCCGGGTCTTAGAAGTTGTGTTTGACGGACAGTAGAAAACGGGAAGATGTCGGTGATGTGAATTAGTTGGCAGGAGGATGGAAGGAATTCTTTGTGACAGTCAGACTCAATCTGGCCGAGGAGATCATTTAACGACAAGAGGGCAGCGGAGAAAGAAATCCCGAAAGCAAATCGATTCCAAAGTCTGATAGTTGACTTGTTCAAGAACAAGTCAACTGAAAGTTACCTCCGCAACAGGCAATGTTGGAAGATGCCTTGGGAAATGTCCAATTCCAAGTTGCCCTGTCCAAGGTGGAACAGTCGTGGAACTATTTTCATGACTTTCTCAAATTGACGTTTGAGGACATTTTGATGACTTTTCTTCATTGAGGATGAATGCATCAACAGGACCATTGCACGTGTCCTCGAAAAAAGGGCACCAAAACCACAAATCATTATTTTGGAATTAACGACATGTACAGTGGGTACGGAAAGTTTTCAGACCCCCTCCCTTCAATTTTGCACTTTTTTGTTATATTGCAGCCATTTGCTAAAATCATTTGAGTTAATTTTCCCCTCATTAATGGACACATAGCACTCCATATTCTGCACTCCAAAATTTAACTGTTGACATTTTTGCTGATTTATTAAAAATGAAAAACTGACATATCACACAGGCATAAATATTCAGACCCTTTGCTGTGACACTCCTATATTGAACTCGGCCGCTGTCCATTTCTTCTGATCATCCTTGAGATGTTCGCTACCTTCATTGGAGTCCAGCTGTGTTTGAGGATACTGATTGGACTAGATGAGGAAAGCCACACCCCTGTCTAGAGAAGAGCTGACAGCTCACAGTGCATGTCAGAGCAAATGACATCATGAGGTCAAAGGAACTGCCTGAAGAGCTCAGAGACAGAATTGTGGCAAGGCACAGATCTGGCCAAGGTTACAAAAAAAAGCACTTAAGGTTCCTAAGAGCACAGCGGCCTCCATAATCCTTAAATGGAAGACGTTGGGGACGACCAGAACCCTTCCTAGAGCCGGCCGTCCGGTCAAACTGAGCGATCGGGGGAGAAGCGCCTTGGTGAGAGAGGTCAAGAAGAACCCAAAGATCACTGCGGCTGAGCTCCAGAGATGCAGTCGGGAGAAGGGAGAAAGTTCTAGAACGTCAACCATCACTGCAGCCCTCCACCAGTCGGGGCTTTATGGCAGAGTGGCCCGACGGAAGCCTCTCCTCGGTGCGAGACACATGAAAGCCCGCATGGAATTTGCTCAAAAACACCTGAAGGACTCCAAGATGGTGAGAAATAAGATTCTCTGGCCTGATGAGACCAAGATCGAAATTGTTGGCCTGAATTCTAAGCGGCGTGTGTGGCGAAAAGCAGGCGCTGCTCAACACCCGTCCAATACAGTCCCAACAGTGACGCACGGTGGTGGCAGCGTCATGCCGTGGGGGTGTTTTGCAGCTGCAGGGACTGGACGACCGGTTGCAATCGAAGGAAAGATGAATGTGGACAAGTACAGGGATATCCTGGACCAAAACCTTCTCCAGAGTGCTCAGAACCTCAGACCGGGCCGAAGGTTCACCTTCCAACAAGACAAAGACCCTAAGCGCACAGCTAAAATACCGAAGGAGTGGCTTCAGAACAACTCGGTGACTGTTCTTGAATGGCCCAGACAGAGCACTGACTTAAACCCAATTGAGCATCTCTGGAGAGACCTGAAAATGGCTGTCCACCAACGTTCACCATCCAACCTGACAGAATTGGAGAGGATCTGCGAGGAGGAATGGCGGAGGATCCCCAAATCCAGGTGTGAAAAGCTTGGTGCGTCATTCCCAAAAAAGACTCATGGTTGTATTAGCTCAAAAGGGGGTTTCGACTAAATACTAAGCAAAGGGTCTGAATACTTCTGGCTGTGTGATAGTTCAGTTTTTCTTTTTTAATAAATCTACAAACAATTCAACAATTACGTTTTTTTTTCTGTCAATATGGGGCGCTGTGTGTACATTAATGTGGAAAAAAATGAACTGAAATAATTTTAGCAAATGGTTGCAATATAACAAGAGTGAACAATTTAAGGGGGTCTGAATACTTTCCGTACCCACTCTTTACACAAATAAAACATAACAATGGAGACGATGGCAGAATGGCACATGACCGGCGACAGCCAATCACAAGCGTCGGCCTGAGAAGGAGGAACCGATTGGATAAGAAAACAAAAACATCTAAGATTTTGCGGCTTTATTTCAAATGTAACTCAAATTGTAATCAGGGACATTTCCAAAAGCCACTGTAATTTAATGACACCTTTTCCCACAGTAACGTCATGGATTACAATCCCATACATTTTGTCATGAAATTAGGTAATCTGTTGCTCCCCAACACTGGCAACGAGGGAGTTTTTTCTGTTGTTTCTCTTGTGGTGAAATGTAGCCAGAAAGAACAAACTTCAGAAAGAGAACACAACAAAAATGGAAAAAAAGGACAACAAAAACAGCAGAACAAAGACAAATAAAATTACAAATGAGTCACGTGCAGGAATTGTTTTTGCCACTAATCGATTTCAGGTCACTCGGAAGAAAACAAAAAAAGTCAAAATCGAAATTTCACACGACACAGCCGCTCTCTCACACACATCGAGAAGCTTTCGCACACCAAAACAACTCACACTCAACATGAAAACCTCGCGCATGACAAAAATCTCATGTGAAAATGATCACCCCCCCCCCCCCCCCAAAAACAAAAAATTAAAAAATCACTTACAGAAAAATCTCAAACAAAAAACACACAACAAAATACTCCCGCTAACCAAAATAATTCTCAAACAAAAACCTCTCACACAACAGGAAACCTTTCAAACACCCCCCAAAATTGTCCTTTTTTACCCCAGAGATCATCAATACATTAATTTATATTTCAATTATCTTATTCTATTTGGAGATCACTGATGAATTCATTAATGGATTTCAATTACTTACTATTTAAACATATATTTAGACATAAAATAATAATTTATCTATAACCTTTACTAATTGTATTTAAAATATTTGAGTTGTTGGTGTGCGGCACGGTGGTTAGAGCGTCTGCCTCACAGTTCTGTGTGGAGTTTGCATGCAGGGTAGGTTAATTGACAACTAAATGGCCCGTAGGTGTGTACCCCGCCTCTCACCCGAAGGTAGCTGGGATGGGCTCCAGCACGCCCGCGACCCGCGTGAGGAGAAGCAGCTGAGAAAATGGATGGACGGATGGATGGTGTTGTTCGAGTCATTGGCAGGTTGCAATTCTCCTAATAACCACCAGATGTCACAATTGAGTCACAAATAATTAAGAGGACGTCTGTCCAGGGAAGAAGCTCGATTTATTTTTGCTTTTAAACAAATAATAATAATTTTTTGCAAATTTTAATTACGTACAACATGTTTGTAAAAATGTAGATTATGCAAATAACGTTGTAAGTCATAAAGAGGAGGGAAAAAAGGAGCGAGGGTATAAATAACATAAACGTCTGAGGGTCTTTTGTTGCACGTACTTTGTGGCCCCTGGAAAAGCCTGAAACCAGGAGGTCTTCGAGCAGGAGCCCCGCATTCCTCACATTCCTGCCTTGTGATGTCACAACTACCCCACCACCCCACCCCACGCGCTCCGCCCCCAAGAGGCTGCTGCTGCTGCCTTCACAGTACTCGCCAGAGCTGGGAATTTACATTCGACATCTCTGTATTGTGCTCAAGAACTTGGTATGTTTTTGTAACATTTTTTTTTTATATTGCTAATAGAAATTGTTTTTTTTAAGAGTAAGTTACTTATTTCTTTTTCCACACCCAAAAATGAATATGCACCCCGCCAACAACAACAACAATAATTACCCCCCAAAAAGTCTATTTTCGAAAAAAAACGCTGTCAATTTCCCCAAAACTAATTGGTGTGTTTTTTCACGTTTTGCAAAAACGTTTTATTTATTAAGGGAAAATTGTGGGGGGTTTTCAGAGATGTGGGTGTTTGTGTGTGCGTGTGGGTGTTTTTTTTACATAAATGTTTTGGGTGAAAAAAAGAGAGAGGGTGAATTTTGTAGAAACAATTGTACATTTTTGGCGAAATTTTTACATTGTTGAAGTTTGACTTTGAATATATTTTATTTTATGGGGAAAAACTGTGTTTGCAAATGTGTTTTGGTACCTTAAAATGATCTGTTTTATTGTGCTTTTCTTTTGAAGTGAAAAAAAGTTGTGAATGCTTCGAGCAAAGAGGCCACTTTTGCTAAATTGCCTGGATTCCGATATTATGTGGCGAACCTGAACTACCCCCCGCCCCCTGGTGTCCCGCACGCCCCCGTGAGGCTAGCAGGGGCTCCTCGTCCTCGTCCTCGTCCTCGTCCTGGTCCTGGTCCTGGTCCTGGTCCACCGCGTCGCTGCTCTGTTGCCCGTCGCGGCCGAGTTAGTCCACTTTTGGAAGCGTTTTTCATCCTTTGTGTTGCCGTTTAACTTCAAATTGTGCGCGCTGGAAACTTTTTCGAATGGAGTTTGCCTCTGTGATTTAGCCACCGCCGAGAGTCCCTTGCAAAATCTCGCGTTGCATGTGGAAACCTAATCCAAACTGGATGGGAATTATGTTTTTGTTCTGAGGGGGAGCGAACCAGACGGACAGAAGTCGCCCCGGAACTCATCGGCATGTAGCGGGGGTGAGTTTGACCGCTTCAAATTGTTTGTTTGTGCCACTTTTCTTGTTGACGGTTTGAGGGGGGATGAAAAAAAAATCAGGCCAAATGCTGGGCATCCCAAACATTGTCACGCCTGGCTCCCCACCCCCGTCGAAAACACGTCACCATTAAGTATTTGTTCATGTGACAAAACTCAAGTAACATGGCTCGGGGGTGGGGGGTGGGGGCTTCGGATAGACAGGAAATGGCTGGAGCCTAGGGAGCAGTATATCACCTGGAAATACATCTTAAATTAATTTTAAATGACAGACAAAACAAATACACTTAAGGGAGCAGTCTATCACCTGGAACTTCAGCGTTTCATCAGTAAAAAAAAAAAGAAGAAATAATGCACAGCCAGTTTAATGGAATCAGTCTAAAATTCATCCATTCGTTCTCCATGTGCTGTTTTTACCGGGGGTGCTGGAGCCTATCTCAGCTGAAAGGCAGACTACACCCTGGACTGGTCGCCAGTCAGTCGCAGGGTGTAAATCAGTCTCAAACCACATCAGAAATCACAGAAAGGGGAGCAGCCTATCATCTGGAGTTTCACCGTGAACTCATTCAAAAATGACAGCCAATGGAGCAGTCTATCACATGGAGCATCCAAGCCAAGTCACTCCAAAATTAAACAGCCAAGATGTAGGACTCATGGTGAATGTAGTGACACAGCCAATGGGGAAGTCTATCACCTGAAGCTTCATGGTCAAATCAGTCTAAAATGACACACTGTTAGAAAGGTCGATGACCGGGAGTTTCAGGATTAATTAACAATGACAGACAATGGAGAAGACTATCACCTGAAGCTTCATGGCGAACTCATTCAAAAATGACACTCAGCGGAGCAGTCTATCACCTGGCGCCTCATGGTGAAATCAGTCTAAAATGACACACTGTTAGGAAAGTCTATTACCAGGAGTTTCCGATTTAAATCGGTAACAATTGCAGAATGGACAAGACTATCACCTCGAGATCCAAGGCAAACGCATTCAAAAATTACAATACCAGCGGTGCAGTCTATCGTCTGGAGTTTCATGGTGAAATCACTCAGAAATGACAGCAAATGGAGCAGTCATCACCTAGAGCGACATGGCAAAATCGATAAAAAATGAAACAGTCAATGGAGCGGTTTATCACCTGGAGCTTCGTGTCCCTCTAGGGCAGGGGACCATTATGATTGTAAATATCCATATCAATGTTTAATCGCCTCATCATATTATTACACATAAACAACAAATTGATGGATAACTAGTTTTGAAATCAGAAGTCAAGGATAATGGTTTGTTCAACTATTGTTCAAGTAACCCGTAAAAGGGGTTTGGAGGGAAAACATGCTTACAATAGTTCATTACTGTTACATATGAATATTATACAAAACATTGGAACAGATTTGAGCAAGAATCATGGAAGTTGACACGCATGATTTGCTTTCGCAGGCCACATAAAATGATGTAGCTTCCGGATCTGGCCCCCGGGCCTTGAGTTTGACACCTGTGCTCTAGGGTTACAGTTGAAAATCAAATTAAAAAAAAAAAAAAAAGATACAGCCAAGAGAGTGTTCATCGTTAACTCAATCAAACAATGACAATTACAATCTGTATTAAAAAAAATAGGGAGAAGTCTGACACCTGGAGCTTTTTGGTGAGATCAGTCAAAATAAACACAAGTCAAGGGAGTAATTTATCACAAAGCACTTCATGGTGAAATTATCAACTGGAGGTTCGTAGTCAAAATCAGTCAAAAATTGCCAAGGGAGTGGTCCTGTTTAACTTTCAAAATGACACAGCTAATGGACAAGTCTTTCACCTGGACCTTAATATTCAAAGCACTTGAAAATATAGCCAACGTGTTTTGTTCTTTTTGTTTTGGGACGTATGAGTTTAACCTGGACACCTTTGGAGTCCTATATTAGCCCAAAGTGTAGCTTGTACACACTGCTATTTAGCTGATGCTTGTTGTGAAGTGTGTGTGTGTGTTGCATAACTGTTTCATGTTTGTGTGCGTAAGCATGTGTAAGATATGTTTGGACACGCACCAATAACCTCAAAAAAACAAAACAAAACAAAAAAAAACACGCACAAATCTCCAAAGGCATATATAGCTGCAGGAGACGTAGGCTCTACACACACACACACACACACACACACACACACACACACACACACACACACACACACACATCTGGCTGCTTCTCAGCTCCAAAAGCGCGCTGTGTAAATTACATGGTGCGAGGCCAGTGGTTTTTGGGAATATGCAGCAGTTTGCCGGAGAATTTAAAATTTTCCAGCGGCCATTTAGCGCGGTGACACAACGAGGGGGTGTGGCCGATGCATTGGTGGTCTGCGTGATTTTGGGGAAGTTGGGGAAAAAAATGTAAAAAAGATACAACCTAAAAACATCAATATATCCTGGTTGTGTTTTGACAGACGACGACACAAAGCGTGTTAAGACCTGTCCCGTTCTGTTGTACACTACTTCGCAGGTGCGAACTCGTGGCATGTCAATCACTGCCGGCCCCGCCTCCCGCGACGGTACAACCCCAACAACGACTCTACATTCTCATTCGCCGACAGTGTAGAACGGGAGGATGGTGACGCCAAGTGGACAGAAATAATACCTGCACCTCTTCCATATTTTGAATTGGTATTGTTTTTTTTTTCTTCCATTTTATTAAAAAGTGGTACAGTTTGGTGCATACCTTTCACCAAAAGCGACCCAACTGTACCGCTTTGTTCTTGTACAAGCCACGAAAAAGAAAGTCCAAACAAGTACGGATAGTAGCCGGGCAGATGTACAACCCCAATTCCAATGAAGTTGGGACGTTGTGTTAAACATCAATAAAAACAGTATACAATGATTTGCCAATCATGTTCAACCTATATTTAATTGAATACACTACAAAGACAAGATATTTAATGTTCAAACTGATAAACTTGATTCTTTTGAGCAAATAATCATTCACTTAGAATTTTATGGCTGCGACAAGTTCCAAAAAAGCTGGGACAGGGTCCTGTTTACCACTGTGTTACATCACCTTTTCTTTGAACAACATTCAATAAACATTTGGGAACTGACAGGTCTGGACTGCAGGCAGGCCAGTCTAGTACCCATAGTCTTTTACTATGAAGCCACGCTGTTGTAACACGTGCAGAATGTGGTTTGGCATCGTCTTGCTGAAATAAGCAGGGGCGTCCATGAAAAAGACATTGCTTGGATGGTAGCATATGTTTCTCCAAAACCTGTATGTACCTTTCAGCATGAATGGTGCCTTCACAGAGGTGTAAGTTACCCCTGCTATTGGAACTAACACAGCCCCATACCGTCACAGATGCTGGCTTTTGAACTTTGCGTCCATAACAGTCCGGAGGGTTCTTTTCCTCTTTGGCCCGGAGGACACTATGTCCACAATTTCCCAAAACAATTTGAAATGTGGACTCGTCGGACCACAAACACTTTTCCACTTTGCATCGGTCCATCTTAGATGAGCTCGGGCCCAGAGAAGACGCCCTGCGTTTCTGGGTGTTGTTGATTAATGGCTTTTGCTTTGCATAGTAGAGTTTCAAGTTGCACTTACGCATGTAGCGCCGAACTTTATTTACTGACATTGGTTTTCTGAAATGTTCCTGAGCCCATGTGGTGATATCCTTTACACATCGATGTCGGTTTTTGATGCAGTGCCGCCTGAGCGATCGAAGGTCACGGGCATTCGATGTTGGTTTTCGGCCTTGCCGCTTACATGCTGTGATTCCTCCAGATTCTCTGAAGCTTTGGATGATATTATGGACCGTAGATGATGAAATCCCTAAATTCCTTGCAATTGTACGTTGAGGAACATTGTCCTTAAACTGTTCGACTTTTTTCTCACGCACTTGTTCACAAAAAGGTGAACCTCGCCAAATCTTTGCTTTTCTACCCAATCATGGCACCCACCTGTTCCCAATTGGCCTGTTCACCTGTGGGATGTTCCAAACAGGTGTTTGATGAGCATTCCTCAACTTTCTCACTCTTTTTTGCCACCTGTCCAAGCTTCTTTGGAATGTGTTGCAGCCATGAAATTCTAAGTGAATGATTATTTGCTAAAAACAATAAAGTTGATCAGTTTGAACATTAAATATCTTGGCTTTGTAGTGTATTCAATTAAATATAGGTCGAACATGATTTGCAAATCATTGTATTCTGTTTTTATTGATGTTTAACATAGCGTCCCAACTTCATTGGAATTGGGGCTGTAAACAGAAGCGATGTGTTAATGCAAACCAGGCGCCTCTGTTGTAACGTCCTCGCTGTTTTTTGCCTGCAAGTGTGATGTGGTTCCCAGGCAGAGGAGGGGGACGGGGAGGACGCCGCTTTCGGGTTGGTGGGAATGTCATGGAAAATGTGAACAGCGTCGTGGTTTGGCGGCATGAAGAGAGGCGGCGGCGTGACTGTGTCCCGTGTTCCTCGCTGTTTACTTTCCCCTCCTTTCCGTTCTTCTTTGCAACAACTGGAACGACATGATAAGAGATGTCACACCTCCTCCGTTTCCCACCGTAAGATTCGCTCTGCCCACTTCCTGTCATCTTGCGGAATGTAGCGGCATGGTCTGTGTTATTTCAGTACAGCCGGAGTTGGAATTTGCCTGTTCTCCCCGTTAAGGCTGGAAGCAATCAAATATTCTAACGATTATCTCATCGATTATAACAATCACTGGATAAAAATGTATTCGTCCCGAGTTAAGGCACGTTCTGTACATACGTGTGTGTGAGATGGATCAAGACAAAAAAAGGGTGCTGAAAATTGAGCAGATGCGCTTTCAAGAAAAGTCTGGCCTCCCAGCATGTTTGCAGCTGCTCGTGTGTGTGTGCGCGTGTGTGCGTGCTGTATCATCATCAAAATACCAATCTCATACTGTCTGTTGTCCTCAATGAGAATGAACAAGAATTTACGAAACTGCCCAGACAACAAGAGAATAGCTCCATTTTATTTATTTGCTGGTCCAATCAAATATTGTTGCTTTGCAAGATCACTTTACCTGCGACCAAAAGCCCAATGAAAAAAAAACAAACGTATGTGTGTGTGTGTGTGTGTGTGTGTGTGTGTGCGCGCGTGTGTGTGTGTGTATGACCAGTAGCAACCATTCTGTCGATGGCATTTTGCATTACATGTTAGCATTAAGCTGGTGGACTTTCATAAAATATTAATCATTTAAAAAAAAAAAAGAAGACATTTGTGAATATATTGTATGGTTCAACATTTTGGTTTAAATTTTAATTTGGTTTAAATATAAATAATGTTTAATTCTCTTTTGTTATAGTAATGTTGATTTTTGTGTGTTAAAGTAGGAGCTGTTTAAAAGTTAAGAATTATCGTAACATTTATGCTAATTTCGGTTAACCCGTTTATGGTGTTCCGCATTATATGTTATCATTAGGCTGGCGGACCTTTATTAACATAGAGTTTGTTTGAACATTTCAGTGTGTAAATATGCACCCCTCCATTTTCTTTACCGCTTATCCTCATTAGCGTCGCCGGCGTGCTGGAGCCTAACCCAGCTAACTTTGGACGAGAGGCTAATATGTTAAAATTATTCCCTGATAGATTGAAAATGGATGGACGAACGGATGGATAGACCGAGATATCTGGATCGGCATGGACTTGTAAGCAGCCAGCGGGTACACGGGAGAGGAGTCAGGCGGCAAAGCACTTAACCCATTTGCTGTGCTACAGCGCTCATGTGTAACAGAAGGGCAGGTAGGCGTGGGGGGGGGGGGGGGGCATCGTTGGTATTTGAGCCCCAGATGAGCAGCACAGATCAGATTGATTGAGTTACACATGCTACACTTGTGTCCTCAACTAACGTCTCAGCGGTGGGCGGCAAAGTGCTCTTTTGTTGTGGTTGCCGCCTTTTGTGCGGACGTGAATGGGCCCAAAGCGACTCGCCCGAGTGGGAGAGCTGTGTCCCAAGTGGAGACATGTCCTTGTACGCATGCTAGCTGTAATAGCCTTACCATTAGTGAGCATCCAAAGCCATATCCTGTCTGTGTATTGTCATGTTTTGGTCTGGTTCGTTCTCGGATGGCGAAACCTGTGTAAACATTGTTTTCAGGCTCATTTGATAACATTTTGCCAGCTGTTTACATTATATGTCTGTCAAATGTGCGGTTAACACAATTCTTCTCTTTTTTTTAGTTAGTGTTAGCTTTTTTGGGTTGAAAATGCAATTAATACATTCATGTAGTTGCTGTTTTTACTCCAAATGAGTTCCCAGGTGACTGAGCGTCAACTTAAGTACCCAGCGAGCTCCCTGGAATGGTAGTTACTTTTCCCGACAAGCTACAGCTTCATCATTTTTCTCTGTACGGCACAGATGTTTGCTGCTATCGCTAGTTAGTTTGCTGCTATCGCTAGTTAATTAGAAAGATTTTCAATAGTTAGCTAGTTAGCTTAAGCACTGTTTGGGAAAACAAAATAACTTAAAAAAAATAAATAAATCATTCAAGGTGATGGTTTTGTACTCCAAAATAGTTCCCAAGTGACTGCAGGTCAAGTTAAATAACCAGCCAGATGTCTAGCTAGCATGATAGTATTATTTTTTTTCCCGACGAGCTACATCCTTATATTTTGTTCTCAATGTGGTTTCAAAGAACAGTCTATTTGGTGTTAATTATATGCGGATTTTTGCTATTTGTTTGCAAAATAACAGGCTTGAATTGTATTCAACATTTACAAAATTAAAGGATAAATTGATCGTTAAGTCAATCAAGCACCTTAAGTCAAATGCAAATCCCAGAAAGACAGACAAACACACCAACAGTTTTGCCAGTCGCTTAAAAAACAATCAACAACACAATCAGATAGGAATGTTTTCATGTAAATTTAGCCAAAACGGAGGAAAAGCAAAACAACTTCTCTTCATGCCACAAAATTACAATGTGCAAATTTTTAAACGGACGCGCTTTTAAATAAACACCGGAACGTGATTTTAAAACCGCTAGCTATCCTATTGTCTTTTTGACTGTCTGACTTGACTCAGCCGCATTCTCCGCGGCGTGACACTGATTACTAGCTTTGGACCTGCGCTAAACTGCCCTCTGGTCCCTTGGCTAACCTCGCACCGAGCGGCCCGGGTGTGTTGTTGATCCCGTGTGTGTTCTTGCGGTGCGCCCTTGTTAGTGCATGTCCGTGTTTGTTTGCTATGCGGTGAAAGTATGCGACGCTATTGCTAGCGTCACGACTCTTTGTTTGCATTCCTGCAGGTCACAGGGCCTTCTGTAATTCAGAGCTAATAAACATGACCTGTTTGTTCGTGCCTTGTTTGGATTTTGTAGGTTTGCCCCAAAAAACAAATACCGTAGTAGCTTTACTGTACTCCGACTGATTCAGGACTAAGGAATGTGATGGCAGGCAGGATGGCTTTTAGCAACGTCACCCTTTTTTTAAGCGCACCAAACGTTGTTAAGAGCCTCTTCTTGGTCCTCCTTCTTCCGTGTGCTTCCCACTTGGGTCAGGTGTGCGCTGTTTTCCAAGTCGGAGGAGAGAGGAATCTGGGCCGGCGTCCAAGCTGACTATCTTCAGTACGTTTCCAGATCCCGGACAAGAAGCAACACATCCATTCCATTTCTTCTCCTCCTCCTCCTCCTCCTCTCTGATCACTGGAGCGTTCTTGTTTTGCTCGTTCTTCGACTTTCTACCATCCTTTTCCTCGTAAGATAAGCATACATTTGTACCATTTTAGAGGTATAAACAAATGATCTGTTTTTTAATCCGACCAAGTGAGCATTTACGTGATCAAGAAGGTGTAGCATTTGTTACATGTTACATATGGCCATTTTCATACTAAAATTGGCAAATTAATATATATTTTTATTTATTTGCTTGTTTATATATTGTAAATAATAAAAAATATTAGTAAAACAAGTGTACAAATATGTTTAGCTATTTAAAACAAAATAGAAAAATGAGCTTGAATCATTTCATTTTGAAAATAAACATTTTACCATCACATTTAACTTTGTTCTACACGACACCCGCGTGAGGAAAGCCAGGACGTGACTGCATCACGCCGCAGGTTACGATCGCTGCTGTTCTTCTCGCATCTCGTAGATGCGGCTCGTGAGCGCTTCCTTCCCACTGTTGCCGATTGTCAAAACAAATCAAGACGATCCCCTTTCAGTGCATTATGATACAATAATCCTTTATCTATTCCCCGTGTGTAAATTTGAGAATCGAAAAATTTTGATTTGTAAATGCTAAACACAGCGCAAACAACAAAGTAATATGAGATGAAACGTAATGAAAATTTCCAATCATGTACGAAATAATTTGCATATCCGTTAAGTCACCTGTAGTATCACCGTATTGGTTTTCAAGGATGATTGCAGCGTGTCGATAATAACTCATATTGTTGCTTTAGACAACTTCCTATCTCAGAGATGCTAAATACAGTGGTACGCGCTCCGTGAATTTGATCACAGTTAGCGGTAAACTGCCTTTATCTGCACACTTTGCAACATCAGCCGAATGTTTGTCCTCTTTGTGTAGCCGCAGTGGCGAGTAAAAGGGAAATCTCCTCGGAGCGCTTCTCCAACTTTCTGGGCCGACCAAATTTCTTTCCAAATCTTAATCTTGAGTGTCGTGTCTACTAGTAAGCTCTTGACTAGCCGTTGTACTTTACCACCCAGCGATGCTTTCAAAGTGTTCTGCAAAGATGTGTAAACCACAGTGTGTGTGACGTTACCGAAGCTAACAGTCGTTTACATACTCAGAGTTCTTCTCGTGTGGTTTTAGTTGACTGTTTGCGTGTGTTTCTGTGTGCAGTTACGCACGGCGACGCCGTACACGAAAACGTCTGGCCCCGTGTTGGCCAGAAAATGAGGCGAAGATGGAATTAAGGTTGAGGGGGAGGAAAAAGACGAGGCGAGGCCTCCCACACAGGCCGATATGAGTCTTTAGAAGCTCCATTAGCTCCTCAAAGCGCAGCTGCCGTCTTCGGATGGATGCCCGCGCTCGGCCGTTTGATGTCCACTGACGCGCGAGCTCACGTCTCGCCTGCTTGTCACCCAAATGTTGCCCGACGCTGGGCCTCAACTGTTGGATCAAGCTGTGCCAGTGATTGAGTCATAGTTGATCCGTGTAGTTGTTGCGTACAATGCCGCTGCCTGTTCTTGCTGCTTTTTGCTCTGAGTGTAGTATGCATAGTCTCAGAGAGTATTTTGTAAAAAAGTATTTTTTCATGTACCTGTACATTGATTTAACTGTAGATTTATTGTTAGTTTTGCTCCATGTGATGCTGCTGACTATGCTTGCCCCCAAGAGAGTTATACAAACAAGAGTTCGGTGCACATATTGCACAATGTATCTGGGATTTTCTGTTATCCACACGTCAAATTTATGCATGCGTGCATTTGGTACCATCAATACTATAAAAAATGCAATTTAACAGCACCCAATTGTACCACGTGCATCATCTGGGGCAGTTCACAATTAGTATTTATCTAATAACAAGACAAAAGCATTGAAGCAATGGTATAAAATACACCACACTGACCAGGGAAGCGGATTATTCAATGCAGTAATGTGTGCAGATCACTACAGATGTGTTTTGCTCGTCGAAGTTGGCTGTTTTTGCTTTGACGATTAAAAAGGATTCCGATTCTGATCAGAGGACAGACAAATGCAGACGTCATTGAGTGCCAGCTCGCTGGCCGATGTGATTGGTTAAAGAAACGGTCCCATTGCTAATATGATCGGCGGCCAGCACGACTGGTTCAGAAGGCCCTTGGGCAGATTAGACTGACATGGCCGATTGGACAAACTGGACGCAGTGGAGCCAAGAGAAATGCTACAAAGGCAAGAGGATGGACGGTTGGGAATAAATTATCACAATTTCATGGAACAAATATGAGTATGACACTTCTCAGGCGCTTGAGCGATCAAGAGGGTTAATAGATAAATTCTCAAGCTGTTTACAAGACTTTAAGTTGATTCACGATGTGTAAAAATAACAGACGACGTGGCGACAGACCTAATGTATGGATATATATATATACATACACACCTGCTATATTGGTGTTCATCTGTCTTGCCCCCACTTCATAGCCTTCGATTTTCTTTATGTTTTGCCATAACGGAGGTTCACTGTAATTACAGCATGATGATATTTTCTGACAATGCGCCTTTTTTCCATGTGCAGCACCTGTCCACCTGTCCTCATCCGTTGGGAATGGGCCAGCATCTGGCCAGGGAGCATCTGGACTCCACGCGCCGGTGGGGCCGGCGCGGCCCGAGAGTGAGGGGGGCCGCGGCCAGCTCGTGAAGGCGGCCTAACCCTGCCCCCTCTTACTCTCGCTCCTTTTCTCTCTTTCTGTCTCTCTTGCTTTCCCTCTGCCTCCATCTTCATTGTGACTTTTGAACTTGCGATGCCCTTCCGGCTGAAGCTGCGGCGCACGCGGCGCTACAACGTCCTGAGCAAGAACTACTTTGTGACGCGCATTCGGCTGCTGGACAACAACGTGATCGAATGCACGCTGTCGGTGGAGAGCACGGGGCAGGAATGCCTGGAAGCCGTGGCGCAGCGACTGGAACTACGTGAGGTAAGCCCAACACTTTTTTTTTTTTTTTTTTTTTTTTTAAATCCCGTATCTCTACCAGAACATGGCTGCCATCTCATTTTGGCATCAATATGGGCAAGGAACCATATTTGGTAATGTTAGTCAAAAAGGATGGCGCACACCTCATGATTAAGCAAGCAGAATCATGTGCTTTCAGTCAAAAAGTAGAGAAATTGAAATACATTGAAAAAAAGCACATTATAATGATTGTTACAAAAAAAGACTAAGTGCCAAAGGTCGAATGTTCTGTTTACTTTTTTTAAAATGAACAAACACCCAATAGGAAGCGACACAGACCATCTCAATACTTTTTCCAGGGCTTCACAACACAACAACAGTCAAACACACAAATACAAAATGAGCGCACTCACAAGGAGCTGCTGTGGGCCACAACTGACGCCCAAACGCCAACCCGGCTCCAGCTTCTGATGTCACTCACTAGGCCATGCCCACTAAAGACACAAATTCTAAAGTATGTACACTGCGTTCCAAATTATTATGCAATATTATTATTATTATGACGTGCATCCTTGCAGCTGCTGCACCTTTTTGCTTTATTTTATGAGTGCGGGACACACTGCACGCACAAAACAGGTGTGTGGAAGCACACGCACAAAATAAATGTTGCTCTTGCATGCTTAATCACGTCAAAAGGACGGTGAAGTCACGCTGCGGGTTTTTACGATCTAACACAACGCTCAGCTTGGGAACATGCTGTTTGTTTTGGAACAGTTTTGGACTGAATAATAAAAACGACTCCAAAATGGGTGTTTGCTTACGTCAAGGAGGTCCGAACGTCTTACGCTGAAGGCTGCATGCAGAAAAATTAAAGGAGGATATTGGACCCACTTCACCTTCTTTTGATCAAACATGCCAAAACCAAGCCCAGAGAGTGGCAGTCAAGATATGATAAGCAGCTATTTATTTTATTACACATACAAAGTAATGCCCCGAGATACGAGTGACCCAGCTTCCGAGTTTTTCAAAATACGAGCCGTCATTTGGCCGATTATTATTATTTTTTTTAATAGAAACGAGCGCTGTTTAGTCACAACACAAACACGACAGCAACATGTGCAGAAAGACAACGTAAGAGCACTCACGGTCATATATTCTTTATCCTCTGCGAAGAATGACTAATTTTAGTGCCGTACTGATGAGCTCAGAGAGGAGTTGGCCCCTTTCAATAAACAGTACATCTGTCTGTCTGTATTATACTGCCCCCAGGTGGCCAATGCGAGCACATCAGAAAGAGCAGCACCATGGCCTTTCACTTGATGCAGTGTGACAAAAACTGTTGAATTCTTTTTAATTCTGTCATTACTGTATGTTTTTATGAAGTACAATATTATGGAGTGCTATTTTTCCTCATTAAAATACACGTTACAGCTGTTTTTGTTTTTTGGGGAAAGGCTGGAATGGATCAATGACCTTTCCAATCATTTTAATGAGAAAAGATGCTGTAGATATAAGTGTTTTAAATTACAAGCATGGTCAGGGAATGAGTTAAACTTGTATCTCGAAGCACCGCTGTATTTAAAAAAACAGTCTACAGTTCTGCTTTGTGTAATTGGTGACAATTTTAGTGATTTTCCATTTAAGATTTTTGAAAATGTCTTTCATCAGAAAATGTTATTTTTCTTAACATTAAAATAGTGGGATATTTCGAAATGATCTTTTAAAATCTTTGAATTTAAAGAAGTATGCAACATTGTTTTTTTAAATAACTAAGATTTATTTTTTTAAATGAAAAATAGTGTGAGGTCTTGTAGCAGTCAATGTTTAACATTTGTAATTATTTTTAAATATAGTCAATACTTTTTAAAACCTTTGATAGTTTGTTTTATAACATTCAACCTTTTTAATTAAAAAAATAGTGTGATAAAAAAATTGAAAAGGTTTTTTAAAGAAATAGTGTTTCTTGTAACTTTCAAAAAAATTGTTATTACAGAAAATAATGTGATATATTATAACTGTCGACTTCCAAAAATAGATGACTAAAATGTGTGATGTTTTGCAACATTGACCTTTTTTTTTGTCCTTCTATTGTAATATCTTGTTTGAAAATAGATTAAAAGTCAATATTTTTGGTGTCACATGAAAGAGTGACGTCAAACAAATGATCCGTTGTGATGGAGCGATAATGTGCTTGTGGCATTTTCCTCTGCCTGTTTTCCGTACTTGAATCCACTTCATAAATCCAAAGCCAACGTTTCCCACGATGCTCAACAATTCCGTCTGACGTGTGTCCTGTCCTCTCCCCGCCGGCTGGCTCCAGACTCCCTACTTCGGCCTGTGGTTCCAAGGGAAGACCCAGGCTCCGGCGCAGCGTTGGGTGGAGTTGGAGAAGCCCCTCAAGAAGCAGCTGGACAAGTTCGGCAATGAGCCGCTGCTCTTTTTCGGGGTCATGTTCTACGTGCCCAGCGTGTCCCGATTGGAGCAGGAAGCCACCAGGTAAAACACTTGTCTTGTTTATTTCTATTGTCCTAGGTGGCAGATATCACAAATAAGTGAGGAATGGAATAATCTTGATTGTATAATGGTTCTCCGGGGATTGTCGAGCCGTTTGATTCGTAACGCCGCTTGATTAGGGAATCGGAGCTGAGGAGCACCGCAGCGGTGGTGATAGTTTTGCTCTTATGCCAAATTTAAACGAGGATTTTGCTCACCACAGAACATTTGGGAGAGCACTGCAAGCGCAAAAGGAAGTTTGAAGAGATGGAAGTGTCAGTGGAAGAGGCAAACAAACATATTATTGTCTCAAATTTGGTCAATTTCATTTTTTCCCCCCACAAATCGACACTATTGGTCAGTCCCTACGTGGGTCTGTATTTTTTAGAAATTACTGACCAATGTAAAGTGTTGAAAATGAATTGATTTTTGAAGATACAATGTTAATGGTTTGTTTGTTTATTTCCTGAAAAGTGATCAAAAGTGAGTTTTGGAAATTATGCTCAACAATATTAATATTTTTTTTCACCAATTGTCACATACAAATTTGAATAGAGTTTTGTCGTTGTTGATCAGGCGTGACGCCTTCTTGTGACGAGCTCCCAGTAAGCCCTTAGAACATTCAGAATCTCCAAAATTGCATCGCTGAATAGACGATACGTCGCGCGTTTCCAAAATGTTTACACGGACGGTACGCCTCTCATTTTGCCTGCGCTACGTTGGCACTGCTTTGCTCCGCGCAATCTAAGGACGCCAAATCAGCCAGCACAATTTGTCTCGGGTTTTTTAAAATCACATTATGCATGCTAAATTTCTCTATTTGCATATACTCCTTCCACAATGCGCAAAATGTAACCTATAAATTATTAAGTGGGCATATTATATATGCCATAGCTCTCTGGACTAGGCAGTATTCCACTCCACAGTCTCCACATTGTTGCAATGCTCCAGTTTCTTGCTCCCCTTAGTCTTTGCTTGGATAAAATATCGCTGCTATTTGTTGCCGTGTCTCATTCAACAGCTCTTTTAAGTTTCCCGTGTAGATACAGTATACACACAGGATTACACTACCAAATGTCCAAAAGACTGGCTGGTGTCTTAGCCGCCCATCCTAGAATACGGCACGCGCGTGTTGAATCGGACGTGCCATAACGTCGCCTGATTAACGTCACCGACAGCCCCGTAATTCCTGCGCAGCGTGCACACATTTGGTGCGCGTCGAGCAGATGCGCTGAATGTGTGGCTTCTGTCCGGCTGCGCAATGTGCAAAAGAGGTCGACGGCGGGTCAGGGCTTGAATTGAAGACGTTGGGACTATGTGCGTGTGTGTGAGAACATTTAAGCATCAATTATAGGATAGTTCATTGCACGTGTGCACGGGTGCCTTGGCCTGCAGTGAACTATTTTTTTATATATAGTAAATTACTTCTAGCTGTTCTTTTTATTCCTTTTGCGCAAGGTAGCCATCATTAGAATAATGCTAAAGTAACTGACGAGAGGAGCGATAATTATGTGGAAGTACTTTGCGCACGCATTGACTCTGCAGATTAATAATAGTACTTCTGTCTTTTTCTGATGATATATACACACACACACACACACGCACACACCGGGTGTTTGAAAAGTAACTCCCTATTTTTAAGTACTTTTAATTTATTTCTGAACTATAATTCTTACAAGAAATGAACATGAGAAGAAAATGTATTGCATGGAGTTTTATTTAAAATTGGATATGGGCGCCAGCATTAGCCACCAGTTTCTCAAGCCGCCTGGGAACCGCGTTAACTGATTTCACAAGGAACTCGTGTGGGGTGGAAGACAGAACTTCTCGTATTCGCACTTCAAGTTCTTCCAAAGTCCTTGGTTTGGTAGACTTTCTCCTTTAATCATGTAACATACACAAAAAAAATTTAGAAATATATTACAACATATGAATAAATTATTATAGTATTTTAAAATAGGGAGTTCCTTTTCAATCACCCTGTGTGTGTTTATGGATGTGTGTGTGTATATATATATATATATATATATATATATATATATATATATATATATATATATATATATACATCAATGATGGACCCTTTTTTTTGTTTGTTTTTTTGTTAAATAATTTTTATTTATTTATTTATTTTTGACTGTGTGGATTATATCCAGTTTTACGTGGCGGGTATAATTAACACACATCACATCATCACGTGACACGTACATGTGCCCTTAGCGATGATTAGTGACACTGGTTGCGAAATTCGTGTTTCGCTGCGTTAGTGTACACAACCCGGCACTAGCCATGGTTTTTGCTTGCAACCAAAAATGCGCTTTTGGGCCATGTTGGGCCCAAACTCTTTGGTGAACATATTCTTGGCGCATCCCTGCCTGTGTGTATTGTTATATTACCAGTCTCCATGTGTTGCTCCACCGTTTGTGTTCACATATTTGTTGCATCGATTATTATACCACTGCCACATAGATGGTATTCATTAGCCCACCTAACGTCCTGGCGGTTTTGCATTGTTTGTTAGCATTAAGCTAAACGAACTTTCCCAGAAGCTGTTTGGTTGTTTTCAACACACGTTTAATTCTCTGTATTTTATGTTCAATTTGACAGTTGCCTTTAACTGGGAGTGGCATTAAACAGTTTAAAGCTTCAGATTTTTTTCACTATGCTCGTTTTGAAGTGAATTGAGTTTAACGTCTCCAAACTGCACCCGTATTCCCGAATTCTTGCTCACTCGTATGTCAAGACACCACTGTAGTCCGTAACGGCCCTGCAGCTGCGAACGTTGCTTTTCCACCAACACCAAAGTTTCGTCTTCTTTACGTTAGTGGCCACAATGAGCACGCGGAAGTATAAAGGCGGTGACGCTGGCACCTTTCAAAGACACACTTGTTTTTTCCATGCATACTGTGAGCATAAATTGAGCTATTTGGTCATGAGACTGACCAGCCTGACTTTGTTCGAGAGTGCAGGTTTGTTCTGCAGAGGCCAGGATCTGCTCTGTTAAAGGGATGGTATTCCAGGAATCCCCTGCGGGCTTTTATGGTGTGAGTGTGTGTGTGTGTGTGTGTGTGTGTGTGTCTGTGTGTCTGTGTCTATGGGGATTGAAGGGGCCTGAGGGGAAATTTAGTCAACAACAGTCTCCTCTTTTTCCCCTCTTTCGCTTACTATTAGTATGCCTGTACGTAGTGTCACGAGCACATTTTCATTCGAGCCCCGTATTTAGTAGTCTTTCAATCCTTCCCTCTTTTTTCTCCTTGTGTGAGTCAGGAATGTTGGCACAGCCGGCCAGCGTAGGAGGCGGACCACACATTCCTCCAAGCAGAAGTGTTGGGGGTGGCTGGAGAAGGGGGGCAATGTCTGCTTTACGCAAAACACACACATACACACATGCTGGCTGCACCTCACACACCTCACAAGAATCCTCAGAGAAGCCAGCCAGCTGCAGAGGCGCTGTCAGAGGACTTAGTCACAATGCGTCGCATTGTGGGCCCCGACGCGCCGCCCGAAGCTAACGTTCGGGAAAGCCGCACCCCCGCCCCCACCTAAACCTTATAAACAATCCTCACTGTGCTTTTGCCCGCCACACTTGCGCCAAGACATTGTGTACGTTTATGAGCCAACAACCTCGCAAACGTGGGAACACTAGCTGACAGACTTGACGGAACAATGTTGTAATATGCATGCCGGGGCACCAGTTGACAATGTCTCTGTTGTAAAGAAAAACTACAACACTGCCCACTAAATGCTCGTCCTGCCAGGTCTTACTAGAAACCATCGAGTAGCCTTCATCTGCGAATGTGATCGTTTTCAGACTCGAAACAACTAAGACTGCTTTTTCGGACAGCGGCAATTGCTTTCAACACAACACAGCGGAAGAAGCGAGTGTCTGGTGTTACATGCCACACCCTTCTTCCGTCCTGCCTTGGTCATGCCTCCGATACAACGTGCAGTGTGTCGGAATTGCTGGATTGCCTTTTTAACAACATGTTCTCCACGTTTTGGTCAGAAACCAACTCGCGTTTGACTGTTGCTTACTACAGAACGGAAAAAGCTAGAAACAAAGTATTTATGTCTGGTGAAAGAAGGGAATCTACTCTTTATTTTTGGTAGATTGGGTGCTTATATCGTCATTGAAGCCAATATTCTGATGGTTCTTGAAAGGGCAGTTATTGAGAATTATTTTGAAATGCAGCTCTAATTTTGATTGGGTTCACACGGAGGTAAATTTGTAGCGTATCAGAGGAGGAGCAGAAGACAAGCCGGGGACAGAGAATGTAAATGTTTTGCCGCAAAACTTGTCTTATGGTTTGTACCGCGTTATTTATGTGGTTATAACTCCCTGCCTGCCCAAGTTTTTTTTTTTTTTTTTTTTTTTTTTTTTGGGGCTCAAACGTAAATATAATTATGTCTGGGCTCACCACACAGAAAAGTGTTGATGCTTCTTTATTGGAAATACAGAGCAAGCAACTCTGCTTTTGGGGAGATTGTTTTTTTGTTTACTGCTGGCAAAATCTGCGAGTGTCAAAAGTCCTTCTATTCACAACGGCCATGGCTTAAAGAAACAGACGGCAACAGTTGTTGTTGTTTTTGCTCTGTGCCTATGAAGTGTACTTCTTCTACACTGTATTTCCTAAAATAAATGGCGCCCTTTTCCCACCAGGAAAGGTTTGTAACTATCATGATCTCGCTTCATAGATGCTATTGTTCATTAAAGAGTTGAACCCATTTGAAATTTGTTGCGAAGCAAAAAAGCAGCACCTAGCAAAGCATGTACAGCCTCTCAGATTAAACTTTAACCGCATGTTGTAAACGTGTGTACTATTAAAGACGATCTCACGTTATGTGGGGATTCTACGTGGCCACTCAGCAATGTTGTGTGCGTCCGTGTTTAATGTTCTGTTGGGATCATACGAGGCGGTCAACTCGGGGGAGTGTCAGTGTTGAGATTTACCCAAGAAAGTGATCCGAGTTGAATCGCCACTTTGAAGCGGAGGTTCAGATTGGCATGAAACCCGACGCCCGATCTTCCGTCGAGAAAGGCGCAATAGCGAGGTGAATTTCTTTGACAAAAGTGCCTCATTGCGCACATCACTGAGAGAGGCCGGAAGAGCAAGGTAACATATATATATTTTTTAAGTCAGACGTGCCGGGCAGTGTGTGTACAGGGGCTTCATGCTGGCGTGGCCGCTTTAGAGCGCCTCGTTGTTGTGGTCTGGAGAATTTCCGGCACTACCCAGTGGGATATATTCCAGCCACCGGAGGCTTTAAGATGATATATTTCTGTGGCTCAAACATGCAGTCAAAGTATGCGTAGGCATAAGAAAGATGCCATTTTTCCAGGTCATAGAAGTTATATTTGATTGACAGTTTAGCGGGGTGTGGTTTCGACACATTGAGCGGACACGCCCACAGCGTTTCAGAGCGGAGAGAACAGCAACGGATGACGTGGCCTGTCTGTCGGTATATAAAGGAACCCTGTTGTACTGTCCCATTAATAAAATAATTTTAAAGTGGTCCAGAGGGACACATTGAGGAATCTAAGCAGAGCTTTGTTGACCGTTTGGCCTCAGCAGCCCTCAAGGCTAACAGCAAGCGACACACTTGAAATCCTAGCTCGCACACATGCACACAGCTGTACTTTGTTGTGCCCCTTGCTGATTCAACACATTTCAAATGCAGATCCTCCCGCCCTTCCCACACGTCTGCTCTCACGGCTGGGCCGAAGGGCGGCGGGAGGGGGGTCGGGTCTTCGGGGTCAAACTGCAAGTGTTAGTCGCCACATGCACACTCAAGCATGCGGGCAGATATGTTCGTGGGCTCGTCCCACAAAAGCCCCCCTCGGACATCTGGCGGCATCTCGCGCGAGGGTTTGAACGCGCTTGGCCGATATAAAAGGCTCTTTGTAAGCGTGTGAGGGCCGCGGTGCCAAAAGAGCACTCGGCCGTGGCGGAAGTCACAAGTGGCTCCACGCGGGCGAAAGTTTGCCTCACTTTTCGAACGCCCGCTTCCCTGGTCTGCCCGCAATCCGACACTCCTGTATTGTAATGTAATCATATATTGTAATGTATTCCCGTGATAAATGGGGGTTGACTGAAATAATCATCAGTGGAGATGCATGCTTTACCCCGAATTGTTACCAAAAGGCTTTCGGAGGAGTACGAAAATATTGGAAAAGTAAGATCTTGTTGTGCCTCTTAGAAATATTTCAGTAAATGTCCTTCTTTTGACAGTTTCCAACCTGCCGCCATCTGCTTCCCGTGTGCAAAGGTCACAAGTCGACATGCCTGCTTGGCTTTCAGGATCAGCAGCTTTAGATTAGCGAGCTTTAGGAACCGATGCCGTGATAAGATGAGATGTCTTTGTGGCTGCGCTGTATAGTTTGGACTCCCCCGGGACCTCTTTTTACGGCACTTTCGTAGTCATTTTCAACAGCTTCCTGTCCGCCTCGGAAACCCTGCGAGCGACCGCGCTCCGGACCCCGAGCGCGCAGGGAAAACACGAAGCCTCGTTATAAACAATAGTTTGATGGTTTTGGTCCCGCTTGGCTCCTCCTCTCTGGACCGCATCAAGCTCCGCCCAGCAACCCCTCCTCACTGCAGCAGCGGCGGTGCGGCCTGGCTAATTAGAGGGTTGCCACGGGAACGGAATGGCATCCTAGCCAATGAGTGTAATGACAGGGTGAGGGTGGAGGAGTGCGGGGTCAGATTATAGGCCCGGCGGTATGCGCTGAGAGGAGCTAAAAAAAGGAAAGAAGCAGGGGAGACGGGGTGAGAATGTGAAAATGAAACAAAATCACGTTGTCTTTGAAAATAAAGCTATAGGGAGCATTTGTTCCCGAACATCTCTTGAGATTTCTTTGTTTTACTGCTTTGTACAGTGATAACGCACATTTTGCCGAAATGTGGCATTTCTGAAGACTGAGTAAAATCATGTTGTCCGAGAGCAACACTTTGAAAATGAATCTTTTGTGAGTTCAGTGCAAACGTTCCCGTTGGTCACTTGGGATTTGTTCGTGTCTTATTGTTTACAACAAACTCATTCACTGCCGTGGACGTTTATATTCGTCAGTTGGAATCCGACCGTTTACTGCCACCGAAGAATATATTCGTGAAGTACTTTTTTCAACGGCTAGGCGTGGAAGAGGGTCTCTCTCTCGTTCAGCTTGTCTTTGAATATCAAGTTTGTAAACCACTTTAGTGACCAACAGATCCCTTTTAGATGGCGGTATTGCATCACTCTGGATTTGAGATCAGCACAGCATTTGAGCAGAAGATCACGATTAGGCGCAGAATCTCTGCTTGTCACGTTGTTTACGAGGGAGAGAAATCCCAAAAGGTTGGAAGTTGGACGTGTTTAGGCACCTCACACTCAAAGCAGAGTTTTTGTTGCAGTAGAAGGTTGAAAGTGTGTGCCGCGATCATGAGAACAGATGACGCAATTCATGGAGTGAATGACGAACGGCATGTAAAAAAGCCATGTGTCATAGTTGTGCAAATAAATGATTTTGCCATCATAAGCCCATTCTCAGTCTTGTTTTTGTGGTTTTATAGTTTGAGGTGTAATAGCGTCAAAGTCACTGTTTTGCGTGACATGATTCTTTTCACCAAAAAAAAACAATGTTTTTTTTTCTATTGCTGATTACTAAAGAACGGAAAAAGATACAGATACACTTTTTTTTTTTTTACTGTTGAAAGAAGAGAGTATACTCTTTCTTTTGGTAGGTTTGTTGCTTATATTTTCCCAGAATTCAATATTCTGTGGGTCGCGAAATATCAGTCAAAATGCTCTTAAATGGGTGCCAATATGGGACGTCTGCTTTGAAAACGGCTGGCGGTACAGCGGAGATGCACGTTTTGCAAACTTTGGCATATCTGACTGCAAGGGTTAAGTGAGAAAAATATGTGTGAATGTTTTATAATGTTCCAAGCGACGAGCCAGAAGCAGATTTCAAACTGCAGCATGTTCACGATTAGCTCCAGTGTTGTCTGGTGTCAGGAAAGTTTTGCCTTACAGCCCACACTGGAAAGACTCGGCCTGCGGTCACCATGGCAACAAACAGGAAACGGCGTGCAAGTTTTTTAATGCGGCCGAGCCCCAACGGTTTCACGCTCCTTCCTCCTTGTGTGGCCATTCTTGAGAAGACAAACGCTAGCTGGGACCAGGGGCTAATAGTGTGACACAAAGTAGCTGAGAAACGTTTGCCTTGGTGGCTTTTGGGACTCGAACCGCATTGTGTGAAAGCTCCGGTGGCCTCAACAATCTCAACAGTGTCATATTCCATCAGCCTACTGCCAGGCGAAACCACCACAGCCCCAAACCACGAAGCATCCTGGTTTTTCCCTCCACATTGGCAAAACAAATTCTTCTCCTGCCGGGCTTGTATTACGCTAGCTCACATTCATCCGTCGTCGCATCACATTGCTGCGCGTCAAACTACGCAGAATAGGTTTGCCATAAATCTTCAGTCCAAAGTGAGTCACTTGGGTGATTCACTCATCCCTCAGTTGAATTCTGTCGAAGACCTCTGTAATGTTGCCAACTTTTTTTTTCTTCCTCTCGATGCGCTCTTTGTGTTGGAAGTCTTCTTTCATGCAGCGTTTTTTTCATCTATCATCACGTTACTTTCTTCTTCACAACTGTGTTTTTACAGGAGTGGTTTTGGAAATTAACGCAACATTGAAAGCTTAAAGAATTGCTTTCAAGTGAAGTTTTTGTAGGCTGGTTTATTTGATAGACATGCTTCAGTCAGATACTTGAGAAAGTTCTGGAGTACTTTAATGTTCATTTTTGAACTGCATGCAATAAGAGGAAATAAGTCACGGCTCAAGATGCAATGCTTTCATGCTTTATTGATAAACTGTGATCACATTTCAAAAGGTTATCATTCCCATTTCAAATTTTAATTAGCGTTGCTACTCCAAGACTACTGGTTGTCTTTCGGCGTCAGAGATGTAAGAAGACTTAAACTTGAGGCCCAGCGCACACTAAGCGGCACGGCCGAAAGCGACTGAAGTGGACCGTTGCGTATAAATCACAATCGGCCACACACCAAGCGATTGAGTACCGCACATCGACCAACGCGCTGTCGCGGAAAAACTGCGACCCTTTGCGTTTTGAAGCTCCACGAACAATATACTGCATTAGCTTTTATTGAACCACAAAAACATGGCGCAATTGTCAAGGGATAAGCGAATGGGACAAAAAAAAAGAAACGGGGCAGAATAAGTGTGGATATTTTTGAGAGGCTGCGATTGCCGCATTCACTGACTGCAGTCTGCACCTGTGAATTCCGGCGACAGAGACTCCGCTCACGTGCATTTTTGATTGACTGCTCTCGGTGTGTGGCGGGATTTGGGAGAAGAAGACGAGGACAAAGACGAAGACAGTTATGTCCCGATGTCGTGTCGGTGTATTCGGGACTGACAAACGATCGTAATTTAAACCGGGTATGGGTGGAAAAGTAAAGTAATAAGGAATTGTTTCAATAAGGGAACTCACGTCGGTATGAAAGCAAGAAGCAATTCTCACAAAACTAAGGACTACATAATCTAATTATGTATACACAAACAAAAAGCAATCCTGTCATAACAAAAGACGAATAATCTAAAAACTGTTAAAGCAAACTCATTTCACGAAATAAGAAGCAAACCACCAAAGTCTAAGGCACCCCATACTGTAAACTGCACAATAGACAGTACAGTATAATGCAAATGTTACAGTGCTATGAGATATATGTATTTAGAGTATTTTGGTTTTTATGATTCCACATGTGAAAATGTATTTAATGGTCATTGGACTCAGTGAGTGAGTTGTTTTGCCATGTATAATTTGTATTGTGCAAAGCTTCAAATGGTGACTGATTTGATATACTAAATGAAGTATATTCCGTATGAAATGTTCATACTGTTTGATTTCTAGTCGTGGGATCCAGCCAGTCGGTTTGCTTTATCAGTCACTCAGCTACTCGGCACTCCGAAGAGCTGGCTTCATTTCCATGGCGATCCATCAGAAAGCTGTTGATCTTGTGATCGGAGCGTGGAAAAACAGAACCGCAACGCATCTTCACGGATCATCGTGGTCTGAGACGCTTGTAGATCCATTGGATGGTCACGCTTGCCGCTTCACATGATTGTCTAAGGAAAAAGACATTGGATGCGCTTTTTCATCTTCCCAAACTCTTTCTCAAATAGAGTCTTAGAGTCATGATTGATGCAATAAATGAAACGATGATCTGACCTTTGACCTTTGTGGCTGACCATTTTGCAGCCATCCTTTTTTAACAACACAGGCATACTCTGCTCTATCTAACCTATTTTTACTCGTTACTGTCCAAAACACATCCAGACTTTCAATCTTCAGGTAACAACATAATGCGGCACGGCTCCCGCAGAGTGAGTAAGAGGCGGAGCTTTACAACAATTCGCCAAGAGTTGAGAGTTAATAGATTTGTTCTCAAGCTATGTTCAACACTTGAACTCGGTTAACAATGCAGAAATAACGGGCGACGTGGGGGGCAGGCAAATAGGATCGATCTGTGAAAGAAATATGAACTTGACCTTATTTAGACATGGAATTTACCCTTGACAGCGACGATACATACACTGTAACCTTAAACCCTAAGAGAGTCTATCATCTACAACAATTTTTTGTTTTTGTTTTTGTCGTTTCCTTTTGCAGGTATCAGTACTACCTTCAGGTGAAGAAGAAACTGTTGGACGGACGTCTCCACTGCACGGTGGAGCAGGGCATCAGACTAGCTGGCCTAGCAGTACAAGGTAAGACCGGCCTGCGGGTGACACAATCGCAGAAGAACAAACAGCTCATGCGAATAATCTCACCGAAAAGACAGACAGTACAAGAGGGCGCAACCTCGCATCTTTTTCTCAGGTCATCTTGACTTTGCTACCTAATATGGCCACATACCACTGGGAGAGCCCAGTCCACTTGAGTTCCGAGGCTATCGCTCTTCACACACGCATACGCGCTCTCCTGGTTGATGTCGGTATCTCCGGGGGAATGTAAACACACAGTTTGGCAGTTCCAAGGTTCGTCTCGGCCTGCAGCTGGAAGGCCGCTTATCAGACGGGGAGGCGAGGATCCGTTTACTACAAACACTACTTAGGATGCACTTAAAGCGCCCGGTCGGAGGCACGAGCACGTTGCGGAGGGTTGTAAGTGGGAGTACTATCGCGGTGTTGTCACGTCTAGTAGTTACAAGACTGAGTGAGGGGAAAAAAGTCATAAAATCTCCCAAACGCATGTGGGGAAATGTGCTACGGTCTGATGAAAGGAAGGTTGAGCTAATTCCAAAAGGTATGTTTGGTACAAACACAACGCTGCTCATCGCCAAAAGAAAACAGTGAAGCGTGGCGGTGGCAGCGTTGTGCTTTGGGGCTGTTTTTCTCCAGCTGCAACTGGAGCCTGAGTTGAGGTGAAGGGAATTATGAACCGTTCCAAATACCAGTCAGTGGTACCACAAAACGGTGTCAGTGTGAGCGCAAAACCGTCGAGCTTCTGCTCGAAAGAAAAAGAAGAAATGTCAGGCAAGCCTCCTAGAACATCCAAACTTCATTTGGGGTTCATCAGAGGCACTTTAAATGCTGGCATGTATGTGCTGACTCCCATTTATCCCTCCATCCATTTTCTTTACCGCTTATCCTCACTCGGGTCGCGGGCGACTCCCATTTAACGTTTGAATTCAATTGGTTGATTTCTGAACTCAGCCACTTCCCACTTATAAGAGGGTGTGCACGCTTGTGCAAGCTCATTTGTGTGTCTTTAGATTTGAAAGTTGTTATAGGTCACATTATTGGTTGACAAGTTGTAAAATTATTTACCTTGATCTCATTTTTTAATATCACAAAAACATGGCATTTGAACAGGGGTGTGTAGACTTTTTCATATCCACTGTATTGGTGTGTTAGTCAGTTGTTTTTTTTAAACAAAATGCTTCTTTTTAATTTATTAGCTTTATTCAGGAAAAAATATACTTTTAATGTATTCTTTTAGAAAATGCCATTTATTCCTCAATTTCTGGGCAAATGCTATTTTTCTCTTTTTCAAAATGTTTTTTTCAACATTTTGTTTTCAGGGAACTGATCTTTATATGTTCATTTTATTCATTTAAAAAAATATATAATAGACATGCACAAATATTCTGTACTAATTGTGAAGTAGGAAAAGTTCACCAAATTGTCCAAGAACTAAAAAAGAAAAATGAAAACAAAATACGTGTTTGTGCGGCACTGTATATTTTCCTGTTGTTTCTGATTTGTGGAAACCTTTCACGGGCAAGCGCATCTCTTGTCTGTTGTGTTTCCAGCCGACTTCGGGGACTTCACTCAGTTCATGTCTCAGGATTTCCTCAGGGAGTACGTGCTCTTTCCAGTGGTGAGTAGCCTGAAACCGCTTCACTTTTAAGACACACGATTGTGCCCTCGTGTGTGTCCTTTCCGCCATCGTTTTCAACTGTCTAAAAACGCTTAGAACTGGCCTAATGGAGACGAGGTGCTAGAGGAGTGGACTCAGAAGGTTGCCGAAGAGCACAAGAGCCACTGGTACGAGCAGCTTCATTCATTTGAATGTTTTTATTCCAGAATGTGTGTCTGCGTTTTGTAAAGAACCTGTAAAGTGAATTCAGAGATTTGTTTCTCAATACATTATAAATGTTTCAAGATAATTGCTGAAAACCTGCAAAGACTGAGACCCGTACAGTAGTACTCAATTGTGGAGATATAGTGTCAAGTGTTTTTCACCCATTTCAGTTTTCCAGATTCTTTTGGGCGCCGCCTGAGTCGCCCCTCCCCCACTACGTAAGAGATCGGGCGCCTTCGTTTGCATCAGTGGTGATCGGGCGCAATTGCGACATGCAGTTAGCTAGCTACCTTTGCACACACCCCAAAAATGCATCTTCCCTTCGGCTAGTCAGCTCGCAAAGCCGTTTTAGAGTGCCTTGTTGTCGCCCGTGAGTGCGCGCATGTCATGCAGAAGAGCGAGGGTGGAGGCGGGATTAAATATAGTCCGACTTGCCAGCCAACAAGTGGACTGGGGCTTCGCGCTGGCATGGTTGCTTCAGAGCGCCTCGTTGTTGGCCCCGAGTTCGAAGAGCGAGGAGGGCAGAATTTTTTTGTTTTTGTTTTATAAATGGCGTGGCCGCTTTAGAGTGACATGCAGTTAGCTAGCGACCATTGCACACAACCCAAAAATGCATCTTTCCTTCGGCTAGTCCGCTGGCGAAGCTGCTTTAGAGTGCCTCGTTGTCGTTGAGCAGGGGGAACGGCTTGATTTTTCAAGACCTTAAAGCCTCTTTTTTTTTTTTTTTTTTTTTTATACTTGCCTTTTTTTAATCATTCCAATTTGCCAGGGTTGTTAACAACACTTCTCTGTGATATGTCAAATTTACCAGACATTTATTTTGACTTTGGAGGCACTTTAAGATTTTCAATGTCTTGTGAATGTTTGCAGTCGAATGCAGGCGGCCGAAGCGGAGCTGTTGTACATCAAGGAGATTGAGAAACTGGACGGCTTCGGCCAGGAGAGTTTCGCCGCTAAGGTGCGTAGTGGGACCCCCGAAATCTCCCGCTCTTCAACGGCATTCTGTTCTGAAAGATTCCATCTACGTGCAGGACAACTACACCAACGACATTTTCATCGGCATGTCTTTCATCGGCGTCTTCGTCAAGCACAGAAACGGAAGGTCCATCATGCTCCACAGGCGAGTCTCGACCGCCGGACCTGTTCCGATGTCATGGAGTTGGGACGGTGTGGGAAAACGTGTGTTTTTGCGCAACAGGTGGAAGGACATCGGCACCATAGCGCACAACAAGTCGGCCATCACGGTGGAGATAACCAGTCGGGACGACACCATCATCTTTCACATGGTGAGTTCGCGTCGCGTCTGAGCGAGGATGCGCACGTGCAGCCGGGACACTTGATTAGGTACACATTTACGAAGATAGCAATGATAATCAAATAAGAATAAATACTGTAGTCAAATTAAGTTATATAAATAAAGGCATACTATGTACAGTACAATAGTTAGTTAAAAGGTTTTTTTTAAATAAGATAACGAAAATATTAGAAACACATCTCGGAGACAAAAATCTTCAGTAGCGATGTGTTATTGTTAAATTAATACCTCTTTCTAAAAAAAAAATATTTACAAAGATAATTTGAGCGTTAAAAAAAACACAAAAAAAACAGGTTAGGGTTAGAATTGCCATAATAACAACTTAAATTATTCTTATTTATTTTTAATGCTAGATTTGATATTTGATTGATATTTTAGATAGAAGGTTAGTCTATTTTAAAATAAGGTAACCAATATATGAGAAACGCATGCCCGGAAGCGTTAATGCTTTTTATAATACGTCTTGGAGCATTATTATCTTGATAAAGGCATATTTGCTTGATACGGCTCCTCGATAGGATCTTAGTAGATTGTGTAGCGGTGTACCCGATGTTACGGCCCGTGCGAGCACACAAGGACAAAATTCCGTGTCAAATAGCGCATGAATGTTTTGTCTTTTTGGGCACAGGAGGATATGGAAATGGCCAAGTACATCGCTCGTCTGTTCACGGCCAGACACAAGTTCTACAAACAGAACAAGATTTGCGCAGAGTGAGTCTCGAGGACGTCCGAAGGCCGCCAGGAGAAGCACAAAACGGATGCAAAGCCACGTGCTGCCTTATCGTCGAATTCACTGTCACGTGTCTTCTAGGCCGACTCACTCCCCTGCGCCAATCAGGAGACGGCCAACCTGGACGCACCGCCTCTCTCTGGTACTCTCAGCCTATCAAAAGCCCACAGTGTAACACTTATTTTTATTATTATTTTTTTTAAGCGCGTGGTCCGGGCGTTTGCCTGGCTGTCGCTTGGTGTGATTTCCGGCATGACAATGAAGCCAGTGATTTGCACGTCTACTTTGCCGCTGGCCTCAGACAATGGCGGAGCTAAATGCGGCACAATGGTCGCTCCCTCGCAGCAGTGGAATATTCTGTGTGCGCAACCGCAGGCGCTGCTTGTTTACAACTACGCCGGCCGCAAATATGTTGCAAATGTTGCTCTGATCCAATTACAACATGGATAAATAAGTCTTAAAAATAGACCAGTGGTAGTTATTTAACAATATGTGTGTAGTGGTGTTGAACTGCGTAATCATAATAGCGAGAGCAAATATGAATATATTTGATCTTATTTCATTACACTGGTCATTGGGCAAGACCGTAATCAAAATAGAGCATTATTATTGCCTTTATATTTGAGTTTGAAGGATGATTATTGTATTATTCTTATGGTAGATTTGGTGCTTGTATCGTCACAGAACAATATTGAGTGGGTCTTGAAAGAGCAGTCAAACTGCTGTAAAATGGCTGACAAGATGGGGAACTCCGCTTTGAAAACAGCTGCCAGTGAATAAGTTACATATGGTATTTTGTTTCTCTTCGATGAAATACTGAGTATCATAAACATTACCCACGGTATAAACTGTGGTCCTCTGCATGATGATGATGATGTAGCTTCTGGGCTGTACCTAATATTCTGGTGAAGTGAGTATACGACAGATTCTTCACATTTTCATATTTTGTGACATTTTTTATTTTTTTTTTCTTACAGCCCCGGCCGCAGTCCTGTAACTTCCAGACAATGCATTCCCAGTATGGAGAACATTACCAAGACACGAAAAGCTCGCAAGGTAACACACACAAAGTTTTGATACAAAGAGTATGCCACTCGCTAAAGTGGTTTCTTGACTTCTCCGATTACTCAAATGTTGCCTCGCAAAACAAAAGCAAAAAATGCCAACAGCTCGTAACTTGAATTCTCTTCAGTTGGGGCGAGTCGGATAAGTCAAGGTGCCGCCGTGTAAGTCTTGTTCATTAAAGTTACCCGTGTGCGACGCCGTCGTCCCGTCTCGTCTGCCACGTAGACAGCATCTTCCACGACGACCCCTACTACAAGTCCGAGAGCAGCCTGGACCACTGCCAGGTGGACTTTCCCTTCCGCAACGGCACGCTGCCCAACGGAAGCGTGTACAGCAGCCCCAGCCTGAGCTCCCTCAACCGCTCGCAGACGTTCGTGGCGCCCTCGCCCATGTCGTCCAACCTCAGCATCCCGGGCAGCGAGCTGATGCGGCCCGACTACATCCCCAGCCACCGGCACAGCGCCATCATCGCGCCGTCCTACCGGCCCACGCCCGAGTACGACGCCGTGATGCGGCAGAAGAGGCGGGTGCTGCACGCGCACCACGACCTCCACAGCCAGTCGCTGCGCAGTCTGAACATTAGCAACGCCTGCGCTTATCGCCAGCCTGAGGCGCTGGTGTATAGCCAGCCCGAAATGAGGGAGAGGGGCCCCTATCATGGCCTGGGACCCAGCCAGGGACCGTACGCACAGGTATGGAAACGGCCGTGATTTGATCTTCAATATCTGGTATTGGTAGACTTGACTGATCAGGTCGACCGGTCGGTAGGATTCGACTTAGAAGAATTCTCCCTTCACATCTCAGGTTTTACTTCTTTTTTTCTTCAAATTTTGAGGTGTGTTTGGAAGTACACGTTAGCGATCTTTCAGCTAACTAGAGTACCTCTCAACTTTATACATTGTCAGTATATATTTCTGAAACGATATCCCTTAGGAACCTGATTTTGGTATCACTTCGAAGCTATTTTGTTGTCCTACAAAAGTTCTTCCACTTCTCAAGTATCATTTAAAATTCAAAGGTAAGTAATTTTGCCCCAAATAATATTGTAGATACTTGGGGATCTGGAGGAGCTTTGTATATATTGTGTTGCGCACTCTAACGTTTACGAGAAATGAGTAGTTCTGTGTAAATGTCAAATCAGAAATCCGTGTGCAACGTCAGCAACAGAAGGAGAAATACCACTGCGCTGTCTGGCAGACGGTAGCACGATTATCATGTCTCCGTTTTCAGGATCATGTTTGTAAGTGTGTGCGGGGAGGGCAACACTCCAAAACATGAAAATCCTTGTGATTATTTGGTTGTTTGATGTCAAGGTAGTAGTATGTTGAAGTGACTTAAGTAAGAATGCTCACTGCCATCTTGTAGGGGGCGTTGGTGCATCACTGCTTGGCCCCTGCACAAAGTGCAACTGCGTTGTGTATGGCCTCAGAGTTCCTTTATTTTCTTGCATTTCTAACACCAGTTCTGCTTTGTAGATCAGTTACAGTAAGCCAGTGTCTCACGGCCCCCATCAGGGAGGACCGGCCAGCAGTCAGGGTCCTTGTCATTCGCCTTGCGTCAACGGCGGCGGCGGCGGCGGCGTGGGAAGCTCGATCTCTCACACGGTCAGCACACCCGAGCTGGCCAACACCAAACAACAAGGGAGCGCCGCCGGCAGCTACGCCGCCACCGCTCAGGTCGTGAGGAACCACGTAGCGCGACCGCCCCCGCCGTACCCCTCCACGCCCTTCCGGCCCGCCACCAGCACGCCGGACCTGGCGAGCCACCGCCTGCGCTGCATCGGCGGCAGCAGCCCGGAGCTGGTCACCCGCATGGTGCAGCTGTCCGTCAAGACCTTCCAGCCGGACAGCTCGGCGGTGGTGCACCAGTCCCTGCAGGAGGTCAGCGAGCCGCTCACCGCCAACGTGGTCAAGCGCCGCTCCGCCCTGGGCAAGAGGCACAGCATGGAGGTGATCAGCAGCATGAGAGGCGGTGGCATGGAGGGCACGGTGATGAAGGGCATCAACGCTCCTCTTCATCGAAGGAATACTCTCCGGGAGCACGTGTCGCAAGCGCCTCAGCCTCATCCGCCGCAATCCAAAGACTCGCCCGTCCCGACGCCCCCCCAGAAGGAACCGGCGGCGGCGCCCGCCGTGGCCTACCAGCATCAAAAGACTCTCTCCAACGCCACCATGCTCATCCACAGCAGCGAGAGCGAGGAGGAAGAGGAGGAGGAGGAGGAAGAGGAGGAGGAGAGGCCGGAGCTGGATGTCCAAATCCCGGGCCTCAACGAGGACGTCAGCATCAGCGCCCAGTTGCAGGCCGCCCTGGCCAAACTGCCCAACAAGCCCCCTCCGGAGTACCCGGGCCCCCCCAGGCCTCCCGGCAACGTTTCCCTTCACAACCACACGCGACACCGCGACCGCGATCCGGCACCGCACGGCGGCCGGGCGAATCTCGAGGACGGCGAGCCCGGCAGCGGGGGTAGCGGGACTCTGACGCGAGGGGACCAGGGCGGCGTCAACGGCAACGTTTTGGGTCCGTCCTTCTCGGAACCGGACCTGACCAGCGTCAAGGAGAGAATGAGGAAGGAGCCGGTGAAGGAGCGGCCCGTGTCGGAGATGTTCTCCTTGGAGGACAGCATCGTGGAGAGGGAGATCGCGCAGAGGGTAAGACGACGGCACGACAAATTGCGACTCCGAGAACAGTTATTCAACTTACTGTAACTACTTACTGTAACTACCCGTTCAAGTTGCCTAATTTTGAGAAAAAAAATGAAAAGAGAATCAAGTATTATTTTTCAAGGAAAAAAGTCTCGTCAGGATGAAAAGTCGTCATCTTACCAGAACACAGTTGTCTATTTCTGAGAAATTATAACACTAAACTTAACAGGTCCCCATCTTTTGGAACCTATTCCCTGTTTGTCGTGGAAATTCCTGCTTTTTCATATTTTTCAAAATCTCTTTTACAATTACAGTGGACCTAAATAGCAGAAGATTGACGCCCGTTATAATCGCAAAAAAACAAAACAAAATAAAAATACGATTTGAAACACCCCAGATTCTTGAATAAGCGCTTATTCATAAATTGCCAATAAGCGTTTACCAGGTTGGTTCCTCCCAAACAAAGAAGAAACGAAACGAAAAGAAGAAAAATGGGAGAAAATAAATCTGTGACTAAATCTGAATCTGCGTGGGTCTACTGTATAAGGGAGCGTCAATTATTTGCAGATTTTCTCTCTATACCAATTATATACAGCAAAGCATCGCACGTTTTTCCAAACTAGCGTCGGTTCACTTCCCCCTCTGTCCCAAAATGTTATTTATTAGCTAGTAGGCTACGCCAGCGCCTGATTAGCAGTAATCCGCCGTTCAGCAGCACCTGAGAGGGAAGCGCTCGACTCCGAGTCCCGCCGGGCGGGCCCGCTAAAACCTCCCCGGAATCCGCAGATTACGCTTGGGGGCGGGGGTTGTCTGTCCTTATTCAGATTGAGGTCCCGTCAATCTGGACACGGCGCCACCCGAGTAAAAGGCAAACGCAAAGCCGCAGATCACCCCGGACGCTTGTTGTTCGGCTGTTCCAAATTCGAGAGAAGGGCAGGCTGGAGCCCTCCTGCGGGGTTTAATAGCGCCGGAGATTAGGAAAGGTAATCCTGTTTCAAAGACAGAAGGAGGGACCGGGTAACGTGGGGCAGAGACGACATCGTAGGAAGGAAGTAAAGCAGAGTCACGCGCGCACATGCATGTTTCCCGTACCCGTGAGCATGACGGCGGGCTTCTCGTCTCTCCTGAAGACGTTGGAGAGACAGAAGATGTCCGTGGACTCCATGAAGAGGCCGCTGATGATGGCCGCCCTCAACGGCCTCTACGTGGCCCGCGTGCCCGTCCCCGAGTGTCCGGCGGAGGACGGCGCCAAGGCTGCCCCTGACGAGCGGGTGAGACCGTCTGAGTTCATTGCGTCATTTTCAGACTTTCCTGCTTTTATTGTGGCTGAACGGAATTGTAGGCTCAACCACAATAATGAACATATTAACATTTTATTCCCACGGTGTCCATCAAAAATGAGCTTCAGTAGTATTTCCATAAAGCAGATTTGTGTGATACCACTCTTGTATTGACTCAATTGTGCAGCTGTGCCTCATCTTGATGCTGGTTGGTGTCATTTGGGTGGAGCGAAAGCTGGAAAAGATAGCTTAATGTTTCTCAACTCAACTCAATTGTGTTTTGGTTTAGGTTGAGTTTTTTTTCAAATGCAAACTATATCAAGTCCCCATTCCCCAACATGGATCACAAGAAAAATAAAGACTTTATCAATGAGGACCGAAAATAAGTAACTTCATTTTATTTGTATTTTTTCATTTTTTAAAATTAAATAACTAAAATCTTCAAACTTAAATGACAGTAATTCATTTCTTTTCATTTTGTTTTCATTTTTAAAATGACATTTAAAGAATGAATAAAAATGAGGCTCTAAAACACGGGATTTTCATCTTAAAAATATACAAATTAATATGATTAATTAATTAATTAATATAATATAAAACTTAATTTTAAAATTAAAAAATTAAAATTACAAAATTAATATTACAATTAGAAATTAATATAATATAAAAATTATAACGATATATAGTCATTTAAAATCATACGAGTGACTTATTGCGGCGACCCTAGACAGGGAAAAGCTGAGTCAAAATTAAATCCAAAATATATTTGTGCGTCAAAAAATATATCAATGATTAAAAACGATTGTCTAAAATAACATGAAGTCACTCCATTGTCATTTTGCCCTCGGTTCTAAAATGTAAAAAATCCAATTAAAAAAAAATGTCTTTTTTTTTTACAAAATGGTATTCAAAAATAAAAAATAAGGATATAAAAATATAATCATTTGAATCATTCTTAAATTTCAAATCAAAACTTCAGGTTAGTAACATTTATAATAATAACATACGTAATGACATTTAACAGAAAACTGACTACAGCGCTTATTTTCTCATTTGTATTTAACTGCTATAGTTGTGTGGTAAATGTAACACTGCAATGTAAATACTGTATATTATATCTAATCTAAATGTACTGTTAATTGAAGTCAACATGTCTTCATTTTTGACATACAAAAAAAGTACTGCACGGACTGCACGCTTCACTCGGACGGGGTCTATGTGTTGGCCATTGAGAGGAGGCCTTTGTCCGCACTGTTGCTAAGCTAACGAGGACGAGCCCCAAGTGGGCCGTGGCACGCGTGGCACGCCGGCGCTCGATCCCCTCCGGGGTCGGCCGGTACGTGGAGAATGTGACCCGGCCTCGGTGACGATGGACAGTGGCAGAACAAAAAGAGGAACAACAAGTCCCGAGTACCCCCGTTTGTGCACTGCGGTGAGCCGAATTCATCATTCGGGTTTCCAAAGACCCGAAGTATAAAAGTTTTGGAATATGGTCTCTCTGTAGCGCGGCGGAATGTATCCCCCCCGTAAGTGGCCGTTCGCCGCTCATGTTATTGATCGATCTTCTCTTGTGCCGTCAGTGTAAGATGTTGGAGCTGAAGCTGGAGGAGGAGCGCGTCTTCACCGAGTACGAGCAGGTGCCCAAAAAGAGGGCGGACGGCGCCCTCACCACGGCCGCGCTCCCCGAGAACGCGGAGCGCAACCGCTTCCGTGACGTGGTCCCGTACGAGGAGAACCGGGTGGAGCTGGTGCCCAACAAGGAGAACAACACCGGCTACATCAACGCCACCCACATCAAGGTGGGCGTGAGCCTTCCGATGCGCGCACCGTTCCAACATGGAAACGCGAGTGTCGAGATGCGGCTCTTCGTTGATACTTTGCTCCGAATTCTGCAGGACATTTAAAAGATGTGGTTTATTATAATGTCGGTTTATATATATATATATATATATATATATATATATATACAAAATACAAATCATTCTTGACCTTCATCTTAGAAAAACCTTTTTAGTTTTTTTTTTAAATAGAACGTTTTATTTATTTATTATTTATCCATTTTCATAAGACCCTTTTGCCTTTTAAATCAATGAAAATAAACCTCGACCTCTTCGACTGAAACTTACTGCTTGCGTTTTATTTGTTGTGCTAAAAAGTACGTCCTTTTTAAGAACATTTTTTGGAAAACAGATTTGATTTGTTTTCTTAAGGTATGATAAAACATGAAAATAAAGAATAAACCAAAATTGTATCTTGGCAAAAAAATGTCTATTGAATTAAAGCAAAAACGGTTGAATGTCTTTATATTCTCTTTGAAATGACTGTATGTTTATAAACTACAATCTAATAGCGTGCTATTTTCGATAGACCTTTTCGATATTTTGTGCCAGGCCATATTGTTTTTCGCGGTGCGCAAATAGCGCCTGCTAGTGGAAAAGCTTCGATAGCGAGTAGTTCGTGTTGCTCTTCTAAAAACATCTTCAATGAAGCCCCGAGTCTCTTGATGTAGCTCTTCATTCGTCACCGATAGGGTCTCAAACGACGACGACCACATCACACGGCAGACATGAAGGGCGAAGGCTTAACGACACGCTCGTGTTTCTCTGCCTTGCGGTGGCCTTTGAGGAAAGACCGGATGAAAGGCGGCGGCCCTTTTGAGTTCAAAAGCGCTCGCAGGAATTCACCAGGAATGCGCTCACAAGTACTAAAACCCTCTTAAGTCTAGCTGAGCCGCTAAATAGCCCCGCCCACCTCTGTTGTGGCGCGCGTTTGCGTTCGGCATGATCGCCGCCCGTCACGGCCTCGTCTAACCCGCTTACAATGTCGTTGCCGGCAAACGGCACAGAAGAACAAAAAGCCTTTTACTATTTGTCGAAATAATGTTTACAGTCACACGTTGCTTTTCCGGGTGCCGAAATCCGAGATCCAAGACTTTTTCTCCGTGCGCAAAAAGCCTATTTCGTGTTGGCGAGCGCCTGTGTGAGGCAATCGGTGGTCTGCTTGTCAGCAACTTGACATGCCGCGCCGGTCAGGTGCATGGATTATATCGGCAAAGGAGAGGCGCTCACTAACACCCGTTCCGACAGGTCTGTGATTAGACATTTTTGTGTACGCGGAAAAAGTCCAAGATCTTTTGAGTTCAGCTCATGCAAAATGGGATCAAAACAAAAGTTTCGATTTTTGTTCAGCTTAGCAGCACGAAGTTTGGTAGACAGACGTGTGTCATGAGTAGACACGCGACAAAAGTATCAGAACCCGTGCTCGAAAACAAACAGGAAGTCAGTCATCTTGATATGAAGTGGCCGTATTGGCGTCCAAAATTCCTCGTCGGAGGAAAGCTAACCAAGCTAAGCCTCAAGAACCAATGGCTGAAAATGCACAGGAAGCCATTTGGCTGTCGCTCAAAATTCAGCCCCTGAAGCCAGTTTAACTTGGCGACATGAAATTTGGTAGACTCGAGTATCACGAGTAGACCTGCAAAAAAGCCTCAAGAACGCAAGCCGGAAAATGCACTGGAAGTCATCCATTTGGCTGTGGAGCTGTCATTTCGGGCCTTTTCTTTTCATCTTGGAAAATTCTGCCCCCAAAGCCAGTTTCACGTGCCGACCTGAATCTTGGGAGGCATGTCTATCACGAGAAACACATTCTCGAGAAGGCTTGGCCAAAAAGACAGGAAATGAGTGGCACCAATTGCGTTCTATTTCTTGACGTATTTCATCTTGTGGGCAGGTGACCATCCGAGGGGAGGAGTGGCACTACATCGGCACCCAGGGCCCGCTGGCCAACACCTGCGGCGATTTCTGGCAGATGGTGTGGGAGCAGGGCGTCAATGTCATCGCCATGGTTACGGCCGAAGAGGTACGTACGCGAGCGTCCGGGCGTCCGTTGGTTTCTGACCGCGCCTTTGCGCGCCTTTCCAGGAGGGCGGGCGGCCCAAGAGTCACCGCTACTGGCCCAAGCTGGGCTCCAAGCACAACTCGGCCACGCACGGCAAGTTCAAGGTGACCACCAAGTTCCGCACCGACTCGGGCTGCTACGCCACGACGGGCCTGAAGGTCAAACACCTGCTGTCGGGCCAGGAGAGGACCGTGTGGCACCTGCAGTACACCGACTGGCCCGAGCAGGGCTGCCCCGAATATGTCCAGGGCTTCCTCTGTGGGTGACCGCCTCCGTTTTGTCGTCCTGGCCTCGTGTGTGTTTTAAAAAAAAAAAAAATGTTATGTCTTTCTTCTGTCTCCTCAGCCTACCTGGAGGAGATCCAGTCAGTGAGGAGGCACACCAACTCCATGCTGGACACCTCCAAGAGCCTTAACCCCCCCGTGGTGGTGCACTGCAGCGCAGGGGTGGGCCGCACCGGCGTGGTCATCCTCACAGAGTTGATGATCAGCTGCCTGGAGCACAATGAGGTTGGCGCCTTGGAAAAAAATAGATATCATCAGGGTTACCACGATAGTGCGAAAAGGAATACAGCGTGCCCCCGCTTTATCGCAGTTAATCGTTCGTGCCCTCGCATGTTTTTGGGTTTTCTTAAAAAAACAAACAAAAAAAGACCCTGCAAACTCCCCTCTTTTGTCACATATTGTTCAATAAACATTGTCGTCGTATTCATCTCAACACGCAACGGCTTAGGGCCCATGATTTTAAAAAAGACATTTGACAAAATACACACCAAAAAAAAACAGAAAGCGTGAGGTTTGCTGTCGCCATCTAACGATGAATTAGTCGGACAGCAATGAACAAATATTTTAATCATCAATTTATCTTTTATTAATAATGAATTATTTTTTTATTTAATGATGAATTGGACATAAAAAAAATCATGCATTTATTTAAAATGTTTTTTAAAAAATGCATGATTTGGGGATTTTTGAATTTTTATTCAGTTACTGGTTTGGTCGGTAACAATGTGAATCATTGTTTTCCAAAGTAAAAGCAAATGTTTGCTAATACCTTATTTTGATTCAACACAAAGATAAGGTCCGTAAATGATTAATCGACGATCCAAAAGTTGTTTTCAGAGAGTTCCGCTGCCGTGGCTGCGTTAGAGCGCCTCGTTGTCGGCCGTGAGTGCGTTTACATTTGGCATATGCAGATGGCCGAGAGCCGGCGCTAAAATGAGGCTAAGTGAAGCGAGAGAGGACTAAATAGGGATTAACGATTCATTCGTGTCTTTTCCGTTTTGTGTACAGCAGCTGCGGTTGTGGTTCAAGTGCTGTAGAAATCGAGTTGCGTTGAAACGGTTTGTTGTTGTTGTGGTCCCGTTTAGCCCGTGGAGATCCCCACCATGCTGTCGGGCTTGCGGCAGCAGCGGATGCTGATGGTCCAGACCATCTCGCAGTACAAGTTCGTCTACCAGGTCCTCATCCAGTTCCTCAAGAACTCTCGCCTCATCTGAAGTGTCTGCGGACGACAAGCCCTCACCCGCGTTTTGATTTTGTTCCGTTTTTTTTTTCCCTTCTTCTTCTTCAGTTTTCAACTGCTAATACGTTCTGTACATTTCCTCAAATAGCGGCCAGTTAAAAAAAGGCAAACGCCACCTTCAAATGGACACTGCCTAACGTATTTATTCAGCACCAAGTTGCCACAAGATGGCACCAAAGCCCTGTCTAATATAAAACTATTGCTTTGACGCCATCTTGGTGCCAAGTAACCATTTTGAAGTGTGGCGAGGAACTTTTGTTAAACACGCCAAAGCCCCTTCTCGTAGAAAAGTAGTGCTTTGCTGCCATCTTGTGGCATCTATAGGTAATTGTAACCCTTTTTGGGAGGAGAGTGTCAATGGTTCACACAGCTGGTGCATTTGAACGCTGCTGCTAAGCAAAACAGCAGTACTTACCGTGGCAAGTGCAAAGTTAAAATGATGCAATCATTTTAAACATAAACATGTTACTCCAAAAATGCGCCAGAAGTTCCTCCGCCGTCTGCCGTTGAGAAAACGAAACGCCCCAGGCCGCTAGATGAAGAAATGCATTTTAAAAGTGGCACAATAGTGCTTGGATTTAAAAAACAAAACAAAACAAAAACAATCAAACAAAAAAAAAAACAGCAAATATTTACTTTGATTTTGTAACGAATGCTTTTTTTTCCCCCCCTTTTCTTGTATATTTATTTATCCATCTCAACATTGAGCTGCCCAGCATTACATTTCAAAATGTCCATCATGAAAATCACGGGTGGGCTGTACAAGATTTCCGAACAAATGCAAGTAGTCACAGCGCTTCACTTTTGGCACATTTTGTCACGGCGAGACCTCATTCCAGAATGGGGGGGGAAGTACTTTACTAAACAGGTTGTCATTATGGGATGTCGTGTGTGGAATTTAGAGGGGGAAATGAGTTCAATGTGGAAAAGGGCTGTTGCATAACAAAACATGGAAGGTGAAAAGGTGAAACATTTTGAATACTTTTCATATGATGTTTATTATTATGTATCATCATGTCATAACGTTGGATTTTTTGTCGCTCTCTTAACACTTCCTGTAAGGTTTCATTGGTTTTTGGGTGGGCCGTAGGTGAGTACATTTGAACGATCAAGATGAAACCTCGAAAAAGAGTACAAAGAGTGCATTGAAAGACTCGTTGGACAAACTGTAAATAGCGTTCAGTTGTGCCTTCAAGGAGCTCTCCACGCATCTCCGAGCTGAAATCTTTTTGAGTCACTATTTATCCTGCAACATGTTCAGAAAATAACTTTTGTTTGTTTGTTTGTTTGTTTATGTACAGACACGTGTATTGTGTGAAAATACTTGTTATACTTTCATGACTTGGTACTAAAAAATACCGCAACCTGTTCAACTACGCATGCATTTTTAAAACAAATCTATATTTGAATGTATATATAAGCATATAAATATATATATTCTGGTGTGTATAAGCTTCCGGCTCTCGCGAGTGTTTTATTGCACTCGTTTGTCACGTGGCATTGCACTGTTTGTTCATATTTAATCCCCCTTTCTTTTTCTTCTTCGTGTGTGTGTGTGTGTACATATTTGTATATGTTTTCACTGCATTCTCCTCCTCCTTGTACTTGCTTGTAATGCAATAAAGCCTTATTTTCTCTACGTGGGTGTTAATGCAGCTCTTTATCAGCAGAAGGGGTTCACTTGGAGAACAATGATGGGAAGGTCCCAATGTGTCATTTCTGCAACAACAACAAACGTGTTTGTGCATGAGAATGAAATGGGGGATTACCATTTTTCTTTTTTGGAATTTTACTTCAAATGTATTAAAACATGTTTTTTCTAAAAATAATGTATACATTTATTATATTTTAAAGACAATACAATTGTATTTCAAAAAATAATTATTTTATGATTATTAATAATAATAATATTCTAAATATATATAGGTTCAATGTTTTTTAAAGTTGAAAATATATTTTTTCCCTACAAGTTGGTGTAGCATCATTTTTACAAAATCATTTTAGTAGCGATTCATAAAATATTTAGATTTTTAATAACAAACAAGCCCCAGAACTTTAGATACATTATTAAATTGAATTGAGACTGTTTGATCTTACTATTTTAAAAAATATATTTTTACTGCAAGAAATTAAGTTTCGATATACCTATGAATTTAAAGAAACCTTTTATTTCGTAAAGTATTCAGTATTTTTTATTTACATTGTAACATTTATTTTAGTGACTGATAAAATAAAACAGGTTACATTGAAGTCTGTTTGATGTGTTTGCGCAGCTCTCGGACGTAGGGATGCTCGTTGCCGTGGGCCACTTCCATGATGCTCAACGCCTGGCAACGCACACGTTCCACAGTTTGAACACGTGTGCTTTTCAGAATGGACATTGCTCGGACATGAAGGCGTAAAAGTGCGACTGTACCTTGTTGAGCGCGCTCACGCCCTCGGCGCGTCTGTCCAAGGCCAAGTCGAGTCGGCCCAGCTTCAGGTACAAAGACGCCACGTTCAGGGAGTAGGCGGGATACAGCTGGCTGCAAAGCACCACTCTTCATTTGCTCGACAGAAATGTTTTGGGGGGTTTGTTTTTGTCATAGTCGACAACCTTTTTCCTCTGACTAAAATGAGACGATGCCTTCATAATTATTTTCTTGGATGACTTCATAAAAATCCATTTGCGGGGACAAAGCCGTGTATTGATATCAACGAATAAAAAGGAGCCGAAGACACTGATGCGAGTTGCGGTTTGTGTTCTGATTCTCCTGAAAGTGTGAGTCATCTATTTGGGCGCTGCCCTTTTGGAAAGACCTTTTGGGGCAACCTTTGCATTTTTGGGAAGAGTTACGTTGATGAAAGGTTGAATAAGGTATGAATAAAGTTGAGTTATTACATTAAAAAAAAAAAAAAAAAAAAAAAATACAACTTAAAAAACGAGACGGAAACGTCTGCCAAAGACGAGAGCCAATCAGAGATAGTTTTGTTTGAAGAGGCGGGAGGAATGGACAAGCTAACCAGTCAGAACGACGTGGTGCGGAAGTGACGTGCCGGTTTGAGTTTGCGCCCGGGAACGTGCAGCGCTTCTGTCTGGATGAACTCGAGTAATTGTTGAACATTGTTTTGGTCAGAAACGCGACCATTGTGAAGAGACATTTACAGCACAGGTGAGGATTTCAAGTCATTCAAATGCGACTTTTATCGGTCACTATTTGGGCTACATACATCTGCTTATTCCGGTGACTTTCCTGCTTACATTACTTTCCTGCTGCTTTTTCCTGCTGTTTGGGTTTGTTTTCAACGAGGGCTCGGTGGTTAGGATGCGCGTGTTTGATGACCTTTCACGGGCGCGGGAGAGCTTCCATGATATCATATTGTAGGCTAGCGTTGCCTTAGCTGCACGGAAGAACCAGGACGAGCAGCGAGCTAACAACAAAGTCTTTATTTCCAAACATTTCTGATTTCTGTCGGCTGTAATCAGGCCAAAACAACATTCAACTGCGAATGTTTCCCGCAAACGACTCCGTCAACTTGTTCCCCACGTAAATAAAATCGCCTTCCCCCTCCTCTGTCCCGCCCACTAACGCCCTCATCCAATCACAAATGAGAAATCACACCACGTTACCTTCACAGCCTCCCGGAAAATTGGAAATTACAGAGCTCGTAACCGATTTGCTTAACACAACTGCAGGAATGCTACAGTAGTTTTGTTTTGTTTTTAAATATTTGAGTTGCACTCAAATAGTTTTAGTTTTGCACGAATGGCACTGCTGTTCTTACACTTTCATTTTTGTTATTTTATTATTATTATTATGTATTTGTTTCTTTTCATTTCTGAAGAAAAAAATAGCAAACCATTTTTATTAGAAATGATCATGATCAATTATTTATTATTATTATTATTAATGCTGTTTGACTAAGGTCATAATCAAACTATTACACCTCTCACATGACAAACAACAACAATAAGAAGAAGACGAAATGATGATGATGATGATGATCGTACGCACGTGAAGGGTTTGAGTAGCTTCTCTCCGTAGCGCACGGCGGCGCGGAGGTCGCCCCGGTAGGCGCACACGCCCATGGCCTGGTAGCTCATGTGCAGCATGAAGACGTTGGCGTCGTCCAGCACGCCGCCCATCTCCTCCAGGCTCTTCTCGCACATCTCCAAGAGCTCGCCAGGGGGTGCTGTCGAGTCAAGGAGGCAATGGCGAAGACGTTCAAGGGCAAGACATTCGTATTAAGACCTAAATCACAAGGGTTTCATTTGTATTGTTATTTCAATGTTAAAAATGTACATTTTTTAATTTGTATTTTTAACTTTTAATGTATTAAAATATTAAATATCGAACTCCTTAAAAAAAAACACACACACACACACATTTTAAAATGACCTGCTTGTTAATATCAAAACATAGAATTTTATAATTTTTTATTTGAATTTCATTGTATTTATATTTTTAAAATTGTTCATTCCCCCCCCCCCCTTTCTTAATAAAGCTCATGCGGGGCTGCAATGCACTCCGGGTAGGGAAAAGGATATTTTTGACGGCTTTGAGGCCTCTGAAGTCGCTGATGGTTTTGCGGGCGTAGCGCAACATGGCGCTCACCGCTTCCGCCGCCACTGGCTCGCGTCGCTTGCGCACTTTCAGCTTCAGCGCGTCCTGCGCACGCACGCACATTGGAACACAACACAACAACCAATTACAAGCGTACAAGCTTTAGATGAGAGAAGACTATCTTTTGTAGTGCCCGCCGTGTATATGGATGTGCCTTTAAGAGGCCGTGTAATGCGCGCGTGTTTGGGCGTGAGCTGTGGCCGACAGCAGGTCCTGTGCGAGTGTGCTCTGAATGTGTTCGCGTGTTTTCCCGGTATTTAATAAATACCTGAAAAGTCATATTTGAGTGTATTTTGATTTTTGTGTGTCTGCGTGTGAGCGTGCGCGTTCTCACGTTGGACCTCGTGCGACACTCTTGGCAGCGGCAGGCGAAGTAGTACGCCTCTCTGAGCCTGGCGTTGCGGTCGTCTGTCGGGTAGAGCGGGTCGATGTAACTGATCAACACCTGCGTGTGGAAAACGCAAACTCATTCGTACAAGGTTCTCCTCAGGAAGTGAAGTTGCTGTAAAGTGTGTGTGTGTGTGCGCGCGCGTCTCACTTCATCTCCGGTCTTGACGTGGTCGACCGCTCGCACGTCGGCGCGCGTACCGTTGAACGTCACGATCACGTTGGGAACGCAGCTGTGGTTGATCAGCGCCACGCTGCACAAGGCGTACAAAAATTGGACTTTTTTTCTCGTTGTATTGAAGCGTTCCCTCTTTAACTCCTCCCACATTTCTCCACCAATTCAAAGCATTCCAACTTCACATTCTTCAGCTCATTTCGGACATCTACGCGACGAGCGATCGCCTTTGTGAAATTCCCAAATTTGCACACTAAAATCCCCAAATCAAGATAGATTTGACATATTTCCTTCTCCTTTGCACATTTCTTGACCAAAATTATTCCAACTTCAAAATGTTCAATGTTCATTGTGGACATCAGGTAACGCTATCAAATTCTCAAAGTTCCCCCAATGTTCACAGTCCATGAACCAGGAAGTGCCCTGCTAGCAAACAAAACAAAAAGAGAGAGAATTCAAAGTTTTTTCACTTTTATTCCAGGAATCTCATGTCCCCTTTTTGTCATTTGAATCTCCCCGCCGCCACCCCAGAAGGAAAATGGTACGTTCCTGTTGTTTGACGACACCCTCCGTGAACCAGGACGTAGCCTGCTAGCGAACGACAAACAAGCGTATGCGTTTAGTGTTGGCTAAACTCCGGCGGATGGTGGAGTTTGGGACGTCCTTGTCATATCGTTGACTCCTTTGCCGATTCTGATATTTGGAAGGGGAAAAAAACCAAAACAACCTTCTTTTTTGGTCCCTTAACAACTAAGATATGGATTAGCGGTAGAACGTTTGACTCTTTTACAATACTTTGTCTTTGATTATTGAATTAACTTTATAATAGAGCGGAATTCTCAAGTCCAAACAAAAGATCAAATCGGCCGACCGATTTAACGCTACTTGTTTGAATGCTGGTTAGCTTAGCATGTAGCACTTGGACACGGCTCGAGCGGTGACTAACTCGGGTCTTACTCTGGGTAGACTGCCGTGCCCAAGTGGGACAGTTCCTCGTCCTCGATACTGAAGCCGTTACAGGACACCTGTGTGGACCCAAAAAAATAAAAAAAATAAAACGGCAGGAGATGAATGCACAAAATCTGCGTCAACGTAGAAATTGTGTTTTTGTTTTTGAAGAGAGTTGACCTGTGAGAAGAGCGAGAGCAGCTCTTTGGAGTCGGGGAAGTCCAAATGTTTGGAGTAAAAGCGATGCAGTCCGGCCGCGTCCGCCCGGCTCCTGTCTCGTTTCTCGTCGTCCATCTCCTCCACGTCTACGACAGGATTTGAGATGGGACTTCAAGACCGGACTTGAAATTCAAGTTTCAAGACAGGGTTCACTCAAGCGTTAGGGTTTCAAATGAGGCTTTTAAAGCTGTCAAACTAGGTTTAGGGTTTCAAGCCTGGGTTAGAGTTTCAATTGTATTGTTTCAACTTTCCAGTTACGCTAGTAACAAGGGTTATAGTTTCAAGACACGGTTAGGGTTTCGAGTTTGGGTTTTTAAGCTTTGGTTAGGGTTTCGAGCGGACTTCAAGGAAAGGTTTCAAGCCAGGGATTACACAAGGTTTTGGGTTTCAAGTTGGAGTTTCAAATCAGAGTTTCCAGGCCCTTTTCGAGTTTCAAATGAGGGTTTTGAGTCAAGGTTAAGGTTTGAAGCTAAATTGCAGTTTCAACTTTAGGGCGTCAACGTTTTGGTTTTTTTTCAAATGGAGGTTTCAAGTCCTAGTTGACACAAGCGTTAGGTTAGGTTTTGAAATGAGCTCAGGGTTCTAGTTTCAAATCTTCCCTTCTCGATACCAGCAACGGCCTCAGCGCTGACCGAGTTTCAAGGCAGTCCGAGCGTTTGAAATCAGAGTTAGGCTTTCCAACAAGGATTAGGGTTTCAAATGGCGCTTTCGGGAAGGCCGACTTGGTATTTTGGGGTTTTGGACTCACGTGACAGCATCTCTCCGACCAGCAAGATCTTCTCGGACGCGCATCTTTCTTTCTGCGTTTTCTGCAGGGACGCACGCGCCAACGTTTCAGCTCAAAACGCATAACGGGCGCTTGAAACTTCCAACGCGGCCCAAAGCTCCTCGTCACCTTCTTGGCCAGGATTCGGGCCACCAAGCGACTGCTTTCCGACGGGCGCCACTTGTCCCCGAACGCAACCATCGCCGAGCACTCCAGCTTGTGCGCCGCCCAGTCGTCCTTCTGCACGCACGCACGCATCATTGGAAAAAGGCAAATTACTGGCACAAACGTGCGCGACACGAGGGGATAAAAACGGCAATATGTATGTGTAAGGATGCAAAAAACTAAAATAGGGACGGGGCATGACAAGAAAAATGCAAATAAATATGAAATAATAAACTGACAAATTTAAAGAATGCACGATGAAGGGATGTAAATCATAATAGAAAATGAAATATACGACGTAAAAAATGTGCAAAGGTAACAATAATGTTGAAAACAAAGCGCAGGTGCAGTATAATACATCAAATACAATAAGAATAAATGAAACGTATGCCGACACCGAAGCTTGAGAGTGAATTTCATTTCATTGAGTGGAACACATTGAAATATTAAATATACAGCGGTGCCTCGACATACGACTCGAATCGATTCGGTGAGCACGCGTGTTACTCCGAACGTCTCGAAGCATCGCGGCATCGCCGTTGAAGTGAACGGCGATGCCGCGAATCTCGGCAAACTGGCTTGTATCGTCAGGCGCCGCTGCAATCGGAAAAGTCCAATGAAGCGCACGAGTCGTGGCCCCTACCTGACATTTGACATCGCAGTAAAAGGCTTTCTTGCACTTGCCACATCTTGCCAGGCTTTCCTTCCTATAAATGACCCAAGAATGAATGAATGAATGAAATCTCTTCTCCGGCGTCCCTGCCATGTCGACAATTTTTTATTTATGCATTTCTTTCCTGGATGAGTTTTTTGCGCTCGCGAAGTCGGAATGTAGCGTTGATCGCCTTCGGTGTGTGCTGCTATGTGCTGCTACCAGTTGCACGCGTGACGTTTGAAGACTTTCAATTACCGGGACATCTACATATGCTAATTTCCGGACGCTATTTGAATCTCGTAGTAGCTCCAATGTGGACAATTTGACACAAGAGTCCCCCTCCTCCATTCCTCAGTGACGAGAAGTAACAGTTGTTTGAAGGCGCCGCCCGCCACCCCCCCTCCGACGCCTCGCCGTTGTAACCGATAGCGGCTAAAACTATCAATAGCGTCGACCTTCTGCGCGGCCGCATTTCTGAAAAGCGAAACGTCGTCGTGACAGTTCGGACAACTCCGCCGCTCGCTTAACCAGTCGAGGACGCGCAGCCGAAGTCGGCAACTGGCTCGCGCGAATAGAAACTGAAGCTAGCGTGGGTAGCTAAAGAACATTAGCAAAGGTTTACAAACAGGGGGGTGTATATTCAAATGTAAAGTAGTAATTAAGTTGGGTGAATAAATACATTGAATGAACATAAATTCTAAAGTTCGACTCATTCATAAAAAAGTACAAACATTGACACAAATGAAATACAGTTACATTAAGTTTCAAAATTTGACAAATGTATGATATTAAATCATACAAAAACAATTCATGCTTACACGTTGAATTAAAAAAAGTAAAACTAAAACTAAAAGACGACTAGTTATTCTACAAATCATATAAATAACAATAATTAAAAACAAGATGACAAAATAAAATAATGAATTAATAGATATTAAATCAATACAAAAATCAAAAGCATTTAAAATAATTAGCAGTGATGCTACGATGCAAGATAACATTAAGTGTGAATAACTCGTAGATCGAAATATAATAATAATAATAATGACATTCATCGCATTGTTTGTTTGTTTTCTGTTAGCTGGCTGGCACAGGTGGCACAGGTGGCACTCGGTACCTGCTGAAGCAGAACTCGCAGTGTTGCCCCCTCTCGCTGGCCGACAGCACGTGGCAGAAGGGCGGGCAGGAGAAGAGCAGCTCCCCGACCCGGAAGCTTCTGCTCACCCGCAGGCCGCGACCTTTGTCCCGGCTGTCGAACCTCTCGATCCCGTCCATGGTGAGTCCACGTCTTCGTCTTGTTCCTCCTCGGTGGGGAAAGAAGACCCCCCCCCCGCCCCCGCCCCCGCCCCCGCCCCCTTCGCGGTTAAGTGGGCGGAGCTGCCACAGCTATTAATAGATTGGGAGCTGGGGGTGGGGGCCAGGCTCATTTTCGAACTCTTTAGAAAGGATGACTTTATTTCAGGGAAAATGGCTGAAATGGTTTGTTTCCAGCAACCTTTGGACAGATTGTGACTTTCCAAATGCACATTTATTATTTTTCCCTCCTGGTGTTTTTAATGACTCGATTTAGAGCAAATGAGCGAAAGTGCGCCCACTACATGCAATAGCTGTAATACACCCGATTAAATACAAAGCTAAACCGCATTCAATTGAGATGAGCTAAACGGAACAAAGAAACTTCCTTCACGGACCAAAACAAAATTTGTAATATTATAATAAATGTGAGCAGTGTAAATTACTACTATATATATATATATATATATATATATATATATATATATATATATATATCAATTATTTCGTTTAGGGAATGAAATGGTACAATTAGTAGAGTAACTATTAGCTATTAGTTAAAATAAAAATTAAAAAATACAAATTACTACAAAATATAAATGCTCCCTTTATTGAATGAAATATTTTTGCATTTGTCATCATAAGCCACCTATTACACAATAAATACTGAAATGAAATGGAAGTAAGCATACGTTTAAAAAATGAATAATTACGAAATGAGTAAAAATAGTAGAAAATATATGAGTAAAGAAAACAATGAAATAATAAAATTGAAAAATTCAAATGAAAAGAATAGAGCAAAATTACTTCAGGGATTAAAATGAATAACACTCGTAAAATAAATATTGTTATATTATTTCCGTTCTTTTTTTTAGTGGTGGTAAGGCCCTTTAAATGTGGAGAAGGTCCACAACCACAATGCTTATACATTAGAAGAGCAACTGAGTAGTTTTATTCGTGTAATGATTAGTAAAAAAAAAAATAATAAATGAAATAACATCAGCAACCAACAATACCTATCACATCATGACTATATTTTATTATATTTGATTGGATCCAGCAATGACTTGCTATTGTAATAATTTTATAGGCGACTGAGGCCATCTGGTGGCGACGATTAAGAACGGCGGACACGGCAACAGCTCACTGAATTCGAGGACAAAAAGCAAAACAACCACAGAGAATGAAGTCAAAGAAAAAGAAAAGAAATGAAAAATAAACAGAAATCGTTCACCGTTCACGTGACCGTTCGAAGCACCAGCGGAATGTGTAAGTGTGTCACTTGTTTTCATGCACTCTACAAAATATGATAATAATAGTTGGAAAAATACATAATGAATGAAAATGTAATTTATTTTTACATTGATACAGTTATATACAAAATAACAAACTAAAAAAAGAAAGAAAACAAGAGTGGAAAAATATTGAATGAAAAACAAATGTAAAATACAAATGACCAAAAGTCAGGAGCACTATTCGAGCATTCAGCCAGAGAAAAAGAGCCAGAGCCCTCTTGTGGATAAACACTTGAAGTACACCTTCAAAATCACACCACGCGTTTCCGTCTGGTGCTTGGCTGACGTCTAATATTAAAATGTCACTTTGCTTTCTTGTCTGATGTGACGTGCGAGGTTAACCAGTTGAAGAAGGCCGATGCATGCGAGTCGTGTAGTCTTATGACGATTCCGATTCCGATTCCGATCTGTATCTGAAGCCTTTATCCGACCTTGCCCCCAGCCCTCCTCCCTCCCCCGTGGTTTTATTCGAATTTCATTTCCCCACTCTTTCAATCTAAAGATGTGTTCCTCTGCATTTTTTAATAATGTCCAAGCAAAGGGAGGCATGTCCCCCCGGCAGATTACTCGGTGGTCTTTGGCGTCTCGTCTCGATTACATCAGAGGAACCTGATTTGATTTGGAAGAAGCCCCCTCGTCTCCCGCCAGCTCGCCTCTTTAGACCTTGCCTGGCGTGCCGGGTTCTTGCTTTGCCGCACACAGGATGATCTTGATGATGAATATGATCTGAAAGAGGGAGGGAAGAGAGAGGATTAGGTGAAAGGATTATAATTTCCAATGATGAGGAATAATAAGAAACAATAAATCCTAAAGTAGATTTAGTTCTCAAGGAAAAACCTGTTATGGAAAACAGAATAAGAGATATTAAATGGGTACAGAGGGCCTGACCTGTTTCCCAACTTCTCTGGATTTTATTGACATTTTTTTTACATTTTGCATCGAGTTGTGTCGCCCTCTGTGAGTTCTACATTTGCAAAGTCGTGCTCCGAGAAGTCGTAAGCTTGACCGTATGTCAATACGACACGGTTCGACAAGATCTCTGCTCCGTCTCGTATTGTCTTGTGAGCGACCCCCCAAAAAAAAAACTATTCATCCCACTTTCTGTTGAGTGCTTATTTTAAAAAATGAGATTGCAAAACTGAACACGATGAACCAAATGTTGATTAAGGAATGAGAAGGAATGAAACAAATATTTTCATTTTGATTTTGAAGGACTATGATGCAGTAACCGCCTGCTTAACGTTGAAATGCTGCTAGCTTGACGAATTCAACAAAAACGGCAACTAATAAACCCACGCTGCCGCTAAACATGTCCGAGATTTATAACCGACACAAGTGTGATAAAAGTCCAATTTTCACGATTCAATCGTAAGTCTTTGCAAGTACTATACGCTAGAAGCTACAAACCCGCACGACGACAGTTCGGACGCGTGTTTTGAGCTTCAACAAAATTGTGTTTTTAATGTTACAAGCTCACTATAATCTTCACATTTAGAATTACACTTGAAAAACAAACCAAGTAAAATAAACCAAAAATGAAATTTGTCATTATTCTCCGAAGTCACAGAAAGCCACGGCAGCAGGATGAAAGCGCCCACACGCGGCTCTGGCGCCGCGAGTTGCAGACCCTTGGCCTGGAAAGTATTCGGGCGCGATAAACGGGCTTCACTCTTTGTATCAGGCGGTCGTCAGTTCGTAGCTTTTTGGGGGATTTTAGCTGAGCGCCAACGTTTCTCCCGATTCACTTGACAATTTCCGAATGGAATTGAAAGTTCAGCTGTGTCGCAAACGAAAGTCGACGCGTTCGCACAGCACCGCAGGTTGGAGCTTTGTCTTTATGTCAAAGTGGGACGACATGGTGCGTTCGGATAGCAACGGCGTTCTCTTTGGTGTTTCAAAAATGAGCCGCTTCTCCGGCGCGGTAAGCGCTCTGTTTTTACACCGCTCAAAGACGGCGCGCGTATAATTTACAGGCGCGGCGTTGACGGATACGCGGGGGCATTGTCACGTTGGGAAGCTCATAAAGCAGCAGCTGCTAATGCCGCGCTGCCGGGAGGTCGCCGACGCGTTGCGTGTGAAGTCCAGCGTGGTTAAAGACCCTTTGCCGCTCTCGGCCTCGCGGTCGTTCCCGACCTTGTCGTCGCCCGCCGCTGGCGGGGCGCCGCGCTAACTAGGGGTCACCGGCGGGGCACGGCTCCCGAGATGGACGCTTGGTTGTCCAGTGTTCGTTTGTGAACGTGGGGGCGGGGGGGTGTTGGTCGTTAACCGTGACCGGTTCAAGAGGGACCGCGCGCCAAGGACTGTCCCGATATAGGGATGTACACTAAATCCACTTTCTTACTGGACCGAGACAAGGTTGATCCCGCCCTTATCTGGAGCGGCGAGCCCCCGTGTGTCCGAGAGGGGAGGGTGACGCCGGCCGTCTTAACCCTCGTCTCTTCTGTTTATCCACAACTTCGCTTTGGCTCGCGCCCCGCGTCGTAGGCCGCCGTTGGGCCGTGCGGGGTCCGCTGGCCCTCGATCACCCCCCCCCCCCCCCACCCCCCGCCTAAGCCGCGCTTTCACCGGAGGGCTTAACGCCTTCAGCCCTCGGCCGCTTTATGAGCAGACAGCTGGGCTAATCTGTCGCCCTCCCCTCGTCTCCTTCGGTCCTGTCCGATTGCGTCTTTGGACTCCTTTGGTTCTGTGATGTCCAGTGCGGTTGACTGGCCCCGTGGTTCGGATCGACGGGCGTGTTGGAACTGCAGTAAAAATGAACATCATCCACTCGTGAAAAGGTTTGGAGGGAAGTCAGGCCTGTTGACACAGCAAGCGTCACGTTGCAGTCTTGTCGCTACTTACGATTGCCCCAATTTAGAAGTTTTGAACCATGGCTTGGAGGTACAAGCGAGTTTTTAGATTCTGCACCGCTTGAGTGAAGTGATAAAAAAATGGAGCTAAGAGGCTGCAACGCCCTGGCATGTGGGCAAGGAGAGCCACGCTCGCCAATGCGCAGAAGGTCCTCCATAATGATTTGAAGCTGCCATTTTAGGTCCTTCAAAGTCCTTAAAACGTGAACCTGTCCTCGAGATTCTTTCCAACTGCCACCAAATTTTACCGAACCGTTTACACGAGACAGATTACGAGAAATGTGAGTTTTTGCCAGTGCGTGTGGCATTGCGGCCAACTTTGATGAGTCACCGTCCAACGGAAACCTCCGGTCGAGCCGACCCCGAAGAGATTCATTGGCACACCCCTGCTGCCTGAATGTGCAGATTATCCGATTCCTTCGAAACTCTGTCCGGTAGACCTCCGCATACTCACGGTTCGGCAGCCGCATAGTCACCTATCCTCGAATTAAAAAAAATAAAATAATAATAATTCAAATTTTCTTTCAAATTTGTTATCAAACCTTTTTCATTTTTTGGGTCTTTTTTTGGGGGGGAACCAACCGTGAGAACGCTTTGCGGGAGTTTCTACCCGCTTCTTCCAGAATTTGGGGGTTTAAAAAAAAAAAAAAGTCTTTCAATGCAATTACAATTATCCGGGTATTTTCGCTCTTGGCAGCCCCCCACCGATATGGAGGAGGTCCACTATGTATTCATTGCATCGATGACTGTCTGATGTTGTGTCTGCCGACGCCTTTTATGAAATCGTCGCAGCACTTACTTTTAAATCCCTTCAGAATTCACAGTTGATCTGTTGGGAGCGTGTCGGGGGTGAAGTCATCGTTTTTTTACCTCATCATTTCCCTTCTCCCCCCCGATTGGCTGCCTTCCACAACATCTCCATCTGCATTCTTTCCGTCTTCCATTTGCATCCATTTCAACCTCGCCACCTCCCCCTCCTTCCCTCTTCCTCCTCCTCCTCCTCCTCCTCCTCCTCGGCGCTGCCCTCTTCAGCTAAACTTAGAAGTGACACCAGTTACGGGGTGACACCAAAGTCTAAATAAGACCAGAACAATCGCCGCCCCCTCCCTCATTACAGACCACCATTGTTCTCTCCATCCACTCTTGCTCTTTTAGGGCGTTGGTTAGCTATGCTAATGAAAGCCGGTTTAGCGAGCGGGGATTTGATGCTCTTTAAACGGGCACTTCTGGAGAGCGTAGTCAATCATCAGAGCCGGGGACTCGAGTCACACCATTTAACTCGAGTCATATTGCATGACTTGACAAACTACGACATTGTGACTACATATTTAAGATAGTGTGGCATTTGTTTTGATTTGGAAAGAAAAGTAAATTTGTGTAAAGGGTGCGCAAAAGCTGGCAACCCACAAGTATGCTGTGATGCGGAGTGCAGCCTCACGAAGCAAGCGTCGCGGAGATACGACGACTACGAACGGCATCGTCACACTTCATCCGTCACAAAGACGGCTAATCTACATGAAGCTCACATAGCAGAACCCGGCTTCGCGTCACTGGCGTATGCGGTTAATTGAGAAGACGATCGAGTTTGTGGAGGCGCGAGGCGTCGTCGTCCGGCCGATTTATGGCTTCAAATGAGGCGGGCGCCATACACTGCGCCGGTTTGGCCGGTCAAGTGTCGCAGGAGTGAAGGCCTACCTACTGTGCAAGTCTTATCACGTCGGGAGACCTCGCGACCAGAGAAAAGCCACGCAAGACAAGACGCGGCGAGTTCAGTTAGCTAATGAGACGTTCAATCAGTCAGTCAGTGCGTCTGTAAATAGCCACGTCGTCCAAGAGGAATTCTCTTTCTCCTTGGTATATTAATAGTGCCCGTGCATTGTTTCCTACAGCAGCAGCACTCCTGCAATCAATGGAAGTCGGCCTGCCAAGTACACAAATATTTTCCTTTGTCCCTATGTTTAGACGCCGCGTCAGAGTCGGTTCCGTGCGTGCACGTGTCAACTTGCTCGTGGATGGATGTCGGCTTGTTTATTTGTGTGTGTAACTGTATATCATTGGTGATACATCTCGTTTTTTGTGTGTGTGACCTTTTTATGTGAGAGGTCGTGCGCAAACAGGTTGTTGCTATACCGGTGGACAACATGCTAATTTCCTCCACAATCTGTTCATATATTTGTATACAGTGTATTCAACGACAAAATTGGGTGTTTTTTTACCCTTTGTCGAGCCAGGAAAGATATTTTGTAGAAAATAGTCCAAAATGGTGCCGTCCTAAAAAATGCTCAAAACCTTTTTGGTGCCCTGACTGCCTCGGTTGGTGTCCAGAAGGTTTTAGGAGCATTTAGTTGCTGCGGTAGCGTCTCCGTTTTCGGGCAACCGCAAGCCTGAAAAATTGGCCGAAATCCAGAAACGGCCCAAAATTGACCTCCTCAAACTTGGAGTCTGATGCCAATTTGGGGTTTTGAGAGTCCTACCGCTTGGACTCAAGCGCCATTGGGTATGGTTCAGTGCTGTGGCAGAGCTGGCCACGCACCCACTGACAAAGTGACCCTCCTTAAAACTACCATTTTTGTGGTTTGGCGACTGTCAAAAATGGAATCTGATGCCCTTTTCGGGTGCGCGGTATACCCCTCCTTTGGGCTGGTAATGTTTTAAGGCAATTCGCAATGAATGGAAATGAACCCACTCCCTCAAAAATTGCTTGCTAAAATTGGGATCCAATACGCTTTTCAGGTGCCCGGCGTGCCCTCGCTTCGTGTTTGAAAGCTTTTAGAGCCATTCGGAAAGATTCAGGGCAGTGGCAGTGTCGCCCCGTTTCCGGGCACCCGCTGACATGCAAGAGTGGCACAAAATAGAACGCCCTCCAAACTGTGACGCAATGCCATTTCGGGGTGTTGAGAGCAGTGGCAATCGGTCAGTTGAGGGCGCTAGGGCGCCGCCCCGCCGCACACGGTGGTCACCGCAGTACTTTTATCCATCCATCCATCCATTGTCTGTACCGCTTTATCCTCACGTAGGCCGCGGGCGTGCTGGAGCCTACAATCAACCTACCACGCATGTTTTTGGGATGTTGGAGGAAACCGGAGAAAAGCCACGCGGGCACGGGGAGAACATGCAAATTGTGCACAGGCGCGGCCGGGATTTGAACCCCGGTCCCCAGAACCGTGAGGCAGATGTGCTAACCAGTCACACACCGTGCTGCCTTATATATATATATATTCGCTATAACCGGGCGATGGGGACCGAAGAGCAAAAATCCACGGATCATTGACGTCCATTATAATTGCATTGGAAAAAGAACACCTTCTTAACCCGCCAACATTTCTAGAATTAGCGAGGATATACTGCCAGTAAGCGCTTCTAGGTTGGTCGCCCCCCAAAAAAGAAAAAAAGATTTTTTTCCAAAAACAGAGAAAGAAAAATGCCATGAATGGGTGAATCCCCGGGTGCCGAACCCGCGTGTGTGCGGGGCGCCGCTGTTTATATAAGTTTTGTTGCCTGTGAAGCTGAATGAATGGCTAAACGTGAGCAATGCATCACAATTACAAGCCCTTCAAAACAGGAATGGAATGATGCCAGTTTCGGGTCGTCGTAGTTCCCCTTCTTCGCAATTATTTGGGGCCGCGCTGGCCGCAGAGCGCTTCGCACGTACCGGAGCGTACCTCTCACACGCCTACGGGCACGCGGATCAGTCGTACGCCGCACGCGCACGCAATACGAGCGATGCGGGTCCGGAGGCCCCGCGGCCGAGCGGCGGCGCGGAGGCGCCGTCGGTCGCTCGGAGTCCGTCCGCGACTCACCAAGGGCGCAATGAAATTAGTGCCATCCTCCACGATGTGACAGCTTGCTTTGGCTAAACGGTGTCATAATCTACCCCTCCTCTCGCAAACGTCCAACAGCAATTACACACCGGCACGCACGCCTCTCTTTTGCCCTCCACATACCAACTGGCACCGATAACATTGTCTTAAGCTATAAAAAAAAAAAAAAAAAAGATCCCCGCCCCTCGCATCCCTCCTCCCTCCATTGCGGTAATTATTGAATTAATGCAGATGGAGAGAGACATCTGCATGTTAAAGTGTTGGCCTCTCTCTTATGCACAGCAGATGTTCGCCTGTCATTTACTCAAATTATGCTGCATGGGTACACGGAGAGAGAGAGAGAGAAAGTTACTCACCAAGGCGACATTGTCTCACAGTCGGCGACGACGGCGGCCAAATTCACCATGCATCTGTCCTTCTAGTATACCAATCTTCACTTGAGATTTCATCTTTACAGTTTAGGGAACAGACATCACATCATTTTTCTTTTTTTAATGTACAGACAATATTGTAAATATTGAGTGTCTGTGTACTTGCATGTCCCTTTAAGAGGCAGGGCCTGGTGTTGGTGTGTGTGTGTGTGTGTGTGTGAGAGAGAGAGAGAGAGAGAGAGAGAGAGAGCGATCGTCGACTCTGTGTGAGTATCTGTATGAGAGCCGTGGCTGACAGCAGCTTCTGTGTGCATGTGTTCACTGTGTTTGACTGTTTTCCCAGTGTTCAATTAAAGGCAAAACATGGTTCGTTGCCACCTTGTGGCACGTAGAGGCAATTACAAGCCTTTGTGGGTTAGGGTTAGCCAATGAATGACTTGTGGATTTTCGCTATTTGCAGCAGGGCTCGGTCCCTATCCTGCACAAATAGCGGGGGCTACCGTGTTGTAAATATACAGTATTAACCCCCCCGGCGCGAACGATGAAGCGCGCTACAGCGGGGGGAATACTGCCAATACTACGAAGCTGACCCGAAAACTGAAGTCCTCACGGGACGAGGCACCGTGTCCTCTTGAAGATTATCTGTTGATTATTGGAAGCCAGTTCCAGACACGGAGGGGGTCCGTGTACAAGTGTGTCCCTGACCTTCTCCTTGGGATTATGTCCCAGGTTGGTTTGGCCTCGTCTCTCCGGATTACGTTTGATGAAAACATTCTTGTATTATTTTTTCCGGTGCTTATTGTATTAATACTCTCCGGCGGTTCGCCCTCTAAACGCTCAGTCCCTGTGCCTGCTTTAAGGTAATCTTCTTCCACTTGAGCTTTTAAAATGTTTTAGCGAGGCGGTGTGCCTTTGCGTTCTTTATGCCTTCATTTTAGGTGTTGGTCTTGCTCGAATTACATTGACAATAGTTGATTTATGAATCATGAATAGAGTGGCACAAATTCCTTGTGTGTCTTATAACGCACTTCGCCAATAAAGATGATTCAGATTGTGATGAATTCATATGCACATTCATCATGGTGTCTGCATATTAGCCAGAAAGTCAATTCAGCGGATTGATTTCAAAAGTCTCCATTTCTTTTGTGATACGTTAGTTTTTATTTGAGTTTCTATTGTTTGTTGAATACGTTTGTTTGGCTCGGACAATGCGCAAATGATATTGATCGGTCTAGTTACAATCCGTAGGACCTCATTGTCAGAAAAAACAACATGTATGGTAACAAGTACAGGGAAAGACACGTAATTACATTCACGGTATAAAGACAAAGTAAGCCGCCTTCAGTTCTCCGTGACGACGAATGGTGGCGTGTTTGATTTCCAACCGTCATCTTCTTGAAATTTCGATGCAGAATGTTTTAAAATCTGTGAAGGTTTCGAGTCCAGTTGTTGTTTATTTTAGTTTGTTAAGATGTTTTTCTCTTGGTTTTGGGTGCTGCTCACGGCCCGTCGGCTGTTGAGCCGGTCGCTCTGTTCAGCTGTCCGCGCGTCTTTTACGAAAGTGAAATGATTAGCTGCCGAACAATGGACAAAAACACCGACGTCGTCTTCAATGGCTCACTTCGTGGTAGCGTTTGTCGCCATTGGCATAGATTGGATGCCCCCTAGTGGCCGCCGTAATAATAAACTCAAGTGCGTAGCTCGGACTTCACATCTGAGTTCACTTCTGCATTCCTAGCCCAGGTTTCACATGTGCAAAAAGAAAATCAAGGCTCGGGTCGCTTTCTGCAACAGCAAGTTTCAAGACTTCCTTTTAATACCCAAGACCGTGATTATTGTGCGCGTGAAAGCAATCGTTAAGGAAGTAGAACCTTTGCTGCGCGGCCACTGCACTTCCCTTTCGGGTTGATGAGAAAAGTTGTGCGTTCAAGAGACATCTGGGTAAATTTGCAGGACTTGTAAAAAAAAAAAAAAAAAAAAAAACGAGTTTAGGAGAGTTTTGTAAATGTTGATATTCTGTATGTGATAGAATCTCTATTTGGACATTTCTAAGGTTTCCTATTTACAGTTTGCAGTCACTCAGTCTACACACACAAACACAATTGCGTACACAAACCCCCCCCCCCCCCCCCCCCTTGCCTCCCGACAAAATGCCCAGTGGAGTCAGCGCAACTTCCTTCTATTCTCCAACCAAAAGCCTTAAAGCCAACAGATGTTTTCTCGTTATCACTGCCAGTTATCACTCTTAACGCTCCCTGATAAGACTTTACTTTCTGACCCAGATGTTAAGGGGTTCAATTTATCAGATGCACCACAAGAGCAGACTCGTGGGGGGAGGAGGTGGGGCGAGTGAGGGGTGAAAATAGCTGCAGGCTGGCGAGATGAGATGTCATATGCCTTTTTTGCTTTGTTTCTGGAGCGGCGTCAGCACAGTAAGGAGCTCAGCGTCTAAAGAGGCTTTCGTATCGGCGGGAAAGATGCGCCATATTACGGCACGGCCAGAAACCTGCTTGATTAATGGGCCGGGATAATCACCTCATCAAATCACTCTCACTTATTAAATCTTGTTTAATATCGTAATGAGGGCCCTCCTGAGCTGCTTTGGTAAATTCCCCCTCTCGTCGTCCTCCTCCTCCTCCTTCTCTTCTTCCTCATCTCTGCCCGGCCTTTCCGACTCAACGGGAAGAAGGGTGATGCCGAGCCCTTCTATTCAATGGGGTTCTCATCTCTGGCTTACCTTTCGCGAGGAATTGTATCCCAAAAAGTCTTTCCTGCGCGAGACAATCCTGTTTGCAGTAGCACAACAAGGGTTAGAAGTGCTATAGCCCAAACCTGAGTGTGTTTATTTAATCCCTTATTCATGATAGATGATGTGCTCGATTGTATCATCATAAATCACGGTATGTGCGGGTCAGGACCTTCTTGAAGAGTGATACCACTTCCCAAGGCTTTGGTTCACTGGACTTTATTGAAACACTTCAGGTGAAGCAATATCCTAGCTGTCTCCTTGCGGATGATTTGTGGAGTCTATCCGTAGTATCCCAACATCAGTGTTACTTCTGGAATGGGCTTTCATTTCCTTGACTTGACCTTCAGCAGGAATTGTGCTACCAGATGATCAGCCTCAGAAGAAAACGGCACCGCGTTGTCAAATTGATGGGGTCCCATGTATCACGGTCAAGAGCTGCGACTGGGCGCTGCCTTTCAAGAGGCGGGAAAACGGTTCTGCTGCCCTACTGTACCACATGCGACAACATTTGTGATATCAGAGGTCATCCGTGTTGGATTAGAGGACCTTGCTCGCAATTTTGCTTTGTCGTTTTCTTCCGGTTGTCCTGGTCAGGATTAGGGGGACGCTGGGGCTGATCCAGATGACGTTGGGCAGGAGGCGGCATACGCCTCGAGCCGGTCACCAGCGCAGCGCAGTTTAGAGTTATTTGCAGTCCAGTCCATACACCAAACGTGATGGTACAGTCCAGCTATCTGTAGCACTTGTCCACATTAGGGTAAGCTGCAGCCTATCCCGGTGCACCCCGGACGGGTCTGCAATCTAGCGCAGACTCTAACTCTAACTCCAACAGAGTCTGATGGTTTTCAAGTGTAGGGTTGTCTGAAGGCCAATTGAAGTTCCTCCACACCAAACTTTAAGGATCTCGGTGTGCAGTCAGATCAGTTGCATAGAACAACGGGAAATTCTATTGGGTTTACTACATCTTCTTTCGACTCATTCATTAACAAGGTTGTCTCCGACAGCTAGCGGCATCTCGCAAGCTCACCCCAAAGCTGGAGTCGACACTTTGCGGCAACAAATGGCTGAAGGTGACCACTCTAGGGTCGAGCGAGAGGCGAGGGGATGCATCTTCCCCCCCCCCCCCCGAGTGCCTCCCATTTTTGTTGCCTTTATTACTGAGCAGCTGTTGTGTACCTGGACCTCATGAGTGGCGCCTGCGATTGGTATCTTGGCAGGCCGGCTTCCCCGAGGCTTTGGATACTAGCGTGCATCAATTCTTAAAGATGACTGTCTGCGTGCCGTGTCACATGGTCAAGCCCTGAGTGAAGGGCTTAAGGGGCTCTGGAGCTGGAATGCTCTTTGATGGAACTGGCTAGAGAACGAGGAGGGAGGGGAGGAAAGGAAAATACATGCGCGGGGGGGGGGGGGAGATGGTCCGATTGTTGTGCCAAGGAATGTCCTTGATGGAGATAACAGGGTATTGTTTGCATGCCCGTGAACTCTTTTCGGACTCGGGGTATTAGAGATGATTTAGAGGCGGGGCCGACAATCACCTTCGCGTCTTGGCTATTTTTGCCCAGCCGCGTGTTTCTCCTCGCAGTTAACTCGTGATGAAAACATTCTGAGATGCAGCATGCGCGGAAAGCGTAGCGCCAAGGTGAGAAGACCCGGCAGGTGTCACGTGCCCGAGAGGAGACACTTGTCACAATACCCGTTGAACCGATCTCGGATGGATTTCCACTGAGCAGGAAATGGGCGATCCTCCTGATGTCTGCTGAGGAACCCGAGACAGTGAAGATCACAAAGGATGACAACACAAAGCTAACCCTCCCTCAAACAAAACACTCCCGTTTTTTTCCCTCTTCTTTCTTCTCCGATCATTTTGAAAAACAATGCCCACGCACTTTTCCACCCCACCTTGGAGAGGCAGGTTTATTAATAGTTCAGAGCTGGCTGCTTGGGGCTCGCTGGATGAGAAGGTTAAGAATGAGCGCAGTTAGCGGCGCGAGCCCAGCAGCCAGAGCGGCGTCTTTTTCGGAGATTGAGCCTTGCGCTCATCCCGTGTCTGTATCCATTTCATGACAAATGAAATACCGCGAGCCCCGGCCAGAAACAATGGCTCGTTTGGCTGGCGTGAGGCCCTGCGGGGGTGCGGCGGTGGGCTGGAAGACTGGCTTCCAGCCCCTGCAGCTGTCCCGGTTGTCACTCCTTGTCTTAAGGCTCAGCGCTCCATCCCGCGGATCAAGGGGATGTGTGTCGGCACAAGTGTTTGCGTGCGCGCATCCGCGAGTCCCCCGAGAGACGCGGCGAGGCGATTCTCTGCACTTAGCAGCATCTGAAAAACGGCCCCAGACACAAAAGGCACGTTGAACGCTGTTAAGACCCCTTCGCCGACTCCGGGCATGAGGTCATCTTCCTTGCTTTAGCAGCCTTTTGTCCCACCGCCTGATTGACGGGAGGGGTGGGCCGTCGACGACAATTGTCGACGGGCTTGCAGAGAGCCGCGGATGGCCAACAAATATTCCTCATTATTTACCGAGGATACATTTGAACCCTCTTCCCTTAATTCATCATAAATGAAGATGCGCATTTGTTGTTCCGTTTGCATTTTACTCAAAAGGAAGATTTATCCGGCGGATCGCTTTTTGCAGCTATTTTCAATATCCAATTTAACGACTGCAACTTCCGTCTGAATTTTTGCGAACAAAGTTCGACTTTTGACACCCGAGGCAAACCCTTTCGTGGCGTGGAAGGAAATTCTGGTGACTCCGAAGGAAAGTCTCGAACATGACGTGCTTAGAAAGTAATTATAAAATATAGTTATACAGTATGTGAAAATATTCATCGCCAAACAAATAAAATGATGTATTGGAAGGTCAAAACGCGGTCTTAATACGTAACTACGCGGACAGAAATGTCAATTGCATACCAGCACACGGTACCATCGGAGCTCGGTAACAGTTCCCGACCTCATCCTATCAACGATCGAGTCTGCGACTCTTTTTAATCTGTTCTGCATAACAGGTGGTAACTTTAATACTCTGCTCGCCTTTGTGTGTGCGGCGGGGGTGAAGGAGAAGGACAAATCTCTTCCCGGCTCCCTTTTTTCACCCCCTTATGTCTCCGAGATTAGCCTTTGCTCAAATGCCTCCTGTTCATCTAAGTAATTAAAACATTAGAATTATGGGATTATGAACTGCTTTCGAATTAATCCAGTACTCAATGCTCCCAGCACCTTGCCAAATGGGTCAATAGGAAATATAATGGGCCTCTGTGATTGCTGATTCGGGGATCTGGAAGAGGCAAAGAATGCCAATAATGGCTATTAAAAGCGAGAGTGTCCTAGAGGAAACGATGGAAAGGGAGACACAAATTTGCCCCGAGTGCCATCTGTCTTGGACTCACTAGACTCGGGTTTTAGTGTCCACGAAGCCAAACGAGTTTCAATGCTCAGTTCGTGATGCGCAAGCGCTTTGAAACGCACTCTGTTTCTGTACAACATCAAAGCGCTTGCAGGTGCGTCTTTCGAGGCCGTACGATACCCTCGTGCCATCGTCCAGCGGCGCAGTGCGTCGCCTCCCCAAATTATATTCGCGATTAGGCTTTGAAGTCCCCGCCTCGAGGTACATCGTTTCATGCTTCCATGCAGGGAAAGTCTACGAGCATTTGTGCAAGTATGTGTGCGTGTGTGTTCATGAATGCTTTTTGTTTGTGTGCCTCGCAAACAAGAGGTCCAAGTTGACACAGTGACAGTTCCTCGCCGAGCGACAGAGGGGCCCTGCCATCCAACAACAGAGGCTTTGTCGCGCTGCTCCTCTTGGCTTGTTACGGACTTCCTTCCCTCTCTCTCTTTTGCCCTCTTTCTCTCCCTGTTTTTAGCGAGTCCAATTCTTGTCTGAAGTCTTAATTTGGGGCGCTGGCCAGTGGCGAGATGGAAGAGAGGCAAGGGGACCGAGGGACGGAAGAAGGGGGGCGCGGGGGTAGTAGCGCCCAGAGAGGGGAGAGGAGGCGCGGGGCGGTGATGGCTGCAAACGGACGGCCCTTTGTTCCTCCTTTCCCAGGCTCCTCTCTTGAGCCTCCGAGGCTCCAGTTGCGTTGGACCTTCCAGTCCCTGAGAGGGAAAGGGTGAGCGAGAGAGAGAGAGAGAGGAAAAAGGGGGCAGTATGAGCTGTCCAACTGGGATCTTTCATTCTGGGAAACAAATACACACTGGCGGGAGACGTGAGCATGCGAAAGAGCAAGGTGATAACGAATGAGAAGGGAGTAGAAGAGTAGGATGTGGAGCCGAAGCTGCGCATCCTGACCACTAGGTGTCCACTGCTGCAAGCCCCCAGTTAATCCCGCACGGTGCCAGTGGGACAGGAACAGAACACCAGAGTGGCTTCATTCACATCCATATCACAGACTGGGATTTGGTGGGTTTGACTGCAAATATGCTCACTGATTGGATCCCACCAATTAAGGTCATGTCACTGTTCTCTGCCTTTAAATCATTCCCGCGGGGCGGCGGGTAGGTACCGTGCAACGCCCTGGCACCGAATCCAGATCGTTTGTCGGCACCTCCGTCAAGGGAATGGGCCGGAAATGAAGATGACGTGGGAAAGTGGCCGTGCGAGCTGTAAGCAAACCGGGGACCGTCTCGATGTGAGGTAGCTGTGCCAACTGCTTTACCACCCTGCATGAGTAGGGGTCAAATTGTTCTCTATACTTTGGTTTAGCGTTAGGTGGTATGCTTAGGGATAGTGGGGTTGGATGGCATCCCTAAGGGTTGAATATTAGGTGGTAGCCTTAAGGTTAGGGTTGAATGGTGTCCCTTGGGCTAGGCTAAGTTAGAATAACCTCTGGTTGCGGTTTTGGTTAGCGGGTTAAGCGGCATCCCTAGGGTTAGCGTTTGGTGGTTTCTTTCATATTAGAGGTGTATGCATTTTCCCTCAAGTTAGCTAGTGCCCCTAGAGTGAGGGAGCTAGACACCGTCCCTAGGGGTTAGGGCTAGGTGGTACCCAGTGGCTTGTGGTTTTGGTAACGGGGTTAGGTGGTATCCTTAGATCCCTAACCCTGTTGACCCTGTTAAAGGTTTACGTGGCATCCCTCCGGTTAGGTGGTGCCGGTAGACTTAGGTAGACTCTGGTAGAGGACACGAACTTGAACGAGATAGCGCCAGGGCGGCTGAGAAAATGATGACATTTTTTATTTCATATCCTGTATATACTGAATTGGTACATTTTGGCGGCAGCTGACTGGATCTCACTTTGCACGTGGAAACATTTTTTTGTTCTGAAAGCTCTTGTGATATGACATGGCCATTTTTGCACGGCCATTACATCCTTGACGTTGCGACACTGGTCACATTTCGAATCGCAGGAAAACTAGTAGCCGACGGCCAGCCACTCGTGAATAATACTTTCGGAAGTCGCGTTAGGCCGCGTAGCTCTGTGCGCGACGGGCCTCAGGGTCAGACTGGCACCCAAAGGATTCGGGTTCGGGGGGGTTACGTGGTCGGTTGTTGGTTTGAGGGTGAGGCAGTATCGCTCGGGTTACGGATAACGTGCATCCCTCCTGGGGTTTGGGTCAGGGTTAGGGTTAGTTCGGGTTATTCGTTGTCACAAAGGTGGTATTACGATTACTACTACCACTTCTATATGTTACTTGCGGTAATCCATTGTGACGTGCTGTGGAAAAATACTACTGAGACGTGACACAGGCACTCGGCGCCAAATCGAAAATGTTCTTGAACCTGAGCATGTGATAAGGGGTCGGGTAGGGAGGGTGGGGGGGGGGGTGGGTTGGGTTCAGAGAGGGACCTTGGGGACCGTGTCAACGTTTTCTGTGCCGGAGCAGGGACAAACATTAGGCAAACATTGGGAAAGGCTGGCAGCCTTTTGAGATAGTCGGCTGTTGATCTAAGACTGAGAAGCTGAAGTCCACTATCTCCCGTCTGATACAGCAGCCAAGGTCTCGCTGACACACAGTCACAGAACAAACACGGATACCTGAAGACAATGACCTTTGAACCGCCCCGGCGGTGGAACAAAACAGGAAGCGGCGAAAATGACTCCAGCGACTTCCTCCCTGCGGGCCAAGAATGAATCAGGTGGAATGATTGTTAGTACATGGGTAATAAAAGTGTGCACAAGTGTGCACACATTGTCCAGGAGTGGCTGGCACAGATGTGGCGTGTGTGTGTGTGTGTGTGTGTGTGTGTGTGTGTGTGTGTGTGTGTGTGTGTGCGTGCGTGCGTGTGTGTGGGGGCAAGAGAGTGAGTCTTCAGATGTAGCGACAGATGGTATTTGATTGCAGAGCAGACGGTCGGTGTTGTACAAAGATGCTGTCTCAGCCCAAGCTAAGGAGCTGCTTTCGCCTCCGGTGAAGGCAAGCGGAGGCGAGGCAGGTGGACGACAAGAGGGAAAAGGAAAAGAAAAAACAGAAAAGACTCAAAAGAAGCAACTCCAAAAATGAGCATCAAAGCAAAAAAAAAAAAAAAAAAAAAGCGGTCGGGCAAGAACAAAAGGGGAGAAAAGCGGGCAGGCGTGGTGGAAAGTACAATGAGCTCATGATGAGTCAAACGGAAAATGATGTCTGATATCTTACACGTGAGATCCACTTCAGCGAAAACATTTGGAAAAATGGCATATTTTGGGATATTGTTTTCTTGCGCAGATTTTACACATGAATAATGGAGAATACGTTGAGATGTTGAACACAAATACCAATCGTCACAAGCTTTTTAGCCATCTTATTTCGTTAAAAGAGAATTTTGCAAGCGTATTGGAAAACAACATTGACAAGATTTTCAGCCGCTTTCAAGACAATATAAGAAACAGCCGTTATTATTATTATTTTTTTTTAAGGCCAAATTGTTGATGCAGCTCTTGCTTGAATAGATTGTGAATATAACTCGCCCAATGTGGCATCTGTCTTCCACAATTTAACCACGAAGGACTCATTTATACATACAGTAAATAAATATACATACTGATGATATAATATAGTAACACATAAAAACATCCATAAAAATCCAATCAGTAAGCAACTTTAGCACTTTAGAAGTTTTAATAGTGGTGCCGATGTGAAATCAAAAAGAATACCCAAAACGTTTTTCCTTTTTATTTCCATTTTTTTAAATTTATTTTTCACAAGCTTGCATATATACTGCACATACATTCAGTTCATAGAGGGTGAAGGCACGAAAGGCAATTTGACTACTGGTTGTGTTTGGGCCGGGACAAAGCAATTTACGGCGGGGGAATAAAGACAAAAACAAAACAAACAAAAAAAGATTCTCAGGAGAAACGACAAAACGGCTTCAAAGTCGTTTGAGCTTTCTCGCTCACCCTCGGTCGGCCCTGTCAGGGAACACACCAAAAAAACGAATCGAAAATTCCATTTAGCTGCCAAAACCCTCCCCATGTTTAGACTTTTTTGTCTTTTTTTTTTAAAATTCACCTTCAGGTAGGATTCATTTGAAAAGAGTTGGACCTACTTCATGAAATGCAGTACAGCCTTCCCTGCTTGAAAAAGCAGTCAACATTGAATAAATTAGGATAAATTAAACCAATAAATTACACACAATCTGCAGGACAAAATAGACACAGATAAAAGAAAACAAACCCAAAATAAAGCAGCCAGAACATCATTTGAGTTGTATTTGACAGCCTGCGTGTCTTCAAAACAAAAAACAAGAACAAATCAACACCACCGCTCCAATTGGAATTACTGCACTAGAATCATCATCATCATCGTCATCGTCATCATCGTCTTGATGTCATAGCCCAAAAAAAAGCATCAACAAAACACTATTTACAGAACATATTGCTAAGTTATACAAAGGCAGTAGCTTTCACTTTTTCAGTCCACCTCATGGATATTTACAAAAGAAGATGGGCAATGGAATTAGACTCATCATAATAATAATAATGATAATAATAATCAAGATTAACTAGTGAAAGCATCAGGAAACCAAAAAAAAAAAAAAAAAAAAAATCCCTTTCAAACAGGTCAGCAAAAGGATCAGAGGAAATGATGGTGCCGCGCGCGCGCACACGCACGCACGCACGCGCGCGGCCGTCGCTTAATGAGAGTCATTTACATGTCAGCGTGGCACTCCCAGGGGTGGGGGAGGGGACCGGCGCGTTGAGAATTGTGTCACTAACTGGTTCACAGGTTCTCATAATCGGCCTTTTCTCTTGCGCACGCACGCACGCACGCACTCTCTCTCACACAAACACAAAATGCAAAGCACTCCCAAAATCCCGGCAAAACACACCAACTTTTCCCCGACTGCTCGAACCCGGTAGGAAAACCCCCCGGTGGAAATCTGTACCGCGCGTCCCCTCCTCGTTGTTTTCTTTGCCTTACGAAGCTCACGCGTAGCGGCAACGTCTTCAGGGGGTTTCTCCCGCTCTCGAGTGTTCTCTCAGCTTCAGTTCAAATAAACGGATGCTGGCGCAACTTCGGGGGCACTGCCGACTGACCGCCAGTAAAGGCGTGGAACATCCATTTTTTTTGGGGGGGGGGTGAGTCCATTTTTCCATCCCGTTTGATTAATTATAGAAAAACTGTACAGCTATTCTTTGTTTTATCTCAACAGTATTTACAGTAGCGTCAACAATATTTTCATACTCTGACAAATTTATTCCGAGTTTATCTTTCCCGATCTGAAGAGTTAAAAAAAAAAAAAAAAAAAAAAAAAAAAAAAAAAATCACAAAATGTACAACTATTGCTCCTAATCTACTAATGACTCACCTATCCGGAACACAGGATTCAACAAAGTTGTCACAAAAAATCCCAAATAAAAATGCCACGACGGTATATATATTTCCCCCATAGATTTATACTGTACAATTTTTTATAAAAAGACGAAATATGCCATTTATTAATGTCGCGATAAAATCAAGCAAAAAACGGAACATATCTCAGCTGTATCATTTTAGTGGTCGGCGCCGCCAGGAAGCGAGAGGGCGTGGAGCCGCTTTCAGAAGCGTATCCTTTCCTCTCTCCTTTTGTTCGCGGCACTTCAGAGCCCTCGGCCGGCCGTTTAGACCGAGCCCGTCGCTCAGTGACAAAACCGTCCCCACGCGCTCTCTCGGGCCGCCGATCTCCAGAAGGGCGCCGTCCGGGGAGGAACGAGGGGGAGATAACGAAGGGAGTTGCTCTCGCGCTTTCTCTGCCTCCTTTTGTCGGCCGCTTTGCGGGTTAGGCGACCTGCGCCGTTTTGATCTAGTGTCGTCCCTGCAGACGCCGAGGCGAGCGACACCTGCGGACAAATGTTAACGTCCTCGTCTGTAAGTCGAAGCGACATGTCCGCGCACAGGTATTTTTCAAAAGCATAAAGACATTTGCATTTAAAAAAATCACACGCACGTCAAAGCAAACGGGTGAAGCGTTTTCTTCGTACCCGGAAAGTCGTCCGAGCCAGTCGGAACCGGAAGAAAGCCGTTTCCGGAAAAGGCTCAATGACGACGACGGTCAATTTTGAGGAAAAATCGTACGTGTGGACTGATAGCCTTGAATATCACACGCTATATGAATATAAATGTACAAAAGCGTAAATTAAAGCTTGTCATGACAGCTTAATAGGCTTCGTTCTTACAAAATAGATGTGCTCCAAAAATACACATTTCTCTCTTGGCGGTTTTCAGTGACCTAAAACCCCTAAACTATGGAAAAATTGTGTTCAGTAATTCAGCTTTAATAAATAAAAACGACCAACTTTGCCAAATTGTTAAGTAACGGTAAAATACTTTTTTTTTTTCTCCCCTGTACTCCAGCGGTGGGGGAAAAAAAAAAAAAAATCTATTTCGTTGGCTGTCAAACGCTTGCCGACTCGAAGCAACCGAGGGCTAAAACCCTGAGCTGTCAGCCAGTCAGAAGGCTGAAGAAAGTCACTTCCGGAAAAGGCACAATGACGCGGGCAGTTCAAGAAAAGGAGAATCAAAGGTGCGGATTGACTATCCACGATATTAGAAAAGGAATATGCGATTTGCAAAAGAAAAAGCCAAGGCTTCGCGGGCTTTGTACATCGTAAAAAAATAAATACGATGAGCCCCAAAGATGCATTTCTATAAGCAAATACTTAAAAGTGTAACATGTTCTTTCTGATGGAGTCTATTTTTTTTCAATCCATTTTCTAAGTGCTTTTTTTTTTTTTTTTTTTCTAAGTCATAGTCAATGTTAAAATATCTGTTAATGTCAATGTAATTTTTGGGGGGGAAAAAAAATTGTTGTCAAACACTCGCAAACCAAAACAACAGGCGAAGCCACGTTAGCCAAGCGGAAGGCTGAAAAAAGTCTTTTCCGGAAAAGGCGCAATTCTTCGACTCTTCTGGTCTGCTTTCAAAGATCGAAACTTAAAAACGTGAAAAAAGAAAGTGGACAAGTGAATCTTTTTCAAAATACCTGTGCTCGTCACATGACCATAAACACAAACTCGTTCCACACTTCCTCCGCAGCGGCCGAAACGGCAACGGGTCTCGAGCGGAAGGTTTCGCCGTCGCCCGTCTTTTGTCGGCGCGCTTTGAAGTTGCTGAGCTCTCCTCCGTTCACCCCGAGGGGAAGAACGCTGACCTCTGACCTCATATTGTTCCCGCCCGAGAGGCGCTGGATCACTTAAATGCAGGTGAGTGTCGGGAGGGGGGATTCTTGACGACGCCCCTTTTCTGTGACTCCGCAATTATCCATTGTATGCGCAAAACTATGTTTCGGTATTCCCATATCTTCAAGTACCAGCTGCTATTGCGATCGCGTCATCGTGCCCAAAAATAAAAATCCCTGCTTACAAAAAGGCGGACGTTTGCGCCGCTCGGTGGAAAATAGTGCGAGTATATAAAAAGACACAAAGGTCGCTTGCGTACGGTAGCCGACAGAAAAGCCGATCGATGCAATTTCGGTCATCAAAGGCGGCCGTCGACGAGAAAAAGACAAGTGGCAAACGAGAAAATGTCTGCTCCATCATTGTCTCACTGGTCCAATGCAGAAAAGTCTACAAATGTACACAAAATAACAACAACATCGTAATGCTGCTCCTGCGAAACTAAATATAAAAGAAAACATTTCAAGTGATGGACACGAGAAGCAGAATATTCCAGAATCTAAACTCTTTTTCAAAACTCTCAATAGGAATAATTTATTTTTTTTTTCTTCGAGGGGACAAACAAAACTTCAACTGCCAACCTTCAGCAAGCGGTGGTGACAAATAATAAAATCATCATACACAACAGAAATAATCCCCAACAATATTCATAATAATAAGAATAATAAGAATAATAAGAAGAAGAATGTACACCCGATAGACGCAATGCCCTTCTTGCAGGGAAAACACACTTCAAAACAGGATCTTTTTGAAACCGGTCCAGACTCGCACCACTAAGTCCAGTCAAGCTCCTCGGTAGTCCCGATCTTTATGCCGCGCAATCTACGGGGGGAGGGCCGGGCACCGCCCACCCTTTGCGGGGCACTTCGTCGGATGGACCGCAAGTGGACCGGCGTTCGGAATCCGTACGCAACCCGGCCCGTTTCCTTCATTGCCACATGTGAGTTAGTGTCGATCGTGCAGCAGGCAAAAAAAAAAAGTGGGTGAGGAAGAGTCACTCGGTCCAAAAATCAGCCAAAAGGGTTTCAAATCTTCAGTTCGTCAAGAGGAAAATCAAAAGTAATAACAACCATCGCCGTCATCGTCGTCATCATAATTCTCATCGAAGGAAAACAACACAAGACCGAGCGAGGTCATCGGGGAACACGCGCCGAGGCTTCAAATCGGGAATGCTACTTCAGAACTTCCATACATTCACAAATTAAAATAGGGAAAAAAAAAGAGGGGACAGAATCGAAGCAAGAAGAATAGTGTTGAAGTGGTAAAGGGAAGGCGGAGTCGCTTTACTCGTGTAGAAGCTCCTGCAGGCAGTTGGGCGACTTGAAGATGTCGGGCACCTCGCTGTCCAGCTTGCAGATCACCTTGTAGATGGCCTTCTTCCACGACGGGTCCACGTCTTTGCCCGCCACGATGGCGTTGAAGAACTCCCGCAGCGTGATCTCCGCCACCTCCAGGAAGCGATCGGGGACCTGGAAGCCAAACCCATTCGTACGGGTCATTACGCAGCCGACATACAAACAAAACAAAAAACGGGATATTGGGCTGACGGATAAACTTTTGTCTTTACTTTTCCAAGTGTTCGACGTTGCGAAACGTTTTGCACAATTTGCTGTTCGGCAACACGGAGCCGAATGGAAACATTCCCAACAGGTGTTTCCTTGACAGTTTGCAAGCGCGTCCACTTCTCCGCCTTTCCGCGACTCTTCCGGTCTCTGCCGAGGACACGCTTTCGTCTCGGGCTCACGACGTCAAACTGCCGACGTCGGGACACTGCCGGCCGGTTTCAAGGCAGACTTCCCCATATTGCCTGCAGCCATTTTAGAGCATTTTGTCTGATCTTCCAAGACCCGCAAAGTATTGTCTTCTGGACAGTAGAAGCAGCAAGATAGTTGAGTTTGAACCAAAAAGTGGACAAACCAGTCAGAACTGGGATTCATTTTTTTTTTGCTTTTGTGACACCTCAAACGATAAAACAACAAAAGCTCGACTGAGAAAGGACTTTTGGTGGCAAAAGGAGGATTTCTTAACTGGTCTACAAGTAAGAAATTTGCCGTGATCACTCCATCTTTTCTCATCATCGCACTCTCTGCAGTCTACCGCGACGCTGACTGTGTTTGTACCATGCATATTTCTACTTGATTCTCCCTTGCGCCTGTTGCCTCAGTTGTTCTCGTGATGTGTGAGGAGCGCGGTTGTAGACGTGTAAAGTGCCCGAGGATAACTTCTGTTGTGATTTAGTGCAGTCTAAACAAAAGGAAATTGAACTGGAACTGGATTGTCCATCCACCTCTCGGATCTTATTCGATGATTTCATTGCTGCGTTATCGCACGTGACACTGATATGATCTCGGCGTACGATAAAACCATAAATCTCCGTCCTCCCGACTCTACTTCCTTAAAAGCTAATCGAGGCTTCCACCTGAGAAAAGCCACTTCTTGCGAAGTTTCTCACAACGCCCGCTTCCCTCCCCAGCGTGACATCTTTACACGTCTCGCTGTAAAAAATATAAATAACAAAATACAACCCGTGACCCAGAGGCGGCAAAATGACTCACACGCTGAAGTAGAAGTAGAAGAACGGATTCAACTCCTGACTCTGAAATGGACTGTACTTCAGTACAAAAAGGTGACTAAGTATGAATATTTTGCCTGTTTAATTACCTTGCACAGTGCTCCTACTGAGAGGAATTTAGTTTTTTTGCTGGACACGCAATGTGTTTCCACCGCCTTTGAATATTTTCTCAACCCTGGCTAACCCTTAGCTAAGAATAGCTTGTCATCGGCTAGCACCCACGTCGCTCACCAGGCCAGGCTCCGCCTTTTAAAGCCACACATACAAAGTCGCCGATGTTACGGTGTGGAACGTGAGGACGGTGACCCAAAGTGGACAAAAATAATCCTGCATCTCATGTGCATATTTTTTATTGGTATTATACTTCAAGCTTTATCATTTATCAAAATGTTTGCAATCATTTTCCAATTTTTAAAATGATGATTTTCATCTATTGTATTCTGGAATGTAACCCCTGCGCTAAATGAGGGGCTACTGTACAGATATCAGTTTTCAAATGTCGTGAGTAAAACACAGGTACCTGAAAATGTAACTTAAAAACTGTGACGACTATTTGCATTTGTACTTTATTTCCCCCAATGGTCATACATCTAGCTGTAAAACACACACACGCACACACACGACCTGTGACCAAACGAGACGAGAGTGACGAGCGTCACGGAGGTGCCGGCGAAAGAGGAAGTGCTAAATGCTTCAGGAAGCGGGCGACACGCCTGGCCGGGCCCTCGAGCGTCCCTGACAGCGGCGCTCAGCCACACCACGCCTGGCAAGACTCCGTGACACCTTCCTGCCAGCCAACACGCTGTCACATGCGCCCGCACAAGCGCACACACCTCCTTGTGCCAAGGAGATGACACATCCTGCACGGCGATAGAGGTGACATATTGCGCACGCGTACACCCTCGCCACAGTTTGCCTCCGTCGCCTTCATCCCGAGCGGCCTTCGGGGGTCACCTGCTCGGACGAGTGCAAATACTTCATTGCGGTACTTCGGTAGATTTGAGGTTCAGTGGACCGCGTCTATTCGTGGGGGAGAGCGACCGGGATGGAACGCGAAATTTCGAAAATAATTGCCGGCCATAATAATTGCATGGGGGGGGGGTTCTTTTCTTTTTTAAACCCCAAAACGTCTCGAATAAGCTGGGATAAACTGCCAAAAAATGTTTTCAGGGTTGGTCCCCCCCCCCAAAAAAAAAGAAAAATGAAACAAATAAAGAAATTGGGGGGAAATCTTTAAAAAAAAACAACAACATTTTTTGGGGAGGGGGGGGAATCTATAGGTGGCAAACAGCAAGCATGCACGGGGGTCCACTGTATCTGTAATTTATTTGGAATATTGGTGCCTTGAGATACAAGTTGAATTTGTTCCATGACCATGCTCATATCTTACAACACTAGTATCTGAAATCACATTTCTTAATTGAAATGAAAATCTGTTCCAGCAACCCCCCCCCCCTCCCCCCCGAAAAACATCAAAAGTCTTTTTTTTTTTTTCCCCCACGAGCAGTATGTGAGTCAATAACAAGGGAAAATATTTTGTGTTCATCGAAGCTTTTTTTTGTTCATTTTGTGAAGTTATCGAAACGGGCATTGTGTAAAAGTGTTAAAAATTGATATATTTTTATTTATTTTTTTACTTTTGTGTGTGTTTTGTGTTTCAGTCTGTTTATTTGTATTTTTTTTTTAGGTGTCATTACTCTTACCGATGTTCTTCCTCGTATCTGTACTTGTACAGTAGAGCAGAATCCCTTCCAGGGTCCTGCAGATACTCATCAGGAGTGTCAGGACACAGCAAGGTTAGTAGCCATTGGAACACACACGCACACACACACACTTTAACAGTCATGCCTGTTCGCACATAACGCACGTGGGACGACCCCCCCCCCCCAGGTGATGAATGGAGGCTACGAAGCCCGTTAGCTTGTGCTCGTGCTTGTGTACAGTTTGCGCGCACCAATGTGAAAGGTGAGTTGTGAATAACAAGCGAGCCCCCCCCCCCCAGTACAAAAATGTGACAATCCCTCCATAACGTCTCGTTTTGTCGGGTGACGTTACGACGGCCCCGCGCCGGGAGTGCCGCACTACTAAGAATATTCCCGCGTGGAATTTCTCCTGACGTTTTGACTATAAAAGGACAGCAAAATGCTGACCACAAGGAGAATGCAATGTCAAGGAGAAAAGGGTATTGGTATTTTTGATCCTCTCGACTACGGGAGGTGGCGGCGCGTCGGGGGGCAGCTCGCTAGTGGCGATGGGGAAGAGTACCGGGGGACCGGCGTGACGGAACACTTATTTCTGTCCAATCCTTTTTTTTCCCCACTTTATCAAAAAGGTCACCGACCTTTTGAAACCGAGAGCGACTTCTTTGCTCACTTTGCTCCAATTACCGTTCATTATATGTGAATATGAATCATTGCTGATATCCGTGTGAAGACAATGATCACGTTCATGATTTTCTCACAATAATTAGCTACGATTTAACGAGGTAGGAAATATGCGAGCCGTCTTTTTTGGGTTTACATTTTCAAATAAGCACTTGTACAACATTCTTAGGAAATCACATCATCTCGTTATTGGTGAGCTATTTTTAGAACAAGACCATGTTGGTGCCTCCTGGTCTCCTGGTTCACAAGTACAAGGTGTCCCTGAAAAATGGACTCACTCACACAATGTACTCAAGTGTAATTTCATTTTCTTTAATAGAACTTCTATCAATAAACACTGAAATCAAAATGAAATCTGTGAATTACGGCCAGTTAAGTTTTTGGGACACGCTGTATTATTAACTTGACTGTTTCGCTGCGGGTCAAAGGGACCCATTTTGAAGTTTCAAATTCTCGGAAAAAATATTTGAACCCTCATATTCTGTAATGGCTAAAATTGACCTGTTTTAAAGTCAAAACCGCAATAAAACAAATCTCTATTGTGGCGGGTCAAATGGACTCATTTTCAAGTGTCAAACAATGTTTCCAATTGACCAGTGTTAAAGTTGGAAACTTGAGGAAAAAAACTCGATAACACGCTTAAGTTTTTATTTTTTTTATGTTTATTTCAACGTGATCCACTGCATGTTCAACCAAATCAATTTGTTTTTGAGAAATATCAGAAATAAAATGAGTTGTGTCATATTTGCTAAAGTATAAACGTTATTGATTTGAATGTCCCCTTCTCTTTTTTTTTTTTTTTTTTCCCCGAGAGCGAGTTTTGAACTTTGAACTGGGTCAATTTGAACCGCAACAGAATAGGAGTGTTGATGCAAATTGAAAATGAAAAATTCAAGTCAAATCTGCGTACGCGAGCGCTCCGGCTCCGGCTCCGGACGGCGAGCGTTAACTGTTTGTTCGCACCCCCTTCCCCTTCATCGCTCTCTCTTGGGTCAGCTGTTGGGCTTTTGTTCCAGAGGCATTGTGGGGGATTATCCAGCGTGGCCGCTCATTCGCTCTGCTGTCCGCTAAATGGGGCCAATCGCGTGGCTCACAATCCTTCATACATATTTCATAGGGCTTTTTAACAAGTTCTCAGCAGATCCCAAAATGAAAGGACAGATGTACAAAGCGGGGAGGAGACGAAAAGGCAAACGCGCTAACTGAGAGTACAAAGTCTCTTTTTGTCCTCATGTTTCCTTGGTTCAAATAAAAACTGAGCCAGCAATGCGTTCAAGAGATTATTTTTGTTACATGTCAGCGCTGTCCCGCGGGGACCTTCGCGGTCCTTTCGGCGGATCGAAAACGTTCTCTCATCGGGTTACAGACCTGAAGAAACGTGAATAGCAAACAAGTACGTTTGCAGGTACGCTGCCAAACGGAGGACTACTACGGACGCCCGTTGCCCCCAAAATGCTATTTCAAGCTGCATCATTCTGTCCAGTTAACAAAAGACGTATATTTGTGGGCGATACCCCGGTGACGAGCCGTCGACAAGCCAATAAAGTCCGTCCTCGGAGAGGCGGAATGGTGTCCGGGGGGGGGGCGAAGCGAAGTTATCCTCTCCTCTCTGTGGACATAACGTGTCGTCTGTAATTTCTTTGACTAGAAAGAAGTAATAATCAATTGCCAGGTGGAGATATCGATGTGTGCCCCAGTCCAAGTCCGTGTGTCCGTTTCCCCCACCCTCACGGTACAAACTACGTACAAGTGGACCTCGGAGTCCGTAAGTGCCGTATCACAAAAGCGGCACATTTGAGGGTAGCGCCCCAAGCTAAGGTTTAAGACAAACCAACAGCATGTCGTCTCTCGTTTGTTTGAGCAGACTGCCAGGTGCGGTCCCGTTTCTAGCTCATTGGAACGATACGAGTTGAGGAGATGCTGCTAGCTGGTCCTCGTTGGCTAAATAGCAATCGAGGAGAAAGAAAGGCCGGCAAGGTAGATGGTCGAAAAGGCGAGGTCTTCTCCGAAGAGGCCGTTAATCACTCTCCTTCGCTGGCTTGCCCCTCCTCCCGTCTCTCTCGTGACAGGTTGCTTTGAGACGCGAGGATAAGCTCTTTTTCAGAGAGACGGAATCGGATTTCCTGCTTTTTGATGAGATCATAAAATATGGGAGCCTGCGGACGGCTGGCCGGGAGCGATTCACTGCAGCCGCGGCACCGTGTCTTAAGACTGCTTAGGCGAACGTTTCAAAAGGGAACCTTCGTACCGGCCCGCTAAGTGCGTAAGCGTGCGTTTGTGTGTGTTTCGGAAAAGCCTGAGAAATCTCCTCTCTCTCGGTGACTCAGGGTTGGCTGTTTGTTTGGTCAACGTGTTTCTCCCCCTTGCTTTTGGGAACTGTCAGGAGATGTATTGCGCCTTCTGTTTGCACAGCATTGGCCAAACAAGACGAGACCCTGGAAGATAAGGCTGCGCTCGTATACGCGCGCGTGTTTGTGTACTGTATAGCCTTGAAGGATGAAATGCAGGGACGTGACACGGACCCGGATGATGGCCGGCCAGGTTAATCCCTAACCCCAACTCCGGCTGGGAACGCTCACACTTCACATGGCTTTTTCCTTCGCTGTACGCTTGATCATTGACTTAGCGTTTACATTTCAGAATTTCGCACGTCTGCTGAGAGGGAAACGTTTCGAAACGAGCTCCCGAAAATGTCTACGTACAGCATTTTTAAAAACACCCCGGGATTCGAAAACGGACTTCTTTTGCTTGGTTTCAATCTGCTCTCTGCGTCAAAGTCAGCATTGCAAATGCGAATCTGTTCTCATTTGCCTTACGTGGAAAAATAAAGGTGAAATATTATACGCCACCAGGGTTGCATTACAATTGAAGAATCCTCGGTCTATCCCGATTGTCGCAATCGAGATGCACCTGCGGGCCGGCCGGTGCGTGACAAAACGACAGGTGGCGCCGCACCCCGAACCACCGATCCATTCGCGCTAAATTTAAGTCCGACGAGTCATTTGCCGAAGGGGTGACGTTAATACTCCAACCTCATCCTCATCCAGAGCTAGCGTTAAAGACTCGCATAAGGTAACATACGAAACGAAGTGTTTTGGGAAAGTGGGTGGAGTTATCCATCATTTTCTTCTGCTTATGCCGATCGGCGTCAACGTCGGTTTGAAAGGCGAACTACGCCCAGGGCTGTTGGCCACTCGATAACGGGGCACATAAAGGGACAGACAACCGTCGGATCTCACGTTCGCATCGTCAACGGAACCCACGCTGCCACGTTTGGTTTTCTCAGAAGTCACTCAAGAGGGACGAAATGCCAATTGAAAAATGCGCGTTATTGTTGATCCCCGTGTGAACGTTGAGCGGGCCTTTTGCGTTGAGTCAAAGCAGAACTTCCCGAACGTCTGTCACGCGCAAGAACACACAGTCCCCTTTGCCTCGCATATCTGTTCCGATCAATAATCTACAAAGGCCTTGGTAAGTCCTTGGCCCGCACTGTCACTCTGGACAAACACAACCCATGTCCCCTGTCTTTCTGCCCCTCGCCGCGCTCGTCCGCAACCACTGATAAGACTGGGGCCACGGATGAAGAGTCCAACCAAAGCGCAGAGTCCTTGTTTTTACTCCCTGCTACATTGTCTCCGGCTAAGGTTCCCCTCGGCTCCCCTGCAGCAAGTCTTCGGTGAGCACCGGGACAGGAAAGGGGCCTTAAAGCTGAGCAAACATCAGCCGGCCTCGGAGCGCCGATAGCCCCCGCGACGCCGAGCCCTTGAGGCGCTTCTGCGTGTTTGTGAGACCGAGCGGTGCTGTCACACGAGCTGCCCTCGAGGTGCGCCGAGTCGCCGAGGACAAACAGGAAGCCGTCGCGCTCGTGTCCCCGTCTTCCCTTCGCCTCCGTCGCCGCCGCACCTCCTTCCTATGTTAGCGATGCAACTTGAATTTGGATGTCAACTGGAATCGCGGCGCTACGCTAACAGTGTAGAGTGAGAAAGTGATCAAAGTTATAAAATGCTATAAATTTCAAACAATCCGATGAATAAGTGTGAGTATGAGAGTCACCGAGCGTGCCGGGTGACCACGTCTTCCGATGTTTCAATGTTGCAACCTTGTATGGCGGCACGTAGTCATCCGAGGGCCCTCTGTTCTCCAAGTTAAACAAATAAATACAAATACAAATTGGGACACTTGCAAAACTGATGATATGGCAATCCGTGGAAGAAGAAGAATTAGAAATTGAAAGTTCAATCGCTTGTATACAGGCGGGGGGAGAGCGACCACAAGGGGGTGGGGGATGGGGTGGCTCTAGAGGTCAACGGGTCAGGGAGACGCGAGCGAGCGGGAGGCAGAAGGGAAAGAAAGGGGTGAGGGAGTCTGGAAGATGGGACGAGGACATCTGGAGAGGAGGAGAGGGCGGTGGGGGAAAGAATAGACGGGTGGGAAACAATAAATGATGGCGAGCAGGAGGAATAAGATGGACGGATGCAGATTGGAGGAGGGCGAGGAAAGAAAAGAGGAATCGTGCATGGAATTGGGGGCGGTAGGACTTGGACACATCTGCAGCTCTGATGCACGCCCTGGTCATTTTGGCAGCGGTCCCTCCGCCACGCTTCATTAGTCTCGCGCACGCGCGGAGGGAGGGAGGTTTAGGGCGCTCTCGGAATAATGACATCATCAGCAGCTGCGCCGCACAGCAAGGTGAGCGGGGACACGAGGAGGGCGGGAGGAAGAAGGGACAGCGGGAGGGGGGAGTACTGGAGAAGCAAGAATTGGGAAAATCAATGTGTGGAGGCAGGTACGACCGTTAAGCGAGTCGGCCTTGGACGCGCACGCGCTGCGAAGAAAAGGAGGTGTCAAGCGGGGGCCCTCAATATCCCGCAGCCATTCACCGAGAAGCAGATGATGCCACTCTCTATTCTTTTCCCCCGCCCGACTCTTGTCCCCAAGACAATTAAAAGGCCGTCAGACGGCTTGCGCGTGATCATTTTGCTAGATTTGCAATCAATTTATTACGACCATGTCATCTCTGCGGTTATAAGATTAACATGATTACAGTGAACACCGCTTTAGGTGAAAATCCACAATATAGAGAGACCATACATACTGTATATATATATATATATATATCTAGAATAGAATAAGTGTCGATCTGTTGTCAATTTCTTGCTCGTAGTTCTCTAAAGTGTAACATTCATTCGTCACTCCCAGTTGAAGTTGGATGTCCAAACTGACGCGTAAAACAAAAGAATTCAACTTTGCATATTTCAACCCCAAAACATTGGACCAAACCATATCCGTAGTTTCCTTTCATGAAAGTGTTAAGAAGTGTTAAGAAGTGGAATGAACAATGGAATTGTTATTAAAGTGGAGGTTTAGTGAAGTAGTGAAATCCTGCGAGCAGTTTTCAAACTGCCAACTCCTCTTTGAGTCAAGTTTGAAATGTAGTCTGCAAAAGAAGCGCGTGTGAAAGATGTTTTCTCCTACAGTGCGTTGTTGGGAAAAGGTTTCCAGCGCCTTTCTCAAGGAGAGTTAGAGCCCAAGGGGAGACGTGTTCGACGCAGAGAAAGTGGACGTACATCCTGTGCATGTTTGCCGGTGGCCCATTGTGTTGCTTTTATTTTTGGCTTAAATCTATAGCACCATTTTATTCATCTCTCAAGGTTTCATCTGCTTTTTTTGTCTTCTTGGGTCGCGACTGCCAGCGCATCTCTGTGAGTACGCGTCTGACGAAACTCGAAATGTCTGCGTTTAAAACTCTTGCATCCTCCTCGCGCATCCTCTGCAACCGTCCGCAACCTTTTCACCTCCAATTCTCCGAGGTCAAACTTTGGTCAAGGACGCACGCCCCCCTTTGCGCGCACACACACCGCGTCCTAATGTGGCGACCCCCCCCATCTCGGCTCCTTTCAAGAGGGAAACGGAAAAGCCGGGGATAGCGGGAGCGCAGCAAACGGCCGTCGGAACAAACGGAGCCCCGAGAGGGAAGTGAAGAGGGAGGAACGGAGGGGGAAGGAGAGGTGAAGCCCACAATGCACCGGGGCACGGCGGTTGGACAGACGGCATCTGCTGTCGGCCCTCGCGTGACGGACGGCGCGGCGGAGAGCGAAGGGATGGAGGGACAGCAGGCGGAGGCGGAGGAGGAGGAGAAAATGCGCTTTGTCCAGGACCTCGGGACGCATCTGGGTCTTCCTGTCATTTGACGCCGCCCGCCAGAGCCACAAAACTTTCTCTTTCTCTGCTCAAAACGGATCATTGTTTGCTACGATCTCTCACTCTGCTGCCAGGATGGTATCGCAAATCAGAATCGACTCTCAATTGCCTTGCCCCTCCTATAAGTAAGCGTTAAATCAAATAAATCCTCTTTCCAGCTGAACTTGATGCACGCCTGTAACTGTTCAATATTTCAGTACTTTTTCTTTTTTTTTGAACAACTGAACGGTTTGATCCATGGACGTTCACGTCTATGCCTTTCTGTGACTCTTCCAGTCTCTCCGTGCCTGTGCCGGAACCTGCCGATGACACTCGAAGCTCATTGGCCAACGCCGCGACTGCGCTTGTATCTCCTCGAACAAAGTCATTGAATCTGTCGATGTTTCATTCGAAATGTCCGCCGGTCTGCTACACAAAAGATAAGAAGTTTGTTCTGCATTTTCTTCCCTCGCTCTCGACCGAAAACGTAGGCGCGTTCCCGACCGCCGTTGTGTTGTTTCGCCGTCATAACCGGCAACCGGTCATAACTGACACTTCGTTCGAGCGAAACGCGTCCCCAGGTGGACAAAAAGAGGATGATGGGAAACTCAAAACCTGGCTGCGTGTCACCACTTGCGGCGATATCGCCCTCGCGGAGATCATAGTGACTTCCTCTTTTAAATGCGCGCGTACGATTCAGGAAACTTGGCCCGGTCGGTCCCATGGAAATTTGAGAGTTTCTTTTTATCAGACCCCCGCCATTACCCGGTCGCACACACATTCCTGTCTCATGAAAGATGATGTGCGTTGTCATTGGGGGTTCAAACAGACGGGGGGTGCAAAAAGGAAAAGGGACGCTCAGCGAGAGTTTTCACTTCACACGAAAGCGCCGCCCGCTCAAAGTCAAGGCTTTTTCGGCAGAGCGCGGCCGCACTTTGATGGCGGCGGACGTCGCCGATGCGAAAGCGGAGAAGAAAGGGAAGAAGAGAGGAGGGGAAGGGGGAAGGGGAGGGGGGTCGGTTGGCGGAGAAAAGAGGGAAAAGTAGGTAATTAACGGCCAACTCTTTTAATTACCAGCTAGTGTTCATTGTGCCAGAAGGAATGTGACAATTATGCCATTAAAACTTTCCTAATAGGAGGAGAAGGCGAGGCAGGGGGAAGACATGCGAGAGGAGGATGAAAGAATGAAAGGAGAGAGGCGACGGACGGAAGGAAGGAAGAGAGAACGGAGGGAGCGAGCGAGGGAGGGATATGAAAGGAAAAGAGGAAACAATCGCCACAAAAGAGGAGCTGGGAGGGAAGATGGGGAGCGGATTCGGCCAACACAGTGACAGAGCAGATTAGCATCAAACGAGAAAGGCCACGGACGTGTGCGCGTGCGCGTGCCTGCGTGCCTGCGCGCCTGCGCCTGTGTGTGTCGCCGAAACAGAGGACATATTCATTCCAAAGACGCCACCAAGGTGGACGGAACTTTGATGATGCACAATCTGCCAAACGGAAACTTCAGCGCGCGTGTGTGCGTGCGCGCTGAATGTGCGTAGGCTCCTGTTTCAAGTGCGGTGCAGGTAGGGGAGGAACAGAAGGAGGAGGAGGACGAGAAAGGGGAGAGATCCACGGAAAAAAAAAAAGCCTTGGGGGCATCCTGATCCACACATGCACTCATCGCCATCCATCTCCACATTTCCTCTATGACTCACGTACACACACTCGCAAAAACACACTTAAGAGCGTAAGACGGAACATCCGAACAAACTTGCACATATATAACACACGCGTGAGTCCCACACACACACACACACACACACACACACACACAAAAACCCACGCTCCAAGCACTTGTAGTTGCGCGCATACACACACACGCGCATGCACGCAAACAACGCCCCCACGCACAACAAAAGGCCACACAAACATTGCGAGTCTCTCCTCTGTGCTGTTGGAATTTGCATGGCTGCGCAAATTTCTCCTCACGTTGGCTTCTAATCAGCTCCTGTATCTCTCAGACACCTGCCCGCCTGCATAAAAGCCTTAATATGCAAAACAGCCACCCAAAGGGCCTTGCTCGCCCCCCTTCACACACGCACATTTCCCTCCAAAGACTTATTCACCTGTCCTGGCCTCTTCTTGCAAATGTTCACATTTATGTATGCAAATGCAAATGCAAATGCAAAAAAAAAAAAAAAAAAAAAAAAAAAAGCCGTTCGTTCGCCGTCGGCCGGTTTTCGAGCTTTTTCATACGGTGGCAATTTAGCGAACGCCTCAAGAGTGGCGCACTCGTGCCAGCGAGGATTAAGATGAAGCGCTTCCAGTAATCGCCGTGTAAACACACTTTGAAACTTTTGGCAAACTGAGCTAAGAAAGTTGTTCAGGCCGGATTGACACCGCTTGGTCCAAGTGACGCAATTACGATTGTTTGCTCTCGAGTGGCACAACTGGAATATGCGTCACATATAGAACATTAACAGAGTTGCAGGTCATGACAGTTTCAAGTAATAGTAATTTGCAAAGAAAAAAGCGACATCGGGGATACAGAAAAGCACAGTGCAGTGTGTGCGTGTACACAATTAACGCTCGCGCCTTTAATTATTATTTTTATGTTTACGCTAATTTCCAATAGACTTATTGAGGCGTCATATCCAAGTGCTTCTGCCAGCCCCGAGCCTTTCAAAAGCCTCCCTTCAGAGGACTGAAGATTGATGCAGGAAAGTGTTTGTGTGTGCGCGCGTGCGCGCGCGTGTGTTGCCCCAGTGGACAAATAACGCACACAGAGAAACGGACGGGTGGCGGGGTGGAAAAAAAAAAAAAGAGAAAGAAAAGCACTTCAAGTGTGAGCTGTGCAAAACTCCCACCGCTCGCAAGGGCACTTCTACGCAGTACGTCATCTCTCTCTTTCCCCCCCTCGACCGCCTCCACTATCCCCTGACTCCCTGGCTTCGATGCGCTTTCTTTTGTCTCTCAGCTCTCACCCTCCGTACCCTATCTATCCATCTCCCACTTTCCCCTTCTCCCCCCTCCTCTCTTCCTCTCGCTAAAACAGTGGGACGCTTAACCTTGATAGCAGTGAAATACCCCACACCGCCCCACCCCCACCGCCCCCAAAAAAGTGACACACACACACACGCGTATACACGCGGGAGAAATGCTTTGCCAGCAAGCTCGGTCCGGTCCAAGAGACGGACGGCCGTACCCTTCGAGGTGAACGGGACGCTGCTGGGAAATGCAGCAACAACAAAATGCTCACACGGGGCACTGGTAGAGCGCCGAGTGGCTAGAACAAAAGCACGTGCCAACCTTCTCGATGTTCAGCGTACATCGAGAGGGGAAACGGCCAGCCGAGGTGGCGAGAAAGAGAAAAAGAGGGGGGGGGGGAAAGGAGAAGCGTAGCCCGTACAAAAACACCAAAAGGTGAAGTTACCGAAACTGAGCACTGGGAAGTGGCGAGTGTCTCAAACACACCAAAGGTCGTGAAACAAAAGATGAGGAAGAGGCGCGACAGTCGCGACAGTCGACTTTTCTTCCTCATTTGAGTTCCGTACGCTCGGTGGCAAAACGTGCCGAGCCGAGCGCGAGCCTGGACAGCAAACGCAACGGCAGCCGCCTCGCTGGCTCACACGCTTCTATTGCTCGATGCGCTTCAGGGTAAGATTTAGATTGACGCAATTATATGCGTGTGCGCGGAATAAAACCAGCTCCCTTATTTCAATAATAATACATGAAGCGCTTTTTCCCAAAACGCTATAGATCCATTTCGATTACTCTGAAATAAATTACATTTTATTAACCCGATCCGTCTCAGTTCAACAAAGGTAGCTAGAGTTGCTCCACAAATACTAGCGCGTTCCGGAATACAGATTCATAATTATGCTACATATGCTTCCGAGTATGTTTAAAATCTGTCATTCCGTGGAATCAAATCGATTCACGTAAGATGAGAAATGAATCAAATGTATATGAGGTGCTCTTTTCCAAAACGCTATGAATCCGTTCAGTCCCGCCAATCCTACAAACATTGTTTGGTCAAACGATTCATTGGCTCATTCGGAACATGTTTAACAAGTTTATAGCGTCGGTACAGAGAGAATGGCATGGCAAGATATATGCAGTTTATTTTTCGATTTGGGTTTGATCTCATTTTGGAAAAGAGCTCTTCATCTGTCCAACGAAAAAGGAAAATCTTCAAATGTTGTGAATTCATTTCTGTTTAGATAGTAAGAATTAACCTCACAAAATTTTGAGATTTTGGACGATAGGATGTCGATACCTAAATATTATGTATAAAATGTCATTTCAAGGGGACAAGGCAAAAAACAAAACAAAAAAAGTCTGCACTTCAGCTGAACGTTTACCCTCAAAGCCCAAAACACTGTTTCCAAGACATATTACATATAAAACATATCATATCTAACATACTAAATCCTTTGTCTTTGTGGACTTCAAACACAGTTAAAGGAGAACCTGACCCATCTTCCTCTGAAGGTGGAATTCTGGCCTTTCCTTCCAGCCTCGGCGCTCTTTGGCTGCAGTGCTTACCTCAAAGTCGTTGGCCTTGTTGTAGTGCATGTTGAGGGCTCTGAAGAGCTCGCAGTCGCGGCTCACGCTCAGGTCCTCCACGCCGGCGGCGCCGTCGTTGATGGCCTGCCGGGCAAACTTCTCCATCTGGATGTAGTAGAACTCCCGGAAGTTGCTGAACCACTTGATGAGCTGCGAGGTGATGCAGCGGTTGAACTGGAAGAAGAGGACCAGGGACAGTTAGAACTACTTTACACTTGTTGCATGAGAGCCTTGACCTCCCTCCATCAAACATCAAGTCCCCGCTGGGCAGGATGCAACTAGAACACTCTCTACTTGGACTAGACCCGTGAAAGCTCGTTTCAAACTCTACCCCAGAACTAGGAACTTGTAGAAGACCCTTGTTCTCTGAGTTCTGGGGTAAATTATCAGGGCGACGAGAAGACCTTGCAACAGCGGTAGTACTTTCAAGAGGTCCGGGAACCTGCAGCTCTAAAACTTTTAGTTCTGAGAACGTTCATGTACCTCTGAATAGGAAATGCAGCATTTGTTCCCCCTGAAGCTTAATCCTTCCTCCTTACTACAACAACATTTACTCCAACATATTTTAGTATGCTCTGACTCTGTCGGAAGAGCATGGGAAAGGCTCTCGAGAGCCCTGACCTCAACCCCATCAAACATTTTTGGGATGAACTGGAGCCTGTATTGGACCACAGAGCACAAATGGATGACTGGATGGACGACGGCAAATCCAATGTATCCTATGGGTGCGATACAAGTAAACTTAACTAGACCTTGGACTAGACCCCTTCTAGTGCATTTTGACCCGCAGCACTAAAGAGGAACGACTGGAAAAAGGTTCTGGAATGATAGGTGGAAATGCTGCTTTAGTTCCCCCTGAAACTTTATTTTTCATGTCAATGTCTCTGACATTGCTGGGGTGGCGGGTTAGTCATTTCCAGAGATCCAGGAACGTTTATGCTGGGTTCTGCATTGCTGAACGAATTGCGGGCCATTTAGTTCCAGGAACAACAAGGACCAGCAACTAAACGTTCCTGGACCTTATGCAGCTTTAGTGCCACCTGAAACCTAATTCTTCATCTTACGAAAACATTTTGGACAATTAGGATGATTCCAACTCAGTTGGAACTGTTGGGGAACAGCTGAAAGAAGACTTTGCTAGGGAGGTAGTACTTTCGAGAGGTCCAGGAACTCCAGTGCTAGATTGATCTGAAGCTCCTACTTCCAGGAACCACAAGGACCAAGAACTTAACGTTCCTGGAACTTAAGTTGGAAACGTGACTTCAGTTCCCCCTGAACCTCAATTCTTCAGCTTACCAAGTCATTTTGGACGATTAGTATGCTTCTGACGCTGTATGTCTTGGACAATTCGTATCTCTGTGGGAACAGTTTGGGAAAGAGCTCCCAGCTCAAACCTTTTGATCATGTTTGGGAACAACTGCAAAGTTCAGCGTAGATACAAATTCATAAACCATTGCAACAGTCACCCATTTTCCCCCAAAAAAAAAAAAAAAAAAAAAAAAAAAAAGAAAGTCTTTCCAGGAACATCCATTAGGTAAGTAGGAAACTTCCTGTGGGTAAAAATGAGCACGTGTGCCAATAGTTTGGTTCCATGTAGCGCAATCTGTAGCCGAGTTTGTGCAGCTTAGGCGGAGGCCCGTCATGTCTCAGCCTTACAATGCCGGCGGATTCGGAAGTAAAAAGACAAGACGTGCGGGGATGAAAGCGTTTCCCCATCGGGCAGTCGACATGTGCGGTGCGAAAAGAAAAAAGAAAGCTTGCAGGAGATAATAGAGACATTGAGTAAGACAGCGAGACAAGAGAGAGTGTGTGTAAGTCAGAGTGTGTTCATCTTCCCCGCCGGGAGCCGACGTCCTACCCCCCGCCCCCTCCGGCCCCCCCTATCATAACCCGAAGAGCGAACGGAGGGTGGCGAGGCGGCCGCGGCGGGGTTTGGGCCGCAAACGCATAATTGAGCAGAAAAACGATTAAGTCATCATCTGAAGCGCCCCGGCCCGCGGGGGGGCTCAAACAAGTACTTAACCCCGTTCACCAATTACACCCCGATTCTCCTCCCCTCTCCTCACCTCCCGGGCAGGAAGAAAGGAGAAGAAAAAGAGCAGGGAAAAAAAGAGGGCGAGAGAAAGGGGCCGCGACGATAAGCTGCGGCGAAGACCGTGGCTATCTGATCTGTGCCGCTCGGCTGGATTCAATAGGGCGAAGTAAACCTATTAGGAGCCTCAGCGGCTCCCCGGGTCTTTTTTCTGCCACCGAAAACACTCGACTCTGTCGAAACAAGCGGACACTCCGAACTCTCTCGTTTTATAAGCCGGCGCAATCACATCGTATGAATTTGTTTGTCTCTCGGCTACGTCGGATTTTTCTCCGATTAGATTTCTGCCTCTGCGTGTTGCCATGCCAATCTAATCTGCCCAGGACCTTCACAATCGGTAGTACTGGCCAATCACATTTCAAATTCATCCTCACGGGGCCGCCTAGCCGGACCACCATAACGTCAGCGTTTTCCGTCCTCTGATTGGCCGCTTGGAGCAAAACTTGCCGGACTCGTAAAAGACGTCTGTCGCCATCTGCACACACGAACACGTTTAATCATCAGCCGCTCTGGTGAGGACGATTCATTTTCTTTGCATTCTTTTTGTTTTTGTCACATCAGCCAAGTGATAAGTGGCCGCCATCTTTGGGGAATTTTCGGGGAAAAAAAACAAACAAAACATGGACTGAGCACGTTAAACAGCTCAGAAATCCTCCATTATAAATAACTTCAAATTATGATGACTAAAGTTCATGACCTGTTCTATTGTCCGCACTGCTTTCCTCACTAATAATGTTACATCACTGCCATTTAAGTGGAGTTTTTAGTTTGAAACGTCATGGTAGTTTTGACACATCAACTTGGAAAACCCCTCGGAGTTTCGGCTTATTGGTGGATATTTCGAACTGAAACTCGTCAGCCAATCGGAGAGGGGTTCCGATTCGTTTAGCAGACCAACGGTTTGAGGAGATATGGTGTGAAATCATGACGTGATACTGTTTTACTCCAATTTGAAGGCTTTTTGGTGCACATTTTCTTTGGGCGATATCACACAAAAACGCCCCCTCAAAGCCAATTGAAAAAAACGAAATTACTCTGGAACCCATCATCCGATTTTCAAAATTCTTGAAGCGGCGTCAAAATAATAATAAGTCTGTCAAAATAAGTCTGGTTGGAATGACTTATTTTGACAGACTGTCATTTTTGTCAAATCATGTTGTCACGTAGCTAGCCGCATTATTAGATACATATTGACGCCGAACTACTCCAGAGGATGGCACAGTTGCGAGCTGTTCTATTGCAGTTTTGTGTAGTATTTATGGTTTCTATAATTGCGATGTGATGGTGGTGGTACGAAGAAGAGGATGAAGGCCCAGGTAGCAAATGCACGGCTCAAAGCCTCGTAAGCATCATCTGCTCGCACACAAACAGGCCTCACCGCCCCTCTCTGCTCCTTTTGCTGTGCCTCAAGGAGAAGAATGAATCGGGGGGGGGGGGGGGTTGACGCAAGGGGGAGAAAAACGCTGAGCGGACCGCTGGCCGGGGGGGTGGGGGGCGAGCGGTTTTGACATGGAGATTAGGGCCGCGGCTATTGTTCCCCGACACGCAGACGCACACGCAAACATGCACACGCTCCTCATGATAGCGCCATTGTGCGGGGTGGTGGGGGGGGGGGGCAAAGACGAAGAAGTCAGGAAAGGCTGGAATCATCGGCGGGTGACATCACGGCCCGATAAGTCCGCTCGACATTGTTTCGGGGGTTCGGGAGGCTGCGTAAGCGTCGGGGGGAGGAGGGACTGCCCTAAAGTGCTTGGTGAGCATAAACCGGGAAATGAAGCGGGGAGGGGAGGGGAGGGGCGGGACGGGTGCAGGTCAGCGCTGTCGGACAATGGCGTTGGGACGGAAGGGGGTGGGGGGGCGGCGGCGGCGGCGCTGGCGGGGGGTCGGAACGTGAGCGGTCAGCAGGCCGGGGTCGTGACACGGACGCGTCAAACAAACAAACCACTGACACTTCCAAATAGTCGCTGCTTAAATGCACACAATAGCCTCGTTTTCTACCAAGCGGCGCCACATTTGTTTGCCGAGGCACCCAAACCGATGCGGGACCGGCGCTCTCCCCGCATCTTCCGACCGCTTTCACCTGAAGCAATATTTTTGCAGACCCAAACAAATCAACAACTAATAAAAAGTATTCCAAATGTGACTCACCATAATGCTGGATGTACTATATATATTTAGATCGCTATATATTGGTAATAAGCGAGTATTATGAGTAGAACTGCTCATGTTGTCTCCTAAATGCAGCTTTCTTTTTTTGTTGTCTTCTCTCCTCATTTTTGTCAGGTTGTGGGTTTACTTTTTTACGACCGTATCACATGAGCGCTTTGACATGTTTCTGGGGGCACAGGCAAAATAAAACTTCTTTTAGACTGATGACAGTACTGTAATTGCACTTATTTTATTTCTTTACAATCAAGCTTTATTGCGTGATTATAAAATAAGGTGTTATTTTTCTTTATTAAAAACAAGTAACGAGAAATGGTGCTTTTCTTTGGGGGTGTTGGAACGGATTAATGGCATTTTAATGGAGTTCAATGGGAAAAGTTTATTTGATATGTAAGACAAACAAGTTACAACAAATTCATCTTGTAAGTCAAGGTAACACCGTACGTACAATAACAAACGTGAATCATTTGCAATTCGACCACAATTTTGGGAAAAAACCAAAACTGTCCATTAAATGTATAAATACAAGCTGCACCTGTTTCGATTTTTACTTGGCTTTTTCCTCCAAAAGAAGGAGCACCCTCAACATTTAGAGAGAGAAAACAACAACAAAGAGCAACATATTAACCAAAAGTTACAGAACGGATTGCTCGTATTATTTCCTTTGGGAAGATTTTCGCATATTTTCGCACCTCCATCACCGTCCCCTGTTGGATGCGTCAGATTTAGCGTTCTCAACCGTACGACCGTTCGTCCGTAAACCTTCCCGGAACGCGTGCGACATTAGTGAATTACGGCCAGCGTGAGGTTTTCGAAGCGACTCGCTTTGAAGATTGGAGTCGCCCAAACGGCGGCCATCGCTCACGGCGGAGACCTTAGGTGTCGGCGCGAGGCGGCTGAGTGACGGATAGACGTGTCACTTTATTACCGAGACGGCGCAGGAGGAAATGCAACTGAGTGTGCCCCCCGCCGTGCAAAACAGCCATCATAAAACATGCAAATTATAGACGCAAATACAAATTCTGCTTGATCCGTATACGTTTCGCTCAACACGTCCTTTCAATGAAGTTTGACAAGTCCCCCCGCAGCATTGGGCACTCTTGGTTCATTAAGTTGCCGGTCGGGGGATTGAGGAGATCCCCAAATCCTCACGAATCCCGCCCCCCATGCCCCCCAATGCCCCGCTCGCCTCCCCCCACCTCTTTTTCCAATAGCAGCTGAGGACAAGAATGTTGGGTGCAAAAGGAGGGAACGGGCTCAAAGAAGCACATCACCGCGGCTCCTTAATCAGACTTGGCAGGGGTCGGCCGGCACTCACATGAGATGCAACGTATATGTGTGTGCGTGGCGAGCTAAGAGGCAGATGAGAGAGAGACAGCGAGAGTGTGTTTCTCACACTCACACTCAAGAGCCTGTGAAAGGTCAACTCTTAATGCTAACAGCGCCAGATAGAAGGTGGCGCGCGCGCACACACACGGAAAAACACGTGCACACAAACACGCGCGGGCGCGCACAAAGCGTCTAGAATAGAACACACTCCGGCAGTAGCTTTACTTTACTTTACGACTATCCAGCCATCTATTTTCAAAATCTGCGTGCCCTCGTTAGTGAGCGGCGGCCTTTCGCAGCTGGCGAGAGGCGGGGCACAACCTGGACTGGTCGCCAGTCAATCGCAGGGCACATGAAGACAAACAAGCCATTCACGCTCACATTCCCACCTACGGACAATTTAGAGCAGAGATGTCCGAACTTTTTCCACTGAGGCCCACACACAAATATAGTAGCTACAAAAAAACAAATAATCATAAAAATAATTCAACAGCTGCCCTTTAGCATAATGCTAAGCATCCATCCATTGTCTGCACCGCTTTATCCTCGCAAAGGTCGCGGGCCTGCTGGAGCCTATCCCAACTATCTTCGGGCGAGAGGCGGGGTACATCAAAAAAAAAAAAAATAATAAATCGGTGACAAAGTTGTAATTGTGGTGGTGTGATGTTTAAAGTTCTACATTATCTCGTAACCTTCAGCTCAAAAAAAAAAAATGGTGTGATATCTTGCAATGTCCACATTTATTTAAAATTTGAAATAAAAAAAATAAAAAAATCAGGTGACATCAAATGTCTTTACTGATGTGGTCAGGACGCCGATGGGGGAGGGGTCATCAGAAAGTCTTTGAAAGGGCGCCCCGGGGGTTTCTGTCGCTAATCGTGTGACGGCCGGGCTAACTTTGCTCATTAGATCTTTAACTCCACCACTGAAGTCCACTCCACGAAGGAAAGCTGCAGCCGAGTTTCGAAGGCCGTGCCTCAAAGCTGTGAGGCAAACGTGCGAAGCGCTCGCGCTGACAAAATATTTGTTCTTTTTTTTTTTTTTTTTTTTTTTTGCCGCCGTGAAGCAAAATGTGCGACCGAGCGGCGTCGAAAGAGTGCGTCTCTGGTGGCGCTGTCCGACAATGGGCCAGAAAGCACACAGATGACCTCAGCGTGCTAAGCTACGTCGAGAACAAGCAGCAGAGGAGAGCAGAAAGACACAGAAGCCCGCCTGGGCCTCCCTGTCCCTCGCTCTCTCTCTCGTAAGCCCCTTCACAGTCATCGGGGCTTTCTAACGTTTCCTGTTTTCGCAGGGGTGAATTGTGGGAGATAATCTCCGGCTGCCGATTGGCTGACCGCACACAAAAAGCGGCCCTGGAAAGCGGCCTTTTGTTAGCGGCGGTGACTCAAATCCAGCCGCTGGCTTTTCTTTCTTTCTTTTCTTTCTCGTCGGCACCAACGAGGCACGTACGCTGTGCCTCATCATCAGCAAAAAAAAAAGAAGGAAAACAGGAGTCATGACCTCTCGAATAGGGCTAACCCTCCTGAAATGTGTCAACCCGGGGCGAAAAGGACCCTGGTGGTTTTGCTTGAAAAGAACACAGATGGCAATCATAATCGATGCATTTAGAAAGGGTTGTGCACGGACGATGACGTTGACATTTTCTTGTACAACAGTTCTGGTGGTCCTCGGTCTTACGTCGGTCCCAACAAACGGCGAGAAACGAACGAGCTCGCGCAGCGAGGGCAATAGTCCGTTACCCGTCTGCCGAGGATACGACGACGTACATTCTGATCGGGGCTCAAGTGGGAAGTGGGTGGATTCGTCCAAGTACGAGCGCTGGAATTGAGCAAGTTGGGTAGTTTTCTAGCAAAATCACCGACTTCCTTTTCAGTTTTGAGCTGGGACGTTTTCATATGTTCTCTAATGATAGACGTTGACCGAATCACGTTTTTTAATTTATTTTTTGCCACTTTCCAGGTGGCGCTACTGAGTGACTTTGGCGAGACCGTTGGATTACACACTTAACACATTTAAACCAATGAACAGCAAATACACTTTTTGAACACATTGTAAATGCGCTTAAACACGAAAGCTAATTGCAAGCTCAGAAATGCTTGGAAACTACTTGTTAGTTTTTACACACTTCAAATTTCAGATCATTTGAGTGAGAATTAGCGACTGTATGTTATTAGACTACAAAATGATGTCACATCTGTTGGGATTACTCAAATGAATCGAGAACCAAATGACATTTAGCATATCTTGATCTAATCTCTTCCTTCATCTGGTGCAATTAATCACCACACATTAACCCGTACTGGCCAATCAAAACGCAAAGTCTTAAAGCCAGCGGGATGATATTGAGCCCAAACAATGGTCTTTTGACACATCTGTCAAAACATTGCAAAACGCAGCCAAAGTCAAAGAAATTCAGTATCAGGCGCAAAGGGGGAGATAAATAGCGAGAGGGGACGGCGTCCCGCGGCGGTCCCGACCGCCGCGCTTCCCACGTTCATTAGGTCCTTGACTGATTAGCGCAGACCCGATTAGCCTTAAAGACTCGTTGTCTGAGAACAGCCACTTGCGAGGAGGCCCACGCCGGCGGAATATCATTAGATTGTCCGTCTAAGTCTCCAAACTTGGGGCTCGGGCTGCGTTGTCTCGCACCGAAAACAAAAACAAAAACAAAAACAAAGCATAATCCTCTTAACGATCTTGACCTTGTTTCGGTGTCTGATGAGGTCGCCTGTGATCCGACCTCCTCCTCCTCCTCGGCGGCCGTGAAGTCACTCAAACAAAAGCGCTTTCATTCTTTCATAATAATGTTGCCACTTTCCCCCCGTCCTTTTCAATCTTGAGTCGAGTGGAAAAAAAACAAATTTTCCGAGCGCCATTGGCAGATGCCGAACACGCTCGGCCAACGCGCGGCCCCTTTTCAGCCCGAGTGAAAGTCACGTGACCCGCAAATGGCGGCCGGTGGCAGCGGCATCCAAGAGGAGGCAGCTGAGAGAGAAAAAGGGGAACCTTTATCTTCTGATTTGAATAAGATGGCCTGGATCTGTCACAGTGTTTACCCCTCCGTATGGTCAGAGAGGGGCGCGCGCACACAAACACAACAGCGGCGAACAAACACGGCCGTGCATGCTTACGGCGGCCATTGTGTCGTGCTTGTTTTTTCCAGCGCAGATTAAAAACGGAGCTTTGTTTTCTCCATCGAACTCCCAGCTGGGCTCCTCCTCGCTACGTACGCCGAACGTACTCCCCTCAAGCTCCTACCCCGTCCCTCCGTTCACCTGCACTCCTCTGTCCCCATCTTCGCCATCCCTCCATTTCGCACTCCGGCTGCGAAAACGCATCCGACTTCCTCATATCTCGTCTTTTGCATAAAACCACAAGTTAGGGTTAGGGAAGGGCCTCATTTGGAGAAGGACGGGCGTGCATTGTTCACTTTAACGGAAGCCCGAGCATCATCACAAATACAGCTTCCCTTTTTTAAAGCAGGCAGGTGTGTTGCTTGAAAGAAAAAAGTGTGCGAACCATTTCGAAACGGCAATGGAGGATCAATCCGCAATGACTCAAAGTAGGACTCACCTTCACGTCAGAGAAGAACATCTTGAGCATGTTGGAGCTCGGGTAGCGGGTGTAGAAGAACATGAGCTTGGCCTTCTTCAGGTGATTCGGGGAGAGACCCTCCTGTATCTGAAAATGGCAGCCGTTAAGGACCAAGAGTTTTGAGGTGGAGCTTTTAACCCTATCCTAACCCTACTTGAACCCTAACACCAATCCCTCAGAATTTAACCACAAAGCCCAACTTTAACACACTAACCCCCAATCCTAACCCACAAACTCCCACACTTGACCCGACTATAAATTCCTCAACACCGAAGCTTTAACCCTAATCCAACCATCCTAACCCTAAACGCCGACTTTAACTGCAATCCCTAACCTCTAGTCTTAAACCTACTTTAACCCTAACCACCAATCCTAAACGCACTTAAACCGAAATCTAATCCCTAAAACCAGACACTAACCTGAGCCAAAACCTCCGTTCCTGATTTACGGTGGCAGCGTGTCAATATCCGCATACACTCATTCTTACCGGATTTCGACCCGCATGTGATCGATTGGCAGAAGCCTGATTTGCATCTGATGCTGTTTTTATGAACCAATGAAATGTTTCACATGGGAGAGAATTTTTCAAAGGTAGCCTGAATGACAGGCTTCGTTTAAAGGTTGCTATAGTTGAGAGTCTTGCTCAAGACGACGGTGCGCCAAGTTTCAAATTTGCTTGCGATTAGCATTGTCCGTATCGAGCGTGACGCCGTCACGGCTAATAAAGTGCCGTCCGGCCCTACAGCTGATGCTTTTTTACATAAGGAGGCTCATTTCACAGTCAAAGCAAGCGAGCGCCTTTTGCCTTCTCCCTGTGCTAACCTCCACCCTAAAAGAGGAAGAAGGGCTGGAGGGGAAAAGGAGCCTATTTGCATATCACAGACAAAGACGGCAGTTAACGCCAGCGATGGGCAAGAAAGCCTAATGGCTTGGCGACAACACATGCCAAGCCTGAATATGATGGTCTGATGTTGGCTGTCTTAACAACCTAATCAACGAGATGCGAGCAGATAGCCCGCTACACCGCCCGAACGCTTGTTACACTCACATGAGCTACCCTCAACCAGAGGTCCTCCTAATGGAGCAAATGGACTGAACAGCAACGAGAGGATGGAGATGGTTCTGGTGGGGCTCATCTTGAGGGATAGTACTGTTCCAGTCTACAATTACATCCATCCTACTCCCCCCCCACCCCCTCCTCCCTCTGCTCCACCCCTAACAACCCCCCCCCCCCCCCACCACCACCCTCCTGAACCTCCCTGCCTCTGCCAAAGCCTTGGAGGAGTAGAAGAAGGAGGAGGAGAAGGAGAAATGGGGCTCCGACGCTTTGGACCGAGCCAACCACGAGGGGACTGAAACACATCTGCGCCACTGAACGGCCCGAGCCATTTCCACGGCGCATTAACGTCCGTACAACACGTCGGATCACGAGGATGCGGAAAGAGGGGCTCTGGATAAGGGCCGTCTGTTTTGAACTCGGGGTCGTTTCCAAAACAAGAATCGTAAGCAAGTACAAGTTTGGGCTTCAAGTTCTCATGAAGACTTACACCGGAGCGGGCAAAGTACACCGACTTGACATTATTTACGATCGGCGGGGGTAGCCGGTGATCGTTAAAACCAGTCAAGTGTCCAGATGTAGCAGTAACGCGAGAGAGGGAAGAAGGCATCAGCTGCTAGATTGGATTGCCCTTGGCCTCGGGGTTACACGGCCAAGCCAGCCAATGCGGAACCACGCCGGTTTGGCTCCTTAAAAGATCCTGTCTACTTTGTCTGATTCAGTAAGCGAGAGGCAGAAAGGGAGCGAGGGTCTTGCGGGGAGGGCAGCGGGGGGGCCGGGGGCAGCCTGGTGTTACTCCATCAGGCCCGGCCAAAAGAGCAGCACTTCACTCCCCGCGCCACACCATCTGCTCCGAGCGGAGGGGGCACAATGGATCCTCAGACGCAGAGGCACAGCTCTTTTTCAATCAGGCAAGGTGGGATGCTTTTGGGGGGCTATCCATCTGAACGCTTTCACTTCAAATGAATTTGGATATTGTCGTCGTCGTCACTTTTCATCAGGGGTTTTTCCACTTTTAAACAAACACGTCGAGATGGACCCGCCGCAGCCATCAACAGTCGACCATTAAGAAAGCCTCGCATCTCTCGATGAGACGTTTTCGTCTCCAATTCCCACACAGCTTGCAAATGTAATTGTGATTGGACTTAGGGGTGGCGTGCAGGGCTATTATTTTGTCATGATGGCGCACTCGCACCAGCTGGCTTCTGCAGTACGCGGGGACGCATCCCGAACGACGAATCACTGCTCCCCCAATACTTCCCATAGCCCGGAGTCACGAGAGCAGAATAGCCACTTCGCTCCCTGATTCCAGGTGCGGGGACAAGAATATTCGGAGTTGGACCGCAGACAAATGAGCGGAAAGCGATCGGCGCCATCTGCTCGGCCGCGGTGAACTTGAACGCGCCTCTCAAAAATGGCCGACAAGCTGTCGCTGACCTCTGAGGCTCGGAAAGAAGTTAAAAGTGATTCATAAATTGGGGCGAAACGATAAAGCGGGGATACACGAAAGTCCGCCTCAAGTATGCTCATCGATGATTAGAAAAGGTGCCGATTGCTCAGCCTGCCAATAGCCAGAATGTGTAAACGCGGCCATGAAAAGACCCAGCATCTGGCCCTGCGTGCTTGTTCTTTGATTGTTTCCCACTTCCTCCTAGTTACTGTACACCTCCCTCTGTCTTTCTGACTCCCTCTCTTCTCTCTCTCTCTCTCTCTCATCCCTCCATCGGGAACCGGCAAAAGCAAAGGATTATGGATCTCTGGAAAGCGTTCAGCCTTCGGTCAGAAGACAAGACAAGGCGAGGTAATGAAAGATAAACAGCTCGCCGCAAACACCTGTTAACGCCCGCTTCAAAAGAAAAGACAGGGGAGTGTGTGGGGGGGGGGGGGGAGATGGGGGCGTTCGCAGGGAGGGAAAACAAACACGCAAAAAAAAAAAAAAGAAGTATTTGGCTGCCAAGCAACAGCCGAAGGGCCCCCCAGGCTGTTGACAGATCTTTATGAAATGGGGGGGAAAAAAAAGAGAAATGACAATGATTGTGGGCTTTTTACTACAGTGATGGATGATAAGAGGAACGCAGGAGAAAACAAAAAGACAAGCAATCGCGTCTTGGCCGAGTCCTCGGGCGAACCTACAGTGACGTGCACAAAATGCAATAACGAGGCCTCCTGTAGCCTTGAATAAACACGTCCGCCTCCCAAGCAGGTAAACGAGAGGAGTGATTCGTTTAGCGTGGAATGAATGCTAATGACCTGAAGCTTTCTCAGGATAACCGGGGGCACGAATCAAATTTTCATGAGCGTAATAGGGGGTTGAGTAGCGTGGGGGCTAAGGAGGTTTATGGGAAAGAAAGAGGAGGGACTTGACGCTATTAGCCTCCAGTCTCCAGGGGGATTCGATATGAGCCTCCCGCAGGGGAAGGCTTCTTTATCCACAGGGCACTCGTGGAGTTAAACTATAAGCGAGGACGCAGAAAACACTATTTTTTTTGTGTGCCGAGTTCTAGGATGCTATCTGCGTCCTTGTTCGTTCAGGACTTTTTTTTTAACAAAAGAAATTGGGACTTAATCTGTCTGAGTAAGCGATATGAGATAAGAAAGCTTGGAAAGCACTTACGCTGTGCAAGATGGAAGAAAAGCCTGTGAGAAGGTGAGCCGCGGATGTAAAAATAAATACTAGGATGCGGCAAAGCGGGAGGGGAAGTGATTCATCGACACTTTTGCTGCTTCTTAGCAGTCTCGAAAAGAACTTCGCCCTTCACGCTCCGGACGCACACCTGTGCGAGCACCGACGCGACACATTAACATCGACAAAGGATACATTGCTGCCCGAGTAAGGCGAGATGTCAGACATGTCCTGCAGGTCGCCACACTCGGATTTGATGAGCGACAAGGAGAGTCCGTCCGCCGTGCTGCCAGGGTGTGCGGGCGAACACGAGCGATGGTGGTGCCCCAGGTGGTGGCCGGACGCCATCTTGGTCCTCAGGCTCGTGGTCTCCCGGGACAGGTCCACGGAGTCCGGCGAGGAGCGCTCCTTGCTCGGGTAGCCGCCCGTGGGTGGGCCCAGGGGACTCTGGAAGGGGTAACCCATGAGAGGCAGGGGAAAGGGGTGTCTGAAGGAGGGCGGGCTGAACCCCATTGAGGCAGAGAGTGACGAAGGGTGAAGAGAAGGATGGTGGTGACCCCCGTGGGCGCCCACAGCTGAGGACTGGTGGTGGTGGTGGTGATGGTGGTGGTGGTCACTGGGCGTCTTCCTTACAACTAAGGGCAGGGCCTCGGTTTGGTCATTCACCGGACCGGGAATCCCGGGAATGCCGGCGGCGAAGGAGTCCAGCGGATTGGGAATGATGACGTCGCCGAAGCACTGCAGCCTCTGGTTGGTGGTGTGGAAGTTTGGGTTGTCCCCGTTGACTGCAGAAGAGAACCTTTCCGGGGGTAAGGAAAGCGGGGGGAATGCCTGCTGGGGCGTAGGGCGCGGGGGCTTGGCGAACACCTTGACGACAGTGTCCACCACCTGCGTCATAGCCGAGTTGAGTTCCTGCTTCAGCGTTTCCGCCAGCTGTTTACCTTCGGCGTGCACGGAGGCGCCGGGGCCTCCCTGCCCTTTGCTGCGGCCGATCGCATCTCGTCTCGTCGGCTTGTCTCCGTCCCCCAGGAGAGCCTGCTCTCGAAGCAACGCCCGCGCCCGATCCAGGAAGTGGCCGGGATCCAGGTCGGGCATCTCGTTGTCGGAGCGCAAGTCCTCGCCGCCCCGGTCGTCGGCGCCGTTGTCGGACCTCGCCGGGCTGTCCTCGGACAGGTTTCCTATGTCGTTGTGTTCGGAGTCGTCGGTGGAGTCGTAGATCTGGAAGAATTTCTCCTGCAGCTGTCGGAGCTGCTTCTGCATGTCCTCAAGCTGGAGCTTCAGTTGTCGCCGCTCCTCCTGCTTCTGCTCTTTCCTCTGACAGACCAGCTGGGTGAAGCTCTGTTGTTGCTGCTGAGGCAAACGCTGCTTGCGCTTATTCTCCCGGCTGCCGCCTCCGCACACCTCACCCGCTCGCGGGCTGCCGGGCCCGCCGGGGCCCTGGTGCTGGGACCGAGGAGGCGGGCACTCCAGATCCATTTCCCGCTCGCCGTCCATGTCGTGGTCGCGCTCGTGGCGAGAAGACGGCGGCACCGGCACACTCGGGGAGTGGCTCATACCGCGAATGATGTTCTCCACGCGCGCTCGCTTGGCGCGCAGGTGCTCGTTGTTGAGACGCTCGATGTCGAACGCGCCCAGGCCGGGGGGCCGGCCGAAGGGCGACAAACATTCCTGAGGGGAGCTCTCTTGGGAGGAGTTGCTGCAGGCGTCCTCCTGGGGAGCGTCGGAGCTCGTATTCGAGAGCCCCGATCCCGGGAAGCCGTGGTCGCCTCTGTCCGCTCTTTCCGGCCCGCCGCCGTTTTTAGCCAAGTTGTTCTTGAGCAACTGGGAGATAATGGTGGTGCCGGGGAAGGGCATCATGGCATCCTCGTACGAGTTGGCCCGCTTCAGCAGCTTCCGCAGCACGTTGGACTTGGAATCGCCGTCGCCGGCCGAAACCACGCCAGGCCCTCCGTGCGCCTGCACGACAGAGCACTCCATGGGGTCGCCGTCTGATCTGTGGTGAGAGTGGGCGCTCAGAGAGTTCATGGCACTAAAGATGGCCGCTTTGGCGCGCGCAATGCTATCGGTGGTCGCTGTCGCTGCGGCGGAGGCGGCGCTGCCCACGGTCCTCTTCACGCCGATGTCCACACGTCTTCGCTTGGTCTGTCTGTTCAGGAGGGAGTCGCTGTCATGGTCCGGCATCACGGGCTGCTGCTATTTGGCCATATCCCGCAAAACCGCACGCGTCTCTGCGAGCGAAGGCTCTGAGCACCTGGGGAGGGGGCGGGATCGGAAAACACGCATTAGAGCGACGGGCGCACTCAAAAGACTTCCATGGCGAGAGACGTCGCGGCCTTCCGCACTCGGGTACAAAGCGTGCACCCGTCGCGAGCGGGCAAGCGTTGCCCCCGGCGCAATTTGACCACCCGGCGGGCGATGGGAAACGAGCGTCGGAATTAGGCCTCGGCCTCCGCGTTCCGGGGCGAAGTCCCGTGTTTTATCCCCGTCGCGTGACGCTGAACCAGTTCCCACGCGACACAAAGCGGCATAAAATTAGGATAATGACTTAAGCGCTCGTCCTCATTTCCGTGTCGCTGTCGTGCGTGCGAACGTAGGCGCTAGTAATCAGGAGGGTCACGTTGAAGGAAAACGGGGTTAAGGTGAAACGCGCCAGGGAAGCCGGCGCCGATCATCCCGCTGATTTCCAAAACTCTTCGCGTCCGCGTCGATCGATGAGCCCGCCGCATCTTCGATAGGCAACGACCGATTGTTCAAGAAAAGCAAAATAGGCCGATTGATTTTGGCGCCTGCGGGAGCTCACGGCCGCGTGCTCTTATTTTTGGGTTTGCTTCGGTTTTGGTGCCTTTTCATCTGGCAAGGGCGCTTAATTCTGCTCGAGCCAATAGGTCGCGCCGCTCAAACTGGGACTTAAAGCGCTCTTTGCACACACACGAAAAGCACAACGGTGGCCGGCGTCCACAGACAAATAGAAAAATGCATAAAAGGTCTTTTGATACGTCCGAAAATATCTCGTGAAACTGTCGAAGAATTTTGTGAAACACATTACGGTTGGACATTTTAAGAACAAAAAATGAAGTATACTCATTTATATTCAATTGCTGCCACTTTAAAAACAAAAGATTTAGAATCAAATGGCAAATTAACTGAAGTGGAAAGCATTTACATTTTACTGTGTGCCTTTTTTTTAACATTTTTTTTTTCTTAAACACACTGTTTTGTAACATGTACTTTTTTTTAAAGGCAACAATCATTTTCTGTAATTTGGGGGGCAACGCTGAAAAATAGAAATGAATAAAAACAAGAAGAAGAAATTGTTAGTTGCCGCTAAGCGATGGTCCAGAATGAAGAATTGGATGTTTTGCGTTTTTTTTCCAATGCGTTGGGCCTTGCAGCACTGACGCGACCGTTAAAGAGCTCGCGAGGCACAATTTGCTTCTCTTGCGGACACAAAGGGAAGAAAAAGGGAAAAAGGAAAAAAAAGAAAAACAAGCCATCACCGACAACACTAACAATGGAGCTGCAAATAGTCACCGGCACGTAGGAGCACCTGTCTTTTGGGAGCCGGCACCTGTCTGGCGCTACGCGCGCGCGCGCACACACACACACACACGCTCACACTCACGCACACGCTCACACACACACTCTGAAACGATTAAAAACCTTGAGGAACGCAGCACAATTTCAATTTTTTTGCCAACATTAAAAACTTCAGGTGGGATGCTCCAAAATAATAGTCGTCATAATAATAATAATAATAATAATAATAATAATAAATGCTAAATACAAAAGGAGTGACAGGCCACCAAATACTGTCAACATTTCCGAGCGGACCGGAAAATCGCACACGCACGCGCGCCGAGTGACATCGCAAGCGACTTTTTGCACGCGTCAAACAAACTTACTTTCAACTTCAGACAGGCACAAACAAACGTGGCCGCGAAATGTTTCAAAAGTGAAGAAGAACGAGCGCGGGTGAGGATGAGGATGAGGATGAGGTTTCATTCATTTGGACTTTTTGGATTGGTTTTTTTCTGATCGCGGACAAGTTACTTACCTCCGCAGATGATGATGACGACGACGAGGAGGAGGAAGAGGAAGAGGAGGGGGTAACCACAAAAAAAACCCCCCAAAAACCAAAAAAGAACCCCCCCCCCCCACACACGCTCACAGGCTCCGCGACAAAAAAAGATGGAAAAGATGAACGCTTGGAATCAAAAAGTCGCCGACGAGGACGACAAACAGGACAAGATGGAAGATGCTCGGAGCTGCTCGGCTGCCGTCTTCCTTCCTGGTCGCCCTCCGCGCGAAGAGCGGACGAGGGCTGCGCGGTAAGTGCGAGACGGGACGGGAGCGCGCGCGCGTGCGTCCGCGTGGCTGGCGCAGGCGGGACGACTGGGCGCAACTCCGGCGCATCCACTTGAAGACGCGGCTGAAGGAAGCCGGAAGACGGCCGGCGGGCGTGATGTCACCGCGGCAAGCCACCAATAAGAGAAGACCCCCCCGTGCCCCCCCCCCCTCCCCCGTGCCACCTCCGCCTCCTTCTGTGCCCCCCACGCGCTGAACTTGAACCGGGACCCCCCCACTTCATTTCAACCATCGTGCCTTATTTTTCTGCCGATGCTCGAACACTAATGCAAAACTTTTCGATTTTGATGTGTTTGCATGTTTTTTTTTTCTTTTTGTTTTTTTTGTCTTTTGATTCGTTCACGTTTATTTCCACGAAAGAATCCGCAATGAAATGAATTTGGGCGAATGAATGATCTTATTTTGTAAGCCACAGAAATGAAAACTCCGCGTCAATTGGGAACATTTTTGTCTAAATGTTTGGAATGTTCACCGGGCAGCAACAGCTGGCGAAAATGTCGGCCGCCGAAATGAATTCCAACGCGCGGCTCCAATTCGAGGAGTGTTTTTGTTTTTGGGAACGACATCGTCCCAATTAAAAGCACGCTTGCAAAGGAAGATGATTTACATTTTGCCGCTTATTCGAACGAGTTTCCTTTTTTTTTTTTTTTTTTGCGTGTCGTTTTTGCATTTCCCCTCCAGGTTGTGCACATGTTTTACGTCCAATTCTGCCCCCCCCCCCCCCCATCTTAATTTTCCACATGGCCAAAGAGGAAAAGGGTGAGGCTCCTCTCTTCTTTTCTCTTCTTTCCTTTTCTTTTTTCCATTCCGCAAGTTGTTGTTTATTTTATTTTTTCCTGCGCTCGAACCAAATAGAAGCAAGTCAGCAAACTTTGACGCGTGCGCGCGCGGCTCGACCCTCCCGTCTTATTCGGCCCCGGTTCTGCTTCCCCAGCGGGGCTGCACTTTGTCAACAAAAAGCCCAAATGTGTGCGCTGGTGCGGATTTATTGCGGTCTTTCGGGCTTTGAATGTCCTGACATATTTACGAGTGCTGGAAACGACGGGAAACGATTTTGCCCCCCGACGCGGCCAAGGTGTCATTTGATTGCTTTCACTTATTTTTAGCATTCTTATATAGTATTATTCGATTTAAAAAAAAACAAAAAACATTTCTATTCTTTTGATTTTGGATTTGTAATTTTGTTGTTGTTGTTGTTGTTTTTAAGAGACAAATTGCGAGAAGGGTGAGAGCTTCGTAGCTGTTTGTGTTTTATTATTATTATTTTTTTTTTTTTATTATTAGGAGGACGATGATGATGATGATGATGACGGTGATGATAAGGATGAAGAGTCGGCGTCCGACTCGGACACGGTCTGCCTGCCGATCAAAGTCCTTGGTGGACACTTAATCTGTTCCATTCGAGCACGACATGCAATCGTGACGCACTTCACCGAACGACAAAACTCTCGCGCGCTTTCTGATCATTCGGGGTCGCCTTTGACCTCCGCGCGAGGGTCCAAATCGTGCAAACAAGTCCCCGGACGGTGCATTGCATTTCGTAAGTGCACAACGGAGCCGCCGCCATAAACATGTCGTTCAAATAACATCCGCACGGTGCGTTGATATTCAAGCTCCTGTTTTGTTGCTGTTAAAGCGAAGCAATTGAGTGTAAAAAAGAGAGAAAAAGACACCAAAACAAACACACACACACACAAAAAGGGGATCGTGTCGGCCATAATTGCTGCGCTTCGCAATTTGCATCCGCGGTTGTTACTTGCTGGCTGCAGTGTCGCCGCCGATGGCGTGCGCGTGCCCGTGGGCCAACTTGCTCACACGCACAAATTCAGAGAGGCGACATGATTTGCATTTGTTACACAAACGCACACGCGCACACACACACAGCAAAGCGCATAATAAGAAGAAGAAGAAGAAGAGGAAGGTTTGTCGCGTCCAACATTTTTGGGGCTTATCCCACTGACGCGACAGTTGCATTTCATTCCCAGATCTTATAATCGTGACGTCATTACAACAAACCCCACAATGGCGCAGTGGAATGAAAGAAGACCAACAAATAAATAAGCCAAAAGACAAAAGTGTAATTCGCTTAAAGTCAAACACTCCCTCGGCATCTCGCGTCTTTTAGTTTTTGTTGTGTTCCCGCTTTGTCTGCGTGACGCGCACACGCGCGACAATTTCTTGGCGGGGTCCGCCTCTCACCTGGCAAGGTGCAGCAGCATGTTTTTCTTTTTGTCTTCTTCTCGTTTTGCTTCCTTTTAAGACAACTTTCAATCCATTTCCAGAATACGATTTCAGGACGGTAGCCTGTGAATTTCAATGATTATTATTGTGATTTGTGGGTGGCGTGAAAAGGAAGATGCCCACAGCAACAACGCATCAAATGGCGACCACTTCGAAAGCAAAAGACTCAAAAAGGGCAGCGGACGCACGTATTTACTGTCGTCGCTTTATTGACTAAAGCTGGCAAATTTCAAATTGGACGAAAGCCAAAAAAAAAAAAAAGTGGCCACAAAAGTCAACGGCGCACAAAAAGTCCGGAAGACACGAGGGCTTGGCTTATGGTTACGCTTGCGCGGCACTTGTTACAAATTGTTACTGAACATATTCTCGATGCGCTTTTTCGGAAAGGAACTTTTGAACGGATTCATTTTATTTCCAAATTGTTTCGCCTTTGAAATAACGAAGAAATTGCCGGTGGATCGAGAAATCAAACCGTCGAAAGGAAATCTGCTCTCCGCACACACACGCACGCACACACACATGCGCGCGCGCACCTTCTCTCTCACACTTACACGCGCATACACAAATTTACAACACACGCGCTCACACACAGAAACGTACACACACTTTTTCACTCGCACTCCCTCACACACGCACACAAAGACTCGTGTGCACGTTACCACGCGCGCACACACGCAGCCATTCCTGCCCTTTCTTGCGCGCACACACGGCCGCGGACGCGAGAGCCTCCCAACGGGGAATCTGGCGGCGAGCGCGCGTCGACTCAAGCGACTCCGGGCTCGGCGGCAAACGTTTTTTGCGGCGCGAACCCGTTGCCGGCCTCTCGTCCGACCCGCGGCGCTCCCGTGACCTTTGAACCCGGCGAGGCCGAGGGCCGGGGCGGCGCTCGTCATCACGAGAACTGAGTTGGATTTGCTGCCAAAGGTAGGCGAGAATTAGTAGGAAGTGAAGTCGAATCAATACACGCGATTGATTGACATGTTGATGGAATTCCCCGAATTTCCTTGGATTTTGAACAAAAAGTACACCGGAATTCGTAGTAAGCAAAGATTGGGTCGTTTCTCGAACGAACGACTGTTGGTATATTCGGCACGAACTGCCTTGAAATTGTCACATCATTGATTTTTGTTTGTTGTTGAATATTCAGACAAAAGGTCTCACCTTGCGCAACGCTTGACGTTACAAGTTAATAGTTCAAATTTGGAACAGTTGGAGTTCAGAAAACGTGCAATTCATTAATTTGCACACACACACAAAAAAATGCCGTCAAAGACATCCCAAACTTGGAACGAGTACCTGACAGGTTAATTGTTCCCAATTCCAAACAAACGGGAGCTCGTACAATTTGTAATGAATTCCAAACATTTATTCACGTTTTACTGCTGATGAGGGAAAAGCGAAAAAGCTCCAATTAAAATTCTCTTCCTTTTGGTAGCTTCGGCGCTTAAATTGTCACAAAGCAAAATATTCCGCGGGTCTCGTCCAAATTGCGGGAAACGGCTGGCGGCGAAGGAGTTAATAGCGCCGCTGTCACGTCGCAACTGGAGAAAATCGGAACTGCAGAAAAACAGCAGGCAGCGGTGTTGAGATGAAATGCCGCTGCACGTGCGCACGTGCAGCATAATGACCCCCCCCCCCCCCCCCCCCCCCCCCCGGCACGTTCAAAGACTTCCCCCGCGGACGCGGTCGTCTGCCAGCGCGGCTATAAATCACGCTGATGTTGGCGCCGAGGGCAAGGCGCACCTTGTCCACTCCCGGGCTGAATAAACCAAAACATCCTGGCTCTCGTGCCGCCCGTCGCCCTCCAAGCACGACCCAGGAGAAGACCCCGCCGCCGACACGCACCCCTCCTCGCTTCCTCTCGTCCCTCCCTCCATCTCTCCGACGACTTCCTGTTCGGAGAGGTCGACGGGGGCCCAACGCAAAAAGCAAAACGGCAGGAAGTCCCGCTCCTTCGTTCCTCGCCTTGGGGTGCGCGAGCCCCGCCCCCGCCTCCCCTCTGGACCGGGGCAGCCGAGCGAGTTAGAACGCGCGTTGGCGAATGATCGCTACGAGCGCAACGAGACGTCAAAATTCTGAATCCGGGTGCGTCGGGCGAAATCCTCGCGTGGTCAAAATCGGGAAATGAGCCGGCGGTCGTCCGTACTCGGGAACGCGACTGGAAAGATCGGGGAAAGGCCCCGACGGCCACGAGAGGGCCCGTTTTTGAAGGCGCTTGTGCTCGCTCGGCTCGGCTCCTTTTATGTAAATGCTTGAATCCGAAATGATCTTTGCCGATCTCGGCCGCGGGCCTCGACGTCGACGTCGGCGTTCCGCAGGAAGTGCCGCATTTCTGGTTATGTTGACAACAGCGAGCACGTCAGGGCGGCCCGCAGGAGACATTCAAGAAAAAGGTGGCGCGAGAAGGGAGAAGGTGCAGCGTGTCAGGTTATCGGCTTGATTTTTACGACCTCGCCGGGAGAAGCTGAGCAAACAAAGCGCTCGGCTGCACTCGAAGGTCTTGTTAACGACAAACGCGCGCTCGGAATCGGCGTCCCGCCCGCCGCGTGTGTAGCTTGGCGCGCGACCACGCTGCTGATTACTTCCTCTTGAAATTACCTTTCCGAGTACAAGCGAAAACTCTCAACTTGGAGTTTGACGTCAATTTGGGGAACAAATGAGCACAGCACGTGCACGGCCTTTTCCCAGAGCCAAGGATCTACCAGCTTTGCTTCTTCTTTGGCTTTTTTTCCCCTTCAATATTTGTTCTAAAAGGAGCCGAACGTCAACGAAGCTCAGGAACCTTTGGGAGGACTACGTGTGTTTGGACCGGGGAAACTCTCGTGCAGCACTTAGCGCACTCCTGTCTCATAAACAGCCGGGCCGATGGCGAGTCTGGCCTTGGTAACCGTGACAACGGGGGCGGAGCCCCAGCGAGGCTTTCGTCATCTCGCCGGCGAGCGTGCGCGTCTCGCCGACGCGCTTTTGGACAGCGTTTGTCGAGACAGTCGAAAGCATTTTCACTCCCGGAGGCAGCGCTTCATACGCCACGCCGTCTGTTTGTGACTCACGGACACAACGGCAAAGCGCGCTGACGACTTCGCGCCGAGCGATCAAATTTGCGCGTCTTGTCAGACGTTCATGCAACAGAACGCGATGCAGCTCTGCTTACCTTTCGGATTAGGGATATTTCCGCGTGATCGTGTTTCAATCGAGTCCGGCGGTGGGACTCTGGCCGTCGCTCGAAAGGGACTCTGGATCTCCGCCGAGCCTAGCCGATCGAGTCGCGGGTGGAGAAACTCGCGTACATGAGAAATAAAAATGTTGATAACATTTGCCATTAAAATAAAGACGGATTTGTTGTTGTTGTTGTTTTTATGTTTTAATGTTTACAGTGGTTAACCCCTTTTTACAAATCTCGACAGTTATGAATGCGATTACTTAAAAACAGCACGTGTTGCTTTAGTCGGGACACACGGACGGACGGACGCACACGTCGGTACAAGAATAGCGCGAGGCGCGCTTCTATTTATACTGACGCCGTCACCGCCGTGTCCAACTCGTTTTGGGAGGAGACGCAAACGGCAATCACCTTTTTATTCGTCCCACGAGCACCTTCTTCCACTCGGCTGCGTTGTGCTGGGGTGTGCGTGCGCGTGCGCGTGTAAAGGCAGTTCCAAATGCTTGAGCGCGTCAAAGCGGCCGGCGCGTGTGCGGTGCACTGGGAATAAACCTTTTATGAATGTTTTTTTTGGGGGGGGGAGTCATATTTTGGGAAAAATATCTGTCACATTTTTGGGGGAAAAGTCCCATTTTGGTAGCAAAGTCTTCATTTGTCTTCAAAAATATAGTTGTGTCGAACATTGGCATTAAAAAGTTCTTTTTGTCAAAGCTTGCAAGCGTACAAGAAAGCATCTTTTAGGAAAACGTTATATCATCTTATGAGTATGAAGTCATAATTGTTTTTTATCCATTTTAAGAAGGGCATAGGCGGCACGGTGAACGACTGTTTAGCACATCTGCCTCACATTTGTGAGGTCGTGGGGTCAAATCCGGCCCCGCCTGCGTGGAGTTTGCACGTTCTCCCCGTGCCTGCGTGGGTTTTCTCCGGGCACTCCGCTTTCCTCCCACATCCCAAAAACATGCGTGCGAGGTTGATCGAAGACTCTAAATTACCCGTAGGTGTGAATGTGAGTGTGAATGCGAATGGTCGTTTGTTCGTTTGTTTGTATGCCCGTGACCCTTGCGACGATAAAGCGCTACACAAAATGGATGCATGGAAGAAGGGCATATTTCTTTTTGAAGACTTTTTTCGAAAGAAAAGTCCAAATGAAAATCTAGAGGAAAATCCAAATCTGTCTTCGTGTCCTGAAAATTTTCGGACATGATGACAGATTTTGGGAGGGTTGTCACATTTTGGGTTTCAAAAACAATCAGTCAATCTTTTGGCAAAACAAAAAGGCTCATTTGGGGGAAAGCCTTTCCTCTTTTCCCCCCAAAGGTTTTAATCTTACTAGAAGAAAAGTCATTCATTTTTAATTTTTTGGGACAGTCAATTTCAATTTCGCAAGGATTTGAAAAAACGTTTTTTTTTTTTTTTTTGGGGGGGGCGGGGTTGAGATCATAAAGTTGTTTTTAGCAAGAAGTTGCGACCTTACAAGAAAAGACTGAGGAAATGTTGTCATCTGGAAATAAAGTTGTATTATAAAAAAAATATGTTTTTTGTGTGAAATAAATGAGCGGTATTAGCAGTATGGGAAATGGATGAATTATGAAATAGATGCAAAACAGAACAACTGTTCCATTCATTGTCATTTACGTGGAATCTATTTTCCGTGTTTTGCAACACCCAAAATCTCGCAGCCTCGCCTTTTCCTTCCCGACTTTCACGAAGTGTCCGACCGCGTGCGCGCCAACAAGTTTTCACTTCAGCGCGCAGAACGACGATGACACGCGCTCGCTCGTCCGCGCCCGCTCCGCACAACAGACGGCCAAAACGCGCACAAACAAATCACGGGCCGCGTGTGTACACGCACGGTCAGCGTCTTCATCCGGAGGCCGCTCGCCATCCCTCTTCCTCGCAGGGATCTCCTCTTCCTGCCCAAAAGTCGATCTGCCGCTCGTCGTCGCCTCCCGGACGAAAGTGACAGCGACTGACCCGCTGACCCGTGAAGACACACAAAACACACTCACACGTACACACACACACACGCGTGCCCAACCTGACTCAGGGCTTCTTTTCTTTCAAGTAAAGAAAGCGGCACAATGATTCTTGTTTATTCAGCACAAGCTGAGCTGACTCCTGTATATATGTGTTTGTGTGTGTGTGTGCGTGCGTATGTGTATGCAGCCTCCTTTTGTGATTCCAAAGTTTAAAAAAAAACGACCAGAAGGATGTCCTCTGAACAAATACATGTTGTTGTTGTTGTTGTTTTGGCAAAGGTCAAAGTGGCCTCAGGTCTTCTTGCCTGAGAGGAGACGTAATATAACAATTTGACGATGATCACCTTCAGCCTGCAACATTAGACAAGACTGCATTCACTAAACCAACATGGAGCACAAAAACCAAACGAAATACAAGTAGACATCCTCACAGATTTAAAAAAAAAAATAAATAATATATATATATATATATTCCATTTTGTTTTCTTTTTTCATTTTTTTTCATTTTTTATTTGTATTTTTGGGGGGTGAAGAACCAACCCCAAAACGCTGACTGCCAGTATATCCCCACACATTGCAGAATGTTTTGGGAAAAAAAGGAAAAAAGAAAACATTCCATGCAATTATAACGGCTGTCAATTATCCACGGATTTTCGCTATTCATGGTCCGGCCTGGTCGTTCCCCCCCACCCCCACTGCGCACTGTATACTATAATTTACAAAAAAAAAGAAAGTTGACCAATCAATGCACAGCAGTAGTGTCAAGCTCCGCCCTCCGCAAACAAACTGTACCAAACTCCTGCAAACACGATGAAATGAAAGTGAAAGTGGAACAGTACAGCTTGGATATTTTGGGTTCTTTTGCAATAGAACCACCCCCTCCCAAAATAAAATAAAAAAAAACTGTCCCGTATACTGAGCCGCATCGAACCGCTGGGCGGAAATCAGCCCTTGCTATTTGAAGCCCGCCCCAGCCATCGAAATCCACGCAGGCCTCCTCCTGCCCCACTCGAGGACATCCTCTATGCCTGACCCACTTTCTCTGTTGCAAAGGGAATCGCGAGATTACGGGATGCTCACTTAAGAGGGCAAAAGTGGCATCCGCTAAGCGGAAGATTATCCGTTAAAAGGAAGCCGGACGGCCTCGGAGACGGATGGAGAGATTGGCAGACGAGTCTCGGCCAGTTTGAGTCAGTCGCATGCTGATGAGAAGTGGGAGCGGCTGAGGGTTCATCGCGATAAAGTGTGAAAACTCCAACAAGACGTGATGGAAAGTGGAGATGAGTGAGCGCACGAGTGGAGGAAGGCGGAGATAAGGAGGGGACAAAGAAGGAAGGATGAGGGCTGTGGATGGATTATGCAGGAAAAACACGCAAAAAAAAACAATTTTGCTCTGCATGTTGCTTTACGCCAACAATGTAGGCCAGGGAGAAGCCCCTGTCCATACGCTGGTTATCATGTAGGACTTTCTCAATTTTTGTATTTTATTTTTTTTTTACCTCGCTCTTCCACCTTTTCTCGTGTGAAGTCCACACACTCATGGCCCACAACGAGGCGTTCTAAAGTGGCCACTCCAACCCAAAGCTCCGGTCCGCACACCGGCTGGAATGTCGGACTTTCGAAAACAGTTTCCCCTTTCCTCCCGCTTTTGTTTGACGTGCGCGCACTCATGGCAGACAACGAGGCACTCTAAAGCAGTGATGTCAGCAGACTATCCACGGGGAAGATGCATTTTCGGGGTGCTGTTATAGCTAACCAGCTAAGTGGACGTGTCAGTCGTGCCGGATAACCGTTGATGCGAACAACAGCGCTTGAGTTCTTGAGTTGAAGCGAGACGGGCGACTCCAAAGTGCGACACGCAGGCGCAGGAAGACTGAAAAGATGAAAAACATTTCAACGCTATCGCCACAATTCAGTAACACGTAGTTGTCGGTGTTTCCAGCAACTATCTGAAACTATCAACGATCAACTAGCAACTCTTCAGCATTCACGTCGCTCCTGCGGAAATCGCATCACGGCTTAGAATACAAATCCACGGTCAACCATTTTGGTCGTTGGTGTTTTTCTTGGGGCGTTGCGTGTCGTTAGCAGTGAGTGAGATCAATCAGTGAGATGAAGCGCTTTCAGATAAAGAACAGCCAAAAGCGCGCGTCTCTTAAATAAAGCTAAATTAAACAGGTGACGTCTTTAAATGCCGCTCGGCCGTCATCCTTTAATGGAATGAGACCAGGCCCAATCGAAAAGGATGAAAAGGTGACGCTGGGATTTTTTGTCTTCTTTTTTTTTTCCCCCACCGTCTGCGGGACGGCCAAAGCCTTCTCCTAATGTAGATTGGATGTTCAATCTGATGCACAAAGAGAATGATCGCCGTCGCGTCCTCCTTCGGGCAACTCTCGGGGAAAAAAATTCAACAAAAAAACCACACACACACACACACACACACACACACACACACTTGGAAGAGTATCACAATGTTCTTTCATCCCTGAATTTGAGGGTAAATACTGTTTGTTGGTCAAGCAGGTCATTAGTGAGTGGCAGAGAAGAAAAAGTGTGTGCGTGTGTGGGTGTGTGTGCAATAGTAATCCCTATGAAATCCAGATTTCTCAATCTGCAAGCTCAAGCTGACACTTTAAATAAAATCATTCTAATCCCGCATGGTAAGAGAAATGAAAATGAGGAGATTAACGTGTGAGTCATCCTATTTGTCTCCCCCCTCTGAGACTGCCCTCTTTCCCGACATGGCAACATACAGAGACGCCAACCAAGTGTTCCTGGCCTGTGTGTGTGTGTGTGTGTGTGTGTGTGCGCGCGTGTGAGCGTGCGTGCGTCATACACACAAGGGAATACACTAATTGGTGGCTGATCCAATCAAATGATGGACAATGATCTCTCTTTCTATTAGCCCCCCAACCCCAAAGTACACAAAATGGAAGCCATGCCGAGGGTCTCCTCATGGAAAATAAAAAAGAAAGAAAGAAAACTTCCACTCAGTCAATAACGGCACAAGTTTGTTTTTTTCAAATGACTTTTTGCAAGCAGTGGCACAAGAGGTAATGTGTCATATGCATAAAATTGGAAAATCCATAATGTTGGTGTGTCCCCATGTCGTCTGCTCGTTTTGCATATTATTAACCAATCGAACGGGTTGGAAATATCTTGACAAACAAATCAATTAACTCTCCTGAATGCTAAACTGAAAAACACATCTCATCAAATAATATGAAATAGAGATACATCATTCGAAAAGTGACCTGATCCCCGCGACACATTCAAAGCGTCAACAACTTTCTCGGGCGCTTGAACTGACTGAGAAGCGTCGCGAAACTCCGCCTCCTCCCTGTCTCGCTTCAAGATTGAAAGTCTGGATGTTTTTTTTAGACTTGAACGAGTGAGAATTGTTTTGGTAGATGTATTTGTGTTAGTCTGTTTTGTTTCGCTTTGGTGCAGAAGGAACTGGTCAGCCGCGAAGCTAAGCAGATGTGCACATTCCTTTTTAGTCAAATCGTTCATATATTCTTTACTTTATCGCTCACGCAAACAGATGCCTTAATACACAACAAAAAAATACACAATGAATACCAAAAAATATATATTTATGAAATATATAATATATACAATGAAATCGAATCGGCTCCGTCCAAGAAACAATAAATGTCGCTGATGTTCTGTAAACACGTTTGCACGTAAACATGGAAGTAGGTTAAGCAGGCCGGGGCCATCCCACCTCCTCATGCCCCCTCGCACCCGGCCCGCGGCCCGCGAGCGGCGAGCGGCGCTCCGCAGAGGTGGCGGGCGCGCACGACGGCAAAATCTTCCGGGGACATCTGGCGCAGGGAGCAATTTGCCGCTCGCTTTTTTTTCCCCAGCCGGCTTCGTGACCCGCGATTCTCTCGCATGAGCGGCCGAGAACTATGCCGGGGTTTAGTTGAGCCCCCTGCGCCGGGGCCGGGGAGACCCCGTCGGGAGCCGCTTTTTGTGGACACTTCAAATTGCTCCCGTTTTGCGCTCTTCTCTTTGTACGACACGCAACACGCCTTTTTATTAAAAAGCCAAAATGAGACTTTTGTTGCAGCGTTTGGGAGGGAAAAGGCTCGTATCGGCGCAGGTGTGCGGTAAAAAACAATGCTTGGACACACACACGCACACGCGCGCACACAAAAGGCTCATTGTGTGCGTCGGCCAGGCCGTAATCTGGGATTAGGTTATATTCCCATCGTGATGGCGGCGCGGGAAACAATGCTTTAGTCCACGCCAGGAAATGTGCAACAATGACGTTAACACCTCCATCCGACATATTTCACCATTACATTAAGTATGTTTCACTCTCACGCGCACACGTACGCGTGTGCACAGCTGAACGTTCCAAATCTATACCGATCGGGGAAATTGCGGAAAGAAAAAGATGAACTCATTAAACAACACGTACAGTACGGCATGTCAAATATATACATTTGTAAACACTTGCATTTCAGTGGGTGAGGGAGTTTTTTAAAAATGGTATTAATTGTGGTATAATTTGAAGAGCTGCACGCTACGTTGGGAGATGCTCGTAAAATGTGGAATTTATGACTGCATTGTTCACCTAATGTTGTGGCAGAGAGCAGTTATTATCATGCGCCTATTCCCCGACCATTTATATCCGTGTACACTGCTTTCCTGTGCGTTTAATGACGGTAATGGTGTATTTACGCATCCATTTGTCTGCGTGCGTGCATGCGTGTGTGCGCGCGCGCTTGCCCTTACGTAAGTGCCCGGGCACGTCCGTGTCGACTCACCGGCTGTCAGATAGCTAATCAGTTAGCAGTCACATTTTAACATACATTTTTAAACCTAAAAGTGATTTTTTTAGCAGTGTGAAAAATAAAAAGAAGGGCTGGTTTTTTTTTTTATTTAGCGATTGTTTTTTTTTTAGTGGGTGTTTTCAGTGCACGGGCGTCTAAATTTAGAGTTGCGCGCATCTACTGTAGTACCACGTTGTGCCACAATAAGATGGCAGCACTGAGCGCTACTGGAAGAGATACAGCAGAATTACCAGCGAGACGAAGAGGCAGAGACGTAAATAATAGTAGCCCGTTCCCACCGAGCCGAGAGAATATTTGCCTGTGAGTTACGTTCTATCTTCTGTTTGTACGTGTTGCTGCTCCGTGTGTGTTAAAGTAGCAGTCGTTTGAAAGTGTCGAAACCACCGTCGCGTTGATGCTAATTTCCGTTAGCCCATCTATGACGTTTTGCATGATATGTTAGCGTGAAGCAAGTGCACTTTCAAGAGACGAAATGAGATGATTCGGGTGTTTTAATCTTTCAAATGTGTTTAGAGCAGGGGTCTCAAACTGGCGGCGTTAAAAAATAAAAAAGACCAGAAGATTAGATTATTTTTTTTAAATTTCTAATTTAAATTGCGCGCGCGTGTAATGTGCGCCGAGGCTGCGGCCCATCCCGAGTCAGACTCTGCCTCCAGCGGCCCCAAGGTGAATTAAGTTTGAGACACCCCTAGGAAACGATACAAACTATATTTTAAAAACGTTTTTGATACGGTCTGTCTTATTGACAGATTTTGTGAGTGCGTCTGGAAGTGATGGCTTACGTTAAACAGGGGTTGACTGTATTTGCGATGACAGGCTGTAGATGCTAAGCTACAAAGGCTAACATAAATAGCGGGGGCGAGGTGGTGGGCGCCTTTCCGTGGCTCGTACGGTGATCTGGCAGGTCGCACTTTGATGCTCCGTCGCCCGGCGGTTCGAGCGGACCCGTCCCCGGGGCGCGGGCGGTACGCGCCCCCGACGGCCGCACTCGGCAGATGGCCTCAAAGCGAGGGAGCGGCGACACCCAGCCAACGCAACCAGCTTTCAAGCACAGCGTCAAGGGCGGCAAAGGGCCCGTAAATATTTCATACAAACACTCGGAAACGGCGCGTGTGCGTGTGTGTGTGTGTGCGTGTGTGTGTGCGCGCACGCGGGCCTGGGCCAAATCAAAGGCACGGTGGCTGACCGGTGAGCACATCTGCCTCACATTTCTGGGGACCGGGGTTCAAATCTGGCCCCGCCTGTGTGGAGTTTCCATGTTCCCCCCCCGTGCCCGGACGGCTTTTCTCCGGGCGCTCCGCTTTCCTCCCACATCCCAAAAACGTGCGTGCTCGGTTAAGTGAAGACTCTAAATTGCCCGTCGGTGTGAACGTGAGTTGTTTGTTCGTATGCGCCCTGCGATTGGCTGGCGACCGGTTCAGGGTGTACCCCGCCTCTCACCCCAAGATAGCTGGGATGGCCTCCGGCAGCCCGCGACCCGAGTGAGGAGAAGCGGTCAAGAAAATGGATGGATGGGTGAAACCTTGGCCCGCTGCGTCTGCTTCTACTTTGGAATCACGCGCTCAGGTGAGAACCCCAAAATGGCTGCAGCATCACTCAAATGTTAACGTTGGCAAACATCATCATGACTAACTCCGATTTCAAGTTTGTTGCTGTTGTTCTTATTCTAGTGCAAAACCACACCGAGGCGTCCCAACGCTCCCAACAAGCTTGGCCCTGAAGGCATCGGTAGGCCAAGAGTCGGCCATTAAAGTCTGATCTGGCTTGAAAGCGACTGCAGGACGGGTGACGTCATCCGTCTTTTGGTGCCGGTGCGTATTCTGGCAGTGATGTTTTGTACAAATTGGAGTCGTTTTTTTTTTTTTTTGTGGTGTGTCAGGGTAAGTCAGAAAGAGGGACACAGCGGTGGTCAAGTCGAGTCTCGGAAAAAAAACGAATGCAGCGATGATAATTTCGGCATGTTAGCATTGAGAGAATCTCGGCGATGTAAAATTCTCAATCTGAATTGTTATCCTGCAATCCTCGCCGAAATCCTGGCTCTTCATTTTCAAGTTTTGTGGAAATCGGCATTTTGTGTAGTTCTGCGGTTGGCGAAGTTGAGGCTCGACCGGACGACCGGTCATTCGAACTGCTCGAAGTGCTACAGGACTCTGCATCTTTTTGCACAATTGTCAAAAAAAAATAAAAATGTCCCGGTATTACCAGAGAAGTAGCAACCATTTACTGCTCCGTGACTGTTTTGTGTTTTTTTGTCAACGTCTTTCTGTCTCCAACGTTTTTCTCTGTGAATTGACCGTCTGTTGTCGTACTCGAGCGGCTCCGACGACCGGAGACAAAAAGACATACTTGGCAAATAAAGATGATTCTGATTCTGATTCCGATTCTGATTCTGATGTGGACCCGAGCCGCCATCTTGGCTGTCGGTACGGCTAATCAAACGTGCACACGAGCAACGACCGCAATTACGCTTTCCTCGGGCCGTATCTTGCGAGCGTAACCCGACGGCTAATAGCGCCTGACCCCTGCGCGGCTCGGCGGAGGTTATGCTACTCGCCGGGCGCTAATTGCCCTCTTCATCGGTACTCTGCCAGCGCGGGCGCCGCCCGCCCCGGGGGTCCTCCCGATGTCACGAATGCGCGATTAGCCGCCCTCGGGGGCTTTTTAAGCTCCCCCTCGTCGGGGTCTTCGGGGTTAGGGTTCCTCGCCGAGGAAGCCAAGCGACGACTTTTTGTCCCGCCTTCGAAACATGGAAACACCGATAAATGGAAAACCAAACTCATCTTTCATTTTTGTGCCCGGGCTGTCCACACCGAACATATATAAATATAACATGATCAATACTGTACGTCGGCTGTACTTGACTTAATCCCACTTTTAAGAACACCATCACGTTGCAAATATACACTACAAAAACTTACCAAGAATATTTGTCTTATTTCTAGTCAAAACTAATCTGATTGCTCTTAAAATAAGATTCACCACCTAAGAAGTAACTTGTTTTTGAACAATTTTCACTTGTTTCCAGCTAATTCTTACTTGAGGTCAGTCGAAAAAAGATTGTCAGTTGGAGTAAAAATGTTTTGTCTTACTGCAATGACAAATTTCTCGAACTTATTTCAAGTGAAATTGTTCAATATATTGTAGACGTTATCATTTATTTGCTTAGCTTGCGTTAGTGTTATGGCCGATTTTGAGAAAGGAAGATGTCTCGCCTTCAAGAAGACGACTCAGCAGGAATCCTCCGAGAGAAGGGCGCCTTGACCAAGGACGTGGCCGGGGTTGGTCTCATGTCTTCACCTTGAAACCCTCCCCTAAGTGTGTTGTGTCTTGTAGCTTAGTATGTTATGTCTTGTAACTCCGAAACCTCCCTATTTCAAATAAATACTGGAGCGACGGGAGAGAATGTTTCGAGCGTGATGAGAGGCTGTAATCTGAACAATCTCCCATACGTCCTCCTCATGAGCAAAAGAAACCAGCGTCTTCATTCCTTTTGTGTCCATTTTTATAGGTGTTGGGCGAGATAGATCCGACATTAAATGTTTCTTGAAACAAGCGGCAATTGTCTTAAAACGAGTTTCTTTCGAGGTCTTTAAATGTAATCAGATTACTTTCGACTGCACTTTAAGTTACATCGAGCGTGTGGCAGCGCATGGAAGCTCAAGTCTGACTGGGCAAAAAAAAAAAAAAAATCTTAACATGCACATACAGTACTGTAGTACAAGTAGCCAGCCAAGAGAAATGCTATGAAATGACAGGAAAAAACTGATTGGGAATTTCATGGAACAAAAATGGCGGCTGACTGGTTAACACAGCTGCCTCACAGTTCAAATCCAGACCCCGCCTGTGTGGAGTTTGCATGTTCTCCCCGTGCCTGCGTGGCTTTTCTCCGGGTACGCCGGTTTCCTCCCACATCCCCAAAACGCTGGCGACCGGCCAATCGCAAACCTAACGAACAAATTGTCCACTTCCGTGCCAGAGTTCATTCAAAAACAAAAAAGTAAAGGGTTGATCAGGGAATCATACGTCGGATTTAATTGCACAAAGTTTGTTTGCCATTCTTTAGTTTGAAGCTGCCGCCGCCTGCCAGAGTGCCAAGTCGTGGCATGGGTGGTGGGGGGGGGGGCACTGCGGGAATTGGCCGCTGACAAGTTGAACTTGACACGAGCAATCCAAGCGACAAGCCAAAAGGACTTTCGGGCCTCCTTTAAGTTGACGTCTTTAGCACATGAGAGCGGCAACAAAGTTATCGGGCCGGGAGGGAGTTGAGATGAAATGTAAATCAAGCACCCCCCCCCCCCTCCCCCCCCCCTCCCCGGCGAACAGGTGTCTGAGAGGAATGAGAGGTTGCGCTAACTTGGCTGTCATCGTGTTTTCTGACAAAAACACGCAGCCTTCCAACGCCAAAGCGGCGTGAATTATACATCTATGGCTGTAATTCTCTCAGAGGAGGCGAGGCGAGAAAGGGGGAAGTGGAAAGGGGAGGGGGGGGGCGCGGCGTCGGGGAGATGAATGGCCGCGGCGCTCACTTTTGACGCAGCGCTACTTGGCTCGGCTTCCCGCCCGCCGCTTATTGGCTTTTCACAGCACATTTATTTCTTTGCTAAACAAGCGTCGCTGTCGCTCCGTCGGACGTGCGGCGCTGGCGACGTGAGAGGGGGAAAATTAAAAATTCATTGTGACTTTGTGTCAGGGGCAACTGGCAAACAAACAGGACGCTTGGAAAAGTCAACATGCGACAAAGTTGTATTGTGCAGTTTTTGTTCAACGGGGTCTCAATAAACGGCTTCCGGTATTCGTCCATCGAAATAAGAAAAAAAGAATGACAGCATTCTGCCACAGATTTTGCGGTTCACCATTGACAAGAGCAAGAAGAAGAAAAAGCAAAAGGTTTGTATGGGTTGCTGCTCTGTTTGAAGGCTTATCCATCATCTATGCTTATTTCTGTTACCCCATCTATGGCATTTCACATTGAAAGTTAGCATTAAGCTTGCAAACTTTCATCAGATGGATTTATATGGTTTAGTAGAACATTTTGATGTTGAATTCTCTTTTGTTACATGTGCCAGTCTTTGTCTTGTATGAAAACTGTGTAACTTCTTAAAAACATATTTGTAGTTATTTTTTATTATTATTTACAATTACATTAATTAATTTCTGTTTTTTTTTTTTTTTTTAAATCTATCCACCATTATCTTTATTGGTTACATACAAATTCATTCAGATGATGCATTCCGCATTTAGTAGTAATATTTTCTTTTCTTAGTTTTTTTAAAGTGACTTGAAGTGCGACTTTTGTAATCTGCATTCATTCCCCTCAAGGGAGCTTGGACCAAGGACTGTCCTCTGGTTGGGCTTCCAACGCCACTCCCCCCCCCCCCCCCCCCCTCCCCACCTCCCTGTTCCGACATAATCTCTCCGGGGGGCCGTGACCTCCGCATCCCCCCGCGTGTGGAATAAAGGGGGACCTGAGGCCGGGATGACAGCAGAAGTCTTGCAAGGAGTTCATGTTACCGCATGTCATAACAACAAGAAGCTACTGTTCGCCCAGCAGGTTCCTTGCCCCTTTGTCTTGGAGGGGCTGAAACTGAATATTGGCATGAGACAGAGAGGAGGCGGGGGGTTTGGGTTTTGGGGGGGGGTTCTCGTTTCATGTTCCCTGAATGCTGCGCGGAGCACAAAAAGTCACAGAGAAGATTTGTGGACCAAGTCAACGTAAAAAACACTTAAAGTGGCGCTAAAAGGCCTTCAAGTGTGTGCGTGAGTGCGTGCGTGCGTGGGCAGTGGCTTCGGCCTCGGTGGGCACGAAGAGGTCAGAATCTCACTTTACCCGCAGCTACACTTTCCTCTGTCGCTCTCGGCTCTGCTCCATTCACACGCGAGCCGGGCCCAACAAAGGAGACTGCGGGGGGGCCGCCTGATCCTCACGCACGCGCGAAGGCGGGCAGATAACGCCAACGCCACCGCCACCGCTTGACGGGCGCTTTGTGCTCGCCCGTCAGCCGGGTCCTGGCGCTCCTGGAGAAGCCTTCAGTCAGCGAACGGCGCGCCCTCAAATGAGGATTCACACAGCTGTGAAATATTGATGCCAGCGCACAAGCTGCTATGCGGTCCGCTGACCTTTTCACCCTCGTTTTAGGTCACCCGAAGATAACGTTTTGAGGGAAATGAACAGGGTGGAGAAAATACACCGTTGAGCTGTTTGACGACATGGGAATAATCTTTTTTTTTTTGGGGGGGGGGGGGGGGGGGGGCTTGAGACTCTTAGGCAACTTTCAGGCAATTAAAAATAAAGCTGTAGGTAACAATTTCGGTAAGGTTCAAATTGTCACATTCACTGACAGACACTTCCGATCATTGTATGTATGTGTATGTATTCATTATGTTTTTATTTCTTTTTTAAATTATTCTTTTTAGAATGATTAGACAAATACACAGTACATTTGTATTTCTGTATACAATTATTGTTTTAATTATTATTTTATCATTTGTGAGTTGCTCAAGGGTATCTACAAGTGTCTACATGTTGCTCATGGGTGTCTACATGGGTGTAGACACACGGGTGTCTACGAGTCTCTACAAGTCACCCAAGGGTGTCTAAGAGTCGCCCAAGGGTGTCTACGAGTCGCCCAAGGGTGTCTGCGAGTCTCTACGATTCACCCGAGGGTGTCTATCAGTGTCTGCGAATTACCCAAGTGTGTCTATGAGCGTCTATGAGTCGCCCAAGCGTGTCTACGAGTCACCCAAGTGTGTCTACGGGTTGCTGCTTGGTGTCTATGAGTCTCTACGATTCACCCAACGGTGTCTATAAGTGAGTCGCCCAACGAGTCGCCCAAGGGTGTCTACGAGTGTCTTTGAGTCGCCGAAGAGTGTCTACAAGTCACCCAAGGGTGTCTACGACGTCTACGAGTTGGCCACCATTTCAGTTTTCCCGATTGTTTGGGCTGTGGCTAAAATGGTGTTGCATGATGCCCTTTGGAGTCCAGCATAAGTTGTTCTGAAGCATTTTTAGATTTTGGACGACCTTCCCCCCCCTCCCGAGTACGTCCGGGTCATCTTGCTCAGATAGGAAAGGAAATGAAAGTTCCTATAAGGAAAAACCAGAAACCAAAGAAGCCTTTCATCTTTTGAAATGCTCCGTTTGAAGGAATCAGATGGAAATAATGAAGCAGCGAGTGCTAGAGTGCGACGGGGGCGCGTGTCGCAAGTTTGACATTCCTGCGGGCGATGCGTGTCTCGTTAACAAACGCGCTTGGATTCTTTTAACGGGAGTCGATAAGGCCCCCTTTCCGCATCCCGAGCACTCACTCAGCGCGAGCTGCCGCCATTGAGCGGGACTAGGGCAATAAGCGGGGGGCGCGAGGGGGGTAAGGGTTGAACTGCACGTGGATATCAATACGGCTGATAGTTTTCCACGGAAGGAGATCAGAGTGTGTGATAAATAACCAAGGGGAGTTATTGTTGTGCTGTTGTTGGCCATACCTTGGCTGTTTCAAAGGTGCACATACCTAAAAGAGCCAACGCAGCGAGGGCGAGGGGGCCGACGGCGGCGAAGGAGCGAAGCGAGCGCGACGCTTTCAACTTGCTTTTGTGGGCCCGTGTGTAGATGTCACCAGCTGTTCGCCCGCACGGAGGCTTCCCGAGCGCGGAACATCGCCTCCGGCCTCGTCCTCGGCCACCTTTCAAGTGTCAATCAGTAGGGAGGGGCTCGAATGTGAGGCGGGGGGGGGGGGGACGGGGGGGGGATGGGTCACTGTCCTGAGAACAGTGCCAGCGATTTCGCCATTGATTTAACCCCGCCCCCCGCAGCCCTCCCATCTCCAGCCGCTCGATAGCAGAGAGGACGGAGCCAGCCGTGCGCAGACAAAAGAGGCCCGTGGGCAAGGTTAGCTGGAGATCATACACGGCTGCTAGGCTAGCGTTAGCCGCCGCGTTAGTGATTAGCGATCAGCCGCCCTAACACAACACAAACAACCCCCCCCCCTCCCCCCCCCCTCCCGTCCTCCTTTTGTCTCCCTGCTCGGGGCCGCTCCTTGCCTGGATAGAACAAGCGTGAGGGTGACCTACCATTCGACAGCGAGGGAAAGTCATGGAGGGAGGAACACATATGGCGTGATTGACGCCCGGGCTAAACCTGTCGATTTAGACGCGGCGAGTGACCCATATTTCACCAAAAGTGCTACAAAGTGGAGTCCAAGAAAAAAAGAGGGCCCAAAAGTCAAACCTGGCTCGCTCTGTTCAATAATGCAGCCAACCGACGGTGAACTGCAATGCGTTGCATTAAAACAGACTGTTTTCCTCAAAGTTGGTTTAGTCACATTTGTTTATTGATTTGCCTTTGTTTTGTCACATATCTGATCCTTATTATTATTATTATCATGAATAATAATAATCATCATAATTAAAGAAAACAACTTTTTACATATATTTTTATATTTTAATCAATAATTTCTAAAAGTATTTAGTGTAAATAAATGAATAAATAGATATTACAATAAATCAATGGACACATTTTTATATTTGACTCAATAATTGGCAAATGTATTTAGTCAAGATATAAATAAGTACATCCTCAAATGAATCCATTTACAAATTCTTTTAATATTACAAACGAATAGTTTTTGTGCAGCTAAAGTAAAAAGTATTTAAATAAACAGTTGAACAAATAAATGTAAATATTTTAAATTACATAATTGGTTATTATAGTTCAATTAAATTAATTATGAAAGCAATTTTAAAATATGACTGAATTATCCATCCATCCATTTTGTGAGCCGCTTCTCCTCACGCGGGTCGCGGGCGTGCCGGAGCCCATCCCGGCTGTCATCGGGCAGGAGGCGGGGCACGAACTGGCTGCCGGCCAATCGCAGGGCACATAGAAACAAACAACCATTCGCACTCACAGTCACGCCTACGGGCAATTTAGAGTCTCCAATGAATGCATGTTTTTGGGATGTGGGAGGAAAGCGGAGAGCCCGGAGAAAAGCCACGCAGGCACGGGGAGAACATGCAAACTCCACACAGGCGGGGCCCCGCGGGGATTGAACCCCGGTCCTCAGAACTGTGAGGCAGACGCTCTAACCCGTCGTCCACCGCGCCGCCTGACTGAATTATTTTATTATTAAAATAAACATTGACACTTTTTTCCCCCAAATAAATTGGTATTGTATTTAGTGTAAACAATAAATGCATATTCAAAGATTATACATACATACTAAATACCAGTTTTTGTGTCAATCACTAAAAAAATACATTCCATTTTTTTCAACTAAATAATTGGTTATTTAATTAGAATGAAATGAATTGTAAATGAAATTCTAAAATATTGTATTAAAAAAAGAAGCTATTTACGTCCTGGTTTTATCTGTTCCCCCCCCCCCCCCCCCCCCCCCACCTTATCTCCAATCTGTCCATTCTGTGCCTCATAAATATCAAGCGTGGCCCTCGCGGACAAAAGTTAACCCACTCCTGATCTGAAGGCGCAACTCCGCAAGTGTGTTTTGAATTCCTTTGGCTTTTCGTGTTTTGTGTATCGGTGATAACGACGTACATCATAGCAAATGTGACATTTTACGTTGTTTGTTTGTTGTTGACCCATATTCCGCACCGGAAGTGGAATTTATCCTGATCTAAAATTGAGACGTTATCATGTGCCAGCGATTTCTCTGAAGTCGTGTAGACATTCGAGGATTCTTTTTCCCCTCATTGAGCGTTCTGCGCTGCGCTCCTGAAGGCTTTTTCTTCTTCTTCTTCTTTTTTTTTAAATACAGCACGGCCAGTCCGAGGGAGAGTCGCAACAGTCTTTGCGCGTTTCCGGCAATTATCTTGAAGTATGTATAATGTGTTCATAAATAAATCTCGAACGCATTTTACAGGGACGCCACCTCGGCGGAGGTTTGACGGGCACGGAGCGGCCCGGGCGAGGCTAACGGCGGAGACCCGTAGACAGGAACCCAAACAATCCCATTCACACGCCCCCCGAACAAAACAGGCCGCTTTCACTGACGGACCCTCGCTCATCTTATCAGGCCGCGCGAAGTACGTCCATCGCCGCTGGCCCGCAGATAACCTCGGTGCCCGCGTCGTAAAACAAAAGGCCTTTGAAGTGTACAGGAACCTGCTTCGTTGGCTGTGATTTATGAAGTGAGGGGGCCGCGCGGAGGTCCCGGACCATCGCTGACCTTCGTGTTTCCTGTCGTGTCGTCGCTCGGCGGCGGCCGAGGGAATGGACGCACAAAAACACGCCATTGTCTGCTGGCCTAAACGCCGGCACAAGCACACAAGCATTTGCAACCTCAATTCCATGAAATTGTATTCTTTTATTCATTTAACAGTCTCATCTCTTCATTTCGTAGGGCTTCTCTTGGAACCGCACTCGTAGTCGGTCACCAGCACATCGCCACAGCCTCGTGCTGACCTGAGCTTGAGCTTCGGGAGCTTTGCTGAAACCAGTTTGAAATATACAAAAATTGCTAACAACCGAGCATAAGACAAGAAAACAGACCTTTAGCAATATTTCTGCTCCACAGTCCTACGTTTATCACATTCACTATTTTTAATTGATCGTACGTTCCTAAAAATAAAACTCCAAACTGTTAAATGTAGTGTTATAGTAACAGTCTTTTACAAATAACTCATGCTAGCAATATAGCAGCCGTGGCTAACGTCGGCTTGTTGACAGTGCTCATGCTAGCTCGGTATTGCTGGCGCTGCTGTTTTGTTGTTTTGCTGCACAGCGTTCTCTGTGACTATTTATCACAACAACAATTTCACTTGTTTTTCTTCTCGGTGAAAAGCATAGCTTGTAATTTTGAATAAGGTTGTATGATGGCGCCGTGTGTCCCGTGTCAACGCAGCCCAACAGCATGGATGTGCCACTTTGTGTTTCGAGAGCGACTTGTGTGGCCCAGCTGTTGCGTGAATGACAGGAAGCTGTTTATATATAGAAAAAGTCTTTATATTTAGCCGCTAACTTCAACGCTAATCTCAAGGAACAGCCACTCGGGGAGTAGGCGCTATTACGGGACGCGCTTTCGGAGTAACGCGCGGTGGGGGGAGGGGGCCGATGATTAAAAGTCCATCGTAAAGATGTTTCCTGGCAGCCGGACAAGAGATGACCCCTGACGCCGTTTGGCGTCACAAAACAAAAGGAGGCCAAATCGCTCCTGACCGACAGACGTGTTTCAAAACACAGCTTCGGTGGAAGGGCCCGGGGGGGCGGCCATTTTCCGAGAGCTAATATCCTTTGGCGTTAATCACCTGCCGTCGTGAGCGTCGTTAAAGGTCCTCTCGCTTCCCTCCTTCGCACGTCACGACTCAACAATTGCAGAAAAGTTGCACTCAAAGTGGAAAATTCGGGAATAAAAAACTGATTTGAGTGCAACGTCATAGCAGTTTGGGCGTTAACGCGTACAGTTGAGTCTCGGAAATTCAACGACATGATGGTCGAACGAGTTGGAGTTCGACCTAAAGGGACCATATGTATATACTGTCACCGCAGTACAGTTCTGTTGTATTGAACTTTTTACTACAATATATTTGCATACAATTTTCTTTTTTAAACTTTTATTGAGGTACAATTTTTGGTACTTGGTGGAACAAGTTGCTGTTGAGAATTTCCCAAAAACCTTTGAGGGAGAAAATTTGACTCCAAGAATTATTTGTTGTGGCTCAAACACGTTGACGGTCAACGGTTTCATTTCCAAGGTCCGGTGTATTATTTTCTTCAAAATGAAAATATTTTTTGTTAACCTCAGAATTGTATCATTTTCGACTAATCACAAGGCACATTTTGTCCGAAATCCAACAAAATTGCTTGTCCGCCGTTAAAACGCATCTGTTGTCGCAGTTTCAGACAAAGTCAAAAAGCCATAAACGACCTCGGCGGGCGACCTCGGCTAACCTGCCGCACGCCGCCGCCCCGTCACCCGCTCGACCGACCCCCAACGCCCTCGTGACCCCCCCCCCCCCCCCCCGCCGTCAGAGTTCATCAAACGCGTCAGAAATCAAGAGTGGCTTCCTCAATATTTCCTCATCAGCCACCCATCCCCTGCACTTGTGACCGTCTGTGCACCCCCCCGCCGATAGGGGCTAACCCCCTCCTTGTTTTTGCGATGCCCTCCTGCAAGCAGTGGAAAATAGCAGGAAACGTATATCTGTCATTGTCCATTCAGGAGATCACCTGTAAGGAAACCGTGCTGACACAATCATCCCTGCGCCTAGCAACACATCCTGGTTCCGGCCCAGACGCCAGGGACCGTACAGTACGGCCCGGCCGCTCCACTTCCTTTGCGGGAGGCCGAGGAGGGCACGCGCGCGCGCCCGCGTGCGGCAGGTCGATCATCTCGGGCTCGGAAGGGGAATTCCTATGAAATCACAACTTTTGTGCTGTGCCAATGAATGAAGAATTGAAGAAGTAAAACGGCAGCGAAGCAGATACGATCGAAAGTGTTTTTAGAAGCGAATAAGCGACGCCGCTCGATGGGAATTGAAAGTCACAACGCCGATAAGGACAAAAATAACGAATAGTGGCGTCAGGACCGGAAGGTGGCACGGTCAACGTTTGCTATGGAAAGAAATACAAACAATGGAAACTCTTTATTACATATCAAAACATGATACAATGAAATAAATGGTAGAAAATGAAATAAATCTCAATTCATCAAATATCAAGCACACTTTCCCTCTTATTTGGAGAACGGTGCGAGCGAGTCTTCTTTTTGTTTCCTCAAAGTGATGTTATATGATAAATAAATCTATACATTGCAGATGTTCACCTCTTGCAGGCGGTTGGAGAACGAAACACGGGTTGACCGTACATCCAAGGGTCACCCGAGCTCCGACGCTCCGCCTCGCGTCGCCGCTCGCTCGTCATTTTGCGGCAACTTCAATGGCTCCCGCGTGTTTCCCCCGCTTCTCCTCGCGCCTGACTCAGCAAAGACAACGGACGCCGTTTGATCTGGCGCCCGCGGTGGCCACTGTTCCTCCCGTTTACAAAGAGCGCCAGGAAGCGGCGACGGCCTCCGGAGGCCTCGGGACCGGACTCCGCTTATCCTGAGCGCAAACGGCGGCCTCGACATCCGGGTCCCGCCTGCACCTGGGACACACGCGCGCACGTACACGGAACAACGCAAACACATTACTGGCTATCTAATGATCACTGTTAGATGCTCAACTACAGAAGAGTAAGTACATATTTTGATATTTTGAATGTCCAACGAATTCATTCATTTGGGAATTTCCATCCATTTGCAACACCGGTGTCAAACTCAAGGCCCGGGTGACAAATCCGGCCCGCCACATCATTTTATGTGGCCCCCTAAATCGTTCGTGTCAACTTCCATAAGTTTCGCGAAGATCTCGACCAAAATTCCAAAGCGTATTGAAATGAAATGAATAATAACGTTGCGATATTGCAACCATTTTGTCCCTTGATAGGGGTGGGAAGGTTAACAGCAACGCTGTTTAATGTAACAGGCCGCTGGAATCTTTTGGATTTCATGAGAATCGACTGCGCTTGTTAAACACTTCACGAATAAACGCCCTAAAGCTAAAATGGTTCGACCACAAACAAATGAATCCATTTGACTCCTCATTAATTGCATACTATTTAGACAACACATCTAAAAATAGATATACATATAATTTGTAATATTTTTATTTTATGATTTCACTGTTGTCCTTTTCAAGGTGGGGCGGCGACCTAGCGCCCTCTATTGACCAGTCGCCACTGAATACAACGTTGAGGCGATACGAAACATTTCTATGGTTTCAGTGTCGAAACAGCCTTTTGAGGGAATTGGCGCAAACAATGTTATATATACGTGTGCGCATGTGTGAGTGATTAATCCACTGAGCAAAGACACTTGAAGCTGTTAAACAGCTGAGTGTCAGAGGGCTCATGCGAGGGCCTCGTGGCGCCGGCGCTGACCCCTCGAAAACGCACGCACGCGCACACACACGCACCAAGTGCACCAAAATGCGTGTCGACTCGCGCGCACACACTGGTTCATCTTGACGCGGTGGCAAAGCCAGCTGCTGCTACTTCTCATTTCCAGAGTCCATGACGAGAGCATGTGATGCGGATACACAACAAGTGCGCGCGCGCGCGTGCGCGTAACAATACCACAGTCTCTTTCGATTTGTCGAGGCTTATTAATAGCCACTTACGAGCGTACACGCGTGGCGATTCGGCCGACTAAATCCGCGCTGAGGTGCGGGTGGGTCGGGTCTTTACTCAACCGCAGCGAGTGGCAGGCATCTATTGGGCTCATCTTTAGCAATATGTATTGTTTTTTTTAGAAAAAGATTTCCCTCCAAAATAAGCACTTGTAGATAATATATAAACTCAAATAATGAAGTGCATTGTCCCATTGTAGTTCTAGTAGCATTTCTGCTTAAAATCCACCTCAAAGGTCAGCTTTACAGATGCCATATGTCTGATGTGGTATATCAGCAATACAAATTTGATGATTTTATTGAAATTTTACAATGGTACAGCCATATTCAATCATATGATTGAATTGTGTTTCCAGACATTACAATCATGTTTAATAGCTATTTCGTGAAAATATTACATATTAATTTTCATTCAATTCGAGCACCATGATGCTCGGTTGCGTTTCAAAGTTGTTTGTGAGCGGAAACCTGCGCGCCGACTCGAGCAAAGCCCCCCCGTCAGGCTACCGCGCATCTTTATCGGAACCGAGCCGCGTCCAGATTAGTGCTCTAATGTGGGACGTTGTTTCGCAAAGCACTTTCTTTTGGCCTCAGAAACCTTTCTTCCCTCCCTGCCCGCACCTCCGTGCCGACCTCCTGCTCGTGCATTTGCAGCCGCCCCCTCGCCCCCCCCCCCCCTAATTCCCCCCTTTGCAGCCATTATCTCCTCTTATCTCCTTCTAAGTCCCCGTCGCCCGCGCCCTGAAAACGGCCTCATATTGTTGCTCAGGAGGAGTTAAGACGCTCGTAGCCGCACTGAAACGCTCGCAGCAGATGTTTCGCCGGTTGAGCGCATTTTCTCGCGCGGGCTTTTCTTTCTTTGATGGAGGGAGACGGAAAGAATAGAATAGCTGCAGCGGAGGGAGGGAGGGAGGGAGGGAGGGAGGGAGGGAGGGAGATTTTAAACATTAGAAGGCCAACAGCTGGTTGCTTCTCTTCCTCCCCGGGTGCATTAACCTCGTTGGCCCAAGGAGCCGCTCAGCATCTGGAGCTTAAGTTGCCCGGAAAAAAACATCAATGTCACCAGTGTGTGACATTGCGTGGGGGGGGGGCAGATACAAGATGGAAGATCGCGGCCCTCCAGGTCGACATCAGGGTGGATTCGGCTGACTCGGCTACTTTAGAGCGCCTCATTGTTGGCTGTGAGTGCACGCGTATCACAAAGTGAAAGGCAGACTAGCGAGGGGGGGAGAATTCTGACAGCCAGCATATTGACCCGGGTCGCTTTAGAGCGCCTCATTGTTGCCCCGAGACGACACGATGACATGTATTCCAGTCACCGGAGGCTTTAAGTGGATATAGTTTCACGGTCAACCGTGAAGGCACAAGAAAGATGCTAGAAGAAGTAGCATTCGTTCGGAGTAGCTGTGCCGTACAAACTGGAGTCTTCCCAACTTTCAGGATTTGCAAAGAAACCTCGACATCGTGTGCATTTTCCCGAGTGGACGTGCCGATCGTCTGCGCGTCTCTCAACTCCTGGGCGGCCGCTCCTCCGCCGTCGCCGTCGTCGTCGTCGGGCGGCTGCTTGAATGCAACAAAAGGTACGCGACGGCCAATGAGGAGCGAGCGAGCGGGCGGGAGTTGTTTGAGTAGGCGGCCAACTCTTTCTTCATCTTCTCGCTCGCCATTGTCGTCCGTTGTGTGCTCAAGGGAAAGGTGCGCGACGATCGGGCAGGTGCTCGGCCGGCGTTTGTTAGCACAGGGAGCGGACGCACAATGGCCGAGGAGGAGGCCGCCGCTGGCTCGATGACACTCGAATGCGGCAAACTGTCATCGGCTCCTCGTTTGCCCGCTTGAAGTCTGCAGCTTAACGACCGATATGGATTTTTATGGTTTCCGATATTTGGCAGAATAAAATTCCGATAACCGATTAATCCATCGATTGAGTTAAAAAACAGAGAAGGAATCAAATGTTCTTTTTTTTTTTTTTTAGTCCCTTAATGCTTACAACAATAAAGATATGAATTAGAGGCAGAACATTTGATTGTTTTACAATACATAGTCATTTAGTAACATTTTTTGCTGATTATTGTTTCAATATTAGTTTGAATGTCATTGTCTTATGCTGTAATGTGTTAATGTATAAAACGTTGTTTTGTTTTTATAGTTGGGCGATTTCTGCCGATTTTACTCAAGTGCAAAGTGTTGCAAATGTCCACCTCCCCCCGAACCCGGCGGGAGCCGCGCGGCGTTACGTCCCCGCAAGACTGAAAGACAATAATTGGCGGAAATAGTGAAGCGAGATACATTTTGCTGAGCCTGTTTTGTCGTCAGCTCATCCTTTTATATATTGCGTCACTCATGGCTCGAAGACTTTTGATAAAGAGTTTGGGCTTTTTTTTTTTGTGTGTGACTTTTTTTGCGGTTGGTTTGATGCGGATGTCTGGCGCGGTGTTCTCCCTTTTGAATCAACGACAGCATAATACATTTGGTTTTGTTTTTGCTGTATTAAATTAGCAATTGAACTTGATTTTGGGGTCGTTTTGTGCTGATGTTAGTGCGCAACTCCATGTGATAGCAATATAAAATGTACCGGCAACTCCAAAAAATTTCAAAAATGCATTTTTGAAATGTCAAAGTTTCTTTGATGCGAGGATTCCGCCCGATAACCACAATATTGCTGCAAAATGTGTTTGTATGTATGTGTTGCTGCTCCCTGCGCGTTAAAGCAACACTCGTTTGAAGGATTTGAGTTCCCCTAACATCCACGCTAATTCGCGCAAGCACGTCTATGGCGTTTCACATTATATGTTAGCATTAAGCCAGCGGACTTTGGTTCGACGCAATCCTATGGTTCGGTTGAACATTTGTGCGAGCAAGAAACGAATACGAATCAAGAATACTTCCAAAAGAGTGCTTCGATAAAAACCATATATAGATAGATATCGATATCTATATCGATATCTATTTCTAAACAATCTTTTTCTGTTGTCTGTCTGTAAGCGCGCATTGTGACTTACTGCGGGTGGTTTTGGAATGCGCGCGATTTCAGTGTCCATCCGAAATTGCGCGTGTGCGCATTTTCCACTGGTGCGCGGCAGACACACAAGAGGCGAAGTCTGCCATCCTGACACAAATCCTCGCTAAGGGTCCTTTTCCGCCTCCCTCCTGGCTGCTCTCTTTGCCACCAGCAAATCCGGGTTTCACCACAACTTAAGCACTTAGGCGTAATCCCCATGAAGAGGCGATAGCCCCCTTGCACAAGTCACTTTTGCGCCATTAAAAGCACACAATGGGGGCGTGTTAGGGACTCACTTAAATGGATTGAGCACAACAAAGCCAGCGCTTGATAAGTTTTGAGCCGGGAAGAATCCGCCATTTACAGCCCTCCTTTTGTGCATTCTCTTAGATGCACTTGTCTCAACAGTCTAAGCCGCTTTTATCTGCCTTTTTTTTTTTGCGTTTGTTTAATTCCTAAGCAGCAGAATACAGTATGTCCCATTTCTTTCTCCCCCACACCACACATAGAAATATCACGGAGCTTGCTCACAATGAAGGACATCTAGATCCACTTCCTAAAACCAAAGACAAGGGATGGCCGCCTCTTCTTGTTCTTTAGCAAACCGCCCCCCCCCACACACACTTAAAACCGCTTCAAATGAAACCGATGTTTCTAATCTTTGAAGCACTATGATAATCTGGCCTCGAGTGGACAAAAAGGCACAAGGAGGAAGTGGATGGCGGACCCTTCAAACGCGTTAATTCCCGTCATCCTCGCGCGTTGCGAGACGGCTTATCGAGGCAAGAACAGCCGAACGCGAGCAGACGACGAGAGGGAGGCCCAACGCTTGAGGGCGAATCGCCGCAAACTTGTCACTCGCGAAATCAATTAAGGGCACGAACCGCGCCAGCCGCGATTTGCCAAATTCAAGGACAAGTTGTCATCGTGGCACTCGCGAGAGGCGGAAGTGCACAAGCCCCCCAAAAAAGACCAAAATGTCCTAACAGAAAAAGACTTTTCAAATATTTGAGAGATATGGAAACGACTTCCTTCATTTCATTGATGATTGTGCGGTTCGGAAGAAAGGAATCATTGAAGATATCAAATATATAAATGAATTGACTTTTTATTTATTTCATCAATGATGACTAGAAATGAATATTATTGATGTATTCCTTTCTTCCTTCTATAATTTCGATACTTCTCATCCTCGATAATGCGGCGGGCGCGCTGCAGCCGATTCCAGCCGACTTGCGGCGAGAGGTGAAAATGTTCAAGCCCACCATAAATGAACAAACGTCCGCTAGCATAATGTCAAATGCCATAGACGGGCTAACAGAAATCAGAATAGATGTCAGGTCATACAATTCACTGTCAAATAAGTGCGGCCGACCTCCGCTTCCGTCCTCGGGGGCTCGACTCCCGAATGCTTTGTTTAAGCTCGGTGAGCCCGCCCCGGCCCCGGCCCCGGCCCCGGCCCCGACCCCGGCCCCGGCCCCGACCCCGGCCCCGACCCCGACCCCGACCCCGGCCCCGGCCCCGACGCTCGCGCGGGCTCAACCTCCGTTTAAGGGCCGCACAAAGACGGCGCCCCGGGGACGGATCGGGCTTTTTAATTCCGACTGCGCACGCTTACAAACACACGCGCGCGCACGACCGACCATGGCGCTGGTACCCTCAAGCACATACGCAAGACTCAAGCCCATCATCACAACTCATGATGTACAAAAGAACACCAAACACTCTTTAATGTTCATAGCCAAGTCGAAATGTGACTGTCAATGTAACAGTCATGTACTTTCTTTTTTAACTGGAAAATATCCATCCACCCATTTTCCGTACCGCTTCAAACAACTAAGCTTCATATCATGCATGGCTTGCAATCTTCTACTCGCAAGACTAGCGTACCTGATGTTGCCGTGGCAACTACTGGATTAAAAATAACATTTGGTTGACCGGCCCGGACACGTTTCGCAGCACACAAACCCATACGCTTCTTTTTCTTTTGGCTTGCTTTGCTCGGGGTCACCAAGGCAAAGGTCGGCCGACATTAGCGACGTCTTGCCGACTGCCGGGTCGGCAAAACGTCGGCACGTCGGGCCGTTAAAGTGACGGCGAACACGCCGCAACGGGCCAATGTTCTGCGCACGCGTCACAAGCAGAAGGGTCAGAAGGTCAGCGGCGGCACGGCAGCCGTTCTGTTTCGCTCGCCTAAAAGCTGGAAATGTATTTTGAGCGCGATTGAAAACCTCCGTGCATTTTGATTGGCTGTGAGCCGCGGCGTCATGACGGCGATTCAAATTTCGCCAAAGCGGCGGCCGACCGATCGGCCGCTCGCGAGGATGGTTGCCGAACCGCGCCGCAGTTCAGTCGCGTTCGGCCACGTAGCTCGGCGCGCGGCAGCCTTTGCGTTGACATGGTAACATGAAGGCTGAAATCTGATTGGACAGAAGCATCACGCGCAAACACGTAACGCGAAGCAGCGCGGCCAAGAGAAACGCTCAAAAGGAAGAGAACAGACTGTTGCAAATGACGGAAGAGAATTTCACAGCAGAAATATCGGGTTTCCAATGTAGGTCAGTGTTTCCGATGGCGTTGAGAGAAGGCCCACGCCTGCCGCCGAGCGCATTGCGCCCGTCCAGCGTTGCTTGGGAGGGGAAAGGCTTACTGCGCCGCGGCCAAATTTTCCCTGCCCGACTCCGCTGGCCGGGCTGTAAAGCTGCTAAGTAGCAGCTGTCCACCTGGCCAGGGGGAAGCCTTTTAGTGACGCACGCGCACACACCGTCCGGAGTGGAAAAATGCTCTCTCACTACCGGTGTATGCGTCCGCCCGCGTGTGCGTGAAGGAGAGGCCCAGACGGTCGGGGAGGGGAACAGCGATGGCCGGCGTCACCGAGCGAGCGAAGGCGGAAAATGGGAACCAACGAGCGAGAGATTTGGAACGAGAAAGATGAGGGCGGCGGCGGCGGCGGAACAGAAGACGACATCACGGGGACGCGACAGCCCGCACCGAACCGTAACACGCTCGCACGGGACAATTCATTAGGTACGCTCATCCCATGAGAGCCTGCGGCTTTTGCGTTGCGCTCGCGCTCTTCTGTCTGCCGTCGGGTCAGAATCGGGAGCGAGGAAGCGCTCTCAATCAATTTACCTGCTTGAACGGTTCACGGTTCAAATCAATCAATAAATAGCGAGAGCCGTTCCTAATGTGACGACATTTTGCTGCATAAGAGAGACCGAATATTAGGAACAGCGTTCGATACGATGCAGCACAGCTTGGCGCGACGACGCGACACAAGCACACAATAATCATCTGGAAATATCAACGCGGTTAAAACAAATAACGCAATTTAACCCGAAGACGACGTTTGAGCACAACTGCCTCCCGAAGTACAACGCGCGCACGGCTACGTTCCTGCGGTGAAAAGGTGGCGCATATTCAGCCGGACGGCAATGAGGAGTGAAGGACGTGACTAATAAAAGTGCGGCGCAAAGTAAACTTGTCAACACATGTTGCGGTCATTCCGTTGAAGCACAACCAGTCCAAAGTACCGCATTCGGGCAAAGCGTGTCTCGGCCGACGTTAGCAAAGATACGCTAACGACACTGTGGAACCCTCGGACTTCGTCAAAGAAGTAAAGTAGGTTCGATAATGCAACAGGCACTAATATGTTCAATCATTTCTTTGATATTTCTAAATTTATTTACAAATACTTTGGCTATATTTGATACTTTTGTGGTTTTAATTGTGCAACCAGAAAAGCTTTTTTTTTTTTCTTCCCTAAATTAACATTTACTCTATATATATTGTTACATTGAATTTTTTTTTTTTTTTTTTAATACAACTAAAATTACACATGAAATTATTTATTTTATATATATATATTTAAAAAAAAAAAGGTTGGCACTGTATATGCTTTTCCTGACAGTGCTATTCAAACCCCCCAAAATTTAAATAAATATGTGAGGGAGGTGCGGGGGAGCACTGAAAGGAAACTTCCATCCAGATGGTGATATTATTATTATTACCCCCTCCGCCCCCCCCGCCCCCCCCACAACCTTTAATTCATTTATTTTATGTCACAGTTGCGCTTTGATCGCTCTTCTCCAATTATTAATGCGCTTTCGCCGCACGCTGCTCTTGAAGTCATCGTTCCAGTCTCGCCTTTGATTGCTACACCTGATGGGAAAAGCGCTCGTACACCCTGACCCCCCCCCCCCCCCCCCCACCCCCATCCCCCCCTCCCTTCAACCTCATTCCAAGTGTGACTCTTTTTGTTTTGTGTCGGAACATTTGCTCCCACACACACACATGGGGTGTATTGTCTGGAGTTCCTCCAGAGGCGTTGGCGTGTGTCGCTCATCAATTATTGATCACATCTAACTGCCATCATGGCGTGCACATCATTTAGGGATGTGCCATTCTCTCTCGCGCGCTACAGTTTAGCTACAAAGTGTTTTTATACAAAAGCGACAATGTGCAGCGAGTTCTGTTTGGCTCACGGTTTCATTATTGGACAAATTTTGCTGTTGCCGCGGCAACACCAAATCCCTGGCTTTAGTTGTATACGATGGTGTTTCCCAACATTTTTGCTCAATATATCTCAAAAGCTTCAAAAAAAAAAAAATAAAAGATTCTGTGACCACGCAAGTCATCTAACTTGTAATATTTTGGATCACAAATCATTTTTCTCTATTGAAATGAATGTAAGTCATTAATCCATCCCAGGCTCCCCAAAAATATATATTTAGTCATGGTTTTTTTTCATAGTATAAAAAGCTCTCTATAATAATATCCTTTTTGAAAAACGTCGACATAATTCATTGGAATTGGGGGGAACGTGAGCTTTTTGCCACATTTTTGTGTCAATTCAACGGACATTGTGCTGCTCCTTCCGGCGTGTGCGCAGTATAATAAACACATACGGATATGCGCTACATCAAGCCGGTTGAAACTCTGCAGTAAGCCGCAGCAACGTTAGTCGCCGATGCACTTGTTGTTTCGGCGTGAGAGCGGAGAGACGTTTCGGCCTCTCGACAGCCTCCCGCCCGCTCGCCCGCTCGCTCGCTCGCTCCAGCTCTCGCTCTCCTGTTTTTTTTTGTTTTTTTTTTTTATCCAAATGCAAGTCACCGTGAAAAATGTGCTGGTCCAATATTTGCACAGAAGTGGTGCTGGGACAGACAGATAACCTATCAGTATTTGAGTTTGGCTTCCCATGCTCCAAATAGCCATCCTCCGCCTGTTTAGCTTATTGATTGGCTTGGCAAGAAACTAGGTCCCCTCAGCGGTGACCAAGGTCAAACAACACATGGACTCTGTGCCACCCATACAAAACCCCCCTAAAGCCCCTCTTAACACCCACCCGCCCACTTCGCGCTTCCTCCTGCTTGCCCAACAATTCTCCTACGCAAAGACAAAACAGGAGTGTCAAGACATCTTGAAAGATTGTGGAAATATTGCCAACTTGTTGGGTGTGTGTGATGACTCAGTGTACGGAGCAGCGGCAGCGTCCTGCGCGGGAATCGATGCCATTGAATTTCCTCGGGGGCACGAGCGCGCCTGTCAATAGCGCTCCGTGTCACGAGCGCCACGCCGGTGCAAAGCTCGTCCGGAAAGAAAACGCTTCCGTCCCATTCGACAAAGCGGGCGACATCGTTGTCCTGCGCTACCGAAATGCTAGCCACTTACGTGCGCCGGCTTGCTGCGAACACGCAACGCAGAACGCCACAGACTGGCTAACAACTGGCTAGCATTGACGTGGCCGTGTTGCAAGGTTTTCTGGAACAGATATTTGAACGCAAATGGTGCGGCAACACATGTAAGCAGACAACACAACAATACTCACAGGCATATATTCTTTATCCTCTGCAAAAACCAGATTACAGAGTTACCAACAGTACTTGAGTACTTTGCGTGTGTGACTGTAATATACTGCAGACTGTATTATACGTGTTCACACACGCACTCGCAAACACACACTTGCGCACTCACGCTTTTGCACTTGCACGCACGCGCTCTTTTACAAATTCTCTCTCGCGCTCTCACGCGCACGCACGCACGCACGCACGCACGCAGCTCGACGTTTTGGGTTGTCACTCACTCGCAGGAGCCCGGCGGGCCACAGGCCGTGCATGCGCGTGCGTGTGTGGGCGTTGCAGTCCGATTTGGCGCGTTGCCACGCGGCTTTCGGGCCTCCGGGCTGCCCCGCGGGCTGCGGCCGAGCGGCACATGAGCTCCAAAGAGAGGAGACGTCCGTCATCTTTCCTCCAAGTTCGGCTCAACATATTCGGAAAGTTTCCTCGACATCCACGGTAGCGTTTGTTTGTTTTCGCCTTCTCGGCCGTCTGCAGACGCGGCGTGGCCGTGCGCCCGTGCGCCCGCGCTGCCGTGTCCCCGTCATTGGCGTTCCTTACTCCTCCTTCGTCGCGCTGACCTTCCATCCGTCGGCTCCTCCGGAGCGAGCGTCTGACGATGCGTCGGCTTTATCGGCACGTAAAGCACAGCGCCGTTGGGACGGGCCTTCACAAGTTGGGACGGGCCGACTCCTTTATGTCGTCGCCCCCCTCTCTCATTTTGCGTCCGAGTTTTTAAAATCTGCACTGACGGGTACGACTCGTAAATTTCGCCCTAAAAGGTCCAACAATTCGGAAACAGACCAAAATGTGGGGAATAATAGATTTTGAATTAGTCTGTTCGGTTGCACTATAAAAACCTTTACACACTGAGTTTCTCCACCGAGGTCTTGATCGGCGAGGCTAGGGGAAGATCCAGAGCCACTTTCAAGCACAAAGACCGCACTGTCTGAAACACGCAGAGGCGGTATCGTGTCGAAACACTCGCCGGGCACCGCCTCCGCTTTCACGTCGAAGGTAAGCAGAGCTGCATTGAGCGCCGTTGGACGCGCAGCTCACCGATAACTAACGGAGTTCGCGCAAGCGGCGCATTGTTGATACGTCGGTCAAGTTGTGCTGGACTGGTTCATTGCCATCCACTGACTTCACTTAAAGGCCCTGTAAAGTGAATTTTAAGATTAGTTTCCTAATACATCACACATATTTGAAGATACTTGCTGGAAACGTGCAAAGACCGAGAACTACATACAGTATGTCGTACTTAGTTGCGGAGATATCGGATTGCGTCAAAAGTGTTTTTCGCCATTTGAGTTTTGTTCACTTTTAGGGGTGTGCCATTTCCAAGTGCCAAGATTTTTTGTCTACGTCGTCATCCCACACATTTTGTGTGCAGTGTTTTAAAATGTGAATTAAAAAAAAAAAAGCATCATGTTTTCATTCAGGAACAATTTCTTAAATATTGATGGCAATGCCACTTGTTGTTCCCAATTGCTGCATAAATGGCGTATTTGTTATTTTGGTAACCCGAGCAGCTCTGCTGTTGTGTTGCTTTTTTTTTTTTTTCTTCCTCTCAGCTGAACTCTCTTCTTGGCGCTTTTGTTCGCTCCTCGCCATCGATCGCTCGCGCTCCTCCTTCTGGCGCCACTTGTGCCCAGCTCGCTTCTCTCCGTCTGCCCTTGCGCCGTTTCTCCTCTGGCTCACCTCTCGTTTAGCTCCGGTGCCCGGTGCCCGGTGCCCGCTGCCGCCGCTGCCGCCGTTGCCGCCGTGGCCAAGCGCCCACGCAGCTCACAGCTCACGTCGCCTGACTTTATTCGATTTTTTATTTTTTGTTTTTAGGACCGGCACTTTTAGATTTTTTTCCCCCGCATTTTGAATCTTCAGCGCCATTTCTTTTCTTAAATGTGGACTGTATGGAAAAATGCAAATATTTTACAAAAGGATGAAATACTTGTGCAAGTCGGCGACTATCAAGGATAACCGCTGTGAGGCGCGATCCCCTAAATGAAAAAACACGTGCGCCTGTGCCCGCTGACTTTCTGTCGGGATGACGCCGTAACGTGGTTCATATTTTCGATCCCCGCCGTCTCGCAGATTTTAAAAGCTATTTAGAAACATTTCGAAGGTATAAACAGATGACATTCTGTGGTTTGGTTGAACATTTTGGTATTTGAAGATTGAAGAAAAAAAAAAAAAAAAAAGGTTTCAAGCTGTTTATTGACACACCCAATTGGTGTACAGTCAAACTAATCAATAAACAGAGATTGACACATTGTGTCTTTAAAACGACCACATAGCTTCATCTTCGGCTAACAAGTCCCTTCGACAATAGAACAACACTCGCGGGCATATATTCTTTATCCTCTCCGAAAACGACGAATACAGGAGGTTACCGAAGACGGTGAGGAGGTATCCGTACGTCTGCATTATACTGCCCCCGGGTGACCAAAAGGAGCAGCACAATGCCTATCGAATTGAAGCAAGAACAGCTTCCTTCTTCACATTCTATTTCATGTTGTGTTCTCTGTTTTTACAAAGCACAATTGTAGAGGGTGCCATGTTCGTTCCGAAGCGCCGCCGTACAGGCCTTCGGGTCTGGAACGGGCTCGGATTGGCTGGTGTAAGGACGTCCCTCGCTGAGCGGGTGTCCCGATACTTGTGTCCGGCCTTGACCACCTTGCACGCACGCACGCACGCACACACGCACACACCGCCCCTGCAGTGATGAACGCCTGCACAACACAATCGCATGTGTGAAGGGCTAGCATAATTGTTTGGAATAGCGCTCGGTCCACTTCACGCAGTTTCGGGTGTAAACATAAGAGCCGCCGCTTTGTGCTCGGCTAATTTTCTTTCCAGTTGAGTAAGTGGTCAAGGTTGTTTTTTTTGTAATCTGTGGCATTGTTTCAGGAGATGCGCCGACGTCCATTTCGGAGAGCGGCGGCACTCGTGCCCGCCGCCGCCATCGCCACTTGAGGAACAATGGCGTACACTCCAGAGACGCGGCGCGTGAAGTATGTTTATGAGGGCGCTCGCACAATAGCGGGGACGATATTGCGCAACGCAAGGAAGATAAAGCGAGATGCGCCCCGGCAGATACGCTTGACATTCGCCATTGTTTACGACAACACGCGCTAGTTTCGAACGTGTTGCCGCGGCGGCGGCGGCGGTTTGTTTGACACGGTCATGTAAAGCCGCCGCCGTGCCAACACTCACGAGCGTCATCGGGGATCTGGCCCCGGTCCGCGCGCGGGATCCAAACGCCCCGAGGCTCGCCCGGCGGCGCCGCCCTCCTGCAAGTTGCGCCAACACATCCGACGCAGATAAAGAGACGCCGTCTCCATAAAAGTTGCCATGTTGGTGAATGAATAATTCTGCACAGCCACGTCCTGTTATAAGAGCGCTTCCACAATTGTGCAAGCACATTATCGCAGTTGTTTATTTTTTCTTGCGCTCATTTAAGGATGACATTTTTATTTGTATTTATTTATTTATTTTGGGGGGGAGTTTTACAGGTTGTAGGTTTCATTAATGGTGGATTTCTTTTTTTTATTTCTCTCCTCTCAGACGAACGGTAATTATATTTGATCTCTGGGATGTAAACGGACAAAGTGATGCCGCAACTGGACGTCACGTTGCTACGGTGGCTCAAAAGGGTCCATTTGTGACGAGCGGAATATAGAACGTCGGCAAACCTATACCCGCTGGTGAAAAACTTTCAATGCCATTATAATTCAAAATAAGACTCCGAACTAAAGAGGAATATAAGAAGACCCAATTGTTGGTATTTATTGATGAGGTGAGTTTGCCGAGCTTTGGCTTCTTCCGGGCACACATCCTTCCTCCTCATCGCTCTCTCCTTCCATCTGCCCAAAGCTCGTCTTAATCTGCCACAATCACACTACACGTCCTTGTTTTTCAAACTAATGTCGATTACACATTTGATAAACACGCATTTGCATTAGCGTTCGCCGAGGTCGGGATTAGCAGCGTTCATCCTCAAACTGTTCTGTCTCTGCGCTTCGCCTCTTTGTTGATTTTTTTTCCCCCCTCTCTCGCTCTTTCGCTGGATGGACCTCCCCCCTCCCCCTCCTCCTCCCGTTGTTTGTGTGGCCGTCAGAAATCCGAAAGGACGCACAAATATTTGAAAGGGTGATTAAAAATCATTTGGGAAAACAGATTATTGACTGTTTCTCTTTTTTCCCTGTAGTTGTTAATCAATGTGTAAACAAAAACAGGCTGCTCGAAGGAGTCGAACGGGGTCACAAAAGTGCTCGCACAAACCCGGTTCGTTTTGGCCCGCCACCCGTCCCTCGATATGTCACATTTCCGCCGCTCGGACGGCGATTTCTTCATTTTGTCCTTACACGAGAACGAAGAATGAGCAGCCGGGACGCCACAGAAGCCTTCGAGTGCCTCTGTTGACCGCACAGCGAGACGCTGATCTGCTTAGCTGGCTTTTTGGCGTCGGCTTTCCCGAGCTAAGAATCTCCCGAAAATCTGTTTTCTAAGATCCCAAACGCACGGCCGCACACGCCGCGTACCGAAAATCAGCGAACGTTACATTTAAGCCCAATTTGCTAACCTAAACTCCAGTCCGAATGAACCGGAACGTAAAAAGGCATTTCGAAATGTCTAAATTTGACGCATCACAGAGAAGAGTCTTGTGAACAAATTGGAATGATTGAGAATGTACCAAATGAGGCTTCAAAATCTGTTCTTGACGCCCGCAAACGCTGCGGGGGGGCGTGTCCGCCGAATACGCCGAAGCCCCGTCCCGCTCGACTGTCAATCAAATATTACTTCTATGACCTGGACAAATGGATGCTACCTCATCTAGCATCTTTCTTATGCCTACACATACCGACATGTTTGAGCCGCAAAACTTGATCCGGTTAAAGCCTCCGACGACCGGGTCGTCACAAGGCTTCTCCACACAGGGACAACGAGGCGCTCTAAATCGGTAACGGCGGCAGCAAGCCCCGGTCCGCACCCGGGTGGCAAAAGCGGGACTTCTTTTACCCTCCTGCCACTGCCGACTTTCTCACGGCGACGTGCGTGCACTGAGGGCCAACGACGACGCGCTCTAAATTAGCCACCGGCGCAGAGCCCCAGTCCACGCGCTGGCTTGCAAGTGGGGCTTTTTAAAAAAAAAAATAATAATAAAAAAAAAATGTATATAATAAAATCATCTCGCATTTTCTTCTTCTCTTCGCGCTTCCGCGTTTCTCAGTGCAACACGTGCGCACTCATGGCCAACAGTTTTATTTGAGTTTGGTACTTCAATTCAAAAAGTGAAACTCATATTATAGAGATGCACCACACACACTCAAGAGTGAAATATGGAAAAAATATTTATGTTTGATTATGAAGATTATAGCTTACACCAAACAAAAACCCAAAACTTACCATCTCTAGAAACTAGAAGATAATTGAACAAACAATTAAGAAACAATTAGAATGACTTCAATGTAGAAATTAGGCAGGAATTTGCCTAATCGATCTATATCATGTATAAGTATTTCTCATCATTTTCATATTTACTGAGATGCACCTGTATATACAGTACTGTGTATATAATACAAAGAAAAATATCTCCAAATAAGGTTGCCAGAAGAAGTTTTGTCTTCTTTGGTACCTTCAACATGTTTGTGCTGCGTCATTTAATCCGCCTCTGCCAACGCACGTTTCCTCTCTTGAGCAAAACTAGGACAACAATAATTGCTCCAAAAAAAGGAGATCATAATTACACGAACATTTAGTTTCGTAAGAGCGCGAAGCAATGTTGCGGGGATGACGTGAGGAGTCGCATTTGCGTCCACGTTGAATCTAATTAGGTCTGTGCTAAACAACAAAGGACAAGAATCTACCAAGGAGATCTTACGGATGGCGCTAATCAGCATTTATTTGCGTGCTTATTGCTCGCTCATGGGTCGCAAATGTCGTGTTTGCGGTAAAAGGCGGAGGGAAAACATATCTCCGGTTGCGCACGTTAATTGGAGACATGACAAAGCGACCGCGCTCCACGTCTTGATATGTGGAAGATCATTTAAAGGCTGCTCCTTCATTAAAATGTCGTGGTCTCCTTCCTCCCCGACTGCACTTTTATCGTGTTAGCCACTCATTAACCTCTGCCGAGCAGGCAGAAAAATGGCGGAGGACGCTAATGGGCGACGACGAGCCGAAACGGACGTCGCGTTGACGGCACGAGGGGGAGACGACGGCTTGTCGTGCGAATGCAGCGGACCCCTGCGTACTCGGCGTGCTTCGCCACCCGCCGACTCACCTCGTCGCAGAGTTGAAATTCTTTCTTCCGTCATTTCTTTCATTAATGATGTCATTACTGTTACTATTGCTACCGTTACCATTCAAAAAGAGTTTGAAGGAAATCCCGAGCATTTTTTTGTGAGTCATGATCGCTTTTCCTCCAAGAATTGGAACTTTTTCGGCTGAATGGTCCACTGGTAGAAAAACTGCCAAATTCTTCACGGTCTGGTTTGCTTATTTGATTTGATTTGATTTTTTAAATTTTTTTTTTTGGGTGTGTGTGTCAGCTTTTGCACTCCATGGTGACTAAAGGGGGTAGATTTAAAAAAAAAAAAAAAAAAGAATCAAAAAGACTTTGATTGGCTATTTCCATGAAGCCAAGAGCACCTCCACCTCCTTTATTTCTGCCTCGGAGGACTTCAACCAAATAAAAGCATTTGAGAGATTAGCTTTCCCTGGTGGAACAGCGACTGCGAGGGGTTAAGGACTTGTAGCGAACGCAATTGGACGCCCATGTACCCCCACCGCAAAGTGACCCCTCCAGCCCCCTCATCCTCCCAACTCGTCAGCTCCATTTGGCAAACAGAAGCGGCTGAAGGACTGCTAAACCGTACTTCAGCGGTCCTCCAGTGCAATCATTCATTTAGCCGAAGTGATTTTCGAACTCTCCAGAGGGAATCGCGGCGAGTCGGACACAAACGTGAGGCAAGCAACAACTCAAGTCGCAAACGTCGTCCGTGCGCTGGCTCGGTAACGGAAATCACCTCAATAAGGAATTAAGTCCTACATGTTCTTTATTTCGATGCTGTGGTGTAAATAAACAGCGTTGAGTTAATGGAAGCTGGATATCCTCTCCAGACGGATTTCTGCCTGTCAAGTAGCTCTAAAAGGTTTTGGGATTTGGAGAGAGGACGTCGCCCGGGTTTCTTTTTTTCCATATGATTCCGGGTCCTGCACTCTCGGCGGTCGGTGGGAGATTTGAAGAGGGGAATTATGTGCGACGGCAAAGCGGGAGCGAGGAGGGAGAGCGCTCCCTTCGGACCGACGCCGCGCATTGCCGGGCCTTATTTCGCATCCGCTTTGCTCAGATCTGCCCTAATCCCTCCCTCTCGAACCTCCGTCCAGCGCAATCTGCGCGCCAACAGATTAGCACGACGCCAGAGAGAATTCGGCCCGGCCGGCCGAGGACCCGACGGTGATCTCGCAAAGATACCTCCCCGGCCTGAAATCCAGATTAAGTCCACAGATATGCAGCCTTAGACCCCTCTTAGGGCGCATATTAGCATTAGCGCAACGCGTTTCATTTATATATTTATCTGATTTTAAAAAGAGATAATACTAGCTTGAGTGTCACAAAATCTGCCTTGGGTGCTTTAGGAGGGATGAGACCGCATCCCGGCTAGAGGGAGAACCGGGAGTAATCCATATTATATGACGCTGAAAAAGCCAGGGAATTATTTAAGAAGCCCTTTGTTGTATTCCTTTTGGAAGGGATGAGCGTATTCTGCGACAGATTACGCGATTTCAATTAAGAGGCTAAAGATGGACGATCGGAGGATTGCAATGTCATTTTTTAAAAGGATACAAAAAGGGGAGGATAGAAGATGACGGCCGAACCGTGGGCTCGGTCCAATTAAACGGGAACACGCGAGAAGTATTTCGGGAGAGTTGATAGCCGCTGTAATCTTTCCTTCTGTTCTTTATGGCCGTAAAGAAACCTTAGTCCAAAATGTAACCGTCAAAATTGACGGTCTTCATACCGAGCTTCCTTTAGTGTCTCTTTGCTTCTGGACGGTGTACAAATTTGTTCTTCAACTATTCTGTCATGCCCCACCCCCAAGAAGTCAGTCATTGCTAAAAAAAGCAAAACGATTTCTAACAAGCAATCTGGACACCAAAATGACACCCGATTCACACACATTCCACTCAATGGCATTCGTGCACGGTCGCCACGTTTACGAAGCTCGTCGACATTTGCGCGCCTTTGGAGCCGTGCCCGACGACACACGCCGCCTTTGCGTACCTCGCAGACTCAACAGTGCCGAAGTTCGGTTGCTTCCTTCACGTACCTTGACCACGCGACCGCGTCGGCGCGCAGTTGCCTCGCTTACCTAACTTGTTGCCCGAGCGCCGTTCCTTCAGTTACTTAACCCGAACCGTGTCTGAGCGTAGTTGCCGTATTTAGGCACCTCGTGCACCCAGCTGTGCCCGACTTCGTCGACTGAAGCGTGCCCAAACACGGCGGCCTCAACTGAAGTCGTCGGTTAAACTGTGCCCGAGCACAGAGGCCTCATTTACGCACCAGGCCCGCGCAACTGTGGTCAACAGTTGCCTCAACTGCGCTGGAGCGCAGTTGCCCTCGTTGACGCAACTTTGCCCAAGCGCGCGGTTGCCTCGTTTACGAACCTTCTCCACTCAACCGCCGAGCGCAGTTGCCTCATTTACATTCACCGAGCCTCAAACGCGCCGACCTCATGGTCTCAAACGCGCACGGTTCCCTTTTCCGTTTGTACATCGGGAGGGTGCTCCGCGGCGCGCTCCCGTCGGTCAGACAATGCGGCCGTTAAGGGCCGATCGTGCTCGAGCTTGGTCTGGATGACCTCGCCTGAGTGCACCCCAAGATGTGCTCAACATTCGGACAAAGATTTTCCTTACATTGAGGGGGGGATAGGCTCCACGCCCCCTGCGACCCTGAATAGAATAAGTGGTGGAGAGAAAGGTTGCAGCGCGGTGGAATAGCGGTTAGCATGTAGCATGTCTGCCGCACAGCAGAGCGGTCCCTGGTGGTTGAGGACTCATTCCCACCCCAAACAAACAACAAAAAACAATTTGTCAAGCACATGATCTGATAGAACCGCCCCCAACTTGCACCTCATCCTCCCCAAAGATACAAACTGGCCTAACTCCTTTTCCTTCGCTATTGTGTTTTCCGGCGCTGGGAGCGAGCGGAGGAGAGCTCGCAGCGTTCCCGCGGCGACAGACTACGGCCCATCTCTGCCGTGCTCAAGGGCCCTCGAGGCGGCCATTATCTGGACGCCCGCCTCGCCGAGGCATATGGGTAATTACTGAGCTAATAGAGTGATGGAGGGAGAGGCGGCGGCAGAGGCAGGAGCCTCGGCCAATTAGATGATGCATTAGTGCTCTGTCTTTTGTAAGCACCTAATGTGCGGGGAAAGAACGGGCTGGGCTAGAGAAAACGTGTCGTTTCTGAAGGGTCGGGATCCTTGAGCAAATGCAAACAGTCGCTCTCACACACACACACACACACACACAATACGGCAAGCATGAAAACATCCAGACGCATTTGCGCAATTACGGGGCGAAATGTATCAAATCACACATGCAAACACACACATACTGATTACTGCGCTTTGTTTTGCTCTTTCTCTTAAGTGTCTGAAGTGTGTGACGTCATAATTATCGTGCGCACGCACACACTTGCACGCACGCACACAAACAGAGCAAATGCAGACGAGTCCAAATAAATGAGGAGACCCGGCGCGGTCCATTGAGGTCTGCTATGAGAATCCACTCCATCAATTACACTAAAGAGGCTGCCTAATGACGGCCACAGCTGTAATCACACTCAGCTGAAGCATTTTACACCCCTTGTCCTCTTTTTGTTTTCATCTATTATCATTCATCCCACTAAAAAAAAAAAAAAAAAAAAAAAAAAAAGACGACCATTTCTAAAACTCTCAAGCATCTGGGGCAGTGCATCTCATTAAGAATATGCTTTTTGTTGTCAGGCACTTCGGTTGTCCGATTGTGAGCGGGTCTTTTGGTCGTCACGGTTCAACGTGGCTGCTCGAAAGTTTGCCGTTCTTCTGTCAAGTTTGAGCGGTGGACACCATGAAATACATTTGAACTGACGTCTTGGCGTATTTTGACACCCGCGCGTCATCCCATAAAGTGCCACCCACACGTTCAAATGCGCCGTTCTTCTACACACCGTTGCTGTCGTATGGTCAATTTCATCTTTTTTCACAAATCGATACGACTGGTCTCTCTCCGCCCACGTCATCTGTTGTTTTAACGCATTATTAACCAATTTCAAGTGTTGAAAATAACTTGAGAACAAATCTATCAGCGCTCTTGTAAAACTCTTCCCTCATTCTGCGGGAGTCGTGCGGCATTATGTCACCTCGAGATTGAAAGTCTGGATTTTTTGGGGGACATTTCTTTTTTATGGTGACCAAGTCAATGGGAGGGCAGCGCCCAAGCGCCCTCTATTGACCAGCCGCCGCTGATTCAACAGCTATTTTCTTGTCCATGCCCGAGTCTTGATGTCAGTTGCGCATCGGCCACTAGAGAAGACGCTATTGTCATCTCCGACACTGCCACACTTCCATTTCATTCGTGGAATGTATAATTAGCAAGATTTGTTGTTGTTGTTTTTTTTTTAAACGCAACTGCATTGTCACATTCATGACGATAGCGCCAAGGACCACTTCACTATCAATGCCACATCAACAGCAGCTCACGTTTTGGTGTTTTGTCCAGTGTGTACCGCAGTGCACGGATTACATATTAATGGTAGCCCTCATTATCAAACAAAAGGCTATATTAGCGATATCGTTATCAAACACGGACATGGTCAGAGGGTGTCTGTACCGCTTTGTTTTATTGGCACTATTTTGTATTTATTTATTTTTTTACTGTCAGGGTTTTGACCTTCCTACTACGGAGTGACAATGAGTGAAGTTAGAGGGCAATTTTAATTTGTTTTGTCTACTATGGCCCAAAATGTTTTTTTTTTATTTTATTATTTTTTTTTTTTAACAGCTGCATTGATCTTGCGGTTCAAAGACATTCCCAAGCCGGATCACCTTGAGGAGCTTGGCATGGGGCAAAATGAAAAGCCATAAAATATGTTTTTAAAGACCGCGCCGACCGCTGAGCACGGCCGCCGTCGCCCAGCAAGACTCCTGCCACGCGAGAGCATTGAAGTGTCGCCATTGAAGATGCCAGCGCGAGCTCTGCGGAGGTTGCGGCAACGCCGGTGAGAAAATTGCCGGGGACTCATTTGGGATTATTTCCCACCCCGAGGGCAAATGCCATCATTGCGGTCATTAGTAAGGCGAACGTATGAGCCAAGCGCGTGATAGCAAGATTTACATACTTAGCCTTAAGCCTGCGATGCTGTGTAAATACTGCTCACCAAACGCAATGTAGAAGTATGGATACTTGTGTTAAAAGAAAGAAAGTTTTATAAGACCCCAAGATCTTAATCAAGATCAAGTGTGGTTGACTTTACATTTCTGTATTGTCACCTTTTTTTTTATGTCATGTAAAAAGTCGCCAGAAAAATAAAATACTCAAGTTACCTGAGGAAGATTCTTAAGCGCGGTAACAAAGTAGAATGGTGCTTCTAATTTAGTTTGATTTATCTTTCCACATTGAAATGAATGGAAATGCCACTAATCTGTTCCAGCCCCCCCCCCCCCAAAAAAATGTTTTTAATGTGATTTTTAATAAGGAAAATAGCACTCTCTAATATTTCCCTTCATAAAACATATAGTAATTACATAATTAAACAGAATATAAAGAATGAAAAAGTTTGTGCATCACGATGACTTCATTGGAGCTCCTTCTGGTGTGCGCGACTTGGCCACTGGGTGGCAGTATAATAGTCCACGCAGACAAACAAAGAAGAGTTTCACTCAACTACTGTGAATGACTCAGCAATCTGCAGTAATATTAGTCGTTCTAGAATATATGCCTGTGGATAGTGTTATATTCTCTGTCTACAAGTGTTGCGGCACACGTTGTGTTCAAATATCCCTTTCAAAGGGTTATAAAAGCGCCACAGATGCTATGGCGCTTCCCATTACGTGTTAGCATTCAGCTAGTGGAAGGCAAAGCCGTGTGGTTGTTTTAAATACGTGATGTGTAAATGTCTTTGTTTTATGTTCAGTTTGACGGTCAAATTTGGCAATTCGGGTGGCAATAAACGTTTTGGAAAATGTGTTTCCAATCTGCCAAAGTGCCGCTTGTTGTGAAGTGAGCTCAGTTCACTGCCACCGTACCGCCTTCGAATCTCAACTTTTTGCTCAAAGTAAAAATCCGTAAAACGGCGGTTTAAAAAAACGGAAAACAGGTCACAGGCATCTGGAGGCGCCGCCGTATTTGTACTTGGTTCCTTCCCACCGCTGAACACAAAACACATGCTAATGCGTGACCCGGCTCTCAAGTCTCACCTCCTGCGAGAGAGAAGCACAGTTCTCGAGTACGGCCAACCTGGTCCTTAATCTATCAATGGGAGGACCCCCCCCCCCCCTTGTTTCTCCACATTCACACACAACATTCTGCCACCCTCCAGACAGAGAGTGTGAGCTTTTTTTTTTTTGGGTGGGGGGATTCAGTGTGTGTGGAGGTGGGACTGAAGAGCCCTTCAGACGTCTACGGAGAACGAGCACAAGGGTGGGAAAGAGATGGATCGCAACAGACAACGTTCTCGAGGTAAAAGGAGGCTAAAGTAGAGGCGGAGGGTGACGGCGCTGTCATTCTCTGTCATGCTAATTCCGCCGCGTTGCTTTGTTGTGTCAGGCCGGTGTCTGCCCACGTCGCATCTCCTCGCTTGCTTTTGGAGCGCCCGATCAGAGAGACGGCGAGCGAGCAATAGCGGGGTAAACAGAGCTGTTGACTAAAAGGATCACATTTGAATAACTAATACATGGTCGGCATTAGCATACATTCATTATTGAGCCCCCCGCCCCCCGCCCCCCGCCCCACCCGTCCCCCCCTCATAGGTGTGTGCCATTTCCCCCCATAAGTTTTGTTGCTCTTTTCAAACTACAAGAGGAATGTTTTCCAGGGCCCCAAAAAACGGATTGACTGACAATCAGACAGATGGTTTTTAAAACGAAAACCGTGACTTGACAGAGAGATCTTCTCGGCTCGACAAGACACGATCAGAACAACTGCCGTACATATACAACTTCTATTCTCGTATTTGTCCCATGAAATGTTATTCGTTGACAGTACCCCAACAGTCTACGACATTTTAGTGTTTCAGTATACGATGTCGAATTCTCTCTCGTTTTACACATCAACCGGGAGCGATAAAGCACGCTTTGCCTCCTATTCGGTGAACCTTCGTTTCCACAAAGGGATGTTAAACCATAGTCTTCCATTTGTCGACAGAGAAAGATTGAGAACAGTCACTAAGGAATCGTTTTAAAAGTGTGTCTTAACACATTTGCTTCGAAAATACTTCATGAATGTTTACAGGTAATTGCTGACAACGTGCCAAGGCTGATAACTATGTAGTACTCAACTGTGGCGAAATCCATCCATCCAATTTCCGTACAGCTTAGCATGAAACTATTTTTCACCCATTTCAGTTTTTCTGATTGTGGCGCGCTTTGTAGTCTGGCATTAGTCGCCCCTCCCCCGCTATATAACAACCTGAGCGCCTTTGTTTGCAATTGTGATTGCAATTGCTAATTATGCCTACACCCCAAAAATGCAGATAGTCTGCTGTCGTGCCCGTTTTAGAGCGCCTCGTTGTCAGCCTAGAGTGCGTCCATGTCACAGAGAGAAGCCGGAAGAACGAGCGGGGGGGCGGGGGGGAAAGTCAGACTTGACAGCCAGCGTGTGGACGGGCTTCATGCTGGCGCGGCCACTATAGAGCGCCTCGTTGTGACAACTCGGTGGGACACATCGCAGTCACCGGTGGCTTTAAGTGGGTGTATTTTTCCGCAGCTTAAACATGCAATTTTGTGCAGGCATAAGAAAAATGCTAGACAAAGTAGCATCCATTTTTCCATGTCGTAGCAGTGGTATTTGATTGACAGTTAACCGTTGAGCGGGGCGTGGTTTCAATACATGCGTAGACACGCCCACAGCGTTTGAGAGTGAAGAGAATGGTTTGATTTTTCACCATTTTGAAGGCTCCTGTGGCATACTTGTACTTTTAAATCATTCAAATTTGGCAGGGTTGTTAACAACACGTCGCTGTGGTGTAGCAAATCTAGAAGACATTTACGTAGACTTTAAAGGGACTTCAAAGTGAGTGGGAAGAGTCAAACTTTTCTTTTTAAAAACACCTTTTCTTATAAGGTCTCGCTACATCGCCAATTTTCACCTCACGTATGTGTCTGGAACGTATCGACAGAGGACCCCCTGCGGTGAAACCCTTCGAATGCCTGAGTGTCTTCAAGCCATCGCGACTCCCTCGCATAATCAGCCACAAATCAAAGCTCAACGAACGATTGAGCGCAGCCATCCAGGACGCACACAAGCAAGGGAACAAGTCTGGCGTCATCCACTTTGTAACAAGAGCCCAAGAGCCCAAGAGCCCTTCCCATTTTTCAGCCAGCAATCAAAGCCGTTTTTCTGCCATCCTCTTGATTACTTTATCGCGCCGAAATCTTGGACGGCATAAGAAATTGCAGGAGCGGACGGCGCCAGAATTTCCTGGAGGTAGCGGATCTCACAGGTCTCAGTTGGTGCGCATAGAGAAGAGGGGTTGTGTGTTTATCCACAGTAATCAGGAGTCTGTGAAGCAGGAGAAGAGGCTTGGCAGCGGGAAAGCCTGTCGCGGTAGAGAGGAATGAATAGCAACGTGCCAAACTGGCATCCTTTCGGATTCAGTCAAAACTTCAAAGTTAGGATCTCCGTCACTGAACCGGACGACGTTATGCGGCGAAGCAACGGGAAGGGGGACACGACGGAGTGCAAAGTCGACAATGAGAAGAATCGGTGCAACGCGTCGCCTTCTGCTTTGGAGGACCACCACAAGTCTTGACAGACTCGAGAAATCCCACAAGCCCTTGCTCCAGGAGCGTTCCAGGCACCCCGTTCACGGTCTCGCCGGCGCTCCCGGAGTCTGTGTGTCATTTCTCCCTTGTCGCCCCTCTGCAATTAAGTCATTGATTCCTTTCTTCACTCCCTTTTTTCACGAGCGCCGAGACACAACCAAGCATCGGGATCTTCCTATTGAGGCCCGTGATTGGGCGTAATTGCTGCTCGGGCCCAAGTACGGAGAGGCAACCTAGTTTTGCGGTGGCTGCGAAGGAGAGTGAACTGAAGGGGGGGAAAGGATGAGGGTCTTAACGTCGAACGCCAACAGTGTCGGTATCAGAGCACTGCAAATCTTCGCTGTAGGGCGGAAAACCTCCTCGGTCCAAATATGGTCAATTTCCTTTGGGAAGAACTCGCAGTGGACGACGGCCCTTACGTCGAACAATGCCATCGACGTGTCTTTGGACTTCGAACGTCTTGCCGTCTTTGGCCTCGGCGATGTCGGACTCTTCGGCTGAAGGCTCTTGCGTTCGGTCTCCGAGTCGTACTTAAAGATCCATGACGCATCATCGCAACTTTGGACTTTGTCTTGCCGTCTCTGGCCGCGGCGATGACAAATGAACAGCTTGAAGCAAGCACGGTCTGCAACGTATTGCCTGCCATAAACGGGGGTTTAATGTAGGAACACGACGGCGTAGGATCGCACCGCTGTCGTAAACCTACTGCCACCTGTAAAACAGTACGTAAGCCCCACATTGTGTCAGGTAACAGGTAAACTCTTCTTCCTCATCACTGGCTCGCTGCACACAAAATTCAAACATTGGCCACAAAAAGGAGAAATGCCCGCTCGCCCGTCCCCGCGCAAGGAGGCAGTCCAACATTCCACCCTATAATCAGGCTGATTGTGCATTATGTGACCATCTGCAAAAGTGTGGCGTGGGGGCACCGAGGGAATTAGATAGTCTTTAATAACACATTTTGGGGATAAATGGTTCTTCTTTTTGGGGGAAATAGTCACAGATTGCTCCATTTGTCAATGTGGAGATGTCCAAACGGTCGAGAGGAACACTGGGCAGATAGAGCAAATCTCCAGATTAGAGATTAGCCCTGGTAGTAGATTTAAAAAGGGGGGTCTGGTGCCACGCCAGGCCGCTCGGGCATCTATCTGGCTTCTGCCGGCCGGGCCTGCCAACGGCGGATCGCTCGAGCCTGACGGAAGGGATGCCGCGTTATCGCCGTTATCTCCTGGCGGCTTTGCCCGCCTTCCGCTTGTCTCTCGCAGACTTTGGGGTTCGGGTCCTGGACGAAAGACTTCCTGGATGGATCTCAAAAGATGAAAAGTCCCAAGCCCCCCGTCAGATACGTCCCGATAAAGGCGGGTCGGTGGGTTCTTTGAGCGTTTTTAAGCAGTTCTCTCGGATGCAGTTAATGCCCGTTTTAACGCGGGTGTAAGTAATCTGCTCTAATCGGCACGTTCACCCAAACATGCCGGCGGCAAATGTGCGCACAGGGAAGCAGCGTGTCAAATAACTGTTACACACTCTTGCGGCATAAATCCTCCCCGCACGGTTGGACAAGGTAAGAGGTTAAAGCGCGATCTGCGTCAGCTCCTCAGCCATTTGGATGTTTTTAATCAGGTTTGGAATATGTTTAACAGACATTTGGGGCATCTGTTGACTTGCTAAATCTCATAAGCGTTCAAGCTTATTGTCAACAGCTGGACACACTCGCTCCGTGTGACTGCAATACTTCTTTTTTTTTTTTGTTTTTGTTTATAAAAAAAAAAAAAAAAAAAAAAAAAAAAAAAAAAAAAACGACATGCCCTGCTTGAGCTTGAATGGTGAGTGGCGACGCAGACCTCGGCCAAAGCTCAAGTGTGTAACATGGGTAGTCACGATATTTGGATATACTTGGGATGAAAAAGAAAGGCTGGTTAGCGATTAAGATCTATTAGCAGAATGCGACCCGATTAGACTTGATCGAGTCTGTGATCTATTAGATTTCTTTTTTCTTTTTTTTTCTTTTTTTAACTTTTAGAGCCACTGACATACAGTATACAGTGAGATATATACTAAATATTTTTTTAATAGGTGGAAATAGTTAGCTATGCAATAAATTGAATTACACCAAGTTGACTACCTATCAATAATGCACTGTTACATTTTGTTAATGGCAGCAATGCGATGTTAAAATTATTTTAAAAAATATAAACAAAGACATGTGGGTCTCAATCATGCTTTGTTTTTAAAAAGAAAAAAATACATTGAATTAAAGTCAATAATGCATTGATTATTTTTTTCAAATTAAGAAAATAAACCTGTTAAGAATATATGTAAAGTGGAATCAGTTACTAAACGTTTCATTTATTTTAAAATGTCATGTCCCAGATAAAACATGGTTAAAATTGTCTATTTTATTTCAACTTTGCCAAATTATAAACCCTTACTTTCTATGAATTCTTTTTGTTGTTGTTCTTTTTCAAAGGACCACCACCAAACTATGACGGACATACAATCCCTCTGCATCATTCTGACTTCCCCTTGACTGATATTTCAAGCGTAGACCCACATGAGCTCCCGACAGCGGCGGTAGTGGCGCTGCTACGGCTACTTTCACTCCAACTCTTCTACTGCATTTTCCATTGTTTGTGCTAGAAACGTCAACAAAGAATGAGCCACGACATTTGAACGATTCGCCTCTAAGCTGCTTACTGTACAGTTGTGGCTTGGAGATACACACAGAAATCTCGGAGAGGGGTGTACGTCTACACTGATCGAAGAACGGCGCTCTTGGATGGAGGGTGCCGGGGGGGCGAGTGGATTGGGGGGGGGGGCACCCCCCCGCACCCCAAAAAAAGACGTCAGGTCGCACAATGAGAAATCACAGCTCTTTTCGCTTTCTGTCCATCTGCTCGCCACGGCGCTCGCTCGCCGCGCGCCATTTGGCTGTATTTTTTCTCATCAGCCGCCACAAAAGAGCCGCAGATCCAATCACAGAGATCAGACTCGGGCCAAGACCGCGAGAACGGGAGCCAAGGAGGAACACGGCAGAATGAACAGCCCGTTCTCCCAAGATCACGCACACACAAATTCATAGTGCACAACATTCCCAAATGCGAGAAAGGAACAACCACCTCCTCCACACCGTCCAAAATGGAGAGAGAGAAATGGACCGTTGCACATTTCGTGTTTTCCAAAAGGCCGAGGGGTCGTAGTGGAAAGACGAGGGCCGAAAAATACTTGAAATGCGGCACGCGTTCCCTCTCGCACACGCACACCTCCAGCGTTAATTGTGTGAGAGCAGGTCATCAGCGGCAGTGCATTAGAATAATGGAAATCGACGGCGTAGACCTGCACGGGCCACGACGCGTGCCATCCACACTGTTTGTGCACAGCCCGACAATTATGTCATTATCGCGCTGTGTGTGCGCGCGCGTGTGCGTTCCCATGTGAGCGTGGCAAATTGTACATCGAAATCTAAACTTTAAAGTACCTGTAAGGAGTCATCTGTTGTTTTGCTCCTTGGTGCAGTTGCAAAAGGGTGGAAAATTTCCAGTCAATCTCTGAAAAGTGTCCAGCAAAAATTTCCACGGGAAGTCAAAGACCATAAAGTGAATTGAGAGATGCGTTTCTAAGTACACTGTTCATGTTCGAAGATACAGTAATTACTGAAGCTCTGCAAAGACTGAGAACTATGTAATTGGGAATTAGGGAGATATCGCGTGAAATTGAAAACAAATGATCATTTCCAAAAAAATTATTAACAAAACATTTGAACATTTCAGGAACCAGAAAAAGAAAACATGAAACAACAACAGATGAAGAGTTAAGGAAGAAGCAGGTTGCTAAAGAGAGAAGATGCTGGCGAGAATTCAAGGGAAAGTGCGGATATTTGCAAGGAAGCCGCCGGGTTTGCGAGCCGCGCCGCCGCGTCGCCTCAGCTCAAGCCATATAAATTGTACGTAAAGCGTCAAATGTTGTTTATTTATTCATAATGTATAATGTGCCTGTTGATGAAAAAAACATCGCTTGTGACCAGAATGTCTGCAAGGTAGATCCCTCGCTCGGTACGTTGAAAAAAATGAACGGAGCCGGCAGCTGCCTTGCTAATATCCACACGCTCCCTTGAATTCTCGCCAGCATCCTCTCTCTTCAGCAACCTGCTTCTTCCTTAACTCTTAATCGATCTTTTTATGGTTTACGAAATGTGGTCAAGTACAATATATTGTATAGACAGCATCAAACGAACGCCTCGACAGGCTCGCTGTTCAGGGCGTCCCAAAAAAAAAAACAATCGCTATTTGGGATGGACATCTCGTTCCATCTGCGAAGCCTTCCCTTCCCGCGATGCAGGAGCCAATCATGTTGAAGCGGGGCGGGTCTTGCCGAGAAACGCCGTGGGATTTCATAGAATGTCTGTGAAATGGGCCCCTCCCGTTCCGGGTGTCCGTAATTGGAATTTAGTTCGGCGTTTTGTAAAAGTGTTTCTGCTTTTCTTTTTGTGGTTGCTGAAATGTTAAATTGTTTCGTTCATTTGTTTTCTGCAATGTTAGTGTTCCGTTTTTTTGTTTTTGTGGTTCCTGAAATGTTAAAGTGTTTCACAATTTGTTATATTGTTTAGCGCTTCCAGGCCACCGTAGGGGCGTCTAAAATGAGGCCCAGTGACGCACCGCGAGTGGCTCCTCCCCTGTTATGTAAGAACTTGAACGCCAACATTGGTTTTGGTTCTGCCAACTTACATCTTCATCGTCAGTGCTGTGCATACATTGCGGCTGTCTTTTTCTCCCTGCGCCTTTGGAATGCACACCCTTTTCCACAGCGAGGAAGCGAGATCTCAAACGGGGTCTGATTGGGTTGGACGAAATCCAGTTTGCATTCAGGTGCTGTGGCTGCCCTGCTGGTTTTATTCCACAGAGCATGAGATTTTGCAACCGCAGTTCGAGACAGCCTCACGTGGACGGAGTTCACGCAGGCCGAAACGCCGACACGTTGGGTAGACGCAAATGGCAGCGCATGACATGGCGGTTCTTTTTTTTCCTAGTCCATCCCATCCATCCATCCATTTTCTATACCGCTTATCCTCACTCAGGTCACGGGTGCGCTGGATCTGTGAGGTAAATATAGATTTCTGCCACGTTTTTCTTCAATACTGTAAGTCACTGAAAACTTTGCTTTGTCATGTGACTCCCTGGCTCCGTTTGATTGGACAAATGGAGTCATACGTGACTCTGCAGCTCAGCGAGGTAAGGCGGAACGAGATCTTCATAGATTTGAAAACAAATAGCTGAATCTGGCGGCATGGCTGGTTAGCACATCTGTCTCACAGTTCTGAGGACCGGGGTTCAAATCCCGGCGCCGCCTGTGTGGAGTTTGCATGTTCTCCCCGTGCCTGCGTGACTTTTCTCCGGGCACTCCGCTTTCCTCCCACATCCCAAAAACATGTGTGGCAGGTTGATTGAAGACTGTAAATTGCCCGTAGGTGTGAATGTGAGTGCGAATGGTTATTTGTTTGTATGTGCCCTGCGGTTGACTGGCGACCAGTTCAGGGCGTACCCCGCCTCCCGCCCGAAGATAGCCGGGATAGGCTCCAGCACGTCCGTGACCCTACTGAGGAGAAGCGGTACCGAAAATGGATGGATGAATAGCTGAATGTTAAAATGAACTCTCCAGTGCAAAGGAAGGCAGTGGAAGGAGGCCAGAAGAGGAGTTGCATGCTCCCCCTTACGTGTTCCAGCAAAGAGGCGAGCAGCAGCATTTTGGACTGACTGAAGACGTTTGAGAGAGGACTGGCTGACTCCAAAGAAAAATGCATTACAGTAATCCAGCAGAGATGTGATGAAAGCTTGAATTACCGTTTCAAAGTGCTGCTGCATAAGAAAAAGCTGCACTATTGCCAGCTGCCTGATAATAAGAGAATAAGAGGAGATTAAAAATACCCCCAAAAATAAATAAAGGAAAAATACAAGTAGCGCACATAATGGACTAAAAGTATTGTTTCTTCTGAACAAAAATTCCCAAGTAAAAAGTATGTTGCATTAAAACAAGTAAAATGTATACAAAAGTTACTTGTGTAAATGCAATGGCATAAATGTTCCTTGTTACTCCCCAACTCTGGGTTCAACTGTACGCCAAAAATCACGGTTGGGTAACGACTTCAATTGCAAGGGACATAAACGGCAAAATGCCATATTGTTTCAAATTGAGACCGTGAACCCATAGCACAAGCTCGGGAATTCCCATTTTGTCTCCTCCACCCATCACCCTTTGACCCCATCGGTCTATTTGGAGATCCAGACACGGCCTTCCGCTCCCTTCCAGTCTGCACTAAAAGGAACAAGCCAGAGGAAAATAGTTAACTGTTCACTTTCCTTCTTCCTATAGTCGCCCCCTTCCATGTCTAAAACGGGTGAGGCCTTTGAAAGTGGCAGGACCTCATTAGGGCCCGGAGACTTAGGAAAACACAGCAAAGCGCACAGAGAGAAGACCTCTTCCAGCCCTAAACGAGCGCCCGCCGTATCCGTTGGACATGGCAGACACTTCCTGGATTCGAGGTGGGCAAGAGGAGACCACCTGCTGAGAAAAAAAAAAAGTACTTTTTTGTAGGGAATATAATCGTCATTTTTCAAGAAATGTAAATATGTGGAAAATTTCCAATTTTCAAGAGAATAAAACTTTTATGGAGAGAGATTTTTCAAAGGAATAAAGATGCAACTATTTTTTTTTTTCTTAATTTGTAAAATGTAATTTTCCAAGAGAAAGAAAGTCATAATTTTGAGAAAAGAATTGTCATTTTGATTAAAGTCACACTTAAGTTATCACAAGAAAAAGTTGAATTTTTTTCTTAAAATGAAGTACTAATGACTAATGATGAGTACTAATGAATAAAGTTGCACGTTTAGCAGAATATCTTTGTTTTGGAAAAATATTTTAACATTACAAGAATAAAGCCCTGTTATATGGAAGGAGACATGTTTTTTTTTCTATTAAAGGAATTAGTCCAAGTTTTGATTTCATGAGAGTAGTGTCCAAATATTTAACAGGAATAAAGATCATTTTGTGCACCCCATCCCTTCTCATGCAATGGGCTAGTCCACCTTACTGCGCATGTGCAGATTCAAGAAGCTGCTGGCAAAGCAAACTCGGCGGCGGCTCGTTGTGAGGAAAATTAAGCGGAGCAAACTAAGTGGATTGGAGAAGGTGAAATGAAAAAAAAAAAAGTTTTCATCAAAAGTAGCAAATATTTCAACCACTGTCACGGCGACGTCGAATGTGCAGAACTGACAACAGCAAGAGCCAGACACAGTAGTGCTGCTGTCTGAGCTGTAGCCAGCTTAGGAAAGAGGAGAATTTGATCCAATTCACACGTACATTGATGATAAACATCAGAGAGAGCTAAGGAGGACGCGTGACGTTAGGTTCTACTACTTTTTGTCAGTGTGGCCATAACACTCCTTTTCCACTCGTACCTTTTGTTCATTGGGACAACTTCCTGATCTGATGTCTTTAAAGGGAGGAGAAAAAAAAAAGAAATTTGCAGTAACTTGGTATTAATCAACAGAAGGAACACAGGCATATTCAGGCCACTTTTAAAGCGCACCGAAATTTACGCAATACTTATTTTAATGGAGGCTGCTGGGGTTTCAATTCAAAGAGAAGTAGCGCAGCACACGGACAACAAGAGGCCATTGAAAAGCATCAGTGGAGTCTTCAGAGTTAGCGGCGGTGTCACGGATGTTGGACAACACGCATTTATCTCACCGACAGGCGCCATTGTGCGGGAAAGGTGCGAGGTCTTTTATTTTTCTGTGAAACCTCTTAGCGCAACATAATCAGGAGTGATAATGCGTCTCATTCTATGCTAATGTGCGCTTTTTACAGTAATCAGGCGACAGGTGACGATGGCGCGCGCAACGAGAGATGTCGGCGAGCACCGAAGTGTGGACGCAAGGCACCATTAGTGACTTCCCAGGTCCTCTTCAGGAATACAATGGGCGACAAAATTGCTTTAATGGGAAAAAGGGCTAACATGAGACGTACGCACACACACCGCCTTAGCAAATCACTCAAGCCGTGGAGAGGTTGGCGGGAGAGGGAGGGCGGGAGAATATGATCACTTACACTTGAAAAAATGGACATGGAGGAGAGAAAATAGATGATGAGGAGCGAGTCGGCACTGCTCTCCTTCCACTTACTTCCTCCCACTAGAGTCGGTAGTTTTCCAAAACACCGACATGCGCGCGCACAATACTGCCCGTCGGTTTATTTCCGAGCTGGTCGCTCGTTCCTTTAACCCGCGGGGGTCATTTGCAACACTGACAAAAGCCTGTTTACTATCATGCATGTAGTATTCCCTTCCCAGGTAATCTGTGGTGGAAAGTAACCAAGTACAAATACTTCATTCCTGTACTGTACCAGAATATTATATTTTTCGATCGTAAAATAGATAACTGTGTCATACTCAATTGTGGCGATATAGGCGTAAAACTTTTGTTTACCTTTTTTTGGGGGGGGGGGGGGGGGGGGGCGTGGCTAAAACGGTGCCGCATGATGCACTTCGGCTCCTCTATTATTTAAGAACTGAGCATCTTCGTTCGCATCCACAGTTATCCGGTTCAAGTGCGACGTACAGTGAGCTAGCGAGCTATGCTTAGACCCCAGAAATGCATCTTCCCTTTGGATAGTCTGCTGGTGAGGCTGCTTTAGTGTGCCTCGTTGTGCCTGTGACGATCCGGTGGGATATATTCCAGCTACTGGATGGATGCTTTCAGCAGATATATTTTTTCGCAGCTCAAACATGTCATGGGTAGGCGTAAGAAAGATGCTTGGCGAAGTAACGATTTTTTTGGCCTCATATTATAAATGTGGCATTTTGTTGTAATTATTCCAATTTGGCAGGATTGTTAACAACACTCTTGACATACTTATTTTCACTTTACGGACAGCGAAGGCATCGCAGCCTTTTAAATGTTCAAAGAAGTCCGGATGACCACTGCCAAGCATTAGAATGTCATAAATAAACAAGTGATGTTGTTACAAAGGTGACGCACACTTGCGCTGTAAGACGAGACTCGTGGCTCTTTTGCTGCTGCAGGCCGACGGGGCCTGAGCATCTGTGCCGTGAGGCGGGACGACTCCGAGAAATGTTCGCGCCGCCTCAAGATGGAGACTCCCACTCGCTCTCCGTCGCTACCTTCGAACGCCTCAGTTAAGCGGTCGTCGCCCGTTCTCCGACCCGCCCCGGCTCACCAGAGTCGCCTCGCCACCTGCTTCCCCCGAGTCTCCTAATCATCCCAATCGGCAACATCACCACTTCCGTCTAATGACTGTCAAAATGTATGAGACGTCAACGAGTCCGCCTTCCTGTGAACCTCCCATTTTGCACCCCCTCGAGGGAAACTGGGTGTCGTCTGGCTGAGTCTTTGTGTGTGTGTCGGAACAGGATGCATCCCATCGCCAGGAAGACCCCGCGCCTCTAAGGAACAGACAGATTAGTGGCTGGCTTCTTTGCTCCCAGCGCGACATTCCCGGGAAGGTCTCCTAAACAGGCGTCACATTCCCCTCCGGGTGGCCGGCGGCAAAGCCGGCAAAGCCACCATAGCGCCACAAAACCCCCGCTCCTGCCCCCCTTAAAAAAAAGACAAGATTAGAAACAGATCCAATGGCGCTCTCTTCTTCTCCATCTGCACTTCTGTTAATTACCCTTCTTATAGAACCTCTGAGGTCGAACACAATTGGTTGTTTGAATTTCTGTTTTTGCAGTGAATTTCTCCCATGTGAAATAATGGGAGGCAGCACGACAGACTAGTGAAGCGTTTCCCAAACGTCATCTCTCACTGTATGTGCCGCGGCACGGTGCCCTCGTGGTTTGCAGTCTGCCTCACAGTTCTGTTGGATTCCAACCAGTTACTGCCACCGAAAGAATATATTCGTCAAGTACGTTCTTCGACGAGTAGGCGTGGAAGATGGTCTCGCCCAGCTTGTCTGGGAATTGCAGGTTTGTAAACCACTGGAATGACGAACAGATCCCTGTAGATGGCGACGTTGCATCGCTTTGGATTTGAGATTGCTTTGAGATTTGAAGAGTAAGATTAGGCAGGCAGTCTCGGTTTTCTCACATCGTTTATGAGGGAGAGAAATGCCAACACAGGAGTGGGACAAGTTTAGGCACCTCACACTCAAACAGAGTTTGTATATGTATGGTCTCAGCAGAATATGTAAGGCGGCAGGAAGTTGAAAGTGTGTGTTGTAATTATGAGAAAAGATGACTAAATGTTTTCAGATTTATAAAATGTTTTTAATCGCCAATGTTCGGCTTTTGGGGGTGGGTCTGGAGCATATCCGGGACTTTACTGGGCAGCCAGGACAGAGATTTAAGCACCGCTTTTCTGCACTGCTCCCCCAAAGGCACCCACAAAAAGCCCAAGAAAAAGCCTGAGTGGACAGATTAATTTCGACTTTTAAAGTTCCATTGTAGCTAAAACTGCCCTGCCCTTGAGGTGTTTGTCGGGCACCCCAGCTCAGGCCTCTTCCACCATGCACGGTCCAAGCGAGAAGAAAACAAAGGCCCAGAAGGAGGCCCAGTCTCGGGGAGGGGGGAGGAGGGCCACAGAAAGTGCGCGCAGCCGAGCGTGAGCGAGGCGTTGAGACAGCGCGGGTCCGCAGAGACGAGCGCCCAGCTAATGCCGCGTTAGCCGGCCGCTGACGGCGTGCCTGCGTGCCACGCGTCGCCCTTCCACACGGATCACGGAGGCCCACAGCGCAACGAAAGGAGACACCTCAGGTCTCGGGGGGAGCTATTACTCGTGACACGTCTTTTGGCCACCGGTTGCGACTCCTTTACCATCTGAGCCTCTCGGACGGTGACTCACACGCTGCCACGCGGGCCCGCTCGCCAACGAGAGGGGCTGGAAATAGGATGTGGCGGGGAAGGTGAGGTAGAACAACGCTCAGAGCGGGAACGATAACGCACACTTGCACGGGGGGGTGTGCTTTACACAGCAAGGCACCTTGGGTAATTTGACTGGAAGTCCAGTTTAAGGGACATTAAGTGCCACTACTTCCTTGGAGACCGTCCTTCTGTCTTGAACCAACAAATCACAAGTGCTAGAGTGCACCGTTGATTACTTTGATAACAAATTCAACTGTTGCGCCTATAAATGGTGTCAGTTGTTTGTTTGCATGACACTATTCTGTTTAGTGACCACCTTGTTTGTTTTCATAATGTTGTCGGGATGGGAACAAATTATAAATAAGTAGAAAACCATATCCGGTTGCAAATTTGGCCAGCCGCACACGTCGCACATGCCAAAATCTGCTACTGTGTGCAGGTAACGTCATTAAGCAGTTCTAAGTTATAATGTAACGGTACAAATCTTCGTTACTCTACTTAAGTAGAATGTTCACGTCCCGTACATGTACTGTACTTCGTTATTCAGGTTTCTAGAAACCTTTGCTTTTACTCCACAAATATTTGTGGAGTAAAACGGGTTCGAGGATTGCCTCCACGACAGGCACCGACCACCTTACGGCCACAGCTCCGGTCGGCCGCCTCGGCAACGGAGGCGCGGGACGCGGTCCGCTCGGACTCGATGTCCCCCGCCGCCCCGGAACATAAGCAAAGTTCTGTCGGAGGTAGGAGTCGAAACTCCTTCTGACAGAGGATTCTGTCAGACGTACCCAGCAGACCCTCACAATACGTTTGGGCCTGCCACGTCAGACGGGCATCTTCCCCCACCGTCGGCGGCGACTCACAAACCAGATAGTGAACAGTTGACAGCTCCGCCCCTCTCTCCACCCGAGTGTCCAAGACATGCGGCCGCAAGTCCGATGACACGACCGCAAAGTCGACCATCGAACTGCGACCTAAAAGACCCCTATGATGAAAACTATTAATGGATCTAGGTTTCCCTTGCCCGGACGCGGGTCACCGGGGCCCCCTTCTGGAGCCAGGCTTGGAGGCGGGCCTCGAAGGCGAGCGCCTGGTGCCCGGCCGGGCACAGCCCGAAAAGGTAACGTGGGTCCCCCTTCCCATGGGCTGTGAGAAGGGCCATAGGGGTCGGGTGCAGTGTGAGCTGGGCAGTGACCGAAGGCGGGGACCCGGGCGATCCGATCCCCGGCTACTGAAGCTGCCTCTAGGGCTTACGGCCACACTACCCTGAGAACGCCCGATCTCGTCCGATCTCGGAAGCTAAGCAGGGGCGGGCCTGGTTAGTACTTGGATGTGAGACCGACAAAACTGCCATATTTATCTTTTATTCCACTCATTATGACGGAAACAGACTTGATCCCTTCCGGGGGTCGTAAATGTGCTGTCATAAAACTTTAAAGTCATGGTCAAAGTACCATTTTAACCTGCATGCGTAAAAACTCCCAACAACAACTAAGTGTCGTCACGGCTAACCTTTTACTGAAAGAACCGGGCTTCGACCCCAGAACCTCTGCACTGTGAGGCAGACGTGCCACTTACATATGGCTTCATAAGACTGAAAGCAATTTGCTACATTTTGGTCAACACGCTAAAAACCGTTACCTGGACCAGTTCTGTTTACGCTGTCGTCTAGTATGTGTGTGCGTGCGTATCAAGTTTGTGTGTGTATGTGGAGAGTTGGGGTTGTAACGAAGAGGCATTGTGTCTCCTCATAATGACATCATGGGTCTGACAGAAGCTGGAGAAGATGCCTGAGGTTCTCCGAGCGGAACTCTTCAACTTGGCGCAAGAGTGTGCGTGAACGTGGGCGCGTTTGTGCGTGTCACTCCCGAGGCTACAGGAGTCCTCCTGGGCTTTGCGAGCTAAAGTCAAAGCGTCAAAGACAAAAACAAAACTTGACCACAAGCAATATGAAACAGAGGGCAGGCCATTTGGCTGCTGCCCGTGTGGAAAAGTAACGCATGCGTGTGTGAGTGGGAAAAGACAACAGGGAGAGCGGTCCAGGAAGTTGGAGGAATATGTGGGGGGCAACTGGGCCTGCAGGCTCACGGGAGTGACACTCCGAGGGCTCACCATGAGAAGTGTTGCATCATGCGAGTCCTTGGCGTGTCCTCTCCATCTTGCCTCGGAGCAGACGGACGCTTCCCTGCGGCAAAGACACTCGCACAAATACGCACCTTGGCTCGCTGTGTCCTACACTACACACACAAAAAGTGACCAGTAAGGGAATTCTTCAATATTAGTTCTTAGAAAAAGTACACAAGCCAGTGATGGATTCAACAAGATGATCACACGGTTCACGTGGATTGTTACTGTGGTTTGGAGGTCACACTAAATCGAGTTTTTAACTAATTAATTAAATTAAAAAAGGCTGAAAAGAGGAGATTCTTTCAGAGCATCGATGGGGTTCAAAATTAACATTAATATTTGATTGGTGGAAAAACTGCCCCCCCAAAAGCAAATATTTAAGAAAATTACAACTAACTGAGGCGTCACGAAGCAGTGGACGACTGGTTAGAGCGTCAGCCTCACAGTTCTGAGGACCCGGGGTTCAATCCCCGGCCCCGCCTGTGTGGAGTTTGCATGTTCTCCCCGTGCCTGCGTGGGTTTTCTCCGGGCACTCCGGTTTCCTCCCACATCCCAAAAACATGCATTCATTGGAGACTCTAAATTGCCCGTAGGCATGACTGTGACTGTGAATGGCTGTTTGTTTCTATGTGCCCTGCGATTGGCTGGCAACCAGTTCAGGGCGTACCCCGCCTCCTGCCCGATGACAGCTGGGATAGGCTCCAGCACGTCCCGCGACCCGCGTGAGGAGAAGCGGCTCAGAAAATGGATGGATGGATGGACAACTAACTGAAAAACTTCTAATATACATTTTTTTATTATTATTTAGAAACTGTACATGTCAATTATTTTGAGAATTTTGATTATTTTAAATGAAATTTTCCATTGATGTATTAATATTTCCGATTCATTATTTAATTAATTCGCTGTTTGAGGAAGAAAATGACAATATTTTATATCCTCATTGAAGCTCAAAATGAACACCGCTCCATTTCCTTCGTGGAAAAAATGTCCCCCAAAAAAAGAAACATTGAGGCAAATTAAATTATCGAACATTTTTATGTGAATGAATTTTAAATTCACATACATTACATTTTAACAGAAAAATAAAATGTAGTTTAATTAATGCAATTTTCTATTAATGTATTGCTATTTACTATTCATTATTTAATTTGTTGTCTGAACCTTTTCTCAAAATAATCACCATATTTTCAGGTGCAAAAAGTGTCCAAAAAAGAAAATATTTACAACTTCCCAATTCGACTGGTTCCATGCTGTGGTAGCTGCTGCTGTTTTGGTGAGCACCTAATGGGCTCAGCAATTAACACTGATATTTGACTGGGGACTATAGGAACTCAAGTCATGACACTTAATAGCATTTTGGGGGTTCTGGGGAACAGAATATTATCTTTGTAAAGGGACAACTCTGAAAACACCTCACGAGACGCGAGCGAGCCTCTGAAGCCTAAACGCGCGGCGGCATCAAACGCGCATCGGAGGAGGACGACGAGGACTCGACGGAGGCTGCGAACACACCGGAGACACGCCTCACCTCCGTGCCGGAGCGAGATTGACAGGCTTCTCCTCAGCACCGGAGGGAACCTCTCACCCCGAGCGTGTGCGCTAATGAGAGACGGGGCCTTCTGACGAGTGCTAATCGCCGCGGATGCTTGACCCCGCTGCCAATGGGGTGGGCACGAGGGAAGGCGAGGCGGCGCCAGTAACAACTTCCCTGACCTGTGCGTGTGTATGAATATGTCATTGATGGTGACAGAAGCATTGAGTGAGAGGGTTCATGTTCAGTTCATACAGTCTGCTAAGTGGACTTCATCTGATGAGCGACTGTGTAATAATTACATTGTTATTGGTATTACATTACGACACGTAGAGCAACTGCACCCGCGGGAGTGGCACAGTACAGATTATCGTTCCCCATTGAAATGAATGGAAATGCCATTAATCCGTTCCAGGCTCCCATCCCAAAAAACATTTTTGTTTGTGGTTTTTAATATGATAGCACTCTATAATTATTGTGCTTTATAAAAGCAACAATTAAATAGAATGTAAAGAATTAAACAGTGCAATCCAATGAATTGTGCTGCTCTTTCTTGAGTGCCCGTCTTGGCCATAGGGAGGCAGTATAATAAAGTCATGCAGCCACAACCAAAGAAGAACAGTACTACTTCTTGGGGTTACTCGCATCGCAATGCCCGACTTTTGTCACGTTTCTTAAAGGAGCAGTTACCCCACAATTAACAGAGGGAACAGCGATTTCAGGGACACATGCAAAATGTTAATTATGATTATGAAAACAGAATCCACATGATCAGAATGACCCATTTTATCAAATAACATTGTGGACAATAAAAAAAAAAAAAAAAAAAAAACCTGATTTTGAATCATTTTACTACTTATTACCCACACTGTAGTCAGGAGAGCAGTTTGCGGTACCTTCAGAATCACACACGTCAAATGGAAAAAACAAAAACAAAACATGGTAGACACTATAAAAGCATCCCGCCACACCACTCATCAGTAGCACTGCCTTGCTCATTTCCCACATCCTGTCTTGTCCTGTCCTTTTCTGTCCTCTCTCATCTTGTTCTATTGGTTAGTTGTTGCCTGTCCTCAGCGGGTAACACCATTGGCACTGTACAGTAATATCGACCACTGTATTTAAGAGGTAGTCAATAAACACCGTTTCTTATTGTGCTTGCAGTTTGCGTACTGAGAGCAGTTTCTAACATTTGAGTTACTTTTTGTGTTAATCAAGACTGTAAAGGAAAGCAAAAAAGGAGTGGGCTAACCCTTTTCCACACAGTTCTTGCCTCGGCAGCAAGTAATGAGGGAGAATTAAGTTGTATATTTTAACCATAAACTGTTTACTTTAAAAAATTTAAGATATAAAATATTAGAAACATTTTATTAAAAATAGTGTATATGCAATTGTAGTAACTGGATATCACTGATGAGTTACAGTAACCGTCTCTAATGGTTGACACAAATTAGTTACAATCTAAAAAAAAAACAACAAAAAAACTGTGTGTAACCCCTAAAAAAAGAACAAAAAAACGATGTGTGCGTGTATGGTTGCCATGGAGCCAGCTCACAGTACGGCCACGGTGACGCGCGATATGAGCGACAGCGGCTCTCCACGAGTACGGCGCCGCCCCCGTCGAGGTCTTTACTGGGCTCAAAGGAAGCGAGACTGCGCCATGTCGCTCAGGTGTGTTTATTGTTTGCATCGCGGCCGAGTCAGTGCAGTATGGATGGTACACACAGGAGGAAATAAAACATGTTGAGAGATTGATATGGATGATTTAATGTGCAAAAATGACAAGACACCATCACCGGAAATGTTCACTATAAAGTTCAGTCATTAGAGTATTATTAGGTTTCTTCAATGCAAAACTTGAAGGTCCTTTAAAAGGGATATTTACACAAAATCTGATTTCTTATCTTACATGACAACATTAATTCAGTGTTTAGTGCAGTTTGTTGTATACAAAAGAGTTTTTTCTGTTGTTTTTTTTTGCCCCCCCCCCCCAAAAGTCTGCTGACTTTATTCAATTGGATGGAGAGTTTCAGCCCGTTGTAATAATGCCCACCTACTACTTGGCCACATTTTTGCTTCCGAACATGCATAGTAAACCCCTGATATTGCAAGTGGCGGTAATTAAAAAATAGAAGTATTCCAACAAGGGCATCCTCATCCTGTCTGGTTTGGGCTAATCTCTGTGGGCATGCTCGTCTGTAAAGAAATCATAGCGTTTCTCAATAAGCTCGCCGTCAGTGCATGTGTTGCAAAGTTTCACCTCTTGCTCTCGTTTGCTCATGGCTTATAGGAACAACAAAAGGAGTGTCAAACCAAAGGTTTAGTGGAGCATCAGTCAAGCAAATAGAAATTATTGGAATTGTACATGATAAGATAACACTGCTGTTTGGTAATGAAACAAATTTATCGTAAAAGTGGACTTTTGTCCCCGCTGATCTCTATTCTGTCTACCTGGAGTGTAACAGTGATGGCCAGTTTCCCAGCATGCATCTCTGGAAAGGGCTGGGCAGCATCTACTTGGTCCAGTCCACTTTGGCAAAGAAGGGGTGCGATTTGATGTCGTCCACGCCGGCCACTCCTGCGCCCAGTCGCTCTGCGGGGTTGTACTGCAGCAACTGGCACACGGGAAATAAAGGCTTCAGCAACAACAGAAATACAGTAGAACCTTGTTTTTTTGGGTGAGTGGGGGAATGGGTGGTGTGAATCTTTTTTGTTTTATTACATTTTTCATTGAAATTTTGGCCCAGTTTTCGTACAAAAAAAAGTGCGACGGAGCCATAGTGGAATCGATGCGCCATGCCACGTGCTTGTGGCTCGGTCTGCCAGTAATGTGGTAATGCCGATACAATGACAATTGTGCAAATGACGCACAGTCCTCTAGCAATTTGGAGCAGTTTGAAATGACGAATAGAGCGATAATGTGGTACAGTGACAATTGTGCAAATGGTGCAGATAGTTCTCAAGCACGAGTGGCCAGTATTGGGTGTTTCTAATAATTTGGTCCTATTATGCTGCTTAATATGCTAGCCAAAATCCCATTTTCCTTTGCTAATGTACAGATAGTTGTGTCTGTAAGTTGAGCTTGAGCTTCCTGAAAGGCGCCTATAAATAAAATTTTTTATTCCCACATAACTGAAGAGTAGTTATGATGAGGTCTTGCTTTGGCGTTACAAAATAACAACCTCATTATTGAGTATGTTCTCATTGTAGCTGTGTATTTGCTTTGCACGGCCACCTGTTCCAGCAGCGATCTGGCTTCCTCCGACAGCGACTCGGGGATGTTGAGTGCCGTGTGGCGTCCGATTCCTGCTGGATGGCACTGGAGCAGCGACTGTGGCGAGAGATAACCATCAGCGCAAACACAAAGAAAAAAACTAAACGTGACGAAGCGGGGTAGGGACACCCGCTGAGCCTCGGCCGGAGCGGGAGGAGGAGGACAGAGCACCTGAAACAACATTGATGACGGCGGTTACGCTCTTCTTGGAACTGCCGGCGTATGTCACAAAATGGAAAACATACTGTTTTTAATCATCCATATTTTCAAAAAGTTCACTGCAGGGTTCAACCAGGAGGGATTACAAGGCAAAATAGCGCACTCACCCGAAAATACAAACAAAAAAGTAACTGAGTGAGTGAAAGGGAGCACAAGACCTGTAAGTGCTCTCCAAAACCGCACAGTAAAGCCTTATTGTTCAAATAATTGACAATAATGGCCTGTAATCATCGCGGAGCAGCAGCGCATCTTCCGGCAGAACCGAAAAAACAAAACGGCAGAGATGAGTGTGTATCCTTGTGTGTGTGCGTGTGTACGTGTGTGTGGCAAGCTGTGCGTTTCGTTTGTGTTAGGGGCCCCGATGTGCCCTCCTCCCCTCCCGCTCCCTTTTCCTTCCACCCCCAGCTGGAGCTGTTGCCTCGCTCCCTCTCTCCCGATACGTGCTGCAGGACTTCTGGCTTGGTTCCTGGCTGCAGTCAAGACTGCCCCAGGCAAGATCTTATCCTGCAAGGATCAAGAGACACTATTCGCGCTCGTGTCTGTGTGTATCTTTGCCAGGACGGTACCCAGACGTAATCATCAAAGGAGACATCTGTGTGACTGACTTTGTTTTTCCCCAGGTAAGCGTGCGTACGTGTGTGTGTGTGTCATTAAACACAATAACACCAACCTAACACCCCCAACTCATGTTTGGGACACTGATGGGCACCGTTGATGGCTGATAAGAAAATATGCCCACTGGCAAACAGTTACACTCGATTTAAATTTAATAGACAACGAAAAATTGAAGGGCCCTTTTGCACATGCACTTTGTGTGTGTGTGTGTGTGTGTGTGTGTGTGTGTGTGTCTGTGGAACCTCCAATGTTAAACACAAGCTGATCCTTTACGCTGGTCCACATCTGATTTGTTCAGATTTCAAACTAATTTTATTGTGAATAATAATTGCTATTGAATGAACCTGTTCCAGGGCCAAACAATTGCCATCCTATAACCTTTTATCAATTGAGTTGACAATGTTTTAAGTAAAAAAAAAATTATCTTAAGGGGGGAAAAAAATTAGCTATAGGGGAACTAACTACAATCTACCAAAAAACCAGAGGAAGAACAACCAATCAGAGACAGAAGGCATGAGGGAGGAGTTGTCAATCATTTGCCAGGTTTCAGGAGCTTTGCTGAAACTATTCTGAAATGTCCAACTCTGGTTAAAAAAAAAAAAAAATTATTTAAAAAAATCTATCCTTTGTTTGCTAACTGGGCATAAGACTAGGAAACAGAAGCTGATCAAAGGGTTTCTTTTTTAGTTAACTGTTTTTTATGGCCTACAAATGCTTTTCATAGAAATATTTACTGTAATTATGACCTTGTTAGCTTGGGTAAACAACACATTAGGACTTACTGACAAATTCGGGTTGTTCACCTTTGTAGGAAAGAAACTTTGTCATGAATCGAGGACCTCGTGTGTCGTGTTGGCATGACACAAAAGCCAAAGAAAAAGCCAGCCACGTTTGTGTTGTTAATTGTCAGCGTTACGTCAGACATGATGACTCACAAGTTTTTGTGTGACTTTTTGGGGATTCGAATTTCAAATTGTATGACTTTAGGGGCATTCGTCGTGACATGGTCCACTGTATTGGATTGTTTGTATACTCATACGGCAGCTTGAGATACTTCCAGACAAAAAAAAACTCAGTTGCCCCCCTCCCATCATTCCAAGTCTTTAAAAGATGGAGTCGAGCGATCAGCACTTGTGAGAGCTGCCCCGGTCTTCACCTTCGATGCCGACGTAAGGTTTGAGCCGCTGCTCCGGGCGCCCGGCGGTGCGCCAGGAGCCAGGAAAGAGGCCCGCGGAGGCCTGACCCCGTGGCCCGGCAGATGGAGCTCAAGCTGGGGGAGAAAGTCACACGGACACCCCTGGCACTCCCGGAGAACCAGTGCGAGAGGCGGCAGCCAAGACGCACCTCGCTCGCACAAACAACAACAAAACACACACACACGCACACACACATGATCTGGCAAGACCATAAAGAGTGTGACAGCTGAATGCCAATCAACGTGCAGACATCCCACAATACCTTAGCCACAAAGGGAAAAAAAAGAAACACACAGTTCTGGCTCTTTTTGGACTCACCGTGCTTGTCAGCAGCTCAAACAGGATGGCGCCCAAACTCCACCAATCGCACGCAGCCGTCTCCTCGCCAATGCCTCCCACCTCTGAAATGAAAACACATTATGAGTCCATCTAGAAAGACGCTCCTGTGAGGGCGGAGGAAAACAATAATAATCCACTTGCGCTTCTTTTAAAACACGAAATTCAACTTGGTGAATGTGTGGCGGAGCTCCTGCAATTCAAGCTACTTCAGTTTCAAAACCCTCCACATTGTTACAGGCCGACAACTTGAATCACTCAGTCATTCAACGCACTGACACGCTTGCTTCAAAAGGAGTGCGCGCACACAGACACACACACACACACACACACGGAGTGTGTCTCATAAAAGGGCGATTTGCATAATAAAAAAGCAGTTAAATTGAGGAAACCGTCTGTGCCGCAACTTCACACCATCTGCATGACCCGACCTCGAAGCGCAAACACACACTCAGACTAAACGCGCACATTAAGAAATGTAAAGCGCCAACACAAGAGAACAAACAGCGCAATGGAGTTTGTTCTCTTTCTACACCCGCTTGTTCAATTTGAGGCGTCTCCCCGGGCTCGGGGGTTGTTTCTTGACAAGCGACATTATTTAACGGTTCTCAATAATTAATTACAGAGACATGGTTTGCCGTTTCATCTTGCTCGAAGTTGTCCAACTTTGGCCCTTTTCATGAATTACTTATATGATCCTTGCACAGAAAGCCTCTGAAGGTGAACCTTTGATGGCAGATCTGTCCACTAAAAAAAAGTTTACACGGCAAAAACTCTCATCTTACCTAGTGAATTTATCATATTTCTAGTACAAACATCTTACTGTACTTTTTAAAGACTGTTTTCAAGACAAGACTTGTTTTAAGATAGAAGATCCTGTTTTGAGAATTTGATCAAGTCATACTAGTTCCATTGGCGATTTTTTTCCCCCACTTATTTTAGGGAGGAAAATGTCTTGTTTTAAGTAAAAAAAAAAAAAAAAAAAAAATCATAATAAGAATAATAAAAATTTAAAAAATAAAAAGTTACTTTGTGGATAGGAAATTGAAATTTTGCCAAGTCTGCACTTTTTTGAAGATCATTTTTTCATCTTAGTTGCGTGTAGCCTCTCACTATCCTGTATAGCAATGCACTCTCGCTCTCTCATCTCTGCCCGCGCTCTAGTTTGCGTGCTCACCCTACTGCTTGTCTTTCACCTCCCCATTCCCCCTTGTGCTTAGTGTGGACACAGACAGCTTATCTGCTACCAAACATTGCGGTTGTAAACTCTTCTCCTTGTCATTTTTACTGTGATATGGGAGACATTATACAAACACTCGACACAACCAGTTGCTTCGCTTTTTGTGTTCACGTCGCTTCCCATTTGGCTATCGTTTCGTTTCACATCACAGTCTTTGTCGGTAAATATTGAACAGTATTTAATTTAGGATTGTCGTCCGTTTTGAGAGCATATGAGGGAGGAAGAATACTAAATACACCACAAATGATCAGATAATCCTTGAGAAGCATCAGACAATTGGGCCTTTGCTGACTTGCCTAAAAAAAAAAAAGAGGACAATAACTCAAATTGGGCCTCATTATCAGCATGTGTGTACCCCACTTAAGACCCAAAAGAGTGACAACCTCCTGCCAAAGTCAAAAAGTGTGCGTCGGTGCATGCTACGAGCGCCGCTTGGCACCAGATGGCTTCTCATGCCGCTCAACTTCGCTTTGCTCCGCCCTCCGGGGGGAGAGGAGGGTGGCGTTGGGGGTGGTCACCCAGGGGGGGCCTGTGACCCTGTGTGTGTGCCCAGGGATCAGGCTCCTCAGCTGGGGGAACATGAGGGACAAAGACCCCTTGTCTCCTGGAGGCTGACGGGGGAACTCTGCGGGCCGTGTGTGGCTCTCTTGCAGCCAAGGTTAGAGAGGGCTATGATACTGTTGTGTGTACACACTCACGCACACTTACAGCGAACTGAGCAACCAGTCTTCAGGGCTCCCCAGGATTACTGTTTTGACAGCCAAGGAGAGAAGATCGTCATTGAACAGACTAGTGATACCTGCGTAGCTCCACGCTGGAGGGGCGATAGTGAACACACACACGCACGCGCACACACGTCTCAGAGCAAGGTCGATGTCATCACAATGGATTAATGTCTAAGGAGCTGCAGGGAGAGTACAGTGGAGCAGGCTACACTTACCGCTCTGTCAGAGCGAGGCACTGCGAAGGGGAGAAAGAGGACGGGAAAGGGGGGAATTAACCGCGTCCAGAGGCCACAGGTCATCGCGAAACAACTCTTCCGCAGAGTGACTCTGCCTTCAACTCGCATGTGCGGCAAATACTTGAGGTGGGAAATCAAACAAGGGATGCAGAAGAGTTCGACAATACTGCACGTTCACCTCGTGGCCTCTTCTTCTTCTTCCCCTTGACACTAAACAATGCAGCGCACACACTTTGCTTTGTATCTCAAATCACATCTCCTCTCTCCTGTGGGCCGTAAGGAACTCTCTCTCTTCTCCTGTCACGCCAACTTCCCCTCACATTTAACCGAAGAGTTCTATTGAAAGAGGAAGCGTTGTTAAAGCAGGTAGGAAGTACGAGGAGGGAGCCGTCTGCACTGCAGTATCGTGGGCCAAGACTCTATGTATATTTGAAAAAACAGTTTTCACTGCATTTTTTCAGCTTGTATCCTTTATATGATGTCACGTTGTGAGCCATTGAGGCCGATGTTATTTTTTTTCAAGTCACACCAAAAATTGAGTTTGAGCTTTCAAATAACTGAGCGTTTTTCTTTTTTAAACAATACTGCCCACAGAATGGTACCATTGATGACGAAGAGGCGAAATGTGATGATGACAACAGAAACAGAATCAGAACTTGTTCTGAGCAGCCAGGACACAAGTCTTTGTCCTGGCTGCGCAGAACAATAAGACCGGAGTCATCAAAAACTTGAAAATAACATTACCGTATTTTTAGGACTATAAGTCGCAGTTTTTTTTTTGTTTTGTTTTTTCCATAGTTTGGCCGGGTGAGCGACTTATACTCCGGAGCGACTTATATGTGAAATTATTAACACATTATTATATCATTTCACGCTGACAACGGCAAGAGGGCGCTCTAGGCCTGTGTATCTGTACCTGCTACTTCTGTACCTCTGAAAATTGGACGGAGAAGAAGAAGCGGCGCATCGTCTTCCTCCGAGGTTGGCGGAGTTGTTTAGAAGTGACACCGAGGATGAAGATTTCATTGGATTTAGTGAATTGGAGTGACACTGATTGTTTGGTAAACTTGTTAGCATCTTCCTTATGCTATAGTCCTCCGAATAACTGTTAATACGTTACGTTAACATACCAGGCACGTTCTTATTTCGCTGTTTATGCGTCATGTAACGTTAGCTGGATGTGTTACGTGAGCATACCGTACACCTATTCAGCCTGTTCTCTATTTTATTTTTATTTTAAATTGCCTTTCAAGATGAAATGTCTGTTCTTGGTGTTGGATTGTATTGAATAAATTTCCCCCCAAAAACGCAATTTATACTCCAGTGCGACTTATATACGTTTTTTCCTTCTTTATTATGCATTTTTTGGCTGGTAAGATATATACTCCGGAGCGATTTATAGTCCGGAAAATACGGTAAAAGGATTAAAAGCGATGAAGTAACGTCCACACAAACATGGGTTTAAAAAAAATCTAAGTTTTCATGGCATTCTTTTTAGCTTCTTGCTTTTCAATAGAATTTTATTACAACTGTTATTTTTTAAACTTTATTTTAGTATAATTATCTGTGTATCGGTGGGATGCATATGAATTAATTAGGTTTATGATGGAAAATAAAAATAAAATTATCTGCGGTGGAACACACGCAAATAAATGAACAAAAATGTCGCCCTTGGCTCACATCTTGTGTGATGCAAAGTGTCCTTGCCTCCACCTCAATAGAAACATTTATTACATTTTGCCTCTGTTCCTCAAACATTCAACTACTTGTTTTTGTTTTAGTTTGTTTTGTTTTACTAATTACAAAACAAAACATTCGCTATCTGATGCTTATTAGTGATGACAAAATGGTGAGAAAGTAAAGTAAAAGCAAGAAGTGCAGAATAAACAGATTAATACACTGCCACTGGATTTTTCCAAGTCCACTCCCTAGGTTGTTGTTTTTTTGTGGGTGTGAATGTGTGTGCTTTAAAAACATGTTTCTCTCCTTCTTTCACACACACACACACACACACACACACGCGCGCACACACAGCAGACCCCCTGCTAGCTCTCTGGCAAACAGTCATAAATCTGTCATCAGGAATGAAGCCATAGAGCTAACCCTGTCTGGATAAACAGCCATCCATAACAAGGGCGAGAGAAAACACACACACACAAACGGCCTATTTGGTGTTTGGATCGACAAGTAAATACACACGATCCATGCATGTGTTAAGTGCAGATTTATATATTAGACAAAAGTCAAAAGAAAAATGACTGCAAAAAAGGCCGACAGAAAGATGAGAGCTGCCATCCAGTAGGACTGTTTGTGGACGCTAGGAAGGTATCAGACGCCCCCTACTGACGAATAGTATTATAACCTGATGTCCTAGTGACAATGAACAATTTAGGATTAATACGAAAGGTTGTGTATTCAACCTTAGAATATGATTTTTTGATGATCCTATACATGTTTTTAAATGAAATATCTTGGGCTGTAAGAAGATATTATAAACAAAGTCAGTACACCACCAATCTGAGCCGCAATAGCCCTGATGTTTTTATTGAATTCAGGGACAGGATTATTCAGATTATTGTCTTTAGGTTATTTAATAAATTCTGTGCCTCATCCCTGAAGACGCTGTGCGCAGCATGGTTATTTACTGCATTTACTAAGGATATTTTACAGTTGACAAAGATTTATTGCATAAGAAGAATAAGACTACAAGCAGTAGTTGTTTTTCTTAAGAGTCTGAAATTAATAAAGCAGTCTTATATATATATATATATATATATATATATATATATATATATATATATATATATATATATATATATATATATATATATATATATATATATATATATATATATATACACACACACACACACACACACACACACGCGTGTGCGTGTGTATTGCAGTTCAAAAATATGCATTTAAACATGATTTTAAATTTCTTCAAATAGTTTCTGCTAATTTTTTAAATTATAAAAATGAAATATATAAAAAATGTTTCATAAAAATGTTTTGAATAGCAGAAACACACATTGAATTAAAATAATTTTTGGATACTTTTTTTGAACTGTCGAGACTGCGCACGTTTAGATGTGCTACAAAATGTCCCATTGTGCAGAGAAAGGTGTCAATTAACCTTCCTGGATGGATAAATAACGAATAAGAGTGTGTGAGAAAAGGAGAGTGCGTGTTAAGGTTATCATTAAGTGTTTTCAGTGTATAAACGTGTAATTAAACACATGAACATGTGATCCATCCGAGTGTCTGAAGTCGCATACTTAAAATACACAAAAGTGCAGAGAAGAATCACTCGTCCAGCGGCAAACAGTTTGCTTTTGCCAGCTTTTAAACCACATGCCAGAGCTGCCACAAGCCTGCCGGGGGCAACAAACAAGGGCTGAGCTCACGCGCTCTCGCTGGCCTCACTGTTGCACAGCAGCACCCTTCAGAGGACGGCAAGACAATTACAACAAGGTTTTCTCTGTCCCCACAGCAAGGCTGTGAAAGAAACTAACATTCCGATTTTTAACATCTTGGACGATTCTTAAAGATTTCGAGAGACCCCACACATGACGAGGAAAAAAATGGTCATGTTTGCTTTCTTACTTACTGCTGCCACTTCATAGTTTGTGGCGTAGGACGGCAAGGATTATTGGAATAATGTAACTACAAAAACCTTTTTCTAGCCAGGAAAACCTCACTGAGATTAAACATCTCTTTTACAAGTATCCTGGCCAAATGTCTGATGTTGGTCTCATGTTTACGCTCCGTGTACAGAAGGTAACGTATCGATGTTGTAACATCCCTGCAAGTTGTCAAAAATAGACTTAGCCACTAGTGCATTTTCGATCGCTTTATTAAAGTAACGGTGAGAAACCAAACGCACACTTATTCACGATCTCCCAACTCACACCGAGTAACTCCACACGCAGACTGGCTATTGGCTAACAGGTTAGGCAGTTAACAGCCAGCCAAGGCGACACTCTCATCCACTGACACCCACGTCACTCACCAGACCAGGCCCTCCCTTTTAAAGTCACACACACTGAAAAGTCACAGATACTACAGTAGAACGTGAGGATGGTGACCCCAAGTGGACAAAAATAATACCTGCACCTCACATGTACGTTATATTGTTTATAATGCAAAATCTATTTTTATCCGAAAACTTGACAGAATACCCAATTTAAAAAATATTCGATGGCTGGAACCAGATTTATAAGAAGCGTTATCAAACAGTCAAAAAAAAGCAGCTCAAAATTTGGCCCGATTTTCAGTATTTGTTTACCCTTTGAGGGAAAGTAGCCTAGTCGTGACCAATTCAGGAAAGACGTAATAATACACACCATTAGAGCCTTTGCCCTGCAAAATAAGAGGTCTTACCTGGTGCGCAGTACATGTTAGCGCTGGCCTCTTCGTCACAAGACTCCTCCACATCACTCCAGCTACAGAAGTAAGTTAGATGAACGTGACCTGAAAGGAAAGATGTTTTCTTTGTTTTTTTTAGCGCCTCGAACAGTCAAGTGTCACTCTGACTTTGTACTTCTCAAAGTGTTTGCCTACCTCTAAAGCACTTCCTTCCACCCGTTCCTTTCCGCTTCCCTACAATCCCCTCCGTGAGCTGTTTCAAGCACACCGCCTCGGCGATTACTCCTGTTTAGCGGGTACCCGTTAACGCCATCATTAGAACTAATGGTGTCATTAGGTAGCCGTGGCCATTAGCCGGGGCTAGCCAGAATGATACACCGCACCACTCGTTGATGGACCCTTTAGAACAATAATTACCACAGGGGAGACTAAAACAGCCACTCAGCTAATTAGACGCTTGTTGATAACGAGGTGGAAAGAGATGATTGTGGAACGACGACAGAAGAAAATTGGGAGGAATTTGTGACCTAGTAAAACACGGTCTCTTGTCTTTATTTTGGTAGAGGGATCCCGACTGATGGGTGTGTGGTCGCCAGCCAATCACACGGCACAGAAATTATAGAAAGTGACCCCCGCATACTTGCGGTTAAGCACCTGCGGATTCACCTATTTCGCAGATTATTATGATTTTAATTATTTTGGGGCGAACTGACCCAAAAACGCTTATTGGTGGTTTATCCCTGTTTATGTGAGAATATTTTGGGTTTAAAAAAATATATATTTTTACTTTTTTTCCCCTTTAATGTAATTATAATGGACGTCAATTATCCGCGGCGTTGCGCTATTCGCGGTCCGGCCTGTCCCTATCCAGCGGGTGTCCAGTGTAGTTGCTCTCTCACCTCGGCGATCTAGGAGGATGTTGTTGGGATTGAGGTCTCGACAGATGATGCCCTCTCGGTGCAGAGTAATCCAGCGCAGTCACGAGCTCGACGGCCCAGCATCGGACAAACGCCTCAGGAATACGAGCCCGGGATGCGGCCATCGACATCTCATCCAGCTCCGCAAACAGCCGCGATACGTCTTTGTCGAATTTAACTCTGTCAGGCGAAACTGCTGCAGACTCCGGGTCGAACGCCAGCGATTTCTCACGGGCTTGCGGTTCAACGTTTGCAATCGCATCTGTGTGTATTGCTTTTTCACAAAGGGAGGAGGCCACCGGAAGGCCTGGGCTGGGGAAAGAGTCACTATGGTGGCATGGAGGTTCAACTGACATTTTTTCTTTGTCTTCTTGTCCAAAAGTCAAGCTGTAGTCGTCCCAGAGTGAGGTCAAGGCGGATGAAGACGCAACACCGGGGTCACAATTTGGAGAGGCTGCACACAAAGATGAAGGCTGCCGTCCTTCCTCTCCCCCCAGCTGGCCGGGGAGCTGTAAAACATCCGGCTTGATGGACCTTTGAGGAGAGGTCGCGACCTCAAGGCCCAGACACAGCATGGAAGTTTCCAATTCCGCTTGTTGAGACTCTGCGGCCACGCTTGTTACGGGCAGATTGACCAAGAGGTCCGGCGGATGACCCTCATCTTCCACTACCGCCTCTTTAAAAGAAATGACCGGCACTGACTCATTGGAACCTTTATTCGCAATAATCTAACCCCCAAAGGTGAGCACTGTGGCCCTCGACCTCCGGAGCCAGCTCTTGAAACTCCTCGACGACCTCGGATGCAGAAAAGAGGGGGGGCTGTTTATGGGAGGGGGGCTGCGGCTGCTCCCTCCAGTCGAGGCAGGTCACCTCGCTCGCACTGTCTTTGCTGTCGATGCGGAAAAACTCCATGGGCGTGCGCTTGGACTGATCCAGAGACAGCGGCGCGCGTAGCACGTCGCCGTAGTCCCGCCCCTCACCGTCTCGCCTCTTGTCAGGCGCGTCGGCGAAAAAGCCGAGCTCCTGGCAGCTGACGGGCGACGGCAGACTGTCGTCGCTGAGAAGCGAGCGGCTCCGCGAGGCGGCGGCGGCCGCCCCGTTCGGCACGTCGAACGACGCTTCCTGCTCGCTCCTCGCTTCGTTGTCCTCCTCCAGCGCGTCCGGCTCCACTTTCTCCTGCTCGTACTCGTTGCAAAGTGTTAAATAACTGTTGGTGCACTCGTCCTCAGAGGTGGCGCCGGAGTCTGAGTGGGCTGCCGCTTTATTGCCAAGCCTGGCGAGGAGGCCGCTTTTACGTGAGGAGGCAGCAGCCGGGTCTTTGACTTCCTTGTTTACATGTGGCACAGAATCCCAACCGGCGACAGGCCCACAGTTGGAACTAGCTGAATTCACGCCATATTGTGGCGTATGCACGGCTAATGTATGGCTCTTCTGGATGAAAGGAATGTCAAAGCTCTCGTCTGGACTGGAATTCCGCAGGTACTTCCCAATGTGGGACCACAGCTTACCACCTTCAGAGCAAGGAAAAGGATAAAAGGATCAAACAAAAAGGCCAACATTGACCATTGAGATGCAAAATTACAGGAAAAGAAACTAGCATTGGGTAGCACATTGGTCTAATGGTTCGCACGTCAGTTTCATAGTTCTGAGGTTCATTGTTTGAATCCACGTTCCTTTCGTCAATACTTTGACATTTTTAATTACTGAATGTGTCACAATTGAATCTTTGCTCATGTTGAGGACTGTTAAATATACTGCACATGCACTCCACTGCATCAAATCGGGATACTATTTTAAGTATACGTATCTGAACATGTTTCTAGAGTGGATATACAACGTTTACACACTCCTGTTCAAGTGGCAGGTTTTTGTGATAGGAAAAAGAGACCAAGATTAATCATTTAAAAATTAATAATAATCCATGAAATGGACCCACGTTTCAAAGCCAGCATCTGTAGCAATTAAATGCACATTTAAAAGAGTTTTTTTTGTTTTTTTTTTTTTTTTTCCATCATTGACAAAAAAAATAATTCAACCAATTATTGATTCAGATAAATAAAAAAACAGGATTACATTTCAATCAACCAATTTCAAGGGGGGGGGGGGGGGGGGGGGGTTGAGACAACTAAATTAACAAATAAAAGGTAGGTTTTTAGTTGGCTAAACGCCCACTGAATCAGATTAAAGAACACAGTGTGACCTTTCCTGCGCTTCACTCTTCCCTGACCCTCGAATAAAAAAATTGTTCAACTCAATAACAAGTAAGGAGTACAGCAATGGTGAGGCTTCAGTGCATTGCAAGTGTTCACCCACACACTGAAGCGCCACAACCCATACGCGAGAGAGATGTAAGGAGGCCCAGGTGTTGGCATAGCTAATGAAGCGCGACGCCACCTGGTATCAGAATAATGACCTGTGACACACACCCATCTCCATCAAACATCTGTCTGGGACAAGGACAAGCGAAGACGAGCGTAACGCGGGAGCCCAAAGATGAAGCGCCTCACCCTCGGCATGCTGCAGCAGGAGGAAGACGGTGTCCTCGGAGTCGATGAGCTTCTTGAGCTGCACCATGTGGGGCACGGAGCGAGGCGTGATGGTTTTCTTCAGTCGGCCGCAGTCACTGCTCTTCCTCAGACCCTGATGGCAGACAGAAAGGGGATTGTAGACATTTCTGATCTCGTCAAATCTGCAATGCTGTTTGCAAGCGCCTCGTCACACTGTACAACAGTGAACGTCCATACATACACGGTTGGTAAACGCACCTATTTGCCGATTTTTGGGGGCAACTGTTATTTGCTGAAAAGCTCACCTAATCACCAAAGCCATGTCTAGCACAAAAACATTGCTTTGGCGCCGTCTTGTGGCATTACACGGAATTATCAACCTTTCCGGCTGGGCATCGATTTCCAGTTGTGCCGTGATATACGCTGACCCGACTTACGAGAGCTACGCGTAGTGTATTCAAAACCACATAACTTTGCCTTTAAGTCCGTTAGCTTAATGCTTAACACAGAATGGGAAACACCATAGATGGGCTAACGAATAGCATCTATGTAGTGGTGTCGTAACGCTATAAGCAACAAATATTTGAAAACGAAAACTGCAGCAAAACATGTAGACAGACAATGTAACAATACTCACATGCATATATATTTTTTTACAATGAAAAACACCTAATATTGCTGCAGATTACTGAGTCACTTATAGTTTTAGTTTAGTTTAGTATATAGTTTGTATTATAATGACCCCTGGTAGTCAAGTCCCGCACACCAGGAGGAGACGCCATAGATTAATCACAATGCAATCTTGACATCTATTTATGTTATTACTGTATGTTTTTATGAAGTAAATGAGTTTCCTCCGCAGGGTGTCCGGGCTCTCCCTTACAAAACGGGTGAGAAGCTCGGTCGTCCGGGAGGAGCTCAGAGAAGAGCCGCTGCTCCTCCGCATCGACAGGAGCCAGATGAGGTGGCTCGGGCATCCGTTTAGGATGCCTCCCTGGTGAAGTGTTCCGGGCACGTCCCACCGGGAGGAGACCCGGGGACGACCCGGGACACGACGGAGAGACTACGTCTCTCGGCTGGCCCGGGAACACCTCGGGATCCCCCCGGATGAGCTGGAGGAATTGGCTGGGGAGAGGGAAGTCTGGGCGTCCCTGCGACCCGACCTCGGATAAGTGGTAGACAAATGGATGGATGGCATATTTATCATGCAATTCTCTCAGGTCATAATGACTGTTTTGACAAAGAAGACAAAAAGAAGAACAATTTTTGAGGGGGAAAATTGCAAAATCCCCCCTCAAAGATGTAACTACTGTATAAGATGTATTAATACTTATGTCTATATTGTACAGTGTATGTGGATGGAATTGTGGCAAAGGGGAAATCTACCATTATCGACTGCTGCCAGCCATGCCCCGACTCAAAGTCACGGGATCCATCATGCCACATAGCGCTTGCGACTTTCAAAGATCCCCACAAATCTCGCACATCAAGCTCACATTGGCAGCAAGTGTCTGCAGATATGTCCGTTATTGAGCGTGTGTGCGTGCGTGTATCTATGTGAAGTCATCTGCGCCCGCGCTGCGCGCTGACATCTGGCACACGTCTCACACCTGCGAGCAGAGGAGCTGACAGGGACGGGCCCATTAGAATCAATTACGGCGGTCACACACACGGGCGTCTGGCACACTTTACGCTCCCAGTCAGGACAACCGCCATGCGGGACACACACACACACACACAAACACAAACACAAACACACTACAGTACACTTACTTTCACGACGAACATCTCTCGTGTTCTCTTGTCCGTGACCAAAAGAACCTGTGATGGAAGAGTGTCATTAATGGGCAGGTTCTGAACAGACACAGACACAGACACAGACACACACACACACAACACACACACACACACACACACACACACACACGAGTCACACGATGACATCGTGGTCCTGTTGTTCAATGACTGGCTCGTATTCCACAGGAGAGGGTCACTGCAAAATAAATGTCGGTCCCTAAATGACACTGGAAATGAGGGGATTAACCCATCAGGCCCAGCGGTGTTTACCATGGCAATGTCACAGCCACAAAACACTGATTTAAGCACATTAGGGCTCAAATTATTAGCTGATTAGCGGACCAGATGGGCACAAACAAATGCGTTTCAAGTCAATTATTGAGCAAAGACACACGACATTTAGAATTTTAATCGTCGACATTGTGACAGTTAGTCAATTTGATTTCAGATTGACTTTTTTTCAGTTAAAATAAAAGTAACAGTTCAAATTGAACACATTTAAAGCGATTACACACAAACAGAACACAATTAGAATCAAACTTTTTTTGAAGTTATGGTTGAAGGAAACAATCAGGAATGTAAATCTTTCGTGGTTTTTTACATATAGTTGCAATATATTTGAACTTGTAACACTATTTTAATGTGCAATATATATATATATTTGAAATAATGCATTCAAATGCACGACAGAATTTGAGTATATGTACGTATTTTACATATTTATTATGGGAAACGCACAAAATCCCATCATGTTGGTCACGGTGTTCCTAATATTGATAATACAATCTGTACATGCATAAAATATGATAAACTAAGAATTTCAGACACATCAAAACTAAAGAATTATTGTTTTTATTATTATACGAGGAGGATTTATGATGCTGTAATCTTTTTGATTCAATGACTTTTCGTACGTGTCAACTGTTTCAATTAGTGAGCAGATGTCGCCGACGCCACCCTTGAATCTCGACCTTCCTCTTGCATGCGCCGCCAGTATTACAATTTCAAAAAGTCGACTGCGGGACTTCCTTCCTGCCGCTGGTTCTCTTTGACATCTTCATTTTCGCCGCTTTTCTCTCCCACCATCATCATCGCTCTGGCGCTCCATCATCACTCTCTCTTGGGAGATCTGCAGCATATGTGCGCGACCCGGTGAGTGCGTCCGTACGCGTGTGTGCGGAGCCGGCGCGTTCTCGCCGCGTGACCCTGACTGGGACCAAACAGGTGCAGGCTAAATGGATATGAATGGAGATGTGAGTAAACAGAACGGTGGCACTAGCCAGGGAGCTAATATAATTAAGACACAAACATCAGGGAGTGGCGGGGGGGGGGCGAAGGGTGAGGAGCTCTCTCCATCTGTCTCTTCTGTCCCCATTAAAAGTGAAAGGCGGAAGGCTGCGACAAGGAAGGGAAGCCGGGCACCATTTTGGGATTGCTCGAATTGTGAAACTGCAGTTAAAGTGATCGAGTGCTGAACTTGCGCACATCTACAGCACGCTGGTCTTGTGTCAACATTCTCCTTAGGGTTTGCACGCGCACGCGCGTGTGTGTGTGTGTGTGTGTGTAGGATGAGCATCATTGATTCAGTGTTGTGTGCCGCTCTCTGAGCCGCTTGCCAAGTCATTTCATGGCTGAGTGGTGAGGTTGCTTCGCCGGCAGCTGGCTGACAGAACCAGCAACCCAAACTGACCTTGGTGGTCATCATAACTGCTGTTAAACGTGTACACACACAAGCTCTCTCTACTGCATTATCAAGTAAATCTTCTGTGTTTTATTGCGGTTGAAAAGATGGCTAAAGGAAGCGAGGCGATAGGAGGATGGATGGATGGATTTCGCCTCAGCACAAAAAGTGTTTTCCATCAAACAATGGAAGATCGATTCCCCTCCCCCGCGAATATGCAAGGGACACTGAATCGATAATATTTTTATATAGGAAATTAAAATTTTTAGGGGGGGGCATCCATTAGTAGTGAAATTTGCGTGACGACTTGGTCCCTAACCCCGCAAAAAGCGTAATTGTGTTATTAATATATGACAGAAAGCATTTGATGAGATCCTTAAGCCCGTCGCTCAACTGACCTTATCGATGACGCCCACCACCCTGTAAGCGCCGAGATCGTCGGAAAGACTTTGCTGGCTCCCTCTGTTGGTGGATGCGCAGCACTGCGCCCCCATCACCTGCTGCCAAAACCATCCCGGTTCAGCGAGATCATGTTATTCCGAAGAAAAAATGAAAAAAGATTACAAATAGATGAGCTATATTTGCTTATGGCTCACCGCTGTTTGTGTAGATCCTTGGCCCATGTTGCTGTGAAGATGCTGGCTGGATATTTGCTCTGCTCGCATCAGGTACTCAGCGGTCTTCTTCTTCACTGCCTCTCGCCGCGTGGGGCTTGGCTCGCCTGCAGTGTGATGTTAGTTCACTTAGAACAAGACTTTTGTTTTAAAGTTTGTGACAGGAACTACAGGTGGGCCCACAAAAGGGGTCAAGGAATTGATTATTACGCCTATCGCAACTCTGGACTAAACGGACCTTGAACACCTTGAAGGAGCAGGTCCACTCCGGTGCGGTAGAAGGCGAACGCCGCCTGGTAGTCCTGATCCTTCTCCTTCCGCACCGCCACACGGATAATCTCGCCGGCTTTGTCCAGGTAGTCCGCCTTCAGCTTCTCCTTGAGGCCGGCGGCTTTCTTGGAGAATAGCGACGCGCGGCCGGGCCGGCTAACCTCCGGTTTCGGGGCCGGGGAACCGGGAGCGGGGGCGGGCGACGGGGCGCTGCGGCGATCGTGCAGTGAGGGCAAGCGGGGACTGCTGCTACTGCTGCTGCTGCCAACGCTGGCGGCGCCCCCGTACGGGTGGTTCGGGGACGTGCGGCCCGAGGCCATGCCATCGTCTAGCTCGGCCAAAGAGTCGGTGTCCACGGCCGGCGAGTTCAAGTCGCTGCTGTCACTGGACGGGCCTGGAAGACGTGGACGGGAGAAGCGTACCGACACTTCAGTATGAATAGCGGCTCTAATCGGATCAATAACAGGAATGACGCCATATCTACCTCCATACTCTGATGTGACAGTCAAATCTTCACCACAACCGAGGTCTCTTTGAACTGGGAAAGAAATCCAAATTGGCAAGGTTTAGTCAAATCAACCTTTGTCTTTTCCGTCTTTGTTTGTGCGTCACAGGTGAGCTGGAGCCTATCCCATCTCGGGATGGGAAGTGAGAAGAATTTAGCAGATTCCCACTCCATTAGCGATACTGCTTATCGATCCGATTCCTTATTGGTCAAGAGAATGAAAAAATACACCTGGGTTTGTTTGCTTTAGCTCTTCAATAACTTCAATTTTGGACAGTAGACACATGGTGTACCAGTGTGCCCTTCATAATCTGTCATGTTTTCTTGGGGGGTGGGAGTATCAGTATCTCTTTTAATCCCTAAAGTATAAATATGTATTTATTTACACAGGAAAGCATCTGGCTGTTCAATACAATAGATTATTTTAACTAATGCCTATGTAAACACACTTAATCCTGTATACACTACACAGCACAAACTAAGCAAATACCAACAAACACCACTAGATGACGGTATCTCTCTGCAAACACTTTATTACCGCTCCAGTACGTGAGTAGCTTTCCATTTTTGGTTTTGTTTTATCATATAGCGGTTAATTTATCTTTGTACCTGTATGAACAGGTAATGAAGGTTTTATGAAGGCAACCGTTTAGTTTTGGAACTAATTAATTCTCATTATATGTATTACTCAGCATATTTCCGATTCATGGATATGCAGATTTTGGGGGGGGGGGGAACTTATCCACTGTTATTCACTGAAAAACTCATTACTCCCCGTTTTGTAGCCGTGTCTAATATAAAAGTATTGCTTTGGCGCCATCTCGTGGCCAAGGATATATGATGACGTGAGAGGAGGAGCTTCATTTTGACAGGCCATCGCGCTTGTCCACCTCTGGTTGGATTCTTCCGTTTTTAGCCATGCCATGAAATCATAAGGCCCATTTTCTTCTTTAATTGAGTCTATCATGTATATTACAAGTGGATAAAATGAGTAGAAAACACATTTTTGACACCCAATGACATGAGTATGGAATCTTGTCTCTCAGCATTCACTCGATTGAGACGAATCGTAAACGTGACCACCTACCGTCCGAGCTGCAGCCGGACAAACCGTCGGCCAGGAATTCGAAAAAGGGCTCGGACAACGGTCCGATGAGCTCCGAGCCGTCGTGGACTTCGCCTCCCTGGACGACACGCGTCAAAACGCGCCCGGTCATGTTTTTGGATCGGGGTTCCGCGTGCGTTATTTGACGCGAACGTCTTACCTTGAAGAACTCCTGGATGTGCTGACTGCTGTAAAGAGTGGGAATGTTCGCAGAGAACTGCAGCAGATCCTCCAAGCACTGTCTCCTCTCCTCAATCACTGCCTCATCGAAGCGACCTGAACGTGAAAGAGTATAGAGACGGCAACTGTGAGCTAACACGCATTCGATCAAGCCGCAAATCACTCCCCGTCTGCAGCGTCACTGTGCTGTGCATTACTTCTACAGCTCCAGATAACATCATGGGGAAAAAGATGGTAATATACGACTGTATTGTATGTATATATTGCATACTTGAACAATGGACATGAAACTTTCTGATATTGATTTTCTTCTTCTTCTCCTCAGCATCACACACACAAAAATAAAAATACAAAGAAGCTTAGCGCCACACCAAAAGAAAAAGAGAATGAAATGAAATTTATGAGACTAAAACACAGGCATTTTCTTTCCTTATACAGCATTTTTCCAGGATAGAAAATAGCAAAAACTGTGACATCTTACAAAAATAGTAAAATTGTTTAAGTAGTTTAGGAAACTTCCCCCATGAGTTTCCAAAAAGTGCATTTTTAATACCATCTAAATACCATTTAAAATGAAGAAACAACTACGCTTGTGCGACAGAGCATCAAACATCACCACCAAACAAAACGTAAAACAATCATTTGCCACTTTTCTCTTTTTATCACTTTAAAGAAGGTCAAGACCAAGATAGACATTGTAAAACATAAAAAATGTAAAAGGAGCCAAAAACTGTGTGAATGAACATTTATTTTAAATAGTATCAAATCGTATAGGAAGGGCACTTACCAAACACTTTGGCCTTGGCAAAGGGTGGAAAGAGTTCTGACTGGCTACAAACGTTCTTGTGCAGCTGCCAGAGGTTGTGGTGAAGTTTCCGAAAGTCGCTATACCTTTTCCACACCGTTATCTGGAGAACCAGTGGAAGACCTAAAGTTGAGATCCAGTTGCTCCAATCTTTTCTTTACTGCTAGTCTGCAACAAACTGGGCTCACTCCCCTGTTGTTCTCATGACTTCCAGGCAGTAATTGACAACAAGCTGCATGCGTTAGCACAAGTTCCGGGGAAGAGTAAATTCCTAAGCGGACATCTTTACTGAAAAGTCTAACCTGCTGAAGAAATGTGTGCTTTGTAATAGTGCAACCCAGTGAGAAATTCACCAATTTAAAATGTTTGCATGTCTTACCTCTTGGACGTCCTCTGGGTTGTTTCGAGAAATGATCTGTGTAAAAGCAGAAGAGGGGGAAGGAGTCAGGATGAAAATCCAATTGTTCTTGTGAGCTCTGGTACAAATACGAAGAGGGAGGGTAACAATGGATTCCTTATATCGTGAGTGACACTGGGAAGATGGAGACATCACCCAACAAACTAAAAACAAATAAAGTTCAAATATAGCTTAACTGTCAAATAAACTCTGTTATCTTTCTGTCGAATCAGTCATGGCTTCAAATTTTGGGCGGTTAAATTACGTGTTTCTTCTGCGTTTCACCGCTACGCAACTTTCGTATTTCTCCATTATGTACATTATCAATGACGGGTTGTTTTTTTTCTCCGTTTATTCACGCACACTGCTACGCAAATTTCCAATTTCTGGTCTACTTACCCGAATGGCGTTTCCTCTGTATTCCTGACACACCGCTACGCAGATTTCGCATCTCGGAATATATTAATTCTGTATGTATCGTAACGGTAATATTGGAACAAGCCATTCAGTTCACTCAAACAGATTCCCCCCACCTTAATTATCCAACCCAACCTCCTTATATTCTTGAAGTGTAGCGTTAATTGTGTTTCTCAGTGTGTCATTTAGCTACGCAGTTCACGCTTGGCTGTGGGTCAGGTTCATTTACGGTCAGAATGGCGAATGCCTTTTAGCAGTTACATAACCAACGAGGGCTTAAAAAAAAAAAAAAAAAAAACACCATTGGTATTTTACGGAGGACAATGACCAGAGTGCCACATTAAAAAAAAATAAAAAATACCAACACTGGTACGTTGTCTTTGACATTACTGGGCGTTTGCATCATATTAGCTCGACTAGCTTAGCTCAAGCTAAACAATGCTAGATGACCCGCAGCTAGCATTGTTAGCCATAGCTGTCAAGTGGACTCGTTGTGCGCCCACCACTCACCCGAGCGGTGACTTTGTAAACTGTGTATCCTTTCCGGTGCTTCGTGGGGTCGGTGACGGTATAAAAACGAGCGAAATCCCCGCTGTCCCGCTGCGATATCATTCTGATAACAACATTGCCGAAAGCTAGCAGCATCCATTCACTGTGACAGCGGGGGCGAAAATTGAGTGGGAGTGAGACCTCTAACTATGACCAACATCTATGACACTGTGACGTATTCAGAAAGATGTACTGAAACGCTCTCGCACACTACAGAGTACAGATTTCTCCCCCTCACATCCACTACGAAATCGCTTTTACATCCACTAATGATTTTACCGCATTCACACACAAACTGTTTCTAGCTCGTTTCAATAGTGTGTGAGAGGTCAAAAATCAAGTGAGTGCTATAAGTGAGCAAAAGCTATGACACTGTGACTATGCTATGAGAGTCTCGGAGATAATTTAGGATTACCTCTCACACAATACTCAAATGCTCTCATTCCCGTTTGAAATGCTCTCATGAACACTACAGATTTATTTTTATCTTTTGGCTCAGACACTACCGAAACACAATCACACACTACGGAAATGGTCACACTAGCAATTTTACACAATTTGGAAGAGTCTCAAGTACTCCGACCTGGCGGCTGAGGCTGAACAGCGCGGATGGAAAACTAAGGCCTGTCCAGTCGAATTTGGCTCAAGAGGATTTGTTTGCAAATCAACATCCAGTTTGTTGAAGCCCCACGTGAAGCCGTCAAATCGACTTTGACTTCCTTGTACCCACCCGATGACCTCAATGAATCCAATTCTCCTCAAATTCGGCACTAAATCCATCTCTCGTATCCGACGACAGCTCAGGCAACACCGGTCAAAGAATGAGATTGTGACAACTCGTCCTTTGCTTGAACTACATAATTCTCGGTCTTTTGCACATTTTTCGCCAATCTTCAAACATGAATAATGTATCTAGAAATCAATCTCTGAACTCACTGAAAGAAAACATTTAATTTAATTGAAGTGAACTGCATTTCATCACCACTAATTATAAGTTCATTGTATTAGTCAAATACGGTATTTCACAATCAAAAGACAATACAAAAATCAGTAATCCACCTATGATCATAATTTATATTGTGGTACAAATGATAACAAACTACAAATAGCTAAATAGCCATGACACAACAGAAACCTAATGTGACGTTCGCATCAGTGGTTTCTTCAGAAAAGAGCGATCCAGACAAACGCAAGCAGGACTGATGCGTGATTCCAAATCCAGGATGTGCACTTGTTTGCTGCGTTGACTGTATGCTCGCAGCGGAACGTTGGCTTCTCCATCATATCCCTGACATTGCCGTGCGGGTAAATGTGGAACTGACTCTGTGAGGAAGCAGAAAAGCGAGAACATACGTGTGCATGAGGGTTGCAGAAAAAAAAAAAAAAAAAAAAAAACACCCAAAAATACATAAACAACATGTTCTCGCATTTCGTTTGATTGGTTAATTGGGGTAAAATGTCAATTAAGTAGCAATACATGATATCACCACAGTATGGATGAATAATTATGCACGATTATCATTCATGGCAGCCTTTCGGGAACCAAAAGGGGTCCCAGCTGCTGGAGTCCAACCTAGCTGACGACAAACTGGACCGGTTGCCAACCAATCGCAGAGCACATACCCGTATAGACAAACGATCCGCTACGGACAATTTAGAATCTTCAATGAGCCAAAGAAAAAAGCACATTTTTGCAATATGGGAGGAAGCCCGTGTACCCGGACACAAGCACGGGGAGAATGTGAAAACACCACACAATTCAATTCTTAAAATTTAATAGAATTTTATTTTAAGTGAGTATTGTTTTTTTTTTAAATCCCATTTTATTGAATTTTTGTTTTTTAAATTTTGTTTTAGTTACTAGTTTTGCTTTAGTTCTTAATTTCATTTTTGTTTAGTTTTTTAGTTTAGATTTGTTTTGTCTTATTTTATTTTAGTGTTTTTATTTTATGTTTTTACTTTATTTATTTAGTATAGTTTAGATTTTATTTGAGTTTTAAAATTGTATTTTACTTTATTTTACTTCAGTTCCTTGGTTTATTATGTTGTTTCACTTAATTCTTTTCAGTATTATTTCATTTTAGTTTGGCTTTTAATTGAGTTCAGTTCCGTTTCGTAGTTCATTTCGTTGAATTGAGTTGAGTTCAGGGTGTACCCCGCCTATCGGCCCAAGATAGCCGGGATAGGCCCCAGCACGCCCGCGACCCAAGTGAGGCTAACAAAATGGATGGATGGATAGTTTAGTTCAGCGTAGTTTAGCCTCTGAGTATGAATTTGTCAATAGCGTAGCAATGCATGACATTTTTACATGTTCGTGAGTGCAGTTTTGTGATGAAAAAGAGTGGGAAACACTGGTCTACTGGAGTTTTAACAGTCCTGAGTTGCACGTACGTCATTCGCGAATGCAATTTCAATTTGCCACAGGTTCTTCACCGCGCTCTCGTACTCCTCGATTTCCTTTTGGTTTGAAACAGAGCCTCCCACAGGGAATCTGCAGGGAATTCATATCGATTGATTAGACCGACTCGCGGTACGTGTGCCCGGAGGGAAAAAAAAGTGTGGCAAGTATCTTGTAGTAGCAGAAAGAAGCGTGGCTCGCTCTCACCGGTGGTTCAGGTTTGTCACATTGGGCTGGCTGACGCATGTCACAATCTCGATTTTGGGGTAGAAGAGCAGGAAGGCCAGGCACACCTCGTCGGTGGCGGCTAATCCCATCTGCGTAAAGGCAAATGTGCTCTTCCCGAAACACGTACTTGTATGTGTCATTTTTGAAACGATACCGACCTGCGTGGCTGCTGTCCTATCAGAAGTACCGTAGGAGCACTCCACCACAAGATCGTCTCCCTGTCGCCGACAAGACATCACACATTACCGATGATTCTATTTGACTACGCGTGCTTCTAACTTCATTCATCGCTGTGAAACGTCGCCGTTTATCTCACATGTTGTTAGCCGGTGGGCATGACAACAGATTATTTGGAGTCACAATTGTTTGTTTTGTCACTTGGGTAACTTTTGGGCTCGACAAATGAATGAACGGAAATGCCATTAATCCGGAAAACAGCAAAACATTCTGAAATAAAGGAGGCGCTCGTTTAAAGCAGGGGTCAGGTTTCAGAAAACACCCGCAATAGACGAAATCAGCAAAGTGGCAACCGATTATGTACTCTATATTTATCCATCCATCCATCTTCTGAACCGCTTCTCCTCACTAGGGTCGCGGGCGTGCCGGAGCCCATCCCAGCTATCATCGGGCAGGAGGCGGGGTACGCCCTGAACCGGTTGCCAGCCAATCGCAGGGCACATACAAACTAACAACCATTCGCACTCACATTCACACCTACGGGCAATTTAGAGTTTTCAATCGACCTACCATGCCTGTTTTTGGGATGTGGGAGGAAACCGGAGTGCCCGGAGAAAACCCACGCTACATTTCAAAGTTTCATGTGATATACTTCTGGGAGGTACACTTATTTATTTGTCCACTTGAGGTCACCGTCCACACACTGCACAAGCACATTCCCTCAAATGGTCGAGTGTGCGTGGATCAAATTGACAAGACGTTTCATTGAACTTTGCAGGAACTTGAAGTGTCATGCGATGTCACGTAATCTTAACAAAGCAGGCTCACCCACCGGCTCGATGGTCTCGATGCTTCCCAATCTGGAAACCTCTTGCAAGTTGAAGTCATAGTTGGGATTCACGCCGAGGAAACCTATTTGCTCTCCATTTCTATCCACAGCGAGCTAAACCGTTGTCATCATTATCGTGGTTGTCGGGGATTTTTTCTTTTTTACCTGAAATGTCCGACTCGGACCTCCCTCCCGGCCGAACGAGTGTACATCGTTACGGCAAAAACATGCAGATCCGGCACGGGGTTAATGATCTGGATAAGTAGAAATGTTGATTTCGATATACGATATACGGTAAACCCTGATGGGTGTTCACATCTTTCAACGACGTACCCGAGAAAACAGACTGGTGTTACACACGCCGTAGGTGCGGAATTTAGCAGCTCGAGGAGGGATGTCGTAGTCGATGCGGCGAGACGGCGAGACGCCCGCGGACAGGACGCCGACGTCGTGCGGCCGCAGTTGATCCGTGTAGTGCAGCCTCAGACCCGAACTGTCGGTCCTGCCTGTTGGAGACAGACAGTCGCCAACACCGAATGAGTGCACTTTATGGGTAAAAACCCAAGAAGTTAAGTTCCGATTCGAAAGGCGTAAGACTCCAGCTTCACGTTGCCTACCCGATTCGCCGTTTGGGTTGCTGTAGTGGATTTCCAGTCTATAAAATGCGGCACCGTCCCCGCCTCCGATGGGAATGCCAGTGTTTTCCGGAAGCTCAAAGATCTGCGGAGGCGAACGGACAGTGTTGGGAAGATGACTTTGGAAACGGAGTTGCAAGTTACCCTGTTGAAAAAGTAAGATCACTAATGACTCCCCAAGACGGCAAACGGATGGTCGACACACCGCCGACTTGAACGACTTGACACAAGTCACAGGAGAAAGGCGTCAGGGAATGAAGGAAGCGGAAGTGGACGAGTACGACCGACCTGGCCTCCGACGGCCCACGCGCCCACGATCCCCAAGCAGTGGTCGCCCGAGTGGCCCCGGTAGCATTGGCCGTCGTAGGCCGTGGTCACGTACGGCGGGCAGCTGGAGAGCAGCACGCGGCGCACCATGTCAGCGTGCTCAATCGCGGGCTCCATCTGAAATGAAAAGACGTCCGGGGAGCGCTCATGAAGCATCACCGGTCCACTTTGAAGTTTTTGTCCAATTCACCAGAATCGATAATCAAACTGCGTAACGGCTGCGTAAGGTGGAATTAAAAGTGAAATGCCGACAAAATAGACCACGGGATGGGAAATGGGAGGCTTGTGTCATTTCGCCAATGCGTGCACTCGTGCACCCGTAGTCATCATCAAAATCAATAACAAATCAAATACAATCATTAGAATTGAACTGAACTGTAATAAAATACAAATAGAATGCTGAAATCAAAACGTTAAACATCAGTCAAAGAAAAGAAAAGAATGCAAAATAAAACTGTCAACTAAATCATCACAATAATGAAAATTAGAATTTTCAAATGTTTGAAAACATTAGTGTACATTGTGAAACAAATGCACTCCATTCATTTTGGAGCAAGTGACCTGAACTATATGATGCTTGGCAATCAAGGTCGGAAGCTTCATGACCTTGCAGTGGTAATAAGTGTCCTGCGCGGGGATGGTGATCTGCAAAAAAATTACATTTTAGGGTTGTTTTGTAACACTTACAGTATATTTGCATTGTCTCGCCATTTGGGACAATGTCAACGGAATGAAAGGAAGATATTATTCTTACATTCTCCATTGTGGCACTGATATAGTTTCCATTTGTTACAGTGGTTCTGGGGACAAAATTCAGCAGGTTGAGTTCTTTGGTACCGGCGAGACCCGCATGGAACCCGATCTCATCCGTAGCTCCATAAGCGTATATCAGTTTCATGGGTTGCGCCTAGCAAACGCCAAAATGGGATTGAGCACAAAAACAGCATGAATGCAAACTTTCCGTGGGAAGTATTACGAAACGAGGTTTTTTTATCAAGTGGGACAACTCATTACTGCCTTGTCATCGCACTCTTGTTGCTCGGTAACCATGCTTGTAAGAGCTTTTCTTTACCAAAGCCGTGTTGAGTTACGAACATTTAAAAGAGACCAAACTGCGTTGCTATGGCGCTCATTCATGTCGGAACGTACCGAATCGCCGCCTTCGGTGGAGGGTAACAGGAGAAGACCCAGAAACTGAGGTTGCGTGAAACTTGAGCTCGGCAAAAGACAATTACATCTCCCGCACAATAGATTGAAATTACAAGTGCAAAAGTTGAAGGCTCCATGGCGTAAAACAACAAACAACACGTACAGTGAGTGAGGAGTCCCGATTCAATTTAGGATTCGTTGCGATTGACACTCATAACGACCGCTTCCTGGAAGTTCATATTTACACTTTCGTAGAAATAAACCCTTATTTTGTCTTAGGGATGGGAATCCTCGAATAACTCACGATATACTTCGGCGACGATATCAATGGTATCGCGAAACGGCAATTGCGCATAGAATCCCAATATCTGTGTCGCCTCCTTTTCATGTTTCTTTCAGTTTCTCAGCAAAGCATCAAGATGTGATTGAAGCGATGGAAAATGAACAAATATCACTTTTGTTATCCATGGTTGTCAACTCTTGGTTTTGCGACTCTTGGCCAAATAAGCAAGGCAAGCAGTGAATCACAAAAAGATTTGACATACTAAGCAATGTTTGAATTGGTCGATTGGATACGCAGTGTTGACAGGGCATATATGAAGAACAAAGTTCTATTAAATAGTTCAAGTCAACACCAAATGAACAGTTCAGATGCAAAAGCGGACGTCTCTATTTATTTTTGTAAATTGAGTCAAATCGGGTTTTGCCATTTCTGGTTCCAGGCTAAAGCTAATCATTTTTGATTTAGCCTATGGTAAGTTCATAAAGTATATATTACAAATTGATATCATTTAACAATAAATTCAATAACAAAAAAGTTTAATTACAATTTGAATGCAGGAAATTAACATTTCAAAAATAAATAAGAATACATCCATCCATCCATTTTCTGAGCCGCTTCTCCTCACTAGGGTCGCGGGGGTGCCGGAGCCTATCCCGGCCGTCATCGGGCAGGAGGCGGGGTACGCCCCGAACCGGTCGCCAGCCCATCGCAGGGCACATAGGAACAAACAACCATTCGCGCTCACAGTCACGCCGACGGGCAATTTAGAGTCTCCAATTCATGCATGTTTTTGGGATGTGGGAGGAAACCGGAGAGCCCGGAGAAAACCCACGCAGGCACGGGGAGAACGCGCAAACTCCACACAGGCGGGGCCCCGCGGGGATTGACCACACTCCTGTTTCATTTCAATATAATTTACAAGCAAAACATGAAATACATTTGAAATTAAAAATATAAATCACTTTAATGTATGTCATGTAATGTAACTACGTCAGAGCGGACAGTTTGTTGTCTATGTTTTTCTCTCTTTTATTTTGCTTTGTTTTACTCTGCGAATGAGAATCTGTTTTTAATTGTCTTCCCTGGAAAACTAAGGGTGAAATAATCATGTTAAAAAAACACATCTCCCACTGGTCCATGTTTCTGATCCTAAACGGAGCTTGAAGTGCCACTCACGGTGATGGGGAGGTCTTGCTCATCGCACGTTTGGAAGGCCCTGGAAAAGGTCATGAGAGTTTGACCTTGGCTCTCGGTGAGCGACAGCAGCGTGTAGCTCTGCTGCCGGTCCTCCGCGGGGTAGGAGTTTTCTGCGGAATAATAATCCTGCATGGAACAAAACCCTTTTGTGAGACAACGAATCGGGTCTCGTTTAAAAATCATCAAGCTTACTTTGAAGTAGGTTCCGCCGGGCCCAACCCCCCCCATGACGAGATCGGCCCCCGTCATGTCTCCGTGGGGACTCAGGCCGAAGCCGATCCAGCCGGTGGTGTTGACGATGAATTTGAACGTCACGTTCCCGCGCGCGTCGTCGAATCCCCACTTGACGCAGACCAGGCGCTCGTGGTCCAGGTAGTCCACGAAGGGCAGGTCGGGATCCCACGCCTGGGCCGCTCCGGTCCAGAGCAGACTCGCCAAGCGCAGGACGGGAAGCAGAGCGAGCATGACGTCTCGCTGAGGCCCGAGGGTTTTCCGCTGAGGCCGACGTGCGCTCGGTAGCCGAATACCCTACCGCCCTCTCGACACACCCGCGGAGCCGGATGAACCCACGTGACGCAGACAATAGCCGGCCCCCCCAATCCGTAAACTACAGCCTCTGCCAACTCCCTCAACATCATCATCATCGTCGGATTATTTGCCTTGAAAAGCCAATAAAAGGTAGCCTGCATTTGATTCTGGCTGCATTTTGTTCTTCTTAATTGCAGGTGGAATTAATTCATCTGTCAGATTTTTCAAAATGACATTTGATCCGCATATGCTCACCTGCAGAATCTAATGAGATACAACACAAGAGATATTTTTTTGTTCAAAAATAATGATGTTTTGTTTCGGTTGACTTTGGCACTCATTCAATAATCTTTATTATCGTGAACTGTAAATATGTGTTTTTACTATTCAAGTCTGGAAACACCATAATGAGCCAAACACAGCGGTGGGCGGGCGGGCGGCAACTGAAACGTACGCGGCAAATGATTGACATGCCTTCTGTCTTTGATAGGTTCTTCTTTCTCTGGCGTGGTGGTTTCTTAATTTTTTTTTTTAAAAAGGCGGATGAATTTGTGGACATTTTCATTCTAGTTGATGAATTAATGTAAATATTATTCACATGTAAATGAGAGTACACTTATATGAGATCACGCATCGTGATATAATGCAGTTTTTCACGGGTCACGGGGAACTGGAGCCCTGAACTGGTCGCCAGTCGACTAAATTCACACCGGCACTGATTATTTTATTTCAACTAGAAGTAAATTGCTCAAGTTTGTGCAGTTGCAGCAGAGACAGCAACATATCATAACGACTTGCTGTAATGCAACTTTCGGCCAGCTGAGGTCGACACTAACATATTAAAAAAAAATACTATTGAACTGTTACGTTGTTGTTGTTGTTTGCATTTTGAAAAATAGCCAACGTTTCGAATGAACTCGGATTATTCAAAAATAATGACTCCAAATTATATTCCGCCCTTACATTTATATTTTATTGTCGTCTTACTGACATTTTGTCAAGATATATATGTTTTTAATGAAACCCCGGTGCACTTCCTGATGCGCGAGCCAATATTTCAGTCATGTTGACCCAATGTAAAGGATCTCAATGTATGGGCTCGAGTCCACCTTTCCGGTTTCCCGTCGGCGGGTGCAGGTCACTCCCAGCACTCACGCGCACGCACGCACACACAAAGCTCGGGGCGGCCCGCAAGCAACACGCAGCTCGTCTCCGACTTCACCCGAACCCACTTTGGCTTCCCCCTTTCGCGGTTTTTTTTGTGTGTGTCCCCCCCCCCCCCCCTCACCCGTTTAAAAGTGTTTTGTGAACGCTTGTTTAGAAGAACCTCCGTCTTTACGTCCCGAAGAAGAAAAGCGGCGGAAGGAAATGTCCAGCTGAGTGTTGGGAAAGCCTCAAAACCGACCACCGGGGCCTGCTTTTTTCTGTAATGATTGATAAATGCTTCGACTATGGCACTGAAGGTAAGCGCTGCAGCGCCCCACAAGCTGGAATCACCGCGACGTGAATTCGTCGTCGTCTTGCTGTCCTTTTGGGAACGCAGAGGCGAGCTGACTGTTGCACTTTCTCACGTTAGCTTGACAGTAACTTTGAAAGTCAAAATGACGAAGCGAGGCGCAAAAACCCAAATATTATCGTTTGGAAAAGTGTACTTGACTCTTAGCGCGCCTATACGTAACAGTAGATGACGCTAATGTTTCGCCATACATGGAAAAATGTGTCACTAAGAAAGAGTCTTGTGACATTTTACCACCTTTCAAGTGCGGGTCACTTGCTACTCGCGTTGCATGCTGGGAATTGTAGTCTGTTGCTTCAGCGCGGCAATGTTTTACACAGGATTTCATCTTTTTTGAAGCTATGAATACATTGAAAATGTAATATAAAATAACTAACATTTAAGTCAGTGGCATTTTTTAAAATTTACTGAGACAACAAACAATTGTTTGAAAAAATCGATTTTACACTTCTGTGCAGTAAGGCAGCATTCTGTCTGAAAGAACCATGTTCAGTATAATGTATAGGCCTCAATTAGTAGAGCCTAGCTAGAATTTATAGTGCTATTTTGTAGAGCCCAGCCTGGTTAAATTGTTTACATGTGGACAAGTAAAACAAATATGTATTTGCGCTGTCACATTTGTGTTTGTTTGTGCACCAGTTTTTCGTTTAATAAGACCACTTTCTGGTTCACGGAGGATGTTGAACAGGAGGAGGGTGTCAATATGTTACTTTTGGGGCTCAAATGATGAAAATGAATTCCTGTGTGTGCAAATCCTGTTATTGTTTAGCTTTCTTTTGTGTAGTTCTTCTATCTGTATCTGTCCCACTATTTACTCTTTTCAATGCTAAAGGTATTGGGGCGAAGGGTCATTAGAACAACTAAACGAGTGTGTGCTTAAAATCTTTGCACAGTAATGTGTACATCATACATTATGTCAGGAATTAGCTGCAGCCCCATGCACTGTGAATATGACACCGCTCCCGAATGGTAACGTGTTGACTTTGTGCAGAAGTAAATATGAATAGTGAATTTCATCACCAGTCCAAAAGTTACCTAGTAATGTGCAGGAGCTGTTAAAAGTATACTTCCTTTCCTTGCTTGTTTTTGGTTGACACTGCTATCCAGCTAAGAGTCAGCAGAATACAGGCAAAGGGGAACTAGTTTGGCCTGTTTCATATTGCACCGAGGTGGCTTGTGTCATGTGTATTAATATTTGATAATGTTGTGCCGCCTACAGAAAAATGGCTGAAAACAAACAAACAAATGTGCGTGTTGTGTGTGTGTTTAGGCACAGGTTTTATATGACTTCACTGCGGAGGCTGGAAACAATGAGCTGACTGTGAAAGAAGGCGAGACCGTCACCGTCACCAATCAGGTGGGTCGTCCTCTCGCTGGCTTTTTGTCACCTGACACTTTGCAGCAGCTCGTACTGACAAGTTAGAGGTCGTTTCCCTTTTTTTTTTCTACTTCCCTCGCAGTTAATCGTTCGCGGCCCCACTATATCGCGGCTTTTTAAGCGATCATTTTGAAATGGGCTTCGACAATAGGTTTTTACAGGCAAATCTGAATTTAGAGTCACGCGCCTTCAGTGTTGTACCCCGTTTTGCTGCTACATGCCGGGTAAGACTGGAGTCTACCCGTAGAAGACGCAGCAAACTAAGCGCAAGAAAAAGAGAACGCCGGCCAGCCAGTGTAATACAGTTCCACATTTTGCCGTTTTAGTATTCGTTGTTCCCACAAAGCAGAGGGAATATACACTGAAAAAATGAAAGTTATTTTAAATGTATCTTATGTCAAGTGAAAACCTCTTACTGTACTTATTTTAAGACAGTTTTGACTTTATTCTAAATGTCCAGTAAGACAAAAAGACTTATTTTAAGAATCTTATCAAGTCAGTTCAGATTAGTTCCACTGGCAGATTTTGTTTTCACTTATTTTAGGGACAGAATGTCTTGTTTTTAATATTTTCTTACTTGAAGGTCTTCCCCCCCCCCCCCCCCCCCAGTGTATGCCTGTGAGTGTTTTTTTTAATGCTCTGTTTGAATGTGTTGCTGCTCCCATGTGTGGCGGCAGTCAGGGTCCCACATTAGTGGCCCGATGGAGTTTTCTGTCTGGGCGGGGGAGTGTGCCGCTTACTGTGAGAGCTGTCACGTGTGCGTCAAGCAGAAAGCTCGCAAGAGCAAGCAAGCGGCACGAGGAGGGGGGACATTTCCTGTCTTCTTTGTTTATTTAGGATGGCGGAGGAGAACGTTAAAGACGGCATACGACAGTTAATCTCGCTTGCAGCACATTTGTTTATTCAGACGACGATTATTGTGCAGTGCGATTGAGACGACTTGAGCGTGCTTCACGCCACCAGGGTGCGCCAGCAGAGAGTGAAGGCAGAAAACTTTACGTGAGGATTCATACTCCATAGTCGCAATATCGTCATTTTATACGTCTCACGTATAATGTATCCCGTACACATTTCGATATATCCCGTACACATTTCATAAATAAATACGATGAAATCAACACATTCTTGGTTTTTACCCCAAATATTTTGAGTTTTATCCACGTGTGTATGTCTAGTGTGTTTCGCATTATATGTTAGCATTCAAATAGCAGACATTCACGAGATGAAAGTATATGGTTTGGTGAACATCATGTTGATGCTCACAATGTTTCATTTTCTTTTGTTTTATGTGTCATTATGACGGTAAAATTAAACTGGCAGTGACAAATGAACATCTTGAAGCAAGCACACTTGACCTCTTATTTGAAGAACTGCAAGTGAGAACAGGCGCTAAAGAATACTTTAAAAAGTGTGTTTTAAGCAGTTCAAATTAGCATGTGAAATGGGAAAACAATAAAAACTGTTTTATAAAAATGGTCCCTCCACTGTATATGGCGGTTTTTCACTTATTGCGGGTGGGTCTGGAACGCATTCCTCACGATTAACGGGTATTCACTCCAATTTGTTACAAGGGTGAAGATTATTGTTGTAGCAAGAACCCTAACCAGCGCCACAAATGAAAGTGGAGACACGTGACTTTCCCAAAAAACAAACAGTCCTCCCGAGGTCTCACACTCGTGCATGTCACAAACACGGCCCGGAGGAAGGAAGGAACACGGCAAACATGATGTCATTGCAGTCGCTCACCAACAGTTCAAAGGTCTCTGAGCCGTGTTTGCTGGCCCGCATAGTTTTCAAAGTCTGTTTTAAAAAGAAAAAAAGGTCAGTGACAGCTGTACTGTACTAAAAAGACTGACATCAGTGACTAATCAACAATTGATTGACAATCGATTATCAAATTAATCCGAGTATTTTGATGATTGATTGTTGAACTAAAAATTGTCCAAATTCTCAGAATTTCAGCCTCTCAACAATAACTATTTTGATTTCTGTAGTCCTCCTTGACAGCAGACACATTATCTTTGTATTTGTACAAGACATTTGCAAACATCTGCTCATCAGTTTTTTAAATCAATTAATGGACAGATGAATCAATTATTAAAATAATCCTTAGTTGCAGGACTTGCAGCCGTACTTAAGTCGTGTTAATGTCGACTGTCGGCAAAAAATCATTAGGTGAGCAACCCCCCCAAGAGCGCCACTCCATCATAAACTGAGAACACCGTGTCATGGCAAGTTCAACATACTTGTGTAAAAGTAAGTTAACCACTGCAGTAGCAAAGTGTTTAAGAAAAAAAAACACAACTAAACGCACTTAAATTTCATGACAAATGAGGAGGACGTAATAAAAGCTGTGCAGTATTTTTTTATTTGTTTTTATGAAACAAAAACACTCCGATGCTGTGCAAACGAGTTCATAGTGTGCCTTTTAGTTAACTCGAAATGTCGCGTGTTGGGTACGTTGCGAGAGGAGCGAGCGAGCACCTAGTGCTAGCAGTTAACGTTAGCACCTCCGCCTGGAATATTGGTTGCAAAAATAGCCACGGTTCCACTGCAAGTAAATGATCTAAAATAATGGAAACATTAAAATTAATGTCGACGTCTGCCAAGACACATTTGAACAACGTGTGTCCTCCACTAGGGTCGATGGTAATGGCCTTGGTTAGTTTTTTTACAACAATTACTGACAAAGTTCACTGCTTGGAAACAAATTGAGCTGACAAGTTCACCTTTGATTGATTTTGTTGATTTATCCCAAATGTTGTCAAATTTGGGTTGCAGCACATCGGTGGTGGCTGGATCGAAGTGCAGAACTCCAGAGGGGATGTCGGACTGGTGCCCGAAGACTACATGGAGGTAAAGATCAACACGCACGCACCTAAATGTCACGCATCCTGTATTGTAGAGAAAATAAACAAATGGCAACACAGCTGGCTGCCTGCCTGAAAGTGAAATCTCAACAGGATGCGCCTCCCGCAGAGTCGTGGGTTAGGGAAAGAGCACACAATTGCTTTTGCAATTTTTAGTGTTTTTTGGATGAGCTTCCAGTGGAACGTCTTCGCGTTACCCCAGAGGAATGCACCTGTGAAAGTCATAAAGGCTCAACTTGGAATTGTTTCCCCTCTGCTACTTCCATTCCGCAGCTCAACAAGTCGCCCCTCCCGTCGTTCCCCGCTGCAGGAACCCCAGCGCCGGCCGCCAACGTCGGGAACGTCGCAAATTCCGATCTGTCCTTCTTTGACGCCTTTGCCCCCGCGTCGACGCAACAAAACCAGGTAATGCCGATGGTTTGTCACGCTTCAAAGCTCAACACGGCGGCCAGAAATACAATCTTGTTCTTCTTTTTCCTGCCTGTGCGAACCACACACACACAAATGCAGAAGTGAGAGCCCCCATATGTCATACCGCTTTTGTCATGTATGCATTTTAGCGCCGTTAATCGTTCTACTAGGAGGAAATGAGCTGTACCGAGAAGTGCCAAGGAAATTAGTGTACTGCTGCATCAGTAGAAATCTGGGCAGCGAAAGCGGATGAGTCAAGAAACGGCCTCCCTCACTCTCAAACTCCCACATACACTCCCTTTACCTTCTTCCCATTCCATCCTTCACCCGCTTGGCTGTCGGCGCCTTGTGATGATGTCACCTTCTCTCCCTTCCCTCAAGGTGGACACTAGGGGCTTGAGCCCCCAGCCCGACACCCCCGATACCCCAGTTTCCCCCTACCTTTCGTCCCCTGATGAGGTAACCGCCACTCGGAGGTGGTCAGCAGGCAGATTGGCATGAAACCCACTGCCCATAAATTCTACCCCCCCCCAACCCCTCCCACCCCCGTTGCCTGCGAACCGCATGATCCTACACTAACTTTGTATTGCCCTAAACACACTTTTATTTTGATTGGTTCAAAATCATTCGAACCTATTATGGAAAACATGACCTCGACAGTGGGTATCAAAAGTATACACACCCTTGTTCAAATGTCAGGTATATAAAAAAATATATATAATCAGACTTGGATAAATCATCATCGAAACATTTGGACATCACTAAGAACTGGATGTTCCTCCGCAAAATTGTACAGGTTATAGGTCACAGTAACTTATTTACTGCCGGTGGTTTTCAACGCCTCCCTTCCCTCATAATTGACGTGCCAAGCAGAGAGTCACCACCTAATCTTTATCTTCTACTCAAAAGCTCTGCTGATCTTATTTTCATAAAAGCCTGGCATTAGAACAGGGGTGTGTAGACTTTCTAGCCACTATACTGTATATTCTGGAAAACACTGGGATATTGTGTGCCATTCGGATCATAAGATGGTTGGTGCGTTCATTTCAGTGTGTGTGCGTGTGTGTGTGTGTGTGTGTGTGTGTACATAAGGACTCATTGATCGACTACCAGCTCTGCATTTGGCTTGCGCTAAGCTAATAGGAATTTACAAAAGGCAAGTATGTGCTATGATGCATGTCGAGGCCTACAAGGTTTTCGAGTGCATGCTTGGCAAATGTACAAATTGGCGAATTCTTGAGATGAATTGCCTGAATTGGATATATTACAATGTAGATGTCTCAATCACTGCATGATGTACCTTACTTTATTTGACTCTTCAGGCCCACAGCAACGGCAATGACCCCTGGTCAACGTGGAACGCGGACCCCTCGGCGGGCTCCTCCAACAACTGGGCATCCAATCCGGAGGGCACGCAGACCGGCAAGGCGGGTGACTCCTGGGGCGGCGCCCCTCAGGGCCACCCTCAGGCCTACCAGGGTCCAGGTAAGAACGGATGTTCCGCATTTCAGACGGCACCTGTAGGAATCGATACACCACATGGACATAAATATCAATACACACCTCTTAATTAATAAATGATCCCATTTGGAGTTGGGTTAAACACCGTCGTCGTTCTCTCTTGAATCCTATTTCTGTGCAACCGACTTTGTGGGAACAGCTTGAGTAAGGACTTTTTTTCCGTTCCACATCGAGCGAACCAATGTCCATAAATGGTATGGGGAAACCCCCATCAAACACTGGAACATAGAACGGAGCAGAGTCGGACCTTCTCTCAAGTCCAACATCTTCCCAAATGTCAATGTACAAAATTCCCATAGACGCACCCTAAAATCTTGTCCTTCTGAAAGTCTTCCCAGAAGAATCAAATCTGTTATAGCTGCTTCCAATTTAAAGTGTAATAATGACATATTTATTGTTTGGACTTTTTCTTTCTTTAATTCTTTGTGGGTGTTGGCTGGTCCTGGGGTTAGGGGGTGCCGCAACTCTGTAAGAATGTTGAAGGGTTTGCGTGGCTTAAAGGTTTTGAGGAAAGGCTAGTTTGTATCCTGTATTTTTGTAGAAGTTCAGTATTGAATATGTAACAACCTACATGAAAACAGACTCCAAGGTATTAACGTGATTTTGATGAAGTCATTCTAACATTACTATTATTACCGAAATCAAATTGTTCACCTATTCGATTGCAGATCCACCAGAACTGCGTAATGATACAAGTGTGCGTTTTCCATATATATATTTCCATATATCGTGACACACATGAAATATCTCGCCCATGTTGAAAAAAGAAAAAAGGTCATCTGCAGCTGTCTGTAGTCTGACACAGCAGATATTGCACGCAGGTCGTGCGCGGTGGAAAAGTTGGCTTCACGTATGAGTCAAGCAGGCAAAATTACGCCTGACCTCAATTCTCCATTTGTTTTTGTGAAAGGAAAACAACAACGGAGCAGAATTAACAGCTTTTTTCCACTTTCTTTCTCCTTCTTTCCAAAGACATCTACCCATATCCTTACCTTATTGATTACACAGGTATCCTTGGCATGGTGTGGCCAGAGGTTTTCTCCCTCTTATTTCTGTGTGAGGAGGGCAAATATTAAAAGCATGTGTGACAACTTCAGATTAACCCTGTGTTGACTGTTTGGTGCAAGCTGCGACTGCTTGAACATAAGTGTTAGGGGTGGTACTTTAACACATTCATTGTGATTAATTTATTACAAGCACATTGATTAGTTTGAAAAAAAAATAACGCATCTTTATCACATTTTGTGTCCCAAACAACGCGGACCCTATGTCAGTGCATGATTTCCTGGTACACCGATTACACCGACGCACACGTCGGAGCTCGGCTAACAAAATGGAGGAATTGGATGAAACTGCGTTGCTAGCACTGGTGGAAGGTACATTTCATTTAAAAAAATAAATAAAATAAAATACCCGTTGGACGCCTTGATAAGTAGTCGTAGTTTTCATACCACGAAGCACTTCAAGCCTCTGACGTGTGATCCAACTTTTCAACTGCCAGCCACACAGAAACACCTCAAAGGCAATATACTATTATACAAAACTGTCCTAAAATGCCACTTTGACTTGAGGTCTGTTTAATTTTGGCCAGGGATATTTTCTATTAGTTCATCTACTGTTCTGTATTGAAATGCAGTTAAGTCCATTTTTCCAACATATCTTTCAATTATTTGATTTAGTCGTCCACTAAAACCATTTACATTTTTAATCGATTCCCACTATAATATATATAATAAAATTATATTAGGGCTGTCACTATAGAATCTTTTCAGATTTGGTTATCCTATAGATAATTGCCGACCCCACTCCCCCTTTTTTCCAATTTTTTTTTTTTTTTTTTTTTTTTGTACCACTAACATGCATTTACTTTTCATTTATCAGTGCTGTACTTCTATACTTAAACGGCATATGTTGGTACTGAGTGTATGGTATAAATTGTCCAGAATTCGAGACAACAAAATCAGCCTTTGCTAAACTGTTAGCATTCGGCATTAGCATGCTGGGGATTACCATTTTAGGTTCATAAAAACGCTATCTACCATTCAACTCACTCGTACGTCATGTTATACGTAAATTACACAGCTAATGGTGTCTTAAAACTTACTTACAGACGCTCCTCTGCTTTCACTGGTCCAACCGTGCGTCCGTCTGCAACAAAAGTCCGTGCGGTAAACATGGACAGTGGTCAAATGGTTCCGGGCAGCCCGAATGTGCTTTTATTAATATTTTTTTTAATGCCTCAAGGCAGAAACTTTAGTGTCGACCAATTTGTGTGGTTGACTTAGCCAATGTAGCAGATTTTTATTTATTTTTATTCCTCCCCCCACAACTCCCTATTTTTTTTATATAAATGCGTTGAAAAAGTGAAATCACCACCACAGGGCGTGATGAATTCTATATCCATATATGTTAAAGGTGGGGTGAAAATTATTCCGCTACTAATCTTTCAGCCAGCCTGGTTTGGGTGCTCCTCGCCGCTACTCGCTGGCATGATCAACTCCCCCCAAAACTTGTATGCAACCTATTTTGGCCAATGTCAGATGTACGGTATAGTCCCCTCGTTTTCTAACTCTCCTGTTGTGATGGTGTTTAAATGTTCTGGTTGCTTGAGGCTGCATTAAGATCTGCATAAGGGACAACTAATTATGCTCCATTACTTACTTGCTTTGTAGTGTGTGTTTGCTTTGACACACATTCCCATCTAAAAACTATTTAAATTGCTTTTTAAAAAAATGTATTTCTGATGTATGCGCTAAGACTCATAAAAACGCAATCTTCAAACCCGAGAAATCGATATAACCAGACAGCACATCAAGGGCAGAGTGCAACATATCGATCTAAAAATGCCTTTTACATTGTCCTCCGTTTTTGGTGGACTCAACTCCAGGAGCTGAGGATGACGAGTGGGACGACGAGTGGGACGACAAGTCGACCGGAGGTTACGGCGAGTCCGAATCTGGAGACGGCAGCGGCATGCAGCGAGGCGGCGCTCACGCCTCAATGAAAATCAAGTAAAGAGTCATCATCTTGTGTGTTTGCGACAGTACTTGAGTTCTCAACATGGACCAGAAAAGGGGATCTCATACTGTACTCCAATTTTGATGAAGTTCTGACTTTTTTCACATGGATTCAATGTTGTCTGAAAGACCGTTTCATGTGAGCTTATTATTGGAACCTGTTTTATTGAGATACTTTGATGGGATATACAAATACGGTGGAACCTCTGTTTTCGGATGCCCTAGTTTTTGCATGATTTGGTTTTCAATTACTATTATTTTTTTAAAATTTCAATTGGTTTTTTTGTCTAAATTTTGTCTGTTTTTGTACATCCGCTTGGTTTTCGTGCAAAAAAACAAACTGCGTGACTGATTTGAATTGATACGTGTTCATCCTTGAAGAATTTCTTAAGTTGAGTATCAAGGGTTCAACAGACGGAAAGGCTTATTTCATAATGCAAGTCAAACCTTCAAAATAAATGCAAGCGGTATAATATAGTTTCACCAAACTTCGTTGGGCCACAAGGTTTCTTATTTAACAGTCATGTTCAATAAACAAGCACAAAATTGTTTAGGTGAGTCTTCTCAATAAGCGACCAAAGGGCCAAATGAAGTGTGGCGAAACTGTTGTTATACTGGAGGACTTTTATTTTGAAGGCCTGATTTAGTGAGTGAGTTATATTTTGCAGAACGTTATGCTGATGTTTCCCCAAGTGTTGCCAAGCAGACTGGGAGGCTTATTTTTGCCTTGAGTTGCTAATAAAAGCTTGGATTGTGGAATACTTTTTGCCATCTGTAGAAACTTTTTTACAGAAAACGACAAAATTGTACAGCAGCCATCTGATAAAGAAGGCAAGAAACACTATAGAATTTAAAAACTCTTCAGTAAAGGTGAAAGTGATGTTTAGTTATCCACTTCTTAGTCCTTTATCTTTCTTTTCAGGCAGTTTTGTATGTAAAGCTATAGTTATTGTCTATTTTTTTGTTTGTTTGTTAATATTTTGGGATGTGTTGAACAGAAAGTGGGCTTTCCATAATTTCTTATGGGAAATCTGCCTTGGATTTCGTACAATTTGTTTTCAGTCCGACTTTGTGGGAGGGATTCATGGCAAAAACCGAGGTTCCACTGTACAGTCTCACAACAATTGGAGGACGTCCGGGGGCGGGTTGACATGGTGGTCGTCCAGTGACATTCATTTCTAGTTTCTTAGTTTCTTCCATTGTCACCTCACCATCACATTTCCATTTCCCTTTCAGGTTTCCTGGCTTCTCCAAGTCTGGTCCCGAGTTGTATCTCCTATGCAAGCAGATTGCAAAGGGCAAGGACAAGCTACCGATCTATGTAGGTTCTTTTTTTCTCTCTTTGTCTGTTGGGTTCTTGCTGAGAGCTGTGATCTTTGAACATTTGAAGAGAGTGTGTTGGTTAAAAGATTCTACTCTGCTTCGTGCTGACATGCGGCCTTATCACTTGACTTTAAAAATCTTGACTTGGAGGTCCTTCAAAATGAGCAGACTTCTTTCTGCGAGCACAGATGGGAGAGGTCGGTCCGGTGTGGCTTTACCCAGAATCGCAGCTGGACTGTGTGGTCGCCGATCCCAAGAAAGGCTCCAAAATGTACGGCCTCAAGAGCTACATCGAGTACCAAATCACACCCAACGTAAGCGGCTCGCTCTTGCGACGGCCTCGCCGTGCCGTGCCCGCTCGAACGTAACTTGCGGCGATGCGCTTTCAGACCACGAACCGACCCGTCAACCACAGATACAAGCACTTCGATTGGCTGTACGAGCGGCTGCTGGACAAATTCGGCTCGGCCATTCCCATCCCCTCCTTACCGGACAAGCAGGTAACAGGTGCGTGTCGCTCTTTTCTCAGCTTTTGTCGAGGTTACAGGTCAAGGGAGTCGAGTGTGCTCTTTGTGCGTGCCAGGGCGCTTTGAGGAAGAGTTCATTAAGATGCGAATGGAGCGGTTACAAGGCTGGATGAGCAGGATGTGCAGGCATCCGGTCATTGCCAGCAGTGAAGTTTTTCAGCTCTTCCTCACATATAAGGACGAGAAGGTCTCCACTTTGTACTGTCTCTCAGTTTGGACTGAATTTACACTGCAGGTCCAAGTGCCCTATTCCGATTGAACTCATTCGTTGCCGGCCGTTGTCAAAGCAGACATCCCCTTATTGCCGGCTGTTTTAGAGCACTTTGACTAATCTTTTAAGACCTACGGAATATTGTGTTGTGTGACAATGTAACCACTGAAAGCGTAGACTCTTTTTCTACCAGAAAAATGTATGAATGGAACTAATGAACTGTGTCATACTTTCTCACAATCGCAACACGTTTATACAAGACCTATACATACTCTGTTCAAGTGTGAGGTGCCTAAACTTGTCCAACTCCCAACGTTTGTCTCCCTCACAATTGACGTGACAAGCCGAGATTCACCCCTTAATCTTTATCTTCTACTCAAAAGCTGTGCTGACGTACTGGGTATTGCCGTTTACAAACTTGAATTTCACAGGCAAGCTGGACGAGAGCCTCTTCCACACCCAACCGGTTGTGAAACGTACTTTACGAATATCCTGTACTTGTCCTGGCAGAAAACGGTTGGATTCCAGTTTCGTGAATATTAACGTCAACAGCGATGAAAGAGTTAATGTCTGCTTTAGTTTACATTGACACAAGATGTTCATTTGTGCTTTTTGAGAGGGCGCGGGTGTTTTTAAGTCACCAATTGATGGATATCGATGACATCAAGCTGGCGTTGACGGGCTATATGCGATCTTTGGGTTTACGCTGCACTCACATTGGCAGATATCCGATGTGTGCTGGATTTCGAGGCCCAATTCCGAGCTGAAGATATCCGATTCCACGCGTTTATTCTTTTTACGCTGCCGTGTCGCGTATCCCAATTGAATCACCCGAGAGTAAACAAATCTCAGAATTGTGTCACTTGAACCACGCAGTGTAAATCCGGCCTCGTAGCTAAGTGCTAATACGTGATGCTAAGATGTTTTTAAATGGTGCAGGACTGGAAAATGGGCAAGAGAAAAGCAGAAAAGGACGAGACGGTGGGAGTGATGATCTTCACCACGATAGAGCCCGAAGCTGCAGACTTGGATCCTATCGAAGTGTAAGAATCACAAAGCATCTCTCAGCTGGCCACACGTACACTCACCGGGCATGTTTTTGTGGACGTTCGCACACAGGGAGCAGAAATGCGAGCAGTTCAACAGGTTCACCAAAGCAATGGACGACGGGGTGAAGGAAATCCTCACAGTGGGCCAAGAGCACTGGAAGCGATGCACCGGCCGTGCGTACAAAACACACTGCTAAAAAAAACACCGTTTCTATTTCAAAATACTCGTTACGTTAAGTCCTATTCGCCTCTGTTAATTCAGCTCTGCCAAAGGAGTACCAGCGAATCGGTAAAGCTTTCCAGAACCTCTCCTCGGTCTTCACCAGCAGCGGGTACCAAGGTACTGTGACAATACACAAAGTATGTTATGTGATAAACACGCTACTCCAGAAAGTCCTTATGTGAGTGCTGGCGGAGCAGCGTCGACTCTAATTATAGTTAATTAGATATATATATCGACTCTAGTTATAGTCTGCAGGAAATTATGACATGGAGCATCCAGTCAGATTGTCATTTTTACTACGACGTGATATGCTGGGACATACAGTTGCAATGAAAATTATTCAAGTCAATTACATGTAGGTATTTGAAGAAGTTTAAAGATGTCCATTCGTATGATTGCAGTAGCTGTTCATTTCAAAGTATTCATCCAGCTGACATTGGTTGGGCAAGAGCTGGGCATCATTCTAGACCTCTTTTTAGTTCTTTCATTGGCATTTCAGCTTTACGTCTTTAGCATTTGTTTGCATTCATACTCTTTCTGAGCAATAAATGGAACATTTTTGTTTTCATTCCAAGCGCATTTATCCACTTGTCGTGTATGCGGAAAAGTGTTTTTTTTTTTTTTTTTTTTTTTTTTTTGCATTCAAATGCGCTTGGAGAAATCAACCGTCTCCTTCCCGTAGGTGAGGCAACACTGACTGATGCCATGACGGCCGCAGGGAAGACGTACGAGGAGATTGCACAGTTGGTAGCAGAGCAGGTAAATGCTAATTGTTGTTTCAGCGAGATTATCATCCGGTAGTCCTCTAATCTTGAGGCATCGCTAAAGTGTAATTTGGGTCGTTTTTAATCCACCATTTTTTTCTTCACTCGAGGAAGTTTACGTCTCACGTGTCCGTTTCCTCTTGTTGACTTTTTTTGAGTACCCTTTCGACCCAGCGTCCTGCTGGCGGTATCTGCAAGGGAAGAGGTCAACATAGAAAAAGTGTTGGGACAACACTTAACTCCTTCACTGCCGTGGGCGTTTGCATTCGCCAACTGGAACACAACCGGTTACTGCCACCGCTGAATATGTTTGTGAAGTACATTTTTGTTGACTTATGAAAGTGGCCTTTTGTTGTGCTGCGGCATGTGTGGTGAGACTGAGTTGAGCCAGACGTGTACCTCTTGTTTACGTGTCGTAGAGACAGAATCTCTGAAGCCTCATCAGTTTCGTCTTTTTCTCGTGACAAATGGCAGCCGAACATTTGGATAAATAGAATCTCTTTTTTCAGGAATCTGCAATACTGGAAGCATTTTAGGTTTCAGTCGTTCACTCCTTCCTGCCGCTTAGATTCCTGTAGTTATCCAGTAAATCTTCCTACATGTTGTAATCTGAACATTTTTGTGTCTGTGTGCCTTTCCTCCGTGCAGCCCAAAAAGGACCTCCACTTCCTCATGGAGACCAACAACGAGTACAAAGGTTTGCTCGGATGCTTCCCGGACACCATCGGCGTCCATAAGGTACGGCAGCCTGCGCCTTTGTAACTCGTTAGGCAGGAGTCCAGCCATCCATTTTCTATGGATCCAACCTCAGAAGTGTGAGACAGATGTGCTAACCACTGTGCTGCAATTAAATAATAAAAATGCATTAAAATATTCAAAATAAATGACATTTACCAAAATCTGTCCCTCCCTCAAGGCTTTTATCATTCAATTTAATGAAGAAAAGAAACAATTGCTTCCCATTAGAGAAGAGTTAAAAATGTATTTACTCTATTGCCACAGTATGGTAGTATTTTGTGTTGATCTCTTGGGCTCCCCCTACAGGTGTTAAGTGTTACACACCTTGGTAGATGGCAATGCAGGAAGGAGTTCTCTGATGAAAACAATGCTTCTCCACATGTTTTTGTTCATGGGGGGGGGGGGGGGGAGAAAAAACTCATTTTTATTCTCTGGGATTAAAAGGGAAGAATTTGGAGTACACACTTTTCATTGAATTGGAACAAGATTTGTTGTTGAGTTATTCAAAAATGAAGATTTTTTTCTTCCCCAACAAACAAATCCTGAATCTGAACCTTTATCCATGTTCACATATAAATAGTTGACAATTGTTGTTGTTTTTTTTCAATCCTTGTTTCCCACCAAGACAAGTTTTTTTTAAAAAATCAATTAATTAATTAATTAATTTATCTAAACTCAGATAAAAAATGGTTGTAAAATTCAAAGAAACATTCCTGGACAGCTACAATAACCCCATTTGTCGAAGTAAGAAAAAGAAAGAAATCTTAGAAATAAGACAAATAGTCTTGGTAAGATTTTGAGGTTTTGCAGTGTGCTTGTTTTTCAATTCTGCAACGGTAGAATGAAAAGGACAAGAGGCAGAAACTGTTCTTTTGTTATCGGAGGGGTACCACCGATTTTGTGGACATGTGTAACTCTGGTGTGAATGTCCCGTGTTGTAGGCGGCCATCGACAAGGTGAAGGAAGGCGACAAGTTGGTGGCCACCAGTAAAATTAGTCCTCAGGAAAAGACCGTCATGGCCAAACGAGTCAGCACCATGTCTTACGCGCTACAAGGTAGACGCAGAACAGCGCTCGGCGAGAGACTCCTCGGCGTATTCTCACCGTTTTGTCTCACTTGTATCCCTCAGCTGAGATGAACCACTTCCATAGCAACCGTATCTATGACTACAACCGGGTCATGCAGCTCTACCTGGAAGAGCAAGTCAAGTTTTACGAGACGGTAAAGAGCAACATTGTCCGCCGTCTGTCACGCTTAATTGGAGTCTGTGGCAGCCCTCGCCTTGGATAAATGCTCATCCGTCTTTAATCTGCATGTTATTGTTTCCTTTGCACCCGCAGATCGCCGCCAAGCTGAGACAAGCTCACAGTCAGTTCACGACCATGTAAAGCAACTATCAAGGTGCGGCCAAAGTCCCGCGTAACTGCCTCTTGAGGTTTTAGTTCTTTTTTTTTTTTTTTTAATTTCCTTCTGCTCTCTTCTCATCTCGTAGGCCGCTTTCTGAGCGTTAAATGGCGTTCAAAGCGGAGAGGCTCGGCGGTGTTGCGGATGACAACACGCAATTGTCGTTCCTCTTTTTTTGTGTTTAAGACCCGCAGGTTGGTGACGGGAACAGAACACGCAAACCTGCAGTTTACATGATTGCAAGCTATTCGTGTCACTACAGGCTCTTTTTAGTGAAGAAGAAAAAATGAGTTCAGAAATCAACAAAGTTACCGCGGCAACTATTCTGTGCCTTTTCATATGAATGTGTGTACTGTGCATGTTGTCAGTGACGCATCCCTCGAAGGAATTGTGCGTTTGTGTGTGCACTTCCTGTTCACATGACAGGAGGCTCCACCCCTTCCTGTCCTCCCCCCCACGTGCCTTGCTCTGTTTAAAACAAACAAACAAAAAAGCTTCAATCCAATTCCATGTCTCCATTTGATGACATTTACATTTCAAGACATAACACGCGTTTAAAGACTTAATGAATGATTCCCGGTGCCTTTGATCTGATTCGGGTGTTCTTTTTTTTTTTTTTTTTATATATATGAAAGGTGCACGAGCTGTCGAGCACATATGCAGTTTTTGTTTGTGCTTTTCGCTTGCAATCAATCCCTACCTTATTTTTGGTTCACCTTGTTTTACTATCATGTGATACCCAACTATAGTATATGAATAAATACATATTTAATAATCACGCTGACCGGCATCACAGTTGCATATGTACAATGTAAGTAAGGCCTGTTTGAAAGATTCCAGGAGCTATTATGGGCGGTCCAAACCGACCTCTATCGTCTTTGTAAAGGCAGACATTACGTTGAAGGTGTGTTGGCTCTTATTTGTACGTGTGCCTAATGAAGTGGCTGGTGCGTGCACAGTACATATAAATAAATATACGCTATTCTATCAGGTGCTTCCGTTTGAGTTATTAAGGAACGATTTTCTCCTTTTATTTATGTGTGAAGAATCCTCGCCTTGTTCTCAGCGTGGGTGCACAGTGAGGCCCTTATCCGCGCGGAGCAGAGTCTTGCGTTCGAGAGACGGCGAAGAATGAGAATGAGCGAGCAAAGGGTCAATGAGGGGGTTTGTGCAGTCGTGTAAAAGAGGGGGGGGGGGGCGTTGAAAGGGGCCTTTTAGTTCTGCACGAGGTTCCCGCTGCCATCAGGTGCAGCTGGATGGGAACTGATGCAGCTTTTCACCTTGTGTGTGAAGTCGCTTCAAGTCCCTGGAAAGTGAAAATAAATGTCAATTTGACACGCTACTCGGTGGTGTTCACAAGCCTGCCAAATTTAAATCATGGGAAAAAATTGCCAAGTATATAAACAACGAGGCGCTCTAAAGCGGCCGCGTCAGCTTTTTCAAAAGAAAGTTCTGCCCCTTCTCGCTCTTCCGCCTTTCTCTTCATGACGTACACGCTCTCACGGATGACGACGAGGCGCTCTAAAGCAGCAACGCAAGCGGACTATCTGAAGGAAAGATGCATTTTTGGGATGTAGGCATAGCTAGCTAGCTAACTGCAGGTCACAGTTGCCATGGACAACTGCAGATGTGAACGAAATTCAAGTTCTTATTTAGGGGGGAGGGGCTCTTTTAGCCACACTCAAAAAAATCTGAAAAACGTGATATCTCCAATGTATTTGCAAACAATTTTCTGAATTCACTTTACAGGGTCTTCAAATAAGGTTGGTGTAATTCCTGTCAAACAGCGTCGCTATCAAAACCAAGCATTATTTTGGTAAAGGCAAAATCCTTGTCGTCCTTGTTTTGTATCCCATGAGATTGTGCATGTGTACCGAATGAAGTAGCCAGCTCCGTTTTCTTGTCATGTTTTTTTTGTTTTTGTTTGTTCTTCGTTTATTGTGTGATATTTTCAAGCCTTTACCATCATGGACCACACAAGCACACCCTTTATATTTAAATAAGGATTTATCTCATAGATTCACAGCTCCCATTAGTTACTACACACAAAAAGGAATTTAGAGAGGGCTATTTAAATGAAATAAATAAATCATGCAATAAGTGCTTAACATTTAAAAGGTAAGCTCGCATGATGGGCTCATCAACATAAAAAAACACTTAACCAAGAGTGCAGCCCACTATGTACAGATATATCTTACATTTGAATGTTTTGGAAAACATGATTCATTTCAAAAAGTGTGTATGTACTGTATGTATATGTGTGTGTGTGTGTGTGTATATATATATATATATATATATATATATATAGTCACTGCACAGCAAAATATTTTGATGACATCTTACTGCTAGAATCCATCACCTCAAGAAATTTGACCATTACATGACAATCTGTATAATGTGAGTTTAGCTTTTTTTTTTTAATTGAACTGCTGAAATAAATTAACTAACCCTAATATATTGAAATGCACCTGTGATTTTATTGTATTATTTATACAATTATATTTCCATACTGCTCTTTTTACCGTTATGTACTCATTAATATTATAACACTTGTATTATCATTAAAACAAAATAAATGTTATCTTTCATTTTTTGATAACAAAAATAAAAACATCTAAAGGTAAAAAAATTAAAGTACAAAAAGAAATTCAGTCACCATGAAAATAATAATAATAATCATGTCCTATGAGTGAAGCGTTAGTCCTGACTTGTTTCTCTGTGACCAGCTGTTGTCGCCATGGTAACAGTTGCTCAGGGAGACAGGGGGTTTCGAAAGCTGCGCGGCCGGATCATCATGGCGACTTTGCGTAGCGAGTAATAGTCCGAGTCCCTCCACGTGTGCCAGACGATCCCGTCCGGGCCCAGGTGACCTTTGCCTTTCGGCGTGTAGTGGCCCCCCTGCGGGACACAAACACGGCTCAACGCGCGTCGTCAATTCGCATTCGAGCGGTCTTACTTGGACGGTCACCCTGTAGTAGACGCCGTTGAGATTGGCATAGAAGCACTGGCCGTACCACCAACCGCCGTGAGAGATCTCGGCGCAGATGTCGCCGCTGTCGGGCGTGCTGAAGGCGCGCCTGTCGTGGTACCAGCCGAACGAGTCCTGCGCGCTGCCGCTGAAGCCCGACACGTGGAGGCGGTACCGGTGCTCCTCATCTTCTACACTGTGCCACATTCATCACAACTCGTTCAGCGCCACCGACGTTTACGTTCGCCAACCGGAATCCAAACGTTTACTGCCACGGACGTACGTATTCGTCAGGTACGCTTTTCAACGGGTAGACGTGGAAGAGAGTCTCGCCCAGCTTGTATGTGACATTCGGCTTTTTAAAGCATTGTAATGACAAACAGACGCCAGTAGATGGTGGCATTGCATCGCTTTGGTTTTGAGATCAGCGCAGCTTTTCAGAAGAAGAAAACGATAAGGCGGTAAAGCTCAGCTTGTCAATTCGATTTTGAGGGAGAGAAATGCCAAAACGTTGGAAGTTGAACCAGTTTAGGCCCCTGACACTCATGGCAGTAGTTCTCAAACTTTTTGCACCACGTACCACCTCGAAAAATACTTGCTATCCAAGTACCACAATAATGACCAAGATTAAAATATAGTAGCTTAGTAGTCCTAAATGTTTATCAATGGCAGAAGTTGTATCCTTAAAAAATGTGAGCGTTTACTTCAGCAATTGTTTTGCATACCACTTGAGAGAGCGTGGGTACCACTAGTGGGACTTGTACCACATTTTGAGGATCACTCATGGCTGTATAAACGTGTGTGTGTGTCACGCTAGGTCGTCGAAAGTGCGTCGCAATGGTTAGGAAAGATGACGCAGTTCCTGGGGTGAATGAGGTACGTACGCCGTGTAAAAAAAAAAAAAAAAAAGCCAAAGTTGTTCAACTCGAGACATGCGGTGAGTCTTAGTTATAAATCTGTACACAACTTTTTATTTTGTCATCAAAAGTCCTTTCTCAGTCTTATTTTTGTTCTTTTATCATTTGAGGTGCGGGTGTTGGGTGTCAAAGTGCTCCAAAGGGGCTGCAGGCAATCTTTGAAAACGGCCGGCAGTGAATAACAAGCGTAAGAACTTTTCTCATGTCACCCACGTTGGGGTTTATTTCCTGACGGGCGCCCACCTGAAGTGCTGATAAAGCGCGTGCTTGTGCTTGTCGCTCCAGTCCTCCAGGTCTACGCGCAGGCTGTAGTCTCCCTGGCCGCTCAGGTCGTGGATGTGGTCGTTGCCGAGCCAGAACTCCGAGTGGAGGTCGCCGAAACCGGCCCTGTATTCCCTCCAGCTGCGGTCGAAGCTCACGGAGCCGTCCGCCCGCCTCTGGATCACCGTCCAGCCGCCGCCTACGTGCGACGAAAGCGTCACAGCGGGAAAGCCAGCGAGGTATGGCACAGCGCATTACTCGCAGTCATATATTCTTTATTCTCTGCAAAGAACCACTGTGCCGCGGCACATTCGTGCTGCGTCGCGAGAGATCACGCGGTTTGCCACGAGAGGGGGCCAATTTCACTAAACTGCCGCTTGTTGTGAAGTGAGTTGAATTTAGTTCACTGCCACCGCGCGCCGCTCACATATCAAGTTTGTGCTCACAAGTCAAAGCAAAACAAAACAAAAATCTTGAAAAAAGTCCGGTCACTTCTATCTCAAGGCACCAGTGTACAACATTAAGGTATTGCAGTCACCCAACATAGAAGCTGGAAAAAATCGCAAGCATAATAATGTTAACATATCAGTAACAACACATTTTACTTCCTTGAATTAAAATGATTCATGAAATAAACAATATGTATGTTGTATAAAATATTCCCGACTTGACTGTGTGCTGTGAGCACTGGAACAGAAGGGATGCAAAGTGACACAATCGAGTCACAATGGAACAGAGTTTGCTTGTTTCAGCGACATTGACGTGCACTGTAATGGTCGAACTTTGCATTTTGCACATGTCGAGCGTATTCTTAAAAGTGGTGGGTGGTCAGGTCTGACCTACTATGACAACTTGAATTCGAATATTTGTTCCATGAAATTGTATGAATCTATTCTCAACAGTTTCTATTATCTTCATTTCGTAGCGTTTCTCTTGGCTGCACTGCTTCAAGTTTATGGCTGTGGATGTTTTATTTTTAGTCCAATCAGATTTCAGCCTCTGTGTGTCGCCATGTCAATCTAATCTTCCCAGGGCCTTCACAGTCGGTCGTGCTGACCGATGTAAACTATTCAAATAGATGAGCTACGGGCTGTTTCGTTAACTAATCAGATTTCTAATTTGTCTGCAAACTGGCCCTCCGTGACGTCAGCATTTCCCGTCCTCCGATTGGTTAAAAGCCACTTAGAATCCGCACACACTCGTACATTGAAGAAGCATTTGTGGTGAGTATGACGTGTATTATTGGGTTTTCCATGATTTTGTCATGTTATTTTCGATGTTTTCTATGTGGTACAGTTGCATGCTGTTCTCTTTGCGTTTTTGTGTACTATTGACGGTTTCTATGACATCAACGCGATGGTGGTGCTATTGAGAGTTGGATTAAGCCCTACTTACTCAAGGGCGAGGAAAGTTGAATTTCTTTTTCTCCCTAGAATCACAACTGGCCTCCCCGAACGTGCGACTGACCGTCAGTGTCCATGTTGCAGTAGACCTCCACTGGCACGCCCGCAAGCGACGGCACCACAGTGTAGACGCCCGACCTCCTCACGCCGTTGTAGTAGATGGAGGCGCAGTCGACGGGGCAGTTCCTCATGTGACGGCGCTCTGAGGGAGTAACGAGTGGGGGTTAAGCGTCCTCTGCTGGAAGACTACGGTGCTGCTTTCCCAGGAGAGGGCGCGAACCCGGGTGCAAGGCCTGCTGGGTGCTCATGAGGGGGTTGGGCCGGACGATGTTGATCAAACAGCCGGGACTCTTCTTCGCACGCTCCACTGATTGGCTGAGGTTGTGAAATTGGTTCTAAAAGTAGAGACGACAATCATCAGAGAAAATACGACTACACAACCACATACAGTATACTGTATGTATACCTGTGCACCATATCAGTTGTGCTACAAAACCATTTTTCAAAATTGGAGAACATATTAAGACCTGAAGTCTACGACCCGGAAAAATGGGTTCCCCTTCGTTTAGCATCTTTCTCTTGCCTCCACGTAACTATGGGCTAACTAACTAACTAACTAACTATATCCGACCAGGTCATCGCGGTGCACAGCGCAACAACGAGGCGCTCCAAAGTGGCCTTCGTTCACACGCTGGCGGTCAGGTTGGACATTTTCCCCAGAAAATTTCCTCCCTGCTGGTGCTTCCGCCTTTCGGGCTTTTCTTTTTTACCTCATTCGTCCGCCTTCTGTCCGTGACGTGCGTGCACCGACAACGAGGCGTTCTAAAGCGGCCATGCTGAATGCGCTGCAACCACGCCCTACTCAACCGTCAACTATTAATGAAATATCACCAGGAAAAGTGGATGATGCTTCATGTTTGAGCCGTAAAAATATATCCCCTAAAAGTCTCTAGTGGCTGGAATACATCCTACCGGGTCTTCATGGGTGGTTTCCATTGCGCGACAACGAGGCACTCTAAAGCGTCCATTTAACCCCCTTTCCACATGCTGGCTGTCAAATCTGACTTTTTATTTTTTTACCTCTCCCCCTTGCTCTTGTATCTTTCTCTGCATGATGTGCGTGCACTCACGGCCAACAACGAGGCACTCTAAAGCAGCCACGCCAGCCTGAAATCCCGGTCCACAAGCTGGCTGTCGAGGGGGCCCTTTTGGAAAAAAAATGTTCCCCTATTTTTGATCTTCAGTCTTTCTCTGCGTGATGTGCACACACTCACAGCCAACAACGAGGCACTCTAAGGCAGCCATGCCAGCCTGAATCCCCATTCCACTCGCTGGCTATAAAGTTGGTCTCCTCCCTCTGGCTCTTCTGCCTTTCTGCACTCACGGCCGACAACGAGGCGCTCTAAAATGGCACGCCATTGGACTATCCAAAGGACATATGTATTATCTTGGCATAGCTAGCTAGCTAACTGCACGTTGCAATTGCGCCGCAAAACCGCTGATTTGATTAAAGTTTTTAAATAGTGGGGGAGGGGCAACTCATGCCAGACTCCAAAGTGTGTCACGCGGCATCCTTTTAGCTATGCCCCCAAAAAATTTTGAAAACAAAAATGGTGAAAAACTGCATAGTTTTCAGTATTGTCACGTTTTCATCAATTATCTCCGAACGTTTATAATATTAATAATAACCTTTACATAGTGTTGAAGTATTCTTTTTCGAACTTTCGTGTCTGTCTTGCAGGCGCACGCGTGGCGGTGGATACCTGCAGGTTGAGGATGAGGGTGCCCTGCAGGTGCAGCAGGCTGGTGGCCTCGGCGTAGTGCGCCTCCATCTCGTGGAAACGTCGCTCCAGGGTGGCGTTGAAGTGGCTTCTGTCCTCATGCTGACATCGTGCAAAACCACACGTCTATTATCACATTAGTCACCTTTGGCTCAACATCGTGCCTTCTCATTGGCTCAGTGGATCACGAGAAGGAGGCTAATCCTGTTAGTTAGCGAGGTCAAGGATATGTTAGCGGGGGGGGGGGCTGCCTGATGACACATGACGCCGCAACGCTTGCTGCTTGCAACCGGCACAGTGTAAACACGTCAAGACAAGCGCACAGAAAGGAGACACTGGCGGGGAAAATAAAGGCCCTCATACTGCCGTCCGCTGTGTTGCTCATGGAAACGCCACGTTGGTGTCAGAAGCGGGATTGGCTGTCATGTCGACGGACTCATCTGCCGCATCATACTTGAAAACCAAACCCAATTCCGACTTCAAGGCGGCATCAGATGTAGGATTGGATTGATCGCTATGTCAGCTGACTTATCAGCCGTGTTGTTTTTGTAAACCAATCCCACTTCACACATTAATTGGTGTCAGAGTTAGAAAAGTAAGCTTGTACCACTTCTGACATCATGTTGGTGACAGGAGTAGGATTGACTTTCACGTCAATGGACTAATCTGCTGTGTTGTTTTTATAAGACAGACCCATTTCTGACACCAATATGGCATCAGAAGTGTAAGACATTTCATCGTGTGTCGCCACATTGGTGTGAGAAGTGGGATAGGTTGCCACGTCAACTGACCATTCATGTAAGCCAATCTCGCTTCGGATGCCACATCGGTGGCAGAAATGGGATTGCAAGCCAGTCCCGCTTCTGACGCCACTTTGCTGTCAGAAGCGGGACTGGATTGGCTACCATTTCAGATGACTCATCAATCCAACTAGATGTCAGAAGTCGGACCGGCAGCCACGTCAACATTCTGATTGGCAGTCGTTGGCGCGTAAGAGGAAAAGGGCGGCGCCGCCCAACGAGATTTGCCACCTGCAGCTCGAAGACCTTGATGCGGTGCCGGTGGTTCCTCAGCTCCTCCTGCAGCTCCGAGACGGTCTCCTTCAGGGCGGCGATCTGCTGCTTTCGCTCCTCGTTCTGGTGCAGCCAGTAGGAAACCTCGTCCGAGCAGCGGAACATGTCGGGGCAGCGCTGCTCGTCCAGCTGGGGCAGCGTGGCCGCCAGGCGGCACGTGCCGTCCTCCGTCACCTGCGCCAGGAGAAACGGGAGGTTTGTGAAAAGGAAAAGAAGATCCACCATTAAGCACATGTGATGTCCCTCATGAGTTTTTGTGTGCATCTGTTGTGGTTACCTGGTTGGTGTACTCTCCACACTGCGAACCGCCGCCGTTCGGCCGCTCCCCCGCCGTCGCCGGCGAGAGAACCGCCAGGAGGGCCCAGAGGGCCAAGCCCCACACGGGGGGGGCGGGCCGGGACATGGCCGCTTAGCGGGCCCCCGTGCCGGACTTCAACAGGTGAGGCTCGGCCGTCTCGGCCTGCCGGGAGGAAGACGGTAAACCGGGGGTGTCCAAACTACGGCCCGGGGGCCATTTGCGGCCCGCCGTCCATTTTTTTAGCGACCCCTGACATATACTAAAGATAGTATTTGAGACAGCCCGTGGTCAACTTCTTGCATGGGTACGCCCCTGAAAAATATAATACATTGTTTTTTGTTGAGATTTTATGCAAAACTGCAAAGAAACAGTTTACAACCAAAAACGCATTTCTATTCATCAAACCTCAATGACTAAAGATCTGTTTCAGATGCAATTTGAAAACGATTCCATGCCGAGGTCTAATGAGTCATATCACACTGATCCTCCTAATGAAGTGACCATTCCTGTAAAGATTGTCCACTTGCGCTTGTTGCGGTTCTGACTGAGGAGATGTGATGAGGCGACTGCTCAGGGCAGACGCGGATCTAGTCATGTGCGATATAATTTTCTTTATGCGGCCCTCGTAGGAAAAGGTTTGGACACCCCCGTGCTAAATATTTGAAAAATGTACCCACACTCTGGACTTAGGTAAAAGTAAACATCAAGGGATGTCTTGAGATGTTATGGCCACACTCTAACGCAAAACACTCCAATCTCAAATCATCTTTTCCCAATGAAATAAACAGAAATGCCATTATCTGTTCCAGCTGAGAAAACAAACAAGAAAAATGTCTAATGTGTTTCATGAATAAGAAAAACAACACATGTAGACGGATGATTTAACAATCCTTACAGGCATATATTCTTTATATTACTGCTGCTGAGTTGTGACCTCTTTGTCTCCATGGAAACCTGCATGTTTGTATTATACTGCCCCCAGGTGGCCATGGTACACACACCCGAAGGAGCAGCACAATGTCCATTGAATTGAAGCGAAAATGGTTTCATTCTTTAGATTCTCTTTGATTATGTCATTACTAAATATGTTTATAAAATAAAATATTATCGGGTGCTATTTTAACGTTTAAATTTTTTTTTTTTTTTTTTTTTATAAACAGTACGTGGTCACGGTACAAATTAAATTCAAGACACCACTGTATGTTTTTTTTTCCAAAATTTTGGGAGTAAAAGTAAAGACTAGTCAGAAAAATAAATACTCAGGTAAAATACAAATACCTGAAAAATCTGCTCGTGTACCGTTACGGAGTATTTTTCCCTTGTTAGCGTTTTAAGCGTACTGACCTCATTGAGAGAAAAGCTCCGACCCCATCGCGGGCCCCGCACTTTGGGGCCGGGGCCTCCTTCCATGCTGCGCCTGCCCGTTGTTTGCGGTATCGCGCTCCTGCTGCGTCTTCTCGCGTCTTACTTTGCATTCTCCCTTTCACTAGACACCTAAGGCCCGTAATCCGCCTCTAAGAGGATTTACACAGAGAGAGAGGGAGGCAAATGGGGAGGTGGGGTTGACATTCTAGGGAGGGGGCATATGCGTAAGAAAAAAACAAAACACATTCACTGTACTCGTATTTTTCAATCAAGAGGTTTTTAAATTCGGACTGTTAAAAAAAATCGAATTTCTATCAAGAAAATGCACTTTTCAACCACATTCTTCCAATCACTTGAAAAGGTGACTTGATCGTATTTTACTTTTTTGACAAGTCTCTACTTGTATTTTCACATTTAGAGCGGTGCCTTGAGATACAAGTTTAATTTGCGCCGTGACCACGCTCGTAATGCAAAGCGCTCGTATCTCAAATCACCCGCCGCCATTGAAGTGAATGAAAATGTCGTTAATCACTTCCAGTCTCCCAAAAAGAACAACATAAAATTGTGTAGTGCCTTTTAGAAAGGACAAAAGCACTCTATAATGTTGCACTTTATAAAAACAGACACTAATGACACAATTAAAGAGAATGTAAAGAATTGTACCATATTTAAAGTCGATTCAATGGACACTGTGCTGCTCCCTCTGGTGTTCAATATCGTTTTTGTGCTACCACAAGGAGATGAAATGCATACATTCACGTGTTCAATGTACAGGTATCTGCACATTTTACTCTACAGTATTTATAGATTTATTCATTGGTTGTAATTGACTCTTTCTTTATAAATTAATCATGAGATAGATGATTTCTGTAGTAAATCTTTTTTTAAATTTTTTTTTTTAAATTGGCCAAATGAAAACATTTCTCACCAAATAAAAGCAGTGATAAAATATTATCATGTTTGGGACATTTTCAAAATAGTACATATAAAGTACAAAAACAACAGCTATTTATCAAAAATAGAAAAGTAAATGCATGATATCATTGATTGTTTGATTTCATGATAAAATATTTAAATGCAAATCCTCATTTTTATTTGAAGAAACAAATGCATTGAACAATTGCATTATTTTATTATAATTATTGTTTCATCGTCATTATAGTCCAGAATATTAATATGTAACAGTGACACCCCAGTTGTATTCATATGATATTATGATGAAAGATTTTACTTCTTGCTCAAACAAGTGACTATCGAGATGAATTTAAAGCACTTTATCCTCAATTTAAACATGTTCAAAATATTCTTTCAAGCTTTCCCAACACATTACAGCTGTGGTAAACAACACACACACACACACACACACACACACATATATATATATATATATATATATATATATATATATATATATATGTGCAAAATGATTGCATGACTTAATCACACAATAAGTGCACGCTTTCATAGCATAACAGCTTTATGCGCATATTTGATGATATGAATTTTGTGTGCAGCAGGCCCGCTAATCCTGCTCTTAGCTCCCAAGAGCCCGGCCGGGGGTCAGAGGGTGAACGGGGGTGTCGCGTTGATCCTATTATGACGTCAATCTGCTACTTCCGCCTTTGGCTCGTCTGCATACTGTACTTCCTCTTTGCTTGCAAGACAGCGCACAGCCAATGACGTCACTGCGCTTCGATAAGTCCGGTTGACTGAGTTGGGGGGGGGGGGAGTCGCTGCGTGATGTGACCTAAATCAGGAATCGAACATTCAACAAGCACAGTGGGCAACCTGCGAATCAGAATCAGAATTAGAATCCGAATCAGAATAAAAATCACAATTCTCTTTGTTTGCCAAGTATGTCAAAAACACAAGAAATCCGCTCCAGTACGACAATAGACATCCATTTTGACAAAAAAAAAAAAATAATAATATATATATATATATATATATATATATATATATATGTACATATATATATATATATATATATATATATATATATATACTTTTGAGACATTTAAAAAAAGACCAACCTAAAAACACAACTTCCAAACTGGAGTTTTTTTAATATATGTTTTTTATTCATTTACGTTTTGTTTAGTTTTTTTACTTGATCGATTGTCATTGATTTCTGAATGCAGGAGGTGCAGACAAGGGTTTTGACCACTCGGTGGCGCTACACTGCAACTCTCCTTGCCTTAAGCGTTGCATCACGGATTTTGTTTTGACCAAGTTAATGATGTGTTTTGATGAGTGGAAGATTGACAGTGAAATATTTGGTCAAAATGTCGTTCTGGCTTGACAGTAGTACACGATACATATGATCTGGGAAAGAAAATCATCTCGTGCTTTTGTTCGGACGAATTGGGTGCGTGACTGCCCCGGCTGTCGGACATTTGGATGTACAGCCATGTGATTATTGTTTTTCGCTTGTAATTTCAACCCATGGTTTGGTGTTTCATACTTGCCGGAACCGCCTCCACGGCGCTCGTTTCCCACGATTTGCATTTTCCCCCGTTGAGGCGCCGCCCAAAATATCTTCTTCTTTTCTTCTTCTCAAGAGGAAGGCTTTTCTTGCCTCCGTCGCCTGGAGCTGGCTCGTGTGGGCTTCAGTTGCTCTTCCGATGAGTGAGGAGTGTGGTCTCCGTGTCTTAAAGCACCGGTGTCAAACTCAAGGCCCGGGGGCCGGATCCGGCCCGCCACATGACTTTAGGTGGCCCGCAAAGGCAAAATCATGTGTCAACTTCCACGATTCCTGTCAAAATCTGTACCAAAATTTCAATTCGTCATATATCATAAAGGATAATGTTGAGATATTGTCAGCATTTTTGTGTTACCAAACATTAATAATAGTTGAAACCCCCATTACCCTTGATTTCTGATTCCAAAACGAGTTCATACATTTCGTGCGTAAATATGATGAGGCGATTCAAGATTTTGATGGTTTCGCTCTCATAACCGCCCTCTGAGGGAAACCGAAACTACAATGTGGCCCGCGACTAAAATGAGTCTTAAAGTGTCCCGTAACGACCTTTGTTATGATTTGGTGCGATTACAAATAACCTTGAATTGAATTGGATATACAAGAAACTACTGCACCTGAGGAAAAACAACCAATCAGAGACAGACAGTAGGCGTGTGGGGGTCGGAATCTGGAAGCTTTTTTTTCCATGATGATTATAGTGAGCGTCAATTATTCATGGCTTCTGCTGTTCACGGTCGGACTCGGTCCCTATCCCCCCCAACCCGAGCAAATTAGGGGGTTCCACGGTACAAGTAAATTGAATTACATGCAAAGCTAATTCCACTCGTCATGGTAGCACTTTTTTACCCCCAAAAAATGGGTTTTTGTATCACGGAGTCAAAAAAAACGGAATACAATGGCTAACAGGAAAGTAGTAATTGGTACTCTTGTGGTTTGCGAAGTTGTCAGATGTTTTCAAAGGTTTTTAACGCTTTTTGGGGAACAAAGTTTGGGATGTAGCTAGGGCTTAAACTATTAATATAGGCGATTCTAAAATATATATGTATACATTACTGTAAAAATGTTTTCCTAAAATTGATGTTGATGGAACATTGTTGTCCGAGTCAAAGTTGATCGCATTTTGGTGCTTGCGTGCTTACAAGAAAGTGGACATTACTCCTGCTAGTCACTATTTGATCACTCAGTGAGGTCCTATTGTGCGCACCGAACGCATCGAAGTTCCGGTTCGTTCCGCACTCGTGATCGTGCGTCTGGAACTGCGATGCGTTATCGAGACACGCGCACTCGCAGCGTGAGGCGCGCTTGACGGTTCGTCAAAGTGTCGCCGCGTCGTCCGTTGACGTCAGCCGAGTTGCGTCCGCTTCCGCCTTCGTCTTATTATTTGGGGGGGGCCTTAAGGGGGAGGCCACTTATATCACAACTGAGGACATATTTATTGCCAACTGGGGTGAAGAAAAGATCACAACTGTCTAAACTGAATATTCACAGCTAAAAATCATGCTAAAAAAGTAAACTCCTATCTTATAGGTCCTGACTTTAAAGACCCTGTAAAGTGAATTCAAAGATTTGTTTCTGAATATAGTTCATGTTTGAGGTTAGTTGCTGAAAACGTGCAAAGAGTGGGAACTCCAGTATGTTGTAAACAATTGTAGAGAATCGAATTCAACAGTTTCATCATTTCAGTTTTCCTCTTTTTTTTCGGGTGTGGTTAAAACGGTGCCGAGTGACGTACTTCGGTTCGGGGATGAGCGGTTAACCAGTGCACTTGTGACATGCGGTTATCTACCTAGCCATATTTACATTACACCCTGAAAATCCATTTTCCTTTCAGATAGTCCGCTGGCATGGGCGCTTTAGAGTGCCTCGTTGTCGGCCGTGAGTGCAGAAAGGCAGAAGCGCGAGTGGGGGACGAGTCCAACTTTATAACCAGTGAATGGACTGGGGCTTCAGGCTGGTGTGGCTGCTATAGAGTGCCTCATTGTTGGCCATAAGTGCGTGCACATTGCACAGAGAAAGACAAAAGGGTGGGGATTAAAAAATCCAGCATGTCAACCGGAAATTCAAGCTCGAGCGCCTCATTGTCACGGCGTGGAAAAGCCTCGCGACTTCCTGGCCGGATACGTTGCAGCCACAGGAGGCTTTTAGCGTTTCAATCATAGTTATGTGGATGCCTTCGAAACCTGCTAGATGAAGTAGCATCCATTTTTGTATGGTCATATTTGATTGACAGTTGAGCGGGGGCGTGGTTTCAGTCAGCATACACGCCCACAGTGTTGGAGAGCAGAGAGGGGCTTGGTTTTCCACGATTTTGAAGCCTTGTTTGATATACTTGGCGAGCATTCAAATTTGGCAGGCTTGTTAACAACACATTTGCAAGACATTTATTTTCACTTTACGGGGACGATAACGATATTTACTATTGCCAAGTAATCCAAACCATGACGTCACCTCCGTGACCTTATTTTGAGACATTTCGGTAGGGGGGGGGTCGGTGGGTGGGGGGGGGGGGGGGGGGGGGGGGGGGGGGGGTCGCGTCACCCGCTCATTGCGCTTTGTTCCCGTGTCATGTTCCCGACACGGACACCCGGAGGTGACAATGACGCACGCCTGACCGCCTTTTTGCTAACCAAGTGTCGACTAAACAAATGTATTGCGAGCGACTATGTGGAAATCGCACCTCTGCGCCATTCACGCCGAATTACGGCGCGAAGCCTTTGTGTTCTCCTGGAGTGAAAAGTTGAAAATACACTGAAGCAGTGTGAGCTTGTACATCCAGTCACATTTTGTCGTGACAACGTTGCCTGAGTAACCATGGCAACATGCCGGCACGGACACAAAGGGGTGAAAATGAGAGGGCAAAGGGGAAAGCGTTTTTGCTGTGCTCGGATGAGATCAGCCCCCCGCCCCTGAAAAAAATATAAGGATGAAAGAGACCTCCACGGCGTCAGGTAGACAGGTGACAGCTGTATTACCCATAATGCACCCTACCCCACACAGACACACACACCACCTTAAAGTGTGCATCAAAGCTTCCTTGCATCCTTCTACTCTTGCTCCCTTTTAACTTTACGTGCCTACATCCTTTAATAATCATGTTGTCTGGCATTTGCATAATGAAAATGGAAATTGAGATGTTTGTGTGTGCGAGCATTCAGTGGCTCTCATTATGCAGCTTGCTGATGTGTAATTAGATACCCCCCCCCCCCCCAACCCAGCTCAAACCATATTAATGGGTTTTGTCCAATTCTAACAACATCGCAATCGTCACCCCACATAAAAGCTTTATTGCTCACATATCAGCTGCTAATAGCAACTTCATTTGTCAAAGTAAGTCTCAAATTGCCTCATCCCGGGTCCTCTTTCTCAGCCAAGGGTTGCCAACCTTTTTGAAACACACTGCTACTTCCTGGCTACTGATTTATGCAAGTTTACTACGCACTTCTGAAACAACAAATTCACTCAATTACCTTTCACTATATATATATGTGTGTGTGTGTGTGTGTGTGTGTGTGTGTGCGTGTGTGTAGGCGGCACGGTGCGCACTCAAAGTCGACAACGAGGCACTCTAAAGCAGCCACATTAGCCCGAACCCAAGTGCTACTTGTCAAGTCCGATTTTGTAAAAAAAAAAAAAAAAAAAAAAAAAGAATAATACATTTCCCTTCTCCTTGCTATTCCGGCTTTGTCTGCATGATGCGCGCACACTCGTGGCCGACAACAAGGCACTGTAAAGCGGCTGTGCCAGCAACCTATCCCAAGGGAAAGTGTATTTTCGGGTTGGAGACAGAGCTAGCTAGGTAAATGCACATTGCAATTGCGCTGGATAACCGCTGATAGAATGAAAGCGCTCAAGTTCTTCTTTAGCGGGGGGGCAACTCATGCCGTGGCTCAGCTACGTCACTGGCTCCATTTTAGCCACAGCCCCAAAAAATCAGGAAAACTAAAATGGTGTGTATTTCGAAACAAATGTCTGAATTGACTTGATAGGGTCTGTAAGGCCACTCTTAAGGGAAATACCGTAGCTACAGTAGCCGACCTCCCAGCGTGATACAACTCCTGCTTTGGCTCTGTACCTAATGAAGTGTCCAGTAGGTTTCCGATGGCGCCATTGCGCACCGAAAACGGCCCCTCGTGGTTTCTGACACGGCAACACTAAAAAGCCTTGGCAGCGCTGATAATGAGGCATCCACTTTATGCTGCTATCAAATTAAAAACGCAGCGCAGATGACTCATACGCTGACATCAAACGTAAATCCCCGACTATCAGCAGTTTGCATTGTTTGCAAACTAACAGAGCAGACACCGACCATAAGCTACAGCGCTAATCCTTTTTCCGACTTTCACCCGTTGTACGAAAACATGCGGCTTCGACATCTGGATTCACGAGGCCTCCGATCTGCTCTCCTGTCAGGGCCGCCGGGTCACATGATCAAATTTATGACAAGGGGAGGGCCCTTTGCAGCATCAGCAGTTTGGATTTATGAGGGGTTTAGCTAATTGGTCACCTTGCATGTCTACGGAAATTCATTTATCAGTCAGGGCCTATAAACAATAACACAATAACTGACCTACGTGAACAAGCTCAATTCTAATGTTTGTTGCATGGAATTGTATTCCTTTATTCCCAACAGTCTACTCTCTTCATTTTGTAGTTTCCAGCACATGTATGTGGAGGTTAGATTACTTTTGTCCAATCAGATTTCAGCCTCCACGTGTTGCCGTGTCAATCTAATCTGCCCACAGGCTTCACAATCAGAAGTGCTGGCCAATGGAACTTGAACAACATTAGCAACGGGACTGTTTCTTTAACTAATCGTATTCCGAGCGCTCAGCATTTTTCCCGTACTCTGGTTGGTTGGTCAGACCAGAACGCGTTACAGCCAAGTTTGACTAGCAAACCGCGTTTGCAGCGACCTGCGCACATCAATACATTTCAAAATTGACACGTCCTGGCTCATCAGTACAGCACTAATATTAGTCCTTCTACGCAGAGGATAAAGAATATATGACTGTGAGTGCTGTTGTATTGTCTGTCTACTCTGTTTGTATTCAATCCACTGCTTAGAGTGTTAAAGCACCGCAACATCGACGCTAACTATTATTGGTCGTATTTTATTCGGTCAGCATACGGTAACTTATTCCGTCATCAACTTTAATAAACACGGGTCATGTACGAAGTTGTGACAGAACTGGCACAAGGAGAAGCAAAAAGCTAATTTAAGGCTGCCCTACTTTTATAACAAACATATTGTATTAAATTAAGATACTAGCTTCCAAAATTGAAGGGGAAAAAATGCAACAGACAAGTCCGTAATAGTAACAATATTCAAATTGTCTTGTCTGAATACAAGGACCTCCAAGACAGGAGCAAAGGGCCCAAAATAAGTGTAATCAAATCAATATTCCCAAATGTAATTAAGATTCCATGTCAGCGAGAAGAGAAGGTTAATTAAATTTGTGCAAAGTCTGACGAACCGCATGCGGACGCACTGCACACGCGTGTCGCAGAATGACAACAAGCGTCCGAAGAAATGTTTTTCTCCTGACGGTAATGGACGATGACAAGCTGGTGCAGTACACACCCTGTGTTTTCTCTGTCGCGCTGAGGACATTCTGTATTCTGTATTTCTTTATGAAATAAAAACTCCAGAGTTACCGTGACAAAAAAATATCATCTCTGAATATTTATTATATTATATTGTACTGTTGATGCAAGCTGCCGCCCTTCCAAATGTTACGGCGTCTTTTGTATCTTTGCCGTGTTCTCAGCGTGGCTCCGGGAGGAAAGAGCAAGAGGCCACGAGTGGGCCTTCTTTTCTGTCACGTCAATACACGCGAGCGCTAGTCAAACGGGAGCAAATTGCTTTTGAAAAGTGCAGTCCAGGTTTGTCTGTGAGCGCACGTCTGCAGTAAATCACGTGCGTGTGACTGTAACAAAAGCCGCTATTAGCGCTGCAACGGTGTCTCATACGAACGCTCATTTGCGAGCGCGGGAAGTCACGGGAATGTTCATTGTGACATCAAAGTCACACGACCTCCGCGTTTACCCCCAAGGTCGTCCTCACCATGAATGCTGATGCGGCGCGCAATTTGCCGGGCGAGGCTTCGTCGTGATCAATGGCCGGCGTCGCTGTTGTCGCTTATTTATGATTCTACCGCATGACGCCAATTACGTGGCGGGATGAATGTCACACAAGAGGGCGCAGACCTCCGCCAAGACGGAACCGTCCAATTTTGTCATTTGGATTCCTGGGTTTTTTCAAAGGCGTTTTACGGACACACAAATACAATATCAAATAGGTAAATTCACGAAGAATATCAAAAATCATTATAAATAAATATTGATATTGAACGCATTCACGTTTCAAGGCAGAGCTCCCCGTACTGCCGTCCGTTTTAGAACATTTGGGCTTATCTTCCAAGACCCACAGAATATTGTTTGGAACTCGCTTTTTCAGTTTTTCAGTCAGTAGCGGGAGAAAATGGTTTGCTGCAGCAAGCCACGTGACCGCACTCGTCACGGAAGTGATGCTTGAAACGATGGCTCTGTGTCGCTGTCGTTTCACATAAACAGCAAAACCTTCTACATGGAGCAAAAGCACTGTCGCCAACAACATCACACTAACATTTGCTCGTTCAAATTCTTACGTGTGACCGGACCATCTTGGTCTGGAGATGCGCTGAAGCAGCATGTAGCTGAAGGCAATTCTTGTGCCCTGATTGACTTTGTTGAAGTGGTCTCTTTCTCGCAGATGTTCACCTTTTGCGGGTAGGTCAGAAGCAAAGATGTTTTTCCTTCAGGAAGAGTCGATTCGCTTGACTCAAAAAGCCCTCCGGCGCTCCGGTGTTTGTGTCTGCAGGGAGGAACGAGGCGGGAGACCAACATGACAGCTCCAAATGACTTCGGCGGATTGCCCGGTTGAGCTCCCAGACGCGTATTGATCGATTGGCCGCTGATTGTCTCTCAGCGGCGTTTGACAAAACCGGCTGAACACAAAAGCAACATTGGCACACAATTGTTGTGCTCGTGTCTTTAAAACACGAAGGCGACGAAGGCAATATTTTCTATCGTAAACACGTTCCTTGTACAGTGGAAACTCAGTTTTCAGGATTAATCCGTTCCAGAAAGTCTGACCAAAACCGAATTTTCGGAAATCTAAAGTTATATGTCCCATAGGAAATAATTTCAATCCAATTCATCCGTTCCAGAGGCCGAAACATATCGGCAAAATATACTTTTTCTTAAAGAATAACTATTGTTTTACATACAAAAAAAGTGTGTAATAAACATAAATGGCAATTAAAGTGAATAAATGAACATTTTAACATCAGTTTTACCTTTATTGAAGACTATTGATGGTGTGTACAGCAAGGAGGAGAGAGAGGGAAGCCATTTTCCGGATACTTTCTTGAATTTTATCATGTTTCTGGCCTTGCTTATCCAAATCAATTCCTTATCAACAGCCGTCAAGCCGTCTGCCACAATGGAAGCTTTTATTAACCACTCAAGGCAATAACAAGCCTCCCGGTCTGCTTGGCAACACTCGGGAAAGTTGGGTCAGTATCACCGTAACGTCCTGCGAACAGTCAGGCCTTCAAAATAAAAGCACGCAAGTATAATAACAGTTTCACCACACTTCTTTATCTTCTTCTCAAGAGCTGTGCTTATCTCAAATCCAAAATGATGCAACGCCGCCATCTAGAGGGATCTGTTAGTTATTACAGAGGTCTAAAAACCTGAATTTTGCAGACAATCGGGGGTAAAACCCTCTTCCACGCTTGAAAAGCGTACTCGATGTGTATACAGTGTACGTTGATGGCAGTAAACGTTTGGCTTCCGTTTGACGAAAATAACTGTCCACAGCAGTGAATTAGTTCATGTCGAAAACACTGGCAACAAAAGTGAGTACACCCCTCAGTGAAAATTTCCAAATCATGCCCAAAACGTCAATATTTGGTGTGGCCGCCCTCAGGACATTTACACTATGGGGTGTCCTCACTTTTGTTCCCAGCAATTTAGATTTAGATTAATGGTTGTGTGTTGAGTTACTTTGAGGGGACAAAAGTGGAATTTGTTTCGTGTGTCGCCCCCCCCCAACTAAATCCAGCGGTGTGGAAACAGTTGACATCCAGGAAGTAGTCACACCCCCTCGGTTTTACCCCATTAGTTATACTGCTGCCTTATGCTAAAATAATTGAAATTCATTTCCCCCCTCATTAATTTACACCCACTACCTTATTTTGACGAAGCAAATAAAAATGTAAATATTGCCTTTATGAAAAGAGCAAGTCCATTTTTTTTTTTTTTGCTGCATCACTACAAGCGTCGATTAATGAGGGGAAAACGTCATTGAAATCATTTTAAGGCGATAGCGACGGGAGACGAGGAAACTGCAGATAAGTGCCGAGACGTAACAAAGTCGTGATACTCGGTGACACCGCCGTGAGATCGGAAGGGAACGTCAGCAGCGCATTGTCACTCCAAGTTGAAGTTCTCTGCAAAACTGACACATAAAACAAAAGAGAAATCAACACTGTGTATTTAAACATCGAAATGTTCAACTAAAGCATTTACTTTTGCCTAACAGTAGCTGAATGCTAACATATAATGTGAATCTCCATTGACAGGCTGTCAGAAATCAGCATAGATCGTATATAGTAAATACACACTTTTAAACAGTTACTTCTTTTACACACACAAAAGTTGGAGAAGTATATTTTCATAATATTCCTGAACCAAGAAAGCAGAAAGTCCATTTCGTACTAATTTCCGCGCGTTGTCCACATTAAAATGTGCTGATTGCAAACAAAATTACAAGTCATCAGATTGTCTCCCTTCGCAGGTGACTTGTTCAGCTCGGAACCTCCTTTTGAAGAATTCTTCATCATCTGCCAAACTGAGTTGAGTTGCGTTCACTGCCTGCAAACTGCGCTCGTACAGTATATAAGTTGGCGCTCGCTCGCAAGTCAAAGCAAAAAAGCGGCCGAACGACGGCTCCCGTCTCAGAGAATTTGTAAGTACTTGTTTTTTGATCACATTCATCGATTAATCGGAAACAAATTGACAGATGAATTATTAAAATAATCGTTAGTTAAGTGGTTCCTCAAATCCACATTAAAAACAGGTTTTAACAGCGTCTTTGGCTTTTAAGAAAAGTGCTGTACAAATTGGATGTATTATTAATAACTGTGATGATCCCACTCCATAGTTCCAATTGGAATGGCGTTGCGAACCAAAACAGCAGCAGCGTTCTGCCTCGTTTCGTTACCTTTTCACAGAATCTCCCGTAATAGTCGTTGAATTGATGGATCTCATTAGATTGTGCAAGATGTCTCTCTCGCATTCTCTCTCTCTCTCTCTCTCTCTCTCTCTTGTTCTCGCTCACTCTGTCGCTCTCTCTCTCTCTCTCTCTCTCTCTCTCTCTCTCTCTCTCTCCAAGGCATTCAGCCTCCTCCAGCACTGAAGGCAGATCGCCGAAGTCGTCCAGGCCAGCGGATCCAGCAGGCTCCCCGAGACCTGGATGGATTTCACGGGGGAGATTTTCCGGCGTGTCTAGCAGGTGCGCCGCATCATGTCCTGCCCGCGTTTCTCCCTCCGCCGGAGACGACACACCGGAGGAGCCACGCGGAGCGCGCCCACGTCCGTCACGGGAGGCAAAAATCATCAACAACTCCAGTGAGGAAGAGGAGGAAGAGGAGGAAGGGGGCGGCGAGCACTTTATCGGAGATAAGGAAACCAAGAAGAGAGGAGATGGTAGAGAAGTAAGTGCCTAAAATGATTTCAATTCTCTTTTTGTTTTTGTTTGTGATGATGCTGTCTTTATTAATTCAGTATATTTCAAGACAATCTCTTTCTTTTAGCTTGAACTGAAAAAAGGTTCTGCATAAGGGAAATGCTTATTATGCATTACTATTGCAAACATCATTATTATTTGTCGGTACCTTTGTTTCGATTTTGAATAATTTTATTGTTTTATATTTTATATTATATTTGCATTTTTATGTTGTATAAAAAGTAAACATTTTATGTTCATCATAAGTATTGATAGTCCAATTTCATTTTTCTAAATTGATTTAGTCATTATTATTATTATTAGCGGTAGTAGTAGTATTACTGTTATTTCTTTTATTAGATTTTTATTATTTTTAATCCAATTTGGTAATTTATGTAACATTTTTATATCTATTTTACAGTTATCATTTTGGCTGTATTTCGCCCTTCATCTTATTTAGAAGGATTTTCTTCTCATAATATATATATATATATATATATATATATATATATATATATATATATGTGGTTGCAAGATGGCTTTTATTCAGCTTGTGTTTATTGGCTGGTTACTCCTGTAAAACTTATTAGCAGCGCCACTAAAGTGGTTATGCAACTGCAGCCAACCACAGTTGCCGGCTAAGAATGCCTTTTAGTATTAATATTTTAGTATTTGATGAGTTTCCCTGGAACTGCGCTGTTTACTTGATTTGCTGGCCGTAACCTGGTCCACTGTGACTTTGTTGTGTGTATTGATCTGACAACATGCAGTACAAACTTGGTTATGTCGTATTTTGCATTTCAGTTGTAAAAATGATAAATCTATGAATGAAAATCACGAGTCATTATGAAAGGGATGAATACAAAGCTTTACTTGTATGCGATATATTGTACATGGATGGATGGAACATTGGGGAGCAATGTAGTTTAGTTATTGTTTTTTTATTTTTACTTTTTTATTGTTTTAAAAACATTTTATATTCTTTTACGCAGATGTATAGATGGATAGAGAGCGAGATAGTCTGCCCAGCGCCAAATGACTTGAAAAGGAAAGATACCTTTACCTATAGTTTGCTTAGATTTCATGAATTTTATTTGATTTTCGTTGTTTTTATTTTATTATTTTTTTGGTTTTGCATGAAGAAAAACATTTATTTTATGTTTGATTTGTATTTTTATTCACTTTTTTCACATTCTAAAAATATTTTTCTAGAACTTTCTTTGATTTTTATGATCTATTATTGTTATTGGGGTTCAACAAATATGGAGGCAATATACTGTATGTAAATATATAAAATAATATATAATTTTATATATATATATATATATATATATATATATATATATATATAGCAAATTGACATAGTACATAGGATTTTATTGTATTTTTATTGACTTTGATATTTTTATAATTTCTTTGTATTTTATTATTTTGCAATTCAAAGAAAAAATAAATAAATTGTTTTTAAATGAATCGTCTTTTTTTAATTTCATTGAGATTTGACCAGGAAAAAAATATTTCTTGTATTTCTTGTAGCTAGGCAGAATTCGTCGGGTTTGGCATAAAAAAAAGACCAATCCAGTCAGGCCCACGTTTCTGTTTGAATGTCAAACTGAGAAGCCGTCGTGCTCTGTATGAAATATAAAATGCGCCCTTGTGCAGTGGCCGCACCTGACCTCCTTGACCCCAAGTCTGCCGCCCACAACTCCAAGCCCCGCCTGTCGTTCTCGGCCAAGTCGGTGGTGCTGACGTTCCCCGAGGAGGACGAGCGCGACGTCGCCCGCGCCACCGTCATGCGCTGGAAGACTGTGTCGGCCATCTTCTTCCTGGTGGTGGTCTACCTGGTGATCGGCGCCGCCGTCTTCCGCGCGCTGGAGCAGCCGCACGAGCGATCGCAGAAGTTGGCCATCCTGGCCGAGAAGCTAGACTTCTTGGCCCTGCACGCCTGCGTCAACTCCTCCGAGCTCGAGGATCTGGTCAAGGTAAAAAACATGATGCGCTTCTTTTTTGGGGGAAATAACAAAGTTTTAACATTAGAGGTGACACAAGTACTTACACGCTGTACTCAACTCATTCAGTGCCACAGATGTTAATATTTTACCAACAGGAATCCAACCGTTTACTGCCACTGACGAATATATACGTCAAGTATGTTTTTCAACTGGTCGAGGAGGGTCTCGCCCAGCTTGTCTGTGAAATTCAGGTTTGTAAACCACTGTAATGACGAACAGATCGCTGGAGATGGCGACGTTGCATCGCTTTGGATTTGAGCTTTTGAGGAGAAGATGAAGAAGATGCTAGCTAGCTAAATGCACGTCGCAGACGTTCTTTTTTTTATTTTTATTCGGGGAGGAGGACTTGCGCCGGCCTTGACTCCAAAGTGCTCCGTCACGCGACGGCGTTTCAACCGAACCGGGGTGTACCCCGCTCCGGATCGCCTGCGACGCTAATGTGGACAAACGGTGTCGAAAACGGATGACGAATGGGTTCGTGGGATGAAGTTGTTTCTGTGTGGCAACCGGGCCAACAGATGACGTCGCAGTCATAGAGACAGAAAGGCAAAAGACACAATTCAGCGTCTCTTTTTGTGAAAAAACTAAACAAAAACAAAGCTTGCTCATTTGTTCACATGCACTGACGTGGTTGCTGTATCTCTGTATTTACAATAAATGGATAATAATAGATAATAGATGCTCGAATGGCAATCCACATGTATTATTCTTCTTTTCTCCTTTTGCTTCTTTTTCTAAAATGGATTTTTTTTCAGGCATCCGATTGGCTAGAATGCCCTTAACGTTAGCCATGTAGTTAAATAGCACTACCCGTTGAGATGATGATGATGATGATGATGATGAAGATGATCCTTCTTTGTAATTAGAAAAATAAAAAAAAATAAAAAACACTCCCTCAAGGTATGAAGACATGGTCGAAGAAACTACTGAGAGATAAATTACATTCCCAAAAAGAAAGTCCAGTTTTATTGCGCATAATGCATGATTGTTTCTTAATGTTCTGCCTGGAGTCCAAATGAGACGAGCGCTCCACAGAGATCTCAGATATTCTCATGGTTGTGAACCAAAGGAACTATGATTGATTTTATATTTATTTCTCTCACACTTAGGGGGAAAAGCGTGTTCTTCGTTACACAACGAGTGATTGTCCGCTGCCTCCCCGGAGAGCTTCCCTTGTTCATTTCCATCTCACTATTGATTACCAATATGTACACAGACCGGCCCATGTGCAAGCCACTGAGCTGTTTGTTTGTTTTTGGCTAAAAGGACCTTTACTGACATCTAAAAGGACCTTTACTGACATTTCAAGTGGCAGAACGTCAGGAAAAGATGACATCGCCCCATATAAGCAATAAAGTAGAAGTTGTTCTTAAGTCGGGTTAACCGCTGTATGATACAATTGAAATAAATAAAGTTCTATTCTTTTATCGTCACACTTGTGACACATTGTCATTTGACGGTAATTCTTATAAACCTTCAAACAACTGCTACTCGAACACACCCGGAGCATCAGCACATACAGCGGTAGCGTACGTTCGTAAGCGAGCGCGAGCCGCCATTCGGGGGCGTTCGACTTCTCCTCTTTGATTGACAGGCCAAGCGTTTGGATCAGAGTCGACGAAGAAGTGAGCATCACGCTCCGCTGACGACACGAACATCATCGTTTTAGATAAAGGACAATTCAATATTGCGTCTTTTAACGGCCAGATATTCGACCAAACAATTGAATAACAAAGGTATGCTAGCTCAATGCTAACAACTAATGTGAAACACAATGGACAGGCCAACAGAAAGTAGCATATGTTTAGCTTTTCCCCGAAAATGTTGGTTGAACACCAAATTGTAGCAATTGTGGGATGTTGCAACAGTCACGAATTGTCAGTACCGGTACACCGGCGGCACTGTTGACATAGTAAATGACTGCGACAGCATTCGCAGTGCAACGTTGAACGTCGAAAGGCTCAACTCTTAGCATGTCTGCAAATGTTTTCATCAAATTGTCAGTTCCGCTAGAAGAGAAGAGCTTTGTTATTTCCCTGGTAGATGAAAAAAGGTGTTTTGAAATGATGGAGTGCTCATCTTTTGCACCGCTGGAAATCAAACAGAGAGAAAGAGAGAGAGAGAGAGAGAGAGAATTGTTTGTCCAGTAATGAGAACTCGAAGCAGACAGAAATAAATTGCTCTTGTGTTTCCGGCGGTGCCACAAAACTCGCCAGTCGCTGACATAAAAGTCTGCTCGGACAAAAGAAAAAGAGAATGAATCAGCGGTGTCGAGTGAGGTGCCAAGGAATGGGCCACGCTGCAACAGAAAAGACAATTGTGTGGGGCAACCGTACGTTTGCGTGTTTCTCTGAGCAGATTTTCATGTCTTACCTTGTTTTACCGAGGTACAGACCTTATTGCGACAGAATGGCGATCGGTCGTATGCTCCCAGGTTTGGGGAAGACCCTTTTCGGTTGCCGCAAGGTACGGCAAAACCTCGCTGCAAAGTGAAAAGAACTAAACGTTCCCGGTACTTTAGTTACATGTAGCCGCCAGATGCTCTTCGCTGTTAATTAGAGATGGATGGATGGATGGATGGATGGATAATTGGATGTCGGCATCGCCTGTCAAGCGATCCTCGTGAGAATTGACGCGTTCCGCCGCCTTTCTCTCGTTCACCAATTGTGCGTTTTGTTGTTGTCGTTCGGATTGCCTCGCTCCAGCAAGTGGTTTCGGCCGTCCGAGCCGGTGTGAACCCGTCGGGAAACTCCAGCAACCGGACGAGCCTGTGGGACCTCGGCTCGTCGTTCTTCTTCGCGGGAACCGTCATCACCACCATCGGTGAGCGTCCCCGAAAAAGCCGTTTTGCCGCGGTCGCGTTATCACCAACAAGCGGTCACCGTGCAATTTTGATGAACATTTTATCACGAAACTGCCCTGGTGTCGTACAAATGTGCAATCCTACACAGCGTAATAAGGCGCTTACGATGTATCGGCACGTCGCTACGCCGATTTTCGTTCCTCTTGAGGTGAACGTGAACGTTGGCCGCCGTCGGTTCCTCGTCACGTTTCTCAGATGTTCGACGAGAAGCACGTTAATAAACATAATAATTAAGAATAATATTTTTTAGTGGCCGTCATTTTAAACGGCTTGAATGAAATGAACATGGAATACAGAATATATTATCAATATTGTATATAAGCATGAAATGAATAACAATATTTTTCCAAATAAATACAAATAAACACATGCATATTTTATTGAATGTATTATTTAAAATATATATAGATATTAAATACACTATCAGGTATGTGTTGAATAGAAATAAAGAAATGGAAGAAATTGAATTTAGATTTTGTTTTGATAATGTATTAATAATCATAAGTTAACTTTAAAAAAAGAATAAAACAAAATGAATTATATATCATCTTTTAAAGTCCCTGTGGATGCTTGTTTTATTTATTATTTTATTCTTTTTAATTATTTGTCTACTATTATTATTGTATGCCATCCGTATTATTTGTGAAATAATGTTTTTCATTGATTTAATTCCTAATCCAAATACAGTTGGCTGGAAAAAATACAAAAATATATACAATACTTGATGCATATATGTATATATGTATACCCGTGTGTGTGTTTAGCTTTCCACCAAAAATAAACAACCATTATGAGATTAATAATGTAAAAACTGGAGCATTCTTATATTCATATTTCATCCAGGTCTTGTATTGAATCTCATTCAAGTCTGCTAATTTAATTGGTTACTGTTTGAAAATAAGATGACACATTAACCCGACCCCCCGCCCCCTCCACACACACACACACACACACACACCCCACCCCCAAAAAAGTAAATAAAATCCTTCAGTGCCGTTTGACACCAAAACACCGTTTTCCGTTTTTTCTTCCGACTGCTGACACCGAACAAGCTGCGATTGGCACGTTTCTCGCATTTAGTGTCGCTCCAGTCCCGGAAGTCGTCAGACAGACGACCGCATTTAAGCGGCGCGCGCTCCGTTAATCGCACGTTAACGAGACGCCGCATCAGCTGTAAATGGACTAATTAAACGTCTAATCTCCCCTTGGAATTGGAACGAACGCACGTTTTCCGGCCTCCTGACAGGATTTGGCAACATCTCGCCGCACACGGAAGGCGGGCGGATCTTCTGCATCATTTACGCTCTGATGGGGATCCCCCTCTTCGGCTTCCTGTTGGCCGGCGTGGGCGACCAGCTGGGCACCATTTTTGGCAAGGGCATCGCCAAAGTGGAGAAGATGATCGTGGTGAGCCTCTTTTGTTTTTTCCCGGCGCAATGTCATATGCGTCATCTCTCTGTGAACGTTCGCCTCCCGCTACGCGTCTGTGGAAGCGGCGGATGCAGGGTTGCCATGCCAACGGACTCCCAGGTACCAAAAGAAAATACCGTTTTCTCACGACCTGAAATTGACAAGTAACATGGACACTTTGGCTTCTATTTCTTTATTGTAAGCTCAATGATAACTTCTTGCCTGGGCTCCTGTGTGATTTTATTTTATTTTATTTTATTTTTGTATCTTGACGGAAGAACACTTCATTATATTTAATTAGTCATAAATATGAATTAAAGGCCATAAAGGGATGGGAGACCATGTGGTTGGTTGGCAAGGAATTTGTTGAATTTGAAATGAGAGCGATAGGATGACAAACTAGACTTGATTAAAATATCACAGTAAATGATTATTATTAGTAGTAGTCGTATTAGTAGCAGTAGTATTAAATGTAATGTTATCAATGGTGTCTTTCTGGACCCTACATGTTGTGTTGTTTTCAAAAGAAATTTCCTCAATGATGGAGCGGACCGGAGAGGGCGTTCAAGCTGCGTTGAAAACGCGCATCGGGATGAATTTGAAGGAGGTGAGGAATTCCCCTCGTGACCGTCGGTGCTCGTCAGCCAATGGGAAACGCCGTCCGATGTGAAATAACGCAAGATGCACGCGTGTCTCTGGAGCTCATCAATGTTAACGCCGCTCCTCCGGCACACTTGGAAACTCCAGCAGCGGTCTTCGTGCGTCGGCGCCTGTGCTCTCGCTCGGGTTTGGTGGCTTACGTAATATGGGGCGGTGGGGGGGCGGGGCTCATGTGGGAAGACAGACTGGCGTCTGACGTGCGCTGCGAGAGACATAAATCGGCGTTGTGCATCCTTTACTTCCAAGCCGGAGCCGTGCATGTTGCGTTGGTCACGTGACGACGGGCACCGGGATGTTTTGGAGGACGAAACAGTTTTGAGTCCTGCAAGGACTTGGCTCAGCGAGAGTGGACGAAATGGACAAAAGGTAGAATGGGGCGAGTGCTCACCTCATCTTATGGAAGGAAAATATAGAGAGACAAATTCACTCTTGTCATACTATGACTTTTTTCAATTTTATTGTGTTCTGGTCTACCGAGCAAAGCAAAGCGTGCGGGAGGAAGTGTCGGCTTCGTCGGACGGGAGGTATTTTCGGGCCGCTTTAGAGCGCCTCGTTGTCGGCCGTGAGAGGACGCGCGTCACACAGAGAAGTGCGGAAGTCCAAAGAGTTCGGGTTAGTTAGTTATTCCGACTTGAATGCGAGCTTGTGAACCGGGGCTTCGGGTTGGCGTGGCTCCTTTAGAGTGCCTCGTTGTTGCGGCGTGGACAAGCCCTGCGATGACCCGGTGGGATATATTCCAGCCGCCGGAGGCTTTAAGCGTTTTGTATTTTTGTGGCTGAAACGTAGTCGTGTGTAGGCATAAGTACGACGCTAGACAAAGTAGCATATATTTTTCCCGGTCGTAGAAGTCGGTAGTTTTGGACTGAGAGGACACGGCAACAGAGTGGCTTTTTTTTTTTTTGGGGGGGGGGGTTGTTTTTTTGTGTGATTTTGAAGCCTCATTATTGTTATCAATATTGTAACATTTGCCGTTTTTTTAGTCGTTCAAATTTGGCAGGGTTGTTAACAACATTCTTCTGTGTACTGTGTCACATTTATTTTCACTTTTCAGGGAGTTTAGGTCACCAACAGTGAGCTACTCACTGAGAAACTTGTTATCAGACCGCAGACGCAAAAAGCTCCGTCAAATAAAAGGCGCACTCGGTCCAGCTGGCGTCTGAGGGAGACTTAACCCAAGCTGCCGAAGCGAAGCCGGAAACTCCTCACCGGGGTCACTCGCGCTCGTTCTGTGTCGCCGCAGAAGTGGAAAGTCAGCCAGACCCAGATCCGCGTCATCTCCACGCTGCTCTTCATCCTGTTCGGCTGCCTGATCTTCGTGGCGCTGCCGGCGGTCATCTTCAAGCACATCGAGGGCTGGAGCACGCTGGAGTCCGTCTACTTCGTGGTCATCACGCTCACCACCATCGGGTTCGGAGACTTTGTCGCCGGGGAAAAAGGTCTTTCGCTCCGCCGCCTTCTGTACGCTGTTCCCACGCCGCTTTTCAAAGTTGCACTTGACACGAAGGCTGCCTGTAACTCGTCATTTAGGCCTTTTTAGGATACGATGACGAGATGATTTCTCATTTCAGGACGTTTTTCAACCCTTTCTTTATGGGATTACAATTTTTGTTGTAAATTACAACTTTTTTTGTTGTAAATTCTCCTCGGATTTCAGTTCTTTTGAGAACTTTTGAAAAATTATAGCTTCTTTAATTACAACTTTTTTTTCTTGTAAAATTAAAACACTTCTCATAAATGAAATGACAAAACTACTTTGAATTGTACATTGGAACTTATTTCTTGTAAGATTGAAAATCTTCAAAGCAAATCAAATGTTTCCCTCCTTGGAAATGACCCATTTTTAAGAGGATGACATTTGATCCAAAAAATTGTAGAAACATTGTACATGACAGCAAATGTTTTTAGAATGTTACATCTTTTTATACCAAACTATTGTTCTTATATAGTTACAACTGGATTCTGGTAAAGCTTGCAAACTTTGCATCATTTTCATCATGTTATGCGCATTTTATCCTTCTAGAATAACAACTTCCTCTTTGTAATATTAACACATTCAAATTTGTCCTCTTTTCAATGTCACCCGAATCGTCCGTCTCTGTCGTTTGACAGACGAGCGAGAACGCGAAGAGCGGCAGATGGGCGGCGAGCGCGGAACACTTGTGACTAGTGACTAGATTCTCCCGAGCGGACCTAATGATTATGGATTAGCGTCCGTGCCAACGCGGTTGGTTAAAAAGTCGACTCCGCAGGCTGTCGTGTCCCCGCTTTGCGTCGCGTCAGTGAGTCAGGCCGGGCCGGACGGCTTTTATCCAAGGAACGACGCTGCGCTCCGCTACTCTCGTGAACCCGTTTACCGGAAATCTGTATTTTGTTCAAATGTACGCGTCTTCCCTGGTTTCCTTCCGTTAAGAACCCGACCTTACATAAGAACGAAACTGTCCAAAGGTTTGAAAAGTTCTTTGTTCGATAGCTGAGCGCGGCTGTGCTTGTGCAGGTGGTTCCGAGAGTCCGGAGTACCTCAAGTACTACAAGCCGGTGGTGTGGTTCTGGATCCTGGTGGGTTTGGCCTACTTCGCCGCCGTGCTCAGCATGATCGGCGACTGGTTCCGTGTCATCTCCAAGAAAACCAAGGAGGAGGTACCTGGGGGGGCGCTGCGATATCCAATTTGTCCTCATCGGCAGGATGCGTCGCATCAAAACCGCGTCGAGAGGCTTTGAAGGCCCTCCCCCAAACTTCGGGAGTTCGCGTGTCACGCGTCCTCTCGAGAAGGGCGGCGACATCGCAACGTTCGCCCGATCCGTTCTCAACGTCCGCCCGAGCTCCGACGACGACTTGAAGACATTCGAGCTTCTCGTCGCACCGTTGCCGTTTTACCTTGCGCTTCTCTGCCGTCCCGCCGGTGCTCACGCTGCCGTTTTTAGATGAATTTCCGGAATTTGTGGCTGACTTCTTGACCCGTGCAGGTAATATATTCGCAATGGGTGACTTGACTATTCCTACCGACTCCCCGGCAGAACATCTCAGCGTGGTGTTTCACACAATAACCGATACTTTGGATTTCACGCAGCTAATGCATGAGCCGAGCCGAGCCGTAAGAATGATAATCATTTAGATTTGGTACAACTAACCGGGGCCCCGTGACCTCGTGAACCTCGTGACCCTCGCGACCTCACCAAGTGTACAGCAGAAAGCGTCACAGTGAAGAAGCAATGTTGGGCCTGACCTGTTGCACCTACAAATACTTGCTCGTAGATGACCGCAATGTCCAACATTATGATTCCAAAGTTGACGCAACATTGAAGGAAGAGGGTGAAATGATGCCATCGTGTTGCTTGAAGTCAGGGGTGTCAAAGTCATTTTTGTCGCGGGCCACGTTGTAGTTACGGTTTCCCTCAAGGGCCGTTATGCCTGTGAAACCATAAAAATCTTTCATCGCCTCATCACCTTTGTTGTTATTGTTTATTTTTTTTTGTAACGGCCTAACAGCCGCATCACCTCATCGTATGGTCACACCCGAAATTTAAAAACTCGTTTTGGAATCAGAAATCAAGGCTAATGTGTTTTTCAACTATTGTTCGTATTTGGCAACACAAAAATGCTTACAATACGTCAATGTTATTTACGAAATAGGACAATTGGAAATCCTGGTACAGATTTCGACAAGAATCGTGGAAATCGACACGCGTGATTTTGCCTTCGCGGGCCACATCAAATCATGCGGCTCTGGCCCCCGGGCCTTGAGTTTGACACCTGCGCTTTAAGTAGTCGCCTTGGCGACATGGCGAAAACACACGACGATTGCTCGCGGCGGCTTCATCCTTGATTTACACGTGAATAGAGAGCGCATCGCACATTTTGTACGTACATACTGCGGGTCGTCTCCCGCGTTGCAAACGGCTTGTGCCTCGATGCGCTCTCTTGCTGTTCAACCCGTCGGGGAATAGGCTGTTTTTTCTCATTAGCGGGTACAGTACACGCTGGCAGCTCCGCTTGGAATTTCAAGCTTCGCGAGACGTGCGGACAGACGGCCGAAGTGAGGAGGAGGAGGAGGAGGTGGAAGCGCGCACTCGACCGTGCGATGCCGCCGTGTGCGCGGCAGACATACGTTCTGGCCTAAATGGGCCCGAGCTTTAACCGAGCACACTTCGGAGCCTCGTAAATAAATAAACAGGCCGCAGAGACCCGACGGAGCGCCTCGATCGATCGCGTGTTCGACATATTCGAGGATCCGCTCGCCGTCCGTGTCGCAGACGCTCGTCACGGTTCGGCTTGTAACGAGCTGCGGAGTGAACGGCATTTTATTCATCTCTTTATATGGCGTGATATTAAAACCATCGGTGTAATTTACTCAACTTCCAACCAGAGTCAACGGGTAAACATTTTGGCGCCCCAGAGCGGATGTCCGTCACCAAAACAGACAACGGAGATGAAGGAAAGAACTTCACTCATCATTACCTACAAACTATTTCTCTAAAAATAGATAGACGTACAGTATATTTTTATTTTAGTGTCAATATTATTCCATGTCATATTATTGTTCGTATTTTGGGAAATGTTTTCCTTTCAAGGAAAGTAACGTTAGCGTGAGTGGTGGGGCGGCACCCTAGCGCCCTCTGTTGACCAGCGGCCACTGTTTCCATGGCTGCTAGAAAATCATTTGGTTTTTCTGCCTTTGCGTCAACGACCACATTCCAATGTGTGCAAATCCTAAACCGCTTTTAATCAACATATTTGATTTGATTTCATTTTATTTATTTATTTGTTGTTTTTTCAGTCAGCGACCTCGAGAACGCAGTCTGTTGGGCTGAATTACAACAATCCAAAATCCGAAGCATGTACAACTGAATTTATTCATTTTAATTTTTCATCAGGGGGCTCTGGGCTACTCTTGCTGTCTTGGCAAATGATACAAAATAATACAAACTAAAAAAGCCTAAAAGGATAAGATTATGAATGAATTTCATGTGCGTACATTTTAATTTCAATTTTGGTTAGAGGCCTGAAACCCGCACTGTAGGTTGGGCCCAAATTCAAAGTGGCATCCTCGGAGCCTCAGCTTTAACTGGTGGATTTGTGGCCGCAGGTGGGCGAGTTCCGGGCTCACGCGGCCGAGTGGACGGCCAACGTGTCGGCCGAGTTCAAAGAGACCCGCCGGCGCCTGAGCGTGGACATCTACGACAGGTTCCAACGCGCCGCCTCCATCAAGCGCAAACTGTCGTCAGAGCTGGGCATCAACGCCTCCGCCAACCAGGAAATGACGCCCGGCAAACGGACGCTGTCGGCCGACCTCGCCGACGAGCGCGAGGCGTACCCCAACTTGACTCTGTCGCTCACGCCCCTGACCCGCGACGGCGGCCTCTTCCTCAACGGCCTCGGCCCGGACTTTGCCGACCGGCTGGAGGTCGCTGTCGTCGAAAACTCCGAATGAGGACACGTTCCAAGCGTTCCAGTGCACTGAAGGCTCGTACGGGGGAGGAGCCTCGAGAAGCTCGCAACGTTCCGTCGAACGGGGGCGTAGCCAGAAGATTTCAATCGTCGAAGGGGCCGCGGTGCCGATTCCTACTTTTCCGCCTCGCAAAAACACTACAGCGGCACGGTGGCCGCCGCGTAGCTCCGCCCCTGCCATCGACACGGTCTCATGAGATTTTAGTAGCAAATATTACAGAAAGTTCAGTCGCATTGCTTTGAAGGGGGCTGTTTCTAAGCCACCTTCGCAGCAATCCGCAAACATGGCCGACCCGACATTCTAAAACGATTGTCCGTTAAATTGAAGCGCTTTTTTTTTTTAAGCCATATGCACCCGTATTACAATACGGTACAAAATGATTGTTTTGCAGCTATTTTTCTCGTGGCCTTAAAACGCCCGGTACAGTCTAAAGTTAAGCTTGAAAATGTTTGAAAGTTTCACATTTCATCCAAACTTAGCACGCCGGTTTCCTTGGTCACGGTGACATTGTTGACGTGCAGTACTCATCGTAGGCAAGTGGCTTTTATGAGCTGTGAGGAATTGCTGTGCTCCCTCGCTCCAAATCCGTTGCCAAAGGCGAACAGCTTGATAACAAAAAAAAATCTTACTGTAACAAAAATAGCATGTTCCACACTTTAGAGACTTGTGTTTTGCATTCCTCAGAGCCATGCCACTCTCTCTCTCTCTCTCTCTCTCTCTCTCGCTCTATGCACAATAGACAATAGATAGATGGTCGCCTCATCAATGCCCCGCATTCAACATGGCCGCCACATAGACACGGGAGGCCCGTCTTTTGGAATTGGATCTATTTTTTGTATCTCTGTGAGCCGTAAATACGTCAGCCCCATTCTCTGCCTGCGTTGCGCCGCAGCGCCAGTCAACAACAGTGGCCAATTATGGAACTAACAGACTTTGTCAACGGCAATTTAAGTGACAAATAGAAACTATTTTTGGACACATCGTTCGGTTCCGACGCTCCGTTTTATCCGATGTCCATTATATCGGAGTCCGTTTTCTCGAAGATCCACTGTTCAGCCTCAAGAAATATGGCCGCCATGCAGCAAATCACTCCACAAAAATGACCAACGTGATGCCAGAGACTCCGCAAACACGGCCGACGCGCTGAAACTCTGTTCGCAAACATGGCCGACATAATCTAACACATTCCAACAAGGCGGCAACCGTGCTACAAAACACTCCACGAACATGGCCGACATTGTAGATAGATGCTATTTCGATAGTCAACTAATTCATCTGCAATTTGTAAAAAAAAAAATAATAAAAATAAAAAAATAATAAAAAAAATCCTACTAAATACTGGTGAGAACAAACTCAAATCGGAGTCAGAAAAAAAAATCAATCAATCAAACAGAAGAAAAGAAAACGAAATCTCCGAAATAAATCAAAGCTTTGGTAAATCTGGGTCGCTGGACTTGTGCTCATCTATGAGCGATTTACCTACGAGGCTCAAACATCTGCATCAGATAAACGAGGATCCTCGGCACCTGACCGCACACTTCAGAAGGAATGTGCTTTTATTATTCGTTTTTTACATTTTTCTTTTACACCACGCTTCCATATGCCTTGTTACATTTCCTCTCAGTTTGGCCCCTCGCTCACAAGATGAAGATGAATGTTGATATTTTTGTCGTTGTTGTTGTTGTCCCTGGATGATTGACAGGCGGCTCTTCACCCCGAAGGCATCGCCCACGTGTGCCTTACTGGAACGCTCGCAGTCAACACGCGTGGAAGACACGAGGTAGTACCAACGCAGCGGACGCTCTGAAAAGGACGGCAATCTCGGCCAATATGCGAATACGCGTGAAAATCGACGGGGAACTGGAAAGAAAATACGGCACGAAGTGACAGTGAAGCCGCGTTCGTCACGGGGGATACAGAATGTTCCGGACCGACCGGCGATTGGAGAAAATCGACGATATAGACCGCAAGGGTGTCAAACTCATTTTTGTTGCCGGCCACACTGTAGCTATGGTTTTCGAGCGCCGTTTCCCTTATGACAGTCAAAGCATACAAATGGGTAATTGTCTCATCATCTTATCACATACTGTAAATACACAAAAACATTTATGGATAACTAGTTTTGAAATAGGAAGTCAAGGAAAACAATTTGTTCAATTATCGTTCCATTTATTTCAAAAAAGAAAGAAAAAAAAAAAAAAAGTTATTCGGCAACACAAAATGCGTGGAATCGCTCGACGTTAATAAAAGTGAAGACAAGTTTTTGGCAATTTTAGCAAGAAACGTGAAGTAGTAGATGCAGATGATTTACTTTCGCGGGCCACATAAAATGATGTGGCGGGCCGCATCTAGCCCCCGGACTTGAGTTTGACACCTGTGATATAGAGTGAATGTATTTTGTATGTAGTTTTTTCCCCCTGTCACATGCTTCAAACCCATTTAAGCTCACGAATACACACTTGAACTTATTCCAACACACTTTTGAGCATTGCTGAGTACCTGCTTTCACTTTCACGGTCAAGAAATGAGAGACGACGGCGTCATACAAAACGTGCTCGCTTCAAGCGCTTGATTTGTCACTCCCACCTGAACGTGACAGTAAAACTGACACATACAACAAAAGAGAATTAAAAAGGCCAAAATGCTCAGCCAAAACAGAATTGTCCGCTAGCTTAATGCTAACATATACGGCATCGTCTCCGCAGAATGTATCACGCGTTCAAGTGTCTTATGTTTTCATTGCCCAAGACGTGCGCTGTTTCCTGAACGCTACAAAGCAAAATGCATCGTGTCTTATCAAAGACGGACAAAAGTATCGAGACTTAATCAGTGAAGTAGCTTTTTCCGCTTCCTGGGTCAGGCGTCCCAATACTTTTGTCCCGTCCTTAACGGCGTGGCTTTCTGAAGATGGATGATTGACGGGCGGTGCAAAAGGGGCGCTGTTGCGTCATAGGTCGGGTCGCATGTTGTTAGCGTGCGACGAACGTGCGCGCGCGTGCACACTTCCAAAGCGCATCCGCTTGTTTTCCGTTAGACGGTTAGTGGGCACGCTGAATGTGATTTTTGCATTGGTTTGGAATGGGTCACTTTCGTCCAAATGTTGCCCAAAACACGTTGCAAAGTCAACGTGCGCCACCTGCAACAACAAAACGGTCGCACTTCGCGTTTCGCCAACTCGCGACTTTTCAAGCGTTGCATGCGCGTCGAAATGTTAGCCTTCTTCTCGTGTACGAAATCTCGTCTTTGGCGACGACGCGGCCACGTTAGCTATCAACGTCGCCTCAAACAAACTCGGAAAACATTTGAAATAAAGTCTTTCATATGCAAAACGAAGCTTGTCTGTGTGTTTTTTTTTTTTTTTTTTTTTATTACTCGCTGCCCAAAGGCGACCCCTGACCGGGAAACCAGAGCCCGAAACCGCGCCACCTCCCGCATATTGGAGATGTCAAAACATTTCATACAAAGTTTGCAATTAGTTAAATTTAGTCTGTCTGGAAAGCCGACTTTGAAACCCAAACCTATTTTAAAACCCTAATTTGAAACCCTAAATATGTTTTGAAACCCTATTTTCAAAGTCTAACCCTAACTTGAAACCCTGCTTTGAAACCCTAACCCTATTTTGAAACACTACTTTGAAACAATAACCTTATTTTGAAACCCTAAACATGTTTTAAAACCCTAATTTGAAACACTAACCCTAATCTGTAACCCTACTTTGAAACCCGAACACTAATTTTAAAGCGTACTTTGAAACCTTAACACTAATTTGAAACCCTACCTCTATTTTGTAACCCTACTTTGAAATCCTAATACTAATTTTAACCCTACTTTGAAACCTTAACTATAATTTGAAACCCTATCTTAAACCTTAATCATTTTTGAAACCCTTATTTTAAACCCTAACCCTGCTTTGAAACCCTAATTTGAAGCCTTACTTTGAAACCTTGTTTTTTTCCCCTCCCCATAATACAACTTTATTTCCAAAATGTGACTTGTCTTTTTTCTTCCCAAAATTCAACTTTATTTCACTAAGATCACGAGATGACACGTTATTGTCTTAAAACAAATCTTCCTTCTGATAACATTCCGCCTTTTTCTATTCCACTTTCAAAAGCGACAAAGCGATTTTAGTGTGTTTTGTCGACGATGACAGACTTTATTTTTTATTTTTTTATTATTGAGGAGGCGGACGCTGGGACCGGACCGGAAATTAACAAAACAATGAAAAATACATTTGAAAAAAACATTTAAAAACTAAAAGTAATACTAAAACTACTGAAAAGTGAATTAAAAAATAATAATTTTCCAAACAATAAAATCTGATAAAAACTCGGATACCCACTCTAAAAAAAATACAAATAAAATGTAAACAAACTGAATTTGAAAAAAGAAAAAGACACAACAAAAGCTTGTTTGATTTTCTGATCCAATAAAAAGAAGAATTGCTTCATTTCGAGTTTTGGTTTTTTTACCGGACAGAAATGATTTGTTGCTATCAATCTATGTGTAATAACAAAATGTCTTCAAATAAGCGTTGGCTCATTAGTTCAAACAAGGTTGCCATAGCGACGGCTTGTCTTCTTCTGATAAGCCAGGGTGTTATTTTCATTTCACTTTATCTACATCGCGTTTTTGTGTTGATTTGGGGAAATGTGGCGGCCACAATAAGACAATATCCCGCAGTGTCAACTTCATTTCCCTTCTGGGACAATAAGAAAACATTAAAAAAAAGAAGTACAATTCAAAAGAAAGAAATATGACTCAAATCGGCGGTTAGCACATCTGCCTCACAGTTCCGAGGACCCGGGTTCAATCCCCGGCCCCGCCTGTGTGGAGTTTGCATGTCCCCCCCGTGCCTGCGCGGCTTTCCACCACCAAGTCTCCTTCTCTCCTTTCCTGCCAGAAGATACGCCAAGGAGTCTCCCGCCTGCCTCTCCGATCACCTTGGCCGCAGCGGTCCGGTCTTCTGGAAGCTCCTCCCGTCCACCGAGAGCCTGCCTCACCTCTTCCCGAAAAGCTCCACAACGCTCGTCCTGTCTCAGCTTCCACCACATGGTTCTCTGCTCACATCCTACCCGTGGGGCGTGGCCACTAATCGCACCCTCAATTTCACGTTTCAGCCTCATCACTCGATCCGATGCTCTTTTCACGTCCAAGACATTCTTAGCCGACTCTTCTTTTACAATCCATTCCTCTTCCCATCTACACCGTGGTCAAATCATTGAAACCCTGCCCCTGAACTTCTAGCCTTACCGCCTTTCCACCTGCTCTCCCGGACGCACAATATAACAACCTTTCTCCTGATCATCATGTCAACCAACTGCCGAGATTTTCCTGTCATCGTCCCAACATTCGAAATCCCCACATTCAGTCCTCGGCTCTGAGCTTTCCTCTTCCCGTTCTGCAGAAGAACCCGCTTTCCACCTCTTCTTCTTCTTTTCCACCGGCGCCGGCGGCGGACGTCGTTAACCCGGGCCACGACCGATCCGGTATGGAATTCTTTTATCCGGGCTTGGGACCGCCCTACAGTTTGCACTGGCTTGTGCCCCCCCATAGGGCTGCATTCTGAAAATACCTTCATGAATTACCTGAAGGGTATGAAAATACTCTGTACACAAAAGAGGACAACAAAGAAACATTTCAAAACAACGATAAACAACATTCACGCAGTAATTGGGAAAAGAGAAGGTCAATTCATACAATGAAGGATTGTGATATTTTCTCCAGCGGACATACCAAAAAAACTAAATAGCAAAAACCCTTTTATTGTTAAAGATCATCTTTACCGCAAGCCATGACACAACATATATTAGGAATACAGATCAGATTTGCCAGAGAACAATTTGCTTTCATCTCGATTCCTTAAATCAAACATTTGGACACATTTCTACCTAGCGACAATAAATGTCCCACTAAATCTTTTATTGTCCATTGATGTTAACATAGCTAATACATCATTTTTTTATGTTAAGAGTTATCATTTGGATTTTTAGATTTGATTTTGTCCCATTCAAAGCATGCAGCACACCCTTTACTCTTTTGTATACAATATATTTCAGGCCGAGTAGGAGCAGTAATTCTCCAGCCAGGAGTACACATATCAAGTATTAATGATAAAAAGACATTTTCAACAGAAGATCATCCAACAGTCATCGGTCTGTCCAGAATCGACGTTTAGATCCATTTTAAGGACGCAAGATTTGGGAGTTCTCCTGCGTGTTCTCCATTTCCCACGCAAATGTGGATACGATCAAATATCGGGTGACGTCCGCAGTCTCCCGACGGCTCAGAAGTCCCGGTCCCAACCCGAGAACTCCTCGTCCGCCTTCGTCTGGTCCTGAGGGAAGCGGTCGAAATTGATGTAGCACGGGCCCTGAAGAAAAAACACAAACAAAACAAGACGTAGGACTCGCGCCGTGACGAATACGACCGCGCGTGCCGTTCTTTTCTAGGCGGCTTTCACGGACGGACTCGCCTTGCGGATGAGGCGCACGGTGGGGGCGTCCAGCTGGGCCATGCGCAGCTTGTGCCAGTTCATGTTACTGAACCACCTGTGGGGGAATCGGGGGGGGGGGGGGGGGGGGGCGAGGCGAGGCGACAACAACAACAACAACTTTGAGGACAAACGTACTGTATCGGGAAAGATGGCCGTTCCATCGGGTAGATCGTTGTGACACGTGGCCGTCTTCCACGAAGAATTTCTACAAAGTTCTTCTGCACCAAACTTATCTAAGAAAGCCTTTATAGACGGAATGGAAAATTCCATTCAAGTTTTTTTCTCTCTTGAAAAAACTTTTTCTTCTCATATTAGGCTTTTATTTATTATTATTATTATTATTATTTTGTAACTTTTGTTGGTACCCTGACTGAGAAATTTGATTTGTTCCGCGATCACACTTTTCTTTCCCCATTGAAACAAAAATAAATGCCATCAATCTGTTCTCAACTCCCCAAACCATTTTACAAAAATGTTTGAATTGTGTTTTTTTTTAAAAAAAAAAAAGAAAAATAGCATTCGATAATATTGTACTTTATAAAAAAACCAATGAAAATATGAATTAGAATAGAAAGAAATGAAAGCGTTTTTGCCACATTTGTTCGCTTCACTTGAGTGGATATTGCGCTACTCCTTCTGGTGTCTGCATCTTGGCCACCTGGGGCAGTATTATGCTGAGATACTGATAACTGTACTTGTACATGGAGACAATCGCAGCTCCTCAGAAAGGCAGTGATTTTAGTGGCTCTTCACAGAGGATAAAGAATATAAGCGTATTGTTATATTGTCTGGCACTCTCTCAAGGCCGCGCTCTAAATTTTCTCCCTTGAAAGGATTTTTTATTCCTGCATTCAAAGCATGCAGCAAAATATTGTTCTCCTCCAGATGATAATAACCGCGTGACGATGTTACCTGTGATGTCGGACTTCTTGAATGCCGTTCTTGGTGTTTCCTAGCCGCTGACCGGGCCGAGGTCTGCGACATCGACAAACCGCACGTAAATAATGCGTTTTATTTCAAATTCTGCGGATAGTCTCGGCTCCACGTCGGTCTTGCCTGCACAGCTTGCTGATGATGGACTTGGCCGCCTCGCTCAAGTACGGAGGATACTTCAGCACCCCGTCCAGAATCTTGGAGTAAATCTTCTGAGGTTCCGAGCTCGAAAAGGGCGGACTGGATCGTTCCCGTGAATAAAAGATGCGAGTGGGAACCGAAAGAGAAAAAGGACGGACACGACAAAGCTACAGCTGCAGATAAAAACAAAAAATTCATAAAACATATTTCCAGTGCTGCCATCTTCTGGTGGTGGCGTCACCACATTTTTTTTTTTTTTTTTTTGTGAGGACAACTTGGATTTTGGACAGTGTGAACTGTGTTTGGATAAATAATTTACATTTATTATTTGTATGATTATTATTAGACTCTAAATTGCCCGTAGGCGTGAATGTGAGTGCGAATGGTTGTTTGTTTGTTTGTGCCCTGCGATTGGCCGGCAACCGGTTCAGGGTGTGCCCCGCCCCCTGCCCGATGATAGCTGGGATAGGCTCCGGCACGCTATTTATACATTACGTTATATATACATATGCACCTACATACGAATATATATTGTTGTTTTTTTAATCAACCCAAACAGTCGCGTGTATCTAAATCATGTTAATTATAGAATATTAAAATGAAACACTGTATAATTGTCATTTGGATGTATAATAGTAATAACAATAATGTTAGTTGTTAAAAGCAAATGTTTTTTAAATGATCAATAAATAAGCTTTTTCATTTCAAAATAAAGAAAAAATAAATCAAAAGTAAAAATACTCATGTAAAAGATTACAACAACAATAATAATAATAATAGTTTGTTGTAGATAAATATATAAATTCTAGGTAGAAAATGATCAAATCAATGTTTTTTTAATTGAAAAAGATTTAAAAATAAAAAATCGAAAATAAAAACATAAAAAGTTGCAATAATATAAGAATAGTAATGTCAAGTGGTAGCGTGCGTGATTTTGTGCTAGCATGCTGCTTCATACAATTGATGAGCCCGATGTGAAGGCGGTTTATTTGCGTTGAATAATTGAACGACTGACTACATTTGTCGATGTAACGTGGGTTCACGATCGTGTACGTGCTAGAAGCGCGGTGTTGATGCTTTCTGACCCTTTCCGCAGTCAGCGCTTTGCTCCCGTCTTGTGTCATTGAGACGCAAATCCAAACTGCTTTTAGGGGTGCGTGTCAATTCTTGTCAAGATACCTTCCCACCAGCAGCTCGTAGATCAGGACGCCGAGCGACCAGAAGTCCACAGCAAAGTCGTGTCCCTGGTTCTTGATGATCTCGGGAGCCATGTATTCAGGAGTGCCAACAAAGGAGTACGTCTTCTCACCGCGCACCAACTCTCTGGCAAAACCGAAGTCCACCTGCATGGAAAGAATGTACAACAATATCAATACGAACGCGGGCAGAAACGGCGCGTACGCTCTCCCTGGAACGGAACGGACCAGTTTGACGTAGCCGCACGCGTCCAGCATGAGGTTCTCGGGCTTGAGGTCTCTGTACATGATGCTCTTCTTATGGAGGTAGGCGTAGGCCTCCACCACGCACGCCGTGCAGAAGACGGCCATCTGCTCATCGAAACGCCCTCTGAGCAGCAACGAAGTAGAAGAATCATAAATGACGCATATGTTTATTATTTTCTGTGGGTCTCCTCACACTTCTTTGAGTTTGGTCCAGATCTCGCCGCCGCCGCAGAACTCCATCACCATGTAGATGTAACGAGTGTCTTTGAAGGTAGCATGAAGCCTGCAAAAAAAAAAAAAAAAAACAACAACAAAATTGTGTTTACACTCAAATTTGAACACAGCATACTTTTTAAAAAAAGATGTCTTCGCCCCTGCTCGCGCTTCCAACTTCCTCTGTGACGTACCCGCACTCAGAGCGGACGACGAGGCGCTCTAAAGGGCCATGCCAGCGGACTATCCGAGGGGAGAAGTATTTTAGAGGTGTAGGCGTAAGTAATGGCGTCATATAACCGTTGATGCAAACGAAGACGTTCAAGTTTTTATAGAGCGGGCGAGTGGCGACTCGTGCCGGACTGCAAAGTGCGTCGCGCTGCGCTCTTTTGGCCACGCCCCCCCCCCCCCCCCCCCCAAAAATAAATCAATCAAGAAAAAATGAAATGTTTTCAAAACAGTTCTACGCTATATCTCCACAATTGAGTACCAATAATTCGGAGTCTTTCAGCAATTATTTTCAAGCGTATTGAGAAAGCAATTCCCATTCTCGGGTCTTTAAGTGGGCGTGTACTGACCTGACAATAAAGTCGCACTGGATGGCCTTCAGGATCTTCTTCTCAAACAACACGTGCTCCTCCTGCCTCTTGCCGACAATGTGCTTCTTGCTCACTCGCTTCATGGCGTAATACTTGCCGTGGTTCAGCGCGGTCATCTTCGAAACACAAAACAAAAGCCGAACCTTTAATACGATACGACGCTATGTGCGACGGAACGGCGGGCGGGCGGGCACCAGTTCCACGCGGCCGAACCCTCCGACCCCGAGGGTGACCGGGTCCCCTTGGAAGCGGCCCTCCTGGTACACCACCGGGACCAGGTCCTTCAATCTCAGAGTGGAGCTGAGACTACCGCACACAAAGAACAGCATATCTCAATACACCGTGCGGCGAAAATGGCTTCCCTTGAGCCTCTCACCTGGACTTTTCAGGAGCGTGCGTCTCCTGCAGCATCTTGGAGCTGACGATGAAGAAGACCAAGACGTTACATTCATCGCTCTGAACGAGACGGACGATTAAGAAGTAACGGAGTAAGTAGCTTTGCCGCGCATACTCATCGAATAGCTCCAAGTGCTCGACGGGGATTGTCTCCTCAAACACCCTCGAAGGAGAGAAGTTAGAAAGAAGCAAATGACAACCAAACAATTTGCAATGCAATGGGAAGGTCAAAATGCACTCCGCAGGATTTCACAAAACGATTTTCATCGATGGCGGATCTACGGCACAGCACAAAACCTGGCGTATCTTCATTTTCGTGCGAGCGCGAGGCTCGCTGCGCGTCTTTGCCAATTTGGCAGACCGCTCCGCGACAAGGCGGACGTACCGACGAAGCGAGGGCGTCGCCCGTGACGAGCGCCCGGCGCGGCGGGGCTGTCGCTTTTGAGATGCGCCCGGTGTGACCTTTGACATGCAAGCGGCCATCTGACAATTTGGCGGCCTAAAAGGGGTCGAAACTTAGGCCCGCTGGGACCGCGTCTGAGGCCCGGTACACATAAAAACAATCCTGTCCCGGTTTTGCGCCTTCAAACAATCGTATGTTTTATACGATTTTCCTGGAAGCTTGTCGTTGGGTCTGATGTGTGTTGAGAGTGGATTTGTCCAGATTTTAGGATCCCAAGCGAGTCGGGGCCGACAATTTTAGGCATTGAACGCGTTGAATATTCACGAGCAAAACTCTTGGCGTGTGCGGGGAAGCCGACGTTACCCGAGTCATAATGCCGCCGATTGCGACGCCGCACGGAACGCAAACAATCAAAGGAGCGGCCTGACTCGGGAACAAAAAGAAAGACTTACCTGATGTTGTCTTTTTGTATAAAAGCGGCTTCCCCAGACAGCAAGAAGTCTTTTGATTTCTCAACAGCATTTCCCTTTGGAATCACTCGGGTAACATCGCATGTTGTGCCCTTTATGTGCCAGTTATCTCATCTGTGGATTCAGCGACACCGCAGCTCCGCTTGTCGTTCGGCTTTGAGCGGATGTCGCTTGAAAACAGCAGATGTTCACCCAGCCTAGCTGCCAAATCATGGGTGGAGAAACTTGAAGGTGCTCTTATTGAAAGGATGTAATGATTTGCAAAATGGAGCCCATTTTGTCACGCGGCCTTACTCTTTGTCGATGGAGAAGCAGGTGACGGGGCCTTCGGCTGCGCAGGTGGCCGTTCGCAACACTTCGCTGCGCTCGGCATAAGAAAAAGTTACATGACACAAATATTTGGCTCGTGCAACATGGAAAATAAAAACATGGACTGTAGTAACAACAGGCAGCGCAGCGCAGCACTGTCTCCGTTTCCATGACAATGTCGAAGTGCTAAGAATATTGCAGCTTTGACAAAACGGCAACCGCGACACATAGAAAACGATGATATACGGCAATGGCGCTGTAGCTTTAATAGACAGTTATTCATATTATTTGTTGTTTTGACAAATCAACACAAAGGAAGAAGCTAGGGGAGTTTTGTTTGAGCCAAAATTTCACATCAAAAGGATTCACTGCAATTCGTGGAAAACAGGCATTTTTGAAAAGCTTTTTGAAATAAACTGTTTTTAAAAAATAGAATTACAAATTCAAAACAAACTCTATTTATTTACATTTTGCAAAGATTTTTAAAAATGAATATATGTTGAAATATAAACGATATGATAGGTTTTTTATTTGAAATACCAATATTTTTAGAACGTATAGAATATATATTTGGGACAATTTGAAACTATATTATATATTTTAGAATATTTAATTATTTCTCCCACATCCCCCCCAAAAAAACATGCGCGGTAGGTTGACTTACGGGCAACTCTAAATTGCCCGTAAGTGCGAATGGTTGTTTGCTTCTATAAAATGTTTTGGTTTTGTTTATGTATCATAACTCATAAAGTTAAGTAAAAATATATATTTAAAAATAGAAAAAAAGAGCATTTTAAAACACCAAATCAATATAATAGGCCTTCAAACTAAAACGATGAGGAAAGAGCAGCGAGCATCCACCGCATGCGGCGCGTTTGGATGTCGGGCGCGAATATCCTCGGCGTCGCCACGGTTACCGTATGAGGGCCTGTTCCCCGAAATGCTCGCCCTTCCCCATCCGGCGAATTTGCTTCTGAAGGCCGTTCACGCTCTTGGTCACCAACACCTGATGGGCGCGAAAACACACACCTGCAAAACATTCTTCGCGCAGCAGATTGTTTCCGTCCGTTCGATGCAGCAAAATGGCGCCACGGCCGCAATACCTCCCCTTTAAGGATGATGTAGAACGTGTTGGCTTCGGCTCCCTCGCGGACGATGACGTCTTTGTTCTGGTACTTGACCTGCGCACAGCGGTCAGAAAACAACAAAGCTATTCGGGGAGCTTCGTTCTTTTCGTTCAATTTCATTATCCTTTGATATTTAGATTGATATCTCTCGGACGAGGCCGGAACGGATCGCGGCATTTACATTCATATCGATATAGAAGAAATATGGAACTCTACGCTCTAAGTTGCGAGCGCAATGGCAGAACGGCCTCTCGTATCTCAAGGCGTCACCGCAGAGTAGGTCATACATGCATGCATGTCGCGCTGTGATGGCGTGTTCAAAGTATAAATAATAATATGTAACAATGTATGAAGTTCAAATGTATTCATAGGGTATCATGTAAAAGTGAAGAACACAAAAACAAATAAGTATGAATAATGTCAGAAAGCAAAATGTACATTTAAAAAAGGAAATATTCAATAAATATGAAAATGATGCCTATTTTTCAATATCAAAGAATATATATGAAATAAAATATAAGTATTCAATCAAACTTCACGGATCACTTGATCAACCTTTTTATAACGCACACAAAAGCAGGAGAACCAGGTGATTGCAAATCATTCAAATAAGTCATTCTTTTTCTAAATAATAAATATACGATAGAACGAAATACATGAAGTGAAAATAAGTTTTTTTTTTAAATCAAAAAGGAACTATGAAAAGAAATATGACTTGTTTTTGAATAGCAAATACACGACTGAATTCAATAAACTAGAATGATTGTTTTAAATAAATGTAAATTTGACAATAATAAACAAATATGAGAAATTTAGAAAAAAGTTTTTTTGTTTTTTTTTAAGTCTGAGGCTGTCGTATAACAGTTTTCTGGTGTTCAAACGGATCTGAAGTATTTAACGCACCTCCTCCATGGAGTCAATGATTTTGGACAACTGGACATCATTCAGGTCCTTCAGAGTCCGAGACCTTGAAAAGCAAAAAAAAAAAAAAAAAAAAAAAAAGAAAAAGTTGGTTTGTTTTGTGTGATGGGAAATGCGGCGGGCGGGCGCACGTCTTCAAGAAGCCCAGGAGCTGCTCTCGTTTCTTCTTGGATTTGTTGGTGATGATGGTCCTGTAGGTCTGTCTCTCCATGCACCACAGACGCACCTCCGTCTTCGCTGCGGGCAAAACAAAAACAAAAACAACGAGGTTCTTTTTTTTTTTTTTTTTTTTTTTTTTCTCCTGGAGGTCCGAACGTTGGCGCTTTTATTAATGGCCGTGTCGCTCCGCGTTGATTTATTGAGGCGAAAACAAAGACACGAGCTGAATAAAGATGAACGCCAAAGGCTGGAACGCTAAATAATTCACATTCCTGTCCGCTGTGTGAATAAAGACACCGGCCACAACGATAGGTCCGCCTCCTTTCCGGCACTGTGCAGGCAAAAACACGATGCGTTGTCACACAGCCGACAATAATGGCGAAGTAACGCGGCTCATTTTGAGCCTGAAACGTCTGAAACGTGGCACGCCGCAATCCAAACCAGCATCCAAAGCCAACGCCTTCATACATGTCATCGTTGCGTGTTTTTATACAGTACAATATTATCGAGTGCTATTCTTCTTATTCCAAATAACTAACTCTGTATGATCAACACCCGCAGCAGGGAAGAAAGCGAGACTTTCTGCTGCAGCGACGAGCATCCTGAGGCCCGCGTGCGTGCGTGTAAGCGCTGACCTTTGACCGTGGCTGTTCGTTTGCAGTTGTACAGGATGGCCAACTCGCCGAAAACATCGCCACTGGTCAGGGTTCGGAGTTCGCGGCCCGCTTGGGTGACGATGAGCTCTCCGGCTAGAAGGAGAGAGAAAAAATGACGCGGCGTTGTCATCGGTGCGGTTGCGCGCTCTGCCGGAAGCCGCCCCTCGCGATATCACGCGTCGCTTTCTGCGGCTTCGGTGCATCGGAGAATTTGTCCAAAGGTCAGAGCTCACCTGCAAAGTCGCCTTTACGGGCCGACCGATTGAAATGTGGCGGAAAGTCAAGTGGGCTCATGGAAACAAACCTTACTGGGTACCTTATCCATTTCAAACACGAGCCACAGACAGTTTTATGACATAAGACCACAAATAGCAACCTTGGCCTGACGAATAGCTAATGTGCACACTCGTCGCAACAGCGACAGGAACAAATGCAAGCGAAGAGCAATGTTTAGCTCCAACTCCAGTAGCGAAGTCTAAAAGCTCACCGCAACGCGCTGCGGGTACCCGCAATGCTTTTTGCAGTGGCACACACCTGCCACGATGTACATGCTGTCCCCTTCGGAGCCCTCTTTGATGACCTCGCCGCCGCGGCTGACGTCGAAGGTCTCCAGGAGGTCCACCATCATGGCGATTTGTTCATCATCCAGCCGGCTCAGGAAGTCGTTCTTCTGGATGGCTTTGACGATTAGATTGGTCTCGCTGGCAAAGGAGAGAGACGACGAGATCGATTCGTTAGAAACATGGTCCTGGGCGAGAAAAGGGGTACGCGGTGCTTTCGAAATAGCAGAAGAACCTGCGGCGGTGGACCTCCTGCCGTGTCGTGGCAGAAGGTCCAATTTACCCGCGTATGACAGCCGTCGCCGTTCATACGACCTTTGCGTACGATACAAGTCAACGGGCGCACGTTGCACACCGATGAAGTCCATTTGCGAGGAAGTTGAGATGAGAGCGTCGTTATTTCAGCCGGCATCCTTTCGAGGACGTTTTGGTTTCGTGCTTCCAATGTAGGATGGAAGCTGTTTGTTACGTTACATGCTCGTGTGTTTTTACGGTGGGATTTCAAACCAACCTAAACTGATTTGTTTTATTCATGAAATAATTTCAATAATGTCATTTTCAATTTGTTCAATTTGCTTTTGTTCTTAATTGAAAAGCCCCAATTTCTTTCCACATTCTTCTTTCATCGTGTTCTTTTTCAAACATTTGTATTTTTAGTTGCTTGAGGTAGTTAGCGAGCGAGCTTCAACTTCCAACTTTTGTAAACATTTGATTTATTCACGTATTGATTTGTCATTTTGCTGATCGCTCTTTGAATAATGCGCGATTCCGACCGCAGGGAGCGACGGCGCCGTCCGATTTGACGCCGACGCAAAGGAAAATAAGCTCGTTCGGCATTTTCGAACGGCCGATAATAGGATTGGTTCTCGTAATGCTGACCCGTCGGTTTTCTTCACTCTGGCCTTCCCGACGTCCAGCGTCTCGGGGATGGGTTCCGGCGCGATGACGGCCGCGCGGCTCTTCCGGAACTCGGGTTCGAGCTCGGCCCCGATCGGAGGCGGAAACTCTGAAATAGTTGGGAAAGAGTTAGCCGGCGCGCTCTCGATTTCGCAGTCCGCCGGTCGCGCCGCTGACGGCCGCTCACCGAGGTCGTGGTATTGAGCCTGCAGCTCCCGCACGAGTTTCTCTTTCTCCTGCAGACGTTGCTCTACGACGACAAGGCAGCACAATGCATACTTGCGGAAAGTCGCATCAATGGGAAACTTCCACCAAAAAAACTAGTCGGTAGAAATGTAGAACATTTTTTCCAAATTACATTAACGACTAAACTCTAGAACATTTGACAAATTTAAAAGTTACATCGTAAATACAGCTAGAATCAAGAAAATGAAAGATTCAAATCGGAATATTACAAAAATGAAATCGTACAAAAAGTGGCCATTAGAAAGCATTCGACAATTTCACATTTGAAAAATAAAAAAGGAAAAATTCAGCATTCAAGCAACATTTTAAAAAAGAGTGAAAATGAACAAATTCATCTGAAAAAAAGCAGTACAAAAACATTTTTTTACATTTCCAAAATCAAACCATCTCAATTTTTATCATTTTTGAAAAACAAACCAAAAAAAACATTTTGAAATGAAAAGATTATATAATGCAAGTAGAAAAAAAAAATACAATTTAAAAATCAAAAATGAAAGTTAGAAACTACTAAATAATCTTTATACATGTATATATATATATATATATATATATATAAATAAGTATATTTATGATTGTATAGACAAAGCTATTTTTTGAAAATGAAATAATTTTGAAAAAGAAAACAAAATCACAACTAAGTAAAGGTAGCTTGTGAAAAACAAAAGATTTAAAAAAAAAAAAAATGTAGAAAAACAATAACTGAATAAATAAGAATGCCAAAGTGCAAAGAGAGGAGAACAGACTTTCAAAAACAAATCCAAATTGGAATGACAACGTCAATGCAAATGAAAGCGTGTCGTGCAACCCTTCGATGCGACCTGCCGCCGTACTCACCCAATTCCTGATTTTGCCTCTGCAGCTCCTCGCTGATGAGACATTGCTTCTCCAGCTGCTGCCTCAGCTCCTCCAATCGCTTCTCCATCCCTGCGCGGGAAGTCAAACGCAGGCCGACAATTTCAGAGAGGAGAAGGCCGAGCGCCCCGCTGAATAATGCGCGCTCGCCGTCCGCTGTCGACAGGGGGCCGCCGTCGGGAACGCCGCCGCGTCCTGCCCACGGCGGCCGGTCGTTTCCGCCGGCTTACGCGGCCGCCGCAAAACCTGTCAGCCACGTGTCAAAAGCTCGCAAGATCGCCTGATAACGCGGGCGTATGGAAAACTCCTTTGCGCCAGTGGAGAAAGGCCGTGACAATGATCATCTATACAAACGTACAGAAATGACGCCACGAGATAGAATGGAACCAATTCCGCAGTTTTTGCCTTGGCCAACCGGGGGCAGCATAATGCAGACGTAGCTCGATGCTGAACACGTAGCCGGTCTCAGCTCCTCAGTAAACCGGAGCGATATTAGCCATTCTTCGTTCAAAGAACATATTCGACGTGTGCTGCTGCGCTATTTGTGTTCAAAGAGCTATTTTTGATAACGCCGCAACATCGACGCCTTTCGTTAGCCCATCTGTGGCGTTTCGGGCAAACCTATGCGGTTGCTTTAGATATACGAGGCCAAATATATTATTTTCACGGCGAGGTAGTGTTGTTTTAGCAGGATCTCGCCGATTTGTTGCCGCTACGTGGAATGCAAGACAAACGCAGCGGGCGCGCACGATAACGACGGCGCCACGACGACGAGGGCCTCGCCCTCTGGGGGTCGAACGTCCGAGATGAGGCGCAGCGCGGCGAGAAGGGGCCGGCCTCGCTCCGGGGCAAACGAAGTACAAAAGCGCCTTGAAAGACACAAAGCTGCCGGAGGACATTCGCACGAACATTCGTTGCGCGTGACTTTTCGAGGCACACACCTGGAAGTCGCGCTGACCCCGGGCTGTTTGATTAAGCGCATTCATGTCACCGCGCTCACACACGGCCGCACGTGAGCACAATTGGGAGAGGAAGCGATTGCCACTTGGAAAAAGCGTAAGGAGGAGATCGTCTTTGAGAAAAGAAAAAGGACTTTCAGCACGTTTGGCCACAGAATATGAATGAGCAGCATTTATTAAGCCTCCTGTTATGTTTCTAGTCAAATTGACCTGCTTTTGGGGGGAAAAAATGTCAAAATCGTTTTCAAATATATCTTTTTTTAAACAATAAAACCTCTTCTTCTTTTTATCATATGTATATATATATATATATATTTTTTTATATTATATTTGATGATTGTATTTCATACTTTTATGCAGGTCACATTGACTCATTGTAAAGAAAATAAGAACAAATTGGTAAAACTTAGGATGAAATGTCCTTGTATATGTTTTACTATGGTATTCAAATTTGGGTTATGATGGACATTTTTTACCTTTTTTTTATGACTAAACATGCAGCGAGTAAAATGGAGCCATTTTAAAGAAAAAAGGAATCCACTTTTTTCATTTGCATGAAAACGATTCCGCTGGCCTTACTTCTATTAATTTCCTTTTTTTTGTTTTGGTAAATATATATTGGTATGATTGTCTTTCAATGCTGGTTTCAACTTTTCTCTCTCTCTCTCTCTCTCTCTCTCTCTCTCTCTCTCTCTCTCTCTCTATATATATATATATATATATATATATATATATTCTTTTTTTGATGACAAAACATCCAGCAGATAAAAGTGATGCATTTTAAAGAAAAGAAAACAAATGTTAAGATGTATTTTTTTTTAAATTGGGCTGACATTTATTGTGCTGGCCTTATTTGTCATTTTCTTATTTCTATTGATTCCATTTTTCAAATTGTATATTTTATTGTTGATGAATAAACACGCACCAGGTCAAATTGACCCATTTCAAAGGAGACTTTTTTTTTGTTTTTCCATTTTTGAATAATCTACTGATTTTTTTTTTTTGAAGCTATCAAATTGCCAGCCAGCAGGAAGTAAAGGAGCGAGGAGGCGTTGAAGGAGCCTCGTTGAACACGCCGCACGCTTCGCCCCCACGTGAGATAAGGAAGCGGCCACTCACCTGCAGGCTCGTACGTGCGACGAGGGCCTCACGCGGGCCGCATCGGTTTGCCCCCCGCCCCAAAAAAGATTTGACTCCGCCGCTTTCGACTGGCCTTCTTCTGTCTCTTGCTCTTTCTCCGCTTTTTTGCTGCCTGCCTGTCTGTCAATCTCGGCGGCTGGTCTGGCGACACCTGAAGCTCCTCCCCCTCTTCAGGTGGGGGAAACGGAGCGAGGAAGAGGAGGAGGAAGAAGAAGTCGAGAACGACTATGAAAATGTACGAAAGATGTGTTGAAAAGCGCCTTCTAAAAGCAACCTAGCGGACGGCGAACTCGGGCCGCGGCTGCGGAAGATTTTTAGAATCGATTATTTGACCGAGTAGCCGATTGACTAATCGGATCAAAATTCATCGCGCACGACTCGACAACAAAATGCGCATGTGAGCTGCAGGCGTTGTTAGTGGCCAATCCGCACCTTTTTGAGTCTTTGTGACCTTAAAAGGCGGGGCCCGGCCCGGCCCGACCCGGCCCGGCGAGCGACGTGGGCGTCAGCGAGCAAGTGTGCCGAGTTGGCTGCCGCGTTAACATTTTGGCGAGAATCTGGATTGAGGTGCCGATACGTATGGAAAGCATTTGTGTTACATACTTGAGATTTTGGAGTCGGTTCAAAATGCTGCCGCTTCCCTTTTAACTGGAACACAAAGGAGGGAGCCTATACAGTGGGTACGGAAAGTATTCAGACCCCCTTACACTTTGTACTCGTCTTTATATTGCAGCCATTTGCTAAAATCATTTCAGTTCATATTTTCCACATTAATGTACACACAGCACTCCATATTGACAGAAAAAAACGGAATTGTTGATATTTTTGCAGATTTATTAAAGAAGAACAACTGAAATATCACACAGCCGTTAAGTATTCAGACCCTTTGCTGAGTATTTCGTCAAAGCCCCCTTGTGAGCTAATCCAGCCACGAGTCTTTTGGGGAATGATGCAACAAGTTTTGCACACCTGGATTTGGGGACCATCTGCCATTCCACCTTGCAGATCCTCTCCAGTTCTGTCAGGTTGGATGGTGAACGTTGGTGAGCAGCCATTTTCAGGTCTATCCAAAGATGCTCAATTGGGTTTAAGTCAGGGCTCTGTCTGGGCCATTCAGGAACAGTCACGGAGTTGTTCTGAAGCCACTCCTTCGGTATTTTAGCTGTGCGCTTAGGGTCATTGTCGTGTTGGAAGGTGAACCTTCGGCCCGGTCTGAGGTTCTGAGCACTCTGGAGAAGGTTTTGGTCCAGGATATCCCTGTACTTGGCCGCATTCATCTTTCCTTCGATTGCAACCGGTCGTCCAGTCCCTGCAGCTGCAAAACACCCCCACGGCATGACGCTGCCACCACCGTGCGTCACTGTTGGGACTGTATTGGACGGGTGTTGAGCAGCGCCTGCTTTTCGCCACACACGCCGCTTAGAATTCAGGCCAACAATTTCGATCTTGGTCTCATCAGGCCAGAGAATCTTATTTCTCACCATCTTGGAGTCCTTCAGGTGTTTTTGAGCAAACTCCATGCGGGCTTTCATGTGTCTCGCACCGAGGAGAGGCTTCCTTCGTCGGGCCACTCTGCCATCAAGCCCCGACTGGTGGAGGGCTGCAGTGATGGTTGACGTTCTAGAACTTTCTCCCTTCTCCCGACTGCATCTCTGGAGCTCAGGCGCAGTGATCTTTGGGTTCTTCTTTTCTTCTCTCACCAAGGCTCTTCTCCCCCGATTGCTCAGTTTGGCCGGACGTCCCAAACGTCTTCCCTTTCAGGGTTATGGAGGCCGCTGTGCTCTTAGGAACCTTAAGTGCTTTTTTTTGTAACCTTGGCCAGATCTGTGCCTTGCCACAATTCTGTCTCTGAGCTCTTCAGGCAGTTCCTTTGACCTCATGATGTCATTTGCTCTGACATGCACTGTGAGCTGTCAGCTCTTCTCTAGACAGGGGTGTGGCTTTCCTCATCAAGTCCAATCAGTATCCTCAAACACAGCTGGACTCCAATGAAGGTGGAGAACATCTCAAGGATGATCAGAAGAAATGGACAGCGGCCGAGTTCAATATAGGAGTGTCACAGCAGAGGGTCTGAATACTTATGCCTGTGATATTTCCATTTTTCTTTTTTAAATAAATCTGCAAAAATGTCAACAATTATGTTTTTTTTTTTTCTGTCTATACTTTCCGTACCCACTGTCGCTCTTATTCTGGCCTCCCCCCCACTGGATGGCACTTTCGAGTTGATTTAAAGATTGTGCTATTCGTTTTATTTTCATTTCATTCGAACTTTGTTACTATTTTATTCCTTTTAATTGTGTCACATTTAATTGTCTTATGTTCAATTTTGATTTAAGTACAGCACTTAGTTTCAGCTGCAGTTGTTGTTAAATTGCTGAAAAAAAATAAAATCAGGTGGAGTTGAGACAACAGTCTTGGTCCTCACTAGTAAGACGATTCAGCGCATTAGTAGAACAACTGTGCCTTACTAGTAACCTTATTTCCCGCAACTAGTGCCATTTTCGGCTGACGAGTACGACCATAAACTGGATATCAAGGATATCGAATAAATGTTGAAACAGCTTTAAAGCATATTTATGCTGGTTTTCCCCACGCTAAAAAGCTCCTTGAACGCATCACTACTGCTTCTCCACTATTTTTAGTTCCTTTTTTTTTGAGGCAAAAAGGTTGGCGTTGCGACAGAGGGCGTGAGCCTTTTATTGCCGCTTCAGGTTAATTATTGATCGCTCGTCGTGGTTAATCAGCGACACCGCTGACCCTCGCGCGCACATTTAATGCATACAGACACAAAAAGGCATTTTTGGTCATCTTCCGCTCTGACAACAGGATGAAACTCATTTTTTCATATAATATTCTCGTGGAACAACCTTTTTACGCAAAAAAAAAAAAAACACTTTTTTTGTAAAATGAAGTCTTTTATTCTAAGATTACAATTTTCTCTTAAAACTTAATCCCTATAAAATGTATTTTTTCCTCATATTATCCTAACTTTATTCTTGGAAAATAAAATTTCTCTTAAAATGACATCTTTCTTTGTCATATTCTACCCCTCATCTTGTAATGTCGACTTGTCGTAACTTGAAAATGTTTTTTTCGCAAAACCGCAACTTTATTCCTGTAATATTACGATTTTTTACCTCTTAACATTACAACTTTATTCTTATATTACAAATGCTAACTGTATTCTTATAAAAACCTAAACTATTCTTCCATGATAAATTTGAACTTTACTCTCACAATATTGCAACTTATAAAATGTTTGCTTTTTTTTTTTTTTTTAATCTTGAAATTCTGACTTTATTCTTAGTATAACGCAAGTCAAAGTGCATGCATGCAGTGGCATTTTTTACAAAGTCATTGAATTGACAGTAGGTCCCACTTGTGCAAGCAGGAAAACCGGATGATGAAAATTGAGCGCGCACGTCGTGACGTCGCCTTGACGTGGCCAACCACAATGCAGCCCCACTTCCGGATGGACTTCTTCATCCCATTTGAATAAGGCACACCCGAGATGTAATTGCACCCCCTAGTGGTAAAGTTGGGAAGTTACACTTTGATAAACCCAAACAATTTTTTTTTTTTTATTTAATGATTTTTATGTCTTTTTTTGTTTTGTTATGCAGACCACTGGAATTACTATTATTATTTTTAAAATCTGGAATTAACTATACATTATTTCAATCGGAATCCGTAGCCCGGAGGTTCACTTTTCCTCCTGTCCTGTGAATGTTTCAATGTTGATGTTCAATGAAAAATAATTGAAAACAAAATCGTTTGTGTGCTATGAGTTTAAGCGGACTCGCTTTCTTCTCGTGACTCGGATGAAGGTCAGACCACATTTGATGACCAATTTACACAGAAATTTAAGACGTTCCAAAGGCGTCGCATACTTTTTCCTCCCACCGCAAGTCATTCAAACGGCAGAACGTGCATTGTTGACGAGTGGAGGTAGAAGGAAAAAGTCACATCGAAATAAAGCAATGTTGAAATCGGACGGTTGATGAAACTCGTGACGTCACTGGACTCGCTCGACGGCCCATGTCCTGTCCACGAGGTAGATCGCCACTCGAGGAGAGGCGCTCCATTTCGCACACGACGTCCGTTCGTTCTTGAGGCGGACGTACGCGCGTCTACCTTCACGCTTCAGGAGAAACCCTCCAGGAAGGCGACGTGGCCGCCGTGAGCGGTCACCGGGAAGGCCACGTGGGGCAGGTCCTTGGCCACGCCCAACGGGAACGCGGGAAGAAGGCCAAAACTATGCGACGCAACTTGGACACTGAAATGCATTCATGCAAGCCCAATTCCAATGACGTTGGGACGTTGTGCTAAACATCAATAAAAACAGACTACAATGATTGGCAAATCACGTTCCACCTATATTTCATTGAATACACTACAAAGACGAGATATTTCATGTTCAAACTCATAAACTTTTTTTGTTTTTAGCAAATAATCACACTCGATTCCCTACTCGGCTGTGTTAGCTAAATAAGAAAGAAAGAAACTGGTTGTTGTCATTTTTACAAGTGGCACATCACGCAGGTCACACGGCGGTTTCATGACTAGTTTGTCACGCTCTGTCGATAAATCGGTGATGCTGTCAAATTCTCAGGTCGCGCAAGGCTCGAATTGCTGCGAAAAGAACGTACACCCTTGAACGCAATCTGCTCGTTGCCAAAATCACTGCACATTGCTCATTTCCTTTCCAGCTTCTTTTATTTGCTCCGATATGTACATACTCTCGTCTAATGACGATCACACGACACAGAAATGTCGTGTGATCGACATTTTTAGCTTTTTAGCTTTGGTGTCTTTGTGCTGGCCAAAGTTCTTTAAAGGACACTTCGCTAGCGGCCTCACGATTCAAACATTTCCCTTTTTAAGTATAAAACACCTCAGAATGATACAAATTCTATTTCTACAGGCTTCGGGTTATTCTTAACGGTTACATGCGGACCTAATTTGAGCAAAATAAGAGTTTATAAGAGAACGCCAAACAAAATTCAAACAAAAACTGTTTGGAGAGCCAGAAATTTTCCACGGGGATATTCAAGCAGACGGAAATCCAAGCTGCCCTTTTTCATGGCCAATCTTCCAAATGAATTTGTCAAAGTACATTTTGCCCCAAAATGGCGGCTTCCTGTCCAACGTAGGCCACGGGTCCTTGAGACTTCCCCGTGCGTCCCGTTACGATCGACGTTGTCGTGTCCCTCGATAAAACTGCCGTCGGGGGCTCGGTTTTTCTTCAAGAATTCCCTCGTACGAGCCCTGGAATTCGACCGAGTGAGTTTTGGGGAGCTCTAAAATATTTCACCTTTCACCAGGATGCGGGAGTTTTCAACCCCCGAAAGGCCAAAGAGCAAGCGAACCATAAAAACAGCGAGTCCGAGATGCCGGCGAATGCCAAAGTGCGTGCAAAGCGGGTTCCGACGCGACGGCGAGCGGCCGGAGAGGTTCGGCGACAGCCTTGACGGTGCTGCTACGCTCTTTGTCCTTACTACGAAGACAATCCAGAACAACCGTCCGTGTCTTACCAGTAAAGTTTTTTTCCCCGCTACTAGTGCCACTTCCGTCATATACTGAGACCCCGTGAAGTGTAATTTGTTTCTCTATACATTACAAACATTTGAAGAGAATTGCTGAGAACTATGTAGCACTGAATTGTGGAGGTGTAGCATGAACTGATTTTGAACAGTACAGTTCTCCTGACTTTTTTTTTTAGGCGTGGCTCAAACGGCCTTCCATACCACCTGCTAGTAGCGCTTATTTGCAGCGTGTCCACCCGCTGGAGAAGCGAATCCCAGGGGCCGTCACGAGTCCTTTTGTTCTTTTGTTTACTGTCCGTGCACGTCGCCGGCACCCTGCGCCGCCGTGGCGCCGAGGTACTGCCAGCTGACGGCGGCCAGCAGCATGGCGGCCGACAGGTAGACGGGCGACAGGCGGCGGCTCCTGACGGGCGGGCCGGACGGCCGAGACTTCTCCCGGATCAGCGCCAGCACGCGCAGGGTCTCGGCCCGCGACGGGTCGGCCGGCGACACCTTGTGCACCATCTGGAAGGAAAACCGCTGACGGTTAAAAGTTAGCGTTTGGTCAACATGGTGACATCGGATCAGTGGTGGGAAGGAAGAGAGTCTAAAATCCTTTGTAGATTTTTCACCAGGTATTTTTTTTTTTTTTAAACTTTCCTTCAATCTTTATTTTTCTGACCACGTTTTCCTTTTCTTTTTTTCTGCAGACTGTGTTAAAAACAGCACAGCGGATGAGTTTAGCTTGCAATTCTGAGGTTCTTAGTTTGAATCTCGGACAGCTGTGTGGAGTTCGCCTATCATAGCTGTCGGGAGGGGGGGTGGGGGGGGGAATCTCCGCAATCTCGTCTCCACCATAACTACTTTTCAGGAAATTAAAAAGCAAACACAAAACACCCTCTTACCATACACGCCACATTGTTCAAGTTGGTTTTATCCCTTATATTGCTATTATATACCATTGCGCACTAACAGTAATACAACACTACCCCAAAATCATGTCCGATCGCTAATTTAATATGCTGAAAATTATTATTATTATTATTTTTTTTTTTTTTAAATCGCTAATTTCTTTGACTGTCACTGATTCAATATAGGAAACATCACTGGTGGGGATCTAATTGGGGTAAATGTGGCCCCGCAAACTAAAATGAGTTTGACACCCCTGTCTTAGAGCCATGAATGATGTAATTAATAAGAACGACCGGCTGACTAGACAGTCGGATAGTCGGATATGGTTCTGCATACACTTACTGTACCTTCGTGGCTGACCAGTTCCTCCATTTTGAACAAAACAAGCTTACGGTACTCAAATGTAGCTAACTTAACTATTATCACTTATGATTGTCTCAAAAAAAAAAAACGACATTCAATTTTGAGGCGACATAATGCTGCACGGCTCCTGCAGCAAAAGGGAAGACACCGACTTTCACGACACTTCTCAAGACACTTGAAGTATTCGGAAGACTTCATAGATTTGTTCTTCAACTGTTCTTAAGATACTTTCAACTATTTCAATTGGTTAGTAATGTGTAAGATACCCAAATGATAGACAATAGTATTTATTTGTGAAAAAATATATGAAATTTGCTATATTTGGCATAATGAACTTGATTGAGGACTCTTAAATTGCCCGTAGGTGTGATTGTGAGCGCGAATGGTGGTTTGTTTCTATGTGCCCTGCGATTGGCTGGCGACCAATTCGGGGTGCACCCCGCCTCCCGCCCGAAGATAGCTGACAGGGATAGGCGCCAGCGCGCCCGCGACCCGCGTGAGGAGAAGCGGCTCAGAAAATGGACGGATGTGTTACTTTCGCTAGCGCTGCCCACCTCTTGGCTGTACTGGCTGATGATGTTCTGCACGGCCGGCATGTCGGTGGCCTCCATCATGAGCGTGACCGCCTGCCCCTTGCGGATCTTCACCACGCCCTGGAACACCAGCGGGTTGTTGTAGCACGAGGACAGCGTCGCTATCGCCATCACCTGCTCGAACAAAGGAATCACAGCAAAGCCGCCGTTTACGTGGGAAAATGCGAAATAGAATGATGAAATGGCCGCAATACCGGGGGTCACCTCGAAAAAAGTCATACGGCCGACCGCCGCCATTCGCGACTGCAAATAGCGAACATCGTCGTCATCAATTAGAATTGCATTACAACAAATTCTTGAATAAGTCAGGATATGCCACTTTCCCCAATTTTGACAAATTGACCAAAATAGTTAATTTGCCTTCATTTGACAGCACAGTATTTTATTATAGTTTGGCTGCCCAAGTCAACTCAAATTGGCTTTTTTCCCGCCCGCACCGTTCGTCCCGGCAGCAGCACTTGTACACTCGCTTGACACTTGCGTTTCATTTTGACAAGGACTTCTTCTTTTCTTTTTTAGTTCGAGTTGAAAACAACTGTTTTTGCATGTTGCAGGTCAGCACTTACCTGAGGGATGGCGCAGAAATTGAAGACGCTCCGGTTGCGGAGGCGGGCCAGGTAGGCGATGACGTCCGGCACGTGGCGCAGCGCGTCCGTGACCAGCAGGTTGAGACACGACAGCGCCGATTCCAGCTTCTCGGGCTGCGCGAACTCCTCCAGACGGCCCGCGAACTGGCTCCACGCCTTGCGTGAGTAAAACGCGCAAAACAACTCGATGTGCTTTTTGACCGAGTAGGACAACAATACGTGCCGATGTATAAAAAAAAAAAAAAAAAAAAAAAAACTATATTTAAGATGCTCTTCTCATAATCCTTGCTTGTAATTACCAAAGGTGACGCAAAACAAAGACCGACACGCATATGAGAGCGCGCGTTCCCACCTCTCGCGGCCAGAAGGCGCGTCCCTCCTTCGTGTCCTCCAGATAGTCTCGGATGATGTTGGTCTTCTGGAGGAACAGGCCCATGGAGTCGGCCAAGTCCGCGTCCCGGCCCACCTCGGGGTCCTCCAGCCGCGACGCCGAGAACAGGCGAGACAGGCCGACGCCCACCAGCCCCGCCGCGTAGTGGCAGTACTGCACGGAGGAGCGACAAATACCGCGCGAGATATAAAGAGGCGAAAGAGACACTGGGGGGGGGGGTCGACCCGACCGCGTGGCTCGGCGACGTTTTAGCCACTACCCCCCCACCAAAAAAAACACGAATATGAAAAAGAGTTGAACACGGCACGTCCGCAGCCGCGTACTACATCGTCGTCAGTTTTTGCACCTTTTCAAACGTGAATAATGCATTTCAGAAACAAATGGAGGAGGTTGACCTTGTCCCACTCCTTCATGGATCCCACTTTCTTCTCCAGGAATTCGGCCATTCCGACTCCCATCCGGCGGCAGATGTCCGAGATCACCTCCCGGTACTCTTGAGCCAGATTTCGGAATTCCAAAGATATCTGTGGATTGGTGTCAGCCAAAATGTGACAAAAAGCTCTGAATATGATTTCATACTGCTGCAAAGCACAACCATAAACTTCTTGTTAAATGACTCCTTCGAGCTTTTTATTTACACGCAGAGGCGGCCGGTCATTTGGAAAAATAAATAAACAAACATCGGACCGTGGGGAAGTCCTCCAGAACCTGCCGGTCCTTCTCGCGGCTCTCGCTGAAGCTCCAGGCGTCCTGGTACAGGTAGGTGTGGAAATCGTGCAGCATGGGGACCTTCGTGTCCAGCGGGATGCTCATGTCGTCCTCCACCGTGTCCAGCGCCCGCAACACCAAGTAGAAAATGCACACGGCGTGTCTAAAATAAGAGCGAGGGTCGGAACGCTCAGATTGTGAAATTGGAGATATCTCGAATCTACAAGTGAGGTGCAGAAAACTTTCGTTCGTTTCATTTCAAAAAACCGATATGTATTTAGTGCCTTCACGTGTGGATCGCTGCAAGTCAAATGTGCGTGTTTGTAATTGGTTGTCCTTTTGGAAGAATGACGCGGTTTTGGGAAAACCGGATTAAAGTTATGTCCATGTGTCTTTTGGACGAGTCACAATGACCTTTAAAAATGCTAACTAATCAGAATGTAATTAGCCAAATTGTCAACGTGAATTGCGGATATCCAAAGGTAAGTTTGAAGCGCGTTTTGGGTTTGGTTTGGGTTTCTCCAGTTGTGGCGACGGGAATGCGCCTCTGCGGGTTGGGCTGCCCTGCGACGCTAACAATGTTATGATCTGAAATCGTGGAGGCTAACATTAGCCGACGCGAAGTGGACAATATTAGCGCGGCCGTCGCTGCGTGCAGAACTGTGTTCTGCACGCAAAATGTCGCCCCCGCGTCCGTCCGGTCGACTCACCTGAGCTCGCCGTCCAGGGCCTGAATGACGGCCGCGAAGCTCCTGCTGGTCTGGTTCAGGTACACGTAACACGTCCGCAGGCTCTGGCTCATGGACTCCTGGCACGACACACAACACGAGGCCGCGTGACGACCGCCGCCCGCCCCCGCCGCCCTCGCGGCCCCGGACGGCCGGGCGACGGCCTCCCGCAGGCCGCGCTCGCCGAACCTCCGGCCCGACAGCAGCGAGCGGGGACAGGCGGCCACCGACAGGGAGCGCTTGAACGCGGCCAGCGAGACGGGACACTTGCAGCACGCGCCGGCGGCCATGCGCGCTCCGTGGAGCGACGAGCGGACGAACGAGCGACGAGCCGCGGGAGCCGACCTCCGAGGGGGGCAACAAACGGAGCCCCGCCTTCCTCCGCCAGCGAGGCGCGAGCGGCGTAGACTTAGAGGAAGAGACCGCGGCGTGCGCTGCTGCGCGCGTGCCGCCATATTGAATGTGGCAAGGTGGTCGCACTCTGTCCTCGCGAGGAAGACAATTTGGTGCACGAGCACAGCTGCTTCTCGAACAAATTACACCGAGTACCACCTAAAGAAATACTTATTCATCTCTTCAAGTACCACCACAATGTCCAACATTAAAAAGTACAGTGGTGTAGTAGGCCTAGGTGTTCATTTAAAAAAAAAAAAAAAAAAAAAAAACCACACACATGGCTTAGGTTTTATTCCCTAGAAACCTAGCATCTCCCAAAAATGTTTTATTTTTAGACGTAGTCAAAATAGGGGAGGCCAAAACCACCTATTTCGACTCTCTAACATGGATGTAGTATATTAAAGTATAAAATGTCATATAAAATATATTCATTCATTTATTTGGACTTAATTCAGATTCTTTCGTGTACCACTACTGAAGGAAGTCCCCGCTTGAGAATCACTGCACTTGAAGAACGACTAGGGCGCAACGAGCACCATTTGTACTACTAGTGCCTCTTTTGGCCAACTAGTATTCAGTCAACCTTACTAGTACTACTACTATGTGTCACGCACTAGTAGCCTCCTGGATCCTACCAGCGGCACCAAATATGCCCACTAGTAGTTTTGCATCACCGGTAACATGTTCCAAATCGAACGTACTGAACGTCGAAATGTTGTCTGCAGCTGGATCTTTATGTGGTTCCTGTCGACATCTGGTGGCGGACAAGTGTAAGAGCACAAAGCTGTGGCTACTTCGGCAGGAAAGCCCTTTCCATTAAATTCAGGATCATTTTGTTGATATTAAATGCAAGGTTTGAAATCGTTCGTTTTGAAACCGTCGGGGTCACATTGTCGTCAAAACCGTTCCATCACATATCAACCAACCTCGTGCACAAAATAAGAATCCTCCATTCTCTCTCTGCACGGACGTGACGTGTTTATCCGTTTGTACTCACGTAATCCAATTTGGGCATGACGGCTCGGCAGCCTCCCATTTTAAATTTCAACAGGTTGTAGATCTCCTCCGGGTGGCCCAGAGACTTCAGGACGTCCATGACGACTCTTTAACGGACACCAGGAAGCGTCAAAAGATACGCGCGGACGCTCGCCATTCACGCCAAGAACGGGGGGGAAAACCCCAAAAGATGCTTCGAAGCTATATAAGAGAAGCCTGCGCCGCGCAGGACGGTCGGACTTTCAGTCTCCCGGCTCAGGCCAGATCGAATCACGGCCTCCGATTGGCTGGCGTCGCATGGGCTCAGCGGGTAGTGGCCAATGAGCGAGCCGAGCCGCTGGTGTGATGTCCCGCCTCCCGCTGCGTCACCGCCACTCGGCTTTTCATTGGCTCTCTCGCAGCGTCCCAGGTGTAAGCCTGCCTGGCAACTCACGAGGCTCGTTTCAACTACGTGCAAATATAGAGAAAAGTGAACACATGGCTGTGATTGGTTCACCTGTAAGAGGAACGCCCCCTTTTTTGCCATTAGGTACAATAGCACAATATAAAGCAGTTTGCCAAACTTGACTTAACCAAGATAAAAACAAACAAACAAACAAAAATCACACAACCGAATAAAAATGTAACAAGTGGATCAACAAGGTCAGTGTTGGGAAGAGGACAAAGTTTTGGTTGCAAAAACAAAGTTACCCCGTCGAAAATATAACAATTTTGTAACTATTTCAACTATGTTCTCAAAGTAGTATAACTAATTCCTTTTGATGACATTTTGACTTTTCAATGCATCGAGAGGATGTTTCCTCGAAAAAGGTGGATTCAAACCACAGATAGCTTCTGAAAAACTCATTATTAGACTGCACCACAAGGTGGCGCTTCGAGGTCATATTTGGAAAAATGTGTCACGTTTGAGACTAGGGCAGCATGGCACGTGACGAGAGAGAGCCAATCACGAGCGTAGCCTTTAGGAAGAAATGATTTTGCAGCCGTTTTTCAAATGTAACTATCATTGTAGTCACGGATATTTCCAGAAGCAATTGTGATTTAATGAGATGTGTTGATTACAATTACATACATTTAGAAATGAAATTTCATGCCTTTTCCTCCGCTTATGCCCTGCCCAACACCGCACAGGTGAATTATGTACCTTCTGCCATCCGATGAACGAGGATTTATTTGTTTTGTCACAATACATCACAAGGATAGCTAGTTGAACAAAGACACGTTAGTTTTCGTAAACACACATTTATGATATTTTGCATTTGCGGCAGGGCTCGGTCGCAATCGGCCGTGAGTAGCGAGGGAAACGCCGCGTGTTTATTGTTTTGACGGCACTTGGAAGCGGTGCAGCACAAGATTGAGATGAAATGTTGATCATAAACGAGGTCGCTTTCCCTTTATTACGTCAGCACAAATGTCAACTTAACACATTTGCATTGTGTCCCGCTGTGCGCGCCACAAAGAGGAAATACGTTATTATAGGTAGTGTTACGTTAGTGCATCCCAATGAGTCTACTGGGTTTCGGCAATATAGCCCAAATGGTCATCTAGATGTGTGTGTGTGTGTGTGTGTGTGTGTATACACACACACACACACACACTGGAGTGGGGCGCCTTTACATACATGTAAATAAAAGTTGTCGCTTTTGGGTTAATTCCATGCAGCCACATAGTATAGCACATTTACACACTTGCCACAAAAACAAATACTGTACAACCATTATACACAAGCCCTTCAATGAAATCTTGAGCTTCCATAGCTGAATGATAATTATGTTGCGCCTTTGGAAATAAATACTAAAACAGGATCTCGGCACGTACAGTTACACTCGACAGTATTTAAACCCTGGCCAAATTGAATGGCTATCTTTAGGGTGTGAATGACACGAGCGGCAAAAAAGAAAGTATGAATCGAAATATTCATCATTGCTTTCACTAACAATTTGGAGGCAACAATCTTTGGCGCCGTTTGAAAGTAGCATCAACTATAAATTGAGAAGATATGCCTGGGTACAAATCATTTTAGACATGGAACTTGTTTTTGTCAAAAAGTACAAAATAAGGAAACCTTTTGTCTAGTTTTGCCACTGTGTGCCATTTCTCCACATACAAATGAGCTTTAACATAAATCGCGGAGGTTATTTAATAATTTGGGTCTTAACTGAACACACACCAACACGGCGGACATAAAGATAATCTTGCCAACATTTTAAAGCGATGGCATTTTGTATCGAAAACTCACAAAGCCTCGCCAAGTCACCCTGGAAACGACTTTCCGACAATTGCATAACAAACCGTTGTTTCGCGTGTGCAACTTTGGCTGAGTCGCTGTGTCAATACTAAGCTGGAAATTGACCTCTGACCTGTTGTGTCACGTATTGAATTAGACACACAGCCTTGCGTTGATGTCCACTGTCAAAAGCTGATTTTTCAAACAAAAGAGTCCTGGGGTAGAAGAACCTCGTCGCAGTGCTGCCCTTCGACGCGCCTTCATTTTTGTCTCGCGATCCAGCAGGGCGGTCCTCGCACGTCTAAGCCAGGATGAGGTTGTTCCACGGCTCGGCCTTCGAGCCGCCGTGGCCCCCGCCGGGGGGCATCTTGAGAGCGAGGGCTCCGCCTGGAGTCGTCATGTAGGCGGGCAGAGATGACGTCTGTGGCGAAAGGGAAAGAAAAGATTTCAAATAGACACTCAATCAAGGCCTTTTGAAGTTTTGGATTTTTCTTAGAAATGTCGATGAGGGGTGTCGAGGAGTTCTATTCTTCAAGATGTGGGCTATACAATAAAGTAATAAAATGATTGTAAAATAAATTGTATTCATTATTGATATTTTTTTCAATCATAATTAACAAACCAATTTTAATGAAACGTGTAAAGCGATGTAAACGTGTTTACGAAAACTGTATTTTTATTTTATTAACCTGGAGCTTTCATCTAATTTCTTGTTTTTCAATTTGAATCAAATGCTATGACACATGTGAATTAACCCATTTTGAGAAGGAAGAAAATCGAAATGACTGCAAACCACACCACGTGAACAAAAGTATTGGGACACCCGCCATTGACATCCACAGGACATTTAGTGCAAAATGTCAAATGCACGAACTTGAGCGTTTTTCGCATGTATTGTCCAGCGAACGGTCCGGCCATGACACATGACGGCCAAATGTACGAAGACTTTCGGAACGGGCGTGCGTGTACCTGCACGTGTGCGCCGTCGTGCGCGTACAAGCCGGGAGTCTCCGGTTCCGTCTTGATCTGCCGGACCTCCTCGGACACGGAGGAGGCGCCCGAGGAGGAGGAAGAGGAGCAGGAGGAAGAGGAAGAGGAGGCGGGGCCCCGGGGAGCGCCGCTCGTCGTCACGGGCGTCCCCTCGTTGCTAAGAGGCGCTGCGGTAAGCAACGCGCCGACGTTAATGATCACACAAACGCGAACACACAGCGGGAGGACGAAAGTAAGCTCTTGCGAGTCGCTCACGCAACAACGAAAAACACCGATTGGGAAAGCTCGGACAGTAGGGTGGCGAACCCCGGCGGACCGAAAGAATACCTGCACCTCGCGTGCCTACTTTGTATCGCTGGCAAGCAGGAAGCTGGAAAAGAATCTCGCGTTTATCGCGGGGGTTCGGTTCAAGGCCGCCCCCGCAACAGGTGAACTACGCAAAGGAGCGACCGCAAATGTGGCGGGTTATTTATTTGGATTTGAACACGGTATGAACCTCCCCAGACTCCTGCTAACCTCTATCATACTCTCAGAAACGCTTTCTATAAACATCTTGCTCTTAAACACCTTTTAAACTCATAAAGTTACGCCAATGCGCAGTCGTACTTTTATTCCTTGTAATGTGTTCGAATTTTTCTTTCGCTTCGTTTTACAGTTTGAACGTTTTAGGATAGGAAGCGCTTACCACAAAAATAAAATGACAGCGTCCACTCCAAATCCCAAATATATGGCGAGTTAAGCATGATATGATGATGAAAAAACACGTATCGGTGGTTTATCTCAGCTTATTCAAGATGTGTTGGGGTTAGATTTGTATCGTTTTTTTTTTTTATGTCAATGCAAAAATGGCTTCACGGTGGGCAACTGGTCAGCGCATATGCCTCACAGTTGTGAGGTTGCGGGTTCAAATCCGGCCTCGCTCGTGTGGGGTTTGCGTGTTCTCCCCGTGCCGGCGTGGCTTTTCTCCGGGCGCTCCGCTTTCCTCCCACATCCCCAAAACACGCACGCGAGGTTCAGTGAAGACTCTCAATTGCCCGTAGGTGTGAATGTGAATGCGAATGGTTGTTTGTTTCTTTGTGTCCTGCGATTGGCTGGCGACCGGTTCAGGGTGTACCCCGCCTCCCGCCCGGAGTCAGACGGGTTAGGCTCCGGCACGCCCGCGACCCGCGTGAGGCGAAGCGCCTGGGAAAATGGATGAATGAACAATGCAATTATAATGGCCGTTTATTATTGGCTTTTCAAGATCCGGCCTGGTCTGTAACCTCCGCAAAACGCGAGGGTGCACCGTACACCCGATTCATATGAATAATAAGAATCATTTGAAACCAACCAGTTTGGCTCTTGTTCAGATTCTTGGGTTTGCGCTTGCGGGTCTGGATCCCCTCCTTTTTCATGGCGAGGGGCCGCGGGACCTGTCAAAAAAAGATGTTACTTTGGCCCCTCTCGTTTATTACGCGCCGCTGTAAAATACAGGCAAAAATATCAAACAGCATTTTGTCCTGTTTTGTGTCGTCTTTACCCCGTGCAGTTTCATGTAGAGGCCGCAGGCGTTGCAGACGGGCTCGCCTTCGGCGTTTCGTCGCCACAGGGTGGTGGTGGCGGTGTGACAGTTGGTGCAGGACAGGCCGACCCTCCTGGAGGCCGACTGGAAGACGGCACGTCAGGCGACAGGACACAGCACGGACGGCCGAGGCACAGATTTCATCTTTCACGCTTTTGCTTTATCGCAAAGTTTGAAGCGATCATTTTTGGGGGGGATGGCTTTAAGTCTGAATCTGGAGTTGCACGCCTTCAGTGTAGTACCACCTTGTGCCACAACCCTGCCAGGCAGCACTGAGGTCTAACGGCGGGCAGATAAGGTCGCCAACTAAACGGCAGTAAAAATCGACAGTTCATAATTACTCTAACATCATTGCTCATTTCCGTGGGCCTGACGATGGCGTTGCACATTGTATGTTAGCATGAAGCTAGGGGACTCGTCTTACTATATGGTTTGGTTCAGCATCCATCCATCCATTTTCTGTCCCTCTTCTCCTCATGCGGGTCACGGCCCATCCCTGCTGACTTCGGGCGAGAGGCGGGGTACACCCTGAACTGGTCGCCAGGCCAATCGCAGGGCGCATACAAACAAACAACCATTCGCACCTACGGGCAATTTAGAGTCTTCAATGAATGTTTTTGGAATGTGGGAGGAAAGCGGAGTGCCCGGAGAAAAGCCACGCGGGCACGAGGAGAACACGCAAACTCCACACAGGCGGGGCCGGGATTTGAACCCGCATCCTCGCAACTGTGAGGCAGACGTGCTACCCAGTGGCCTACCGTGCCGCCTCGGTGAAACATTTTAGCTTAAATATGTTTCATTCTTTTGTTTTACAGCCAACTTCCAATGGGAGTGACGTGTCTTGCCTCCTATTGGGAACATTTCCTCAAAGTGATGTTGAAAGTGCTATCTTGTTCCTTCACACTAAGTAAGTGTGAAAAGGCACGAAGGAAGACCTTCAAAAGTTCAAGTGTGTTTGAATGAGTTCAAAATGTGTGTGGACGGCTCAAAGTTCGTAGAAAAATAATTGTCCGTACGGCATATATCCCCCCACGATATATCGGGCGGGCGCGGTTGAAAGTGCGCCTCTGCTGATGAGCGCTGCTCGCGCAAACAGCGAACAGAGGAGGTTGTTTCGAAAAAGCGCCGGCGGTGTTGCCAAATGAGCCGCTTTTCTGACAACAATTTTTCAAAAACACTGACCAGCAACTTTAATTCCCGCTAGGAAACAGACAACGTCGACGGAATCCTTTTCACGTCGTTACGCCTGCCAAAAGAAGAAATGCCCTCGAAGGCCTACAAGACGTCGGTCCAAAGCCGCCCGCCGAAAGGTTTCACCCACCAGTCGCCTCTGGGGCTTGATGAGGGGTCTGTTGATGCCGTTCATCTTGTGGTAGAGCCCGCAGGCGTTGCACAGGTAGTGGCCCGTGCCGTCCCGCCTCCACAGCGGCGTGGACATGGCGCCGCAGTTGACGCACTCTCGGCCCTCGGCGAAGTCGTCGAACAGGTCTGCGGAAGCGCCGCACAAAACCGCCGGCGTGTTAGCGCGTCTTTGCTCGAATTGCGACGGACTTAGTAGTCCGTTCGGATGCGCGATTGGAACACTTCTATGAAATAACTTTTAAAGTGGACACGGTTACTGCAACGCGCACCTAAAACCGCTGACGTGGCATCTGTAAAGCTGACGTTTACGTCTTCAAATTGGGGTTGTGGCTGAGTTCAGAATGAACCGATCCTATTCAAGCGCGTGTTCGACGGGAGTCAGCGGACGCCGGCCAGCATTTCAAGTGCTTCTGATCGACACCAAACGTGTTCAGATGTTCTAGTCGGCTTTTCCTGACATTCTTTCGCTTTCATAATTCCTTCCGGCTTGTCTCAGGTTCCATACATTTTTGTGTTATGGTCCAGCGAAACCAAGGTGGAACCTTTGGTCCACCATTTGAAAAATAACGCTTGGCGCAAACACAACACTGACCACCAAAAGAAGAGCATCCCTCAAGCGAAGCACGCTGCTGCCACCTTTGGGCGAGCTGCGAGGAATTACAGTAGAAACTGTTGGAAACAGCAGACAGTTGTAGCACAAAATCTTCAGGCGTCTGCTAGAAAGCAACAACGACAAAAAATAATAATAATTTGTAATCAAATAAAGCCAGGGAGAGCCTACTAGAACATCTCAACTTTATTTGTGGCAGGTGTGTGCCCACTCCCATTTAACACGCGTTTGAATGTGATTGGTTTATTCTGAAGACAGCCACATCCCAGTTTGAAACGGGCGAGTAGTCTCTTCATACTCCTTAAATGTCAGCTTTACAGATGCCACGTCCGCTCTTTAAGAGTGTTGTTTTAAATGTGGTGGGGTTTTTTTTTATTTATTTTTTAAGTACTGTGGTGACAAGTGAAGGCCTTTATCTTTGTTCTTTTTGTTGGATCACGTCTTTGTCATACTCGACATTTTTGCAACCACAACAATGAAAAGTTTTTTTTTTTTTGTTTTTTTTTTGCGTGTGTAAATATAGATGAACTTCCAGAGGAAGAAAGCCGTGTGAACCTTCAAGCCGGCTCGCGAGTGTGGTGGATGTGCGGCAGCAGGAGGCGCAGGCCCCGCTGCTTATCTGGCTGGCTGCCCCCCCAGCAGCAGATAACCAGAAGGCTGGAAATAGAGACGCAATGGAAGCTTCGTCGCATTTCGAGACTCGGAGTCACGATCACTTTTTTCTGTGTGTGTGTGGGGGCGGGACTCGTTCCCGGGCAGATAACGCGACGCCGAACCACCGGCAGGACTCGGCGGAGGAACACTTAATAGGCCCAAATGAAGGAGCGGCATCATTTTTGATTTCAGCCTGCCGCCGAATAGGAATCTTCTCGTTATTTGGCGAGATCTCACGCGAGGCTGACAGCAAAACAAAGACAAGCCGCGGAAGCTCATGTAGCCAACACATCAACGCATTTGTTTGCACCGACGCGTGACGGAGAAATGTCAATGTGTCTCCTTATCACGACGGCCATTTTGAAAACACGACTCGACGACGAGGGCAAAAGTCAACGCCAGAAGCATTGACTGCAAAGTTCTACAAATGAACATTGTGACTTGAGAAATGGGGTTGCTTACGATTACAAGTTACCTGGTTGAAAATGTCATCGTAGTGGAACTATTTCAATGACTTTCTCAAACTAATAAAACCCATTACCTTTGATTACATTTTGATGTTTCCTCCCAAAAAATTCAATCCATAGATCCTTATTTTGGAACATATTACCACATATTTGCTCTATGCACAAACAATAAAGTGATCATAAAACCTGATGAAATGTAAATAAATAACCCAAAAATATTATGTGCAGCATGTGGAAAACATGACCGCGTGTTGACCTAATGACAAACGTGCACAATTTCGACAATATGGCTGAATACAACAACCACATCAGTGAATATTCCATGAAAAAAGTCCCAAATTATCCAGATGAAACTGTTCAAACGTCAATGTTCTTTGGTGTGTTCAAAAAGTTTAACCGTACATTTGGAGTGCAACCTTTTCAAAATCTCAGACAAACTGATTCCAGGTCATATTTGGAAAAATAGGTCACGTTTGACCCGAGCAGAAGAGCACATGTCCAGGGAGAGCCAATCATAAGCGCCGACTTGAGAAGGACGAGGTGATATGAGACAAATGACAAGAATTGGAGCCAAAATTGCAATCGTGTACATTTCCAAAAGCGACTCATTGAATGCGACTGGTTTAATGGAGCACATGACATTTACATCCATTTTGTAATTAAGTGACAAACTCATGACATGTCATTTGTGACTGCCCAAAAAAAAATTTTTTTTTTTTTTTAAAAGGGCTGCAATTGCGCTCTCATGATCTTAGTGAGGAACGTGTGTGAATCCATTTGGCCGCTTGTTTTATCCGCTTTTTGTTGATGCGATTTTTGGAGGCCATTTTGGCGAGCGGAGTGTGCGCGCGTGAAACCAGATCACACATCGGATTGGATCAATTCTCTTATCTATTGAACACACCTCATTGATTTGCCTCTGTTGCTGCTCCGAGGGGAACATTTCAAGAAATCAAGCTTGAATCTGTCACATTCAGATTGATGGCATTGAACGTATTTATATTGAATATTTAATCCCAGATAGACCTGTCGAAATTGCACTCGTCAAGAATATTTCAAAAATGAGAATGTGTATCATATGGAGTGTACTTTGTTGATGGACAATATTGAAGTTATTGTGTGTATTTATCTGTTTACATGTCAGATACTCAATTCCGGTTGAAGAAAAGAAAATATGATGGATTGAAAATCTAATACTTTTTTTTTTTTTTTTTTTTTCCCCCCCCACATGAACTGCACCTGAATTAACAGTTTGAAGTTCTCAATTTACTTGATGGTTTTGCCGTCTTTTGAAAGTAGAAATAACATTTCGTAATTATTGGCGTAGGACAATCATTTTTTTAAACTCAACTAAGAACTGACTAAATGTTCCATGTTCCAAATGTTACCTTGCAGTAAAGAATTGTATCGATTTCGTTTTCTGAAATGACAACGCAATCGTGCATTTACGTCGGGCCTGCGGAGAATTGAAATGGATTGACGAAACAATTCAACATGTTTTAGTTGGCGTGCTGTTCGAACTAATCCGATGACATGAATTACAATCGAAGGAGACTTTCTTGAAATGCATTTTGTTCATTTCGCCGTCATTGAACGTGGAAGTAATATTTCACACTTGCCAACTTGGGAACCGTTTTTATTTTGTCCAATGTTTTTGTTTCGGGGAAACAAACAACGACAAAAAAAGAAATCTTCATCGAGAAAGGGTTGTAAAATAAAATGGGACTGCATATGATTTACCTTTAGTAAAATATAGGTGTCCAAAATAAGGATTTGATTTGATATTTGTTTTTCTTCCACTTGTGGCCGTGCAACGTGTATTTGTGAAAGGTTGACACGTCGGCGTCCTTATCGGCATTGTTCCTATTTTGTGGAAGTCAAACAGCCGACGAGCGGAACGGGGGCTCACCCATCGTCGAGTGTCGCGCGCCGCCTGCGGGAGCGCCCGCCTGCAGGCCGTGGAGCACCGGACCCTCGAAGGGCGACGCGCACCACGTCGCGCCCGCGTTGCTGCTCACGTAGGCCGGGTAAGGGCTGTGGTAGGAGCCGCCGAGGCCCCGGGCGGCGAAGTGCTCTCGCCCGTTGGCGGAGATGCTGAGCGGGCCGCCGTACGGGGCCGAGGCCGCCGCCGCCGCCGCCGCCGCCGCCGCCGCCGCCGCCTGCTCCTTGGCCCCGGAGGACAGAGGCGGGCTCGCGGAGAAGCTGAACCGCGGGGACACCGGGGAGTGGTTGTACGAGGGCTCGACGCCCGGCTGGCACCAGGCGGAGTGGCCGGACGCCGGCGCGCTCGGCTGCGACGCGCCGGGCGTCTGCGTCTGGAGGTAGGGCAGCCCGGGGATCATCGGCGTCACCTGCACCCGGGTGCCGGGCACGTAGACCGGCGACGTGCCCGAGGGGGCGTTGTGGAGGAAGCCGCCGGCCTCGTACGAAGGGTGCCCGTGGTGGTTGCCGCTCATCGTTCCCTGGTACATAATCGCCTCCTCCCCTGCCAGACGCACATCCGACGAATTCGGAAAAGGTTTCGTTCGAAGGCGATTTAACGCGCGCGCATCACGTCTGCGGCCGCCGTCCGGTCAACAACTGCGCGCGATTCCGTCTTATCAAACGAACACGCGGACCGGAGGAAAGAGGAGGAGTGAAAGATTTGCCTTTTTCTGCCTCTCTCGCCCAAAGCCCAAATGGCGAGCAGTTCCAAAAACGGAAACTCGCTTTCGAACGGCTTCGATCTGCCGAGGCCAAATTGCATGATCCGCACTCACAGCAAATATCGGACACATCGCGAACAAACGATTGTCCTAACGTGTTTGTGATGCTCTTTCTAACTTCCGAAAGTTTTCTTTCCACACAAATTTGTGTTGCAATCTACCAAATGAAAGGGACTTTTTTCCCCTCCGCCGGCTGAAAAAAAACAACAACAACAACAGGAACTTCAGTTTCATGTTTATTAAAGGTTAAAAATGAATTTAGAACGCTTTTTTCCTCCTTCCCCGTGATGATTTTGAAGCAATGGCTATTATTCTCCCGCATCTTTGTGATTGAGGTCAACTTGAAATGCTATGAAGTGCTATTGGAAATGTGTGGGAGCATGTCACGCATGACGCGACATTGCTGATGTGTACATCGCATCCCATATCCCCTTCAACTCCGTTCAAGCCCGCCCGAGCTCGTCTCCTCCCTTGACCAGCATTCCACTCTTTCCACTCTTTCGAAGCGTTTTAGAAACCTTACACATCATATCGACATTCGGGGGGGATGTCCTGGAGTGTCGTTCCTTTTTCTGGAGAGTCCAAATGTACATTTATCATTTACGCTTATAATTTAGTTTCATTGAAAAATTCCCAAATGTGTCCCTGTTATATAAATTGCTGACTCGAACGTCTTCATAGCAACACTTCGCCCGCAGAGTGCAGTTCGGCGCGAATAGGGCGATATTGGCAAATGCGGAACTGTCATCAATGTGTAACTATGCACACTGATAAGATGGCGAATCCGATGACGGCGAGGAGCCTTTAAGAGTCCCGCTCCTCCGAAAGAAAGCATTTTGTTGTGACACGGGGAGGCTTTTGTGCTTCCAAAACGTCAGTGCGACTCCCACATCGCGTGACCACCCGCAGAGAAGGGAAAGGGTGAAAAGCCGCGTCCTCGTTTGCTGCTATTGTGCACGATGTTGTTTGTGTGTTTGCACGTGCCAGCCGGTGGCACTGGCACTGGCACTGGCACTGGCACTGGCACAGGCCACAGCGCGCGATGAGCGACTGGCAAGAGATGCCGATGATGCCGCTCCGTTGCGCCTCAATCCAAGTTGAACTCGTTGAACGGCCCAAAAGCTGGGATGGAGAGACGACATCGTTTTCCCTGCTCACCCAATTCTATGCAATCACGACCACGTTCTATCAAATTAGATGAAAATGACCCTTGTAGTTATACACCTCACACGCTCGAAACACATTTCAACTTATTTAAACACACTTGAACTTCCCCCGAAATTTATAATAATAATAAACGCATGGTAAAAGTATGTGAACAGAAACAACAAATTAGGAGCATAAAACGTGCAGGGGGGGAAAAAAAACACATACTGCGGAATCCGTGTACATGTATGTGCCTTTAAGAGGCGGAGCCTGGCGGAGTTACAGGTAACATCAGCGAGTCTGTGCGTGAGTCTCTGGGTGCGAGCTGTGGCCGACAGCAGCGCCGGCGTGAGTGCGCTCATTGTCTTTGCGTTTTACCGTTCGAGGAACGGCCGCGAAGATCCTCGGCGACCGCGGCTCTCCGTTACAGCAAGTAAGTGGACTGTAAAAACGGGGAAAACATCAGTGCAGTAGGAACGACAATTCTAAAATCCTTCGCAAAACAGGAATAATGTTCATTTCAATAATAATCTGCCGCAAATCGTAAAGATCTTAGTTGGCTGGCAGCGTTTCGAGTCATATTTGGACATTCTTAAGCGTCACACAAGTGTCAAAGACCAAAATCGCAGTTGAAGGCTACATGAAATGAAGGTCAAACGAATCCCACTGCGATGGCGTGGCGAACCTTAAAAACGCCCGACATTCGCCATATTGTACTGAGCGGCCGGGAGAGCGACGCGCGTCCTGTTTTCCTCTGTCGTAATGCATTGGACACTTTTCTCGTTTGCCGCCATTCGGTGGCGCACAACACAAAAACGCCAAAGTACAAAACACGGATCAAGTCATTGTTTTATATCGCTTGTCGTCCTTTGGGCTTTTTGTCCAATCAGATTTCAGCTTGTGTGTTGCCGTGCCAATTTCAGACTTTCACAATCCGTCGCGCAGGCCCACGGGACACGAATCGCACGAGCAAGCGGACCGTTCCTTCAACCAATCGGATTTCCAAATCACCTCGCACGATTGGTTGGTCGGAGCAAAACGCGGACGGCGAAACACGTCTGATCTGAAAATATCGAAACATTTCCTCTTCCTCTTCTCCGGCACGTATGATGTATCTGGTGACATTTCTTGATGACTTTGTCATGTTATCTGACCAATATGAACTGCGAAGCGACCCCGTCGCCACACACTGGAGTTGTTATTTTGCATTTTCGTTATATCGACGATTCGATGACTGCCACGTGCTGGCGGTGGCGTTCATTTAAATGTCCAACTTGAGTATGATCAGCTTTGTAAAGTTCGAATTTTTGACAACTCCTTCCTCCTGAACCCGACTGGGCGAACTTGTAAATGACACACTCCCGGCTCGCGGTTACGTTCACAACGAATTTGTGTGGTTTTTTTTTTCCCCGAGTGACATCCTTGAGGGTCAAGGTATGTTGTTGAGCGCTCAGGAAATGCAAGTCACAAAGTATGCGAAGCAGGCACCAGGAAAACTGTCCCCGTCTCGGCTGGGCCAGAGACTCAATCATGCGGGGGTCACTGACTGACTTTGGCCCCTCTTCCCCCCGACACACACACACACACACTGAGACTACGCTAGACTCCTGGCTCCAGGAAGAGGACATCACATGGTGACGCAGGAAAAGCCAGCAGGCCGAAGACGCGTCAATAGCGACGTGGAGACAGCAACACGTCTCGTGTCATTTTGCCGCTTCAGCATAAATCCTCTTTTTTTTTTTTTTTTTTTTTTTTTTACAGGTAATCTTTTTTGGACATCACCTTCTCCTGCTGATCGCACCCATTTTGCTCGCCTGATCTGATTAGACCAATCATCGCCGGGGCGATAACGACGAAACAGTGCTAATCAATATTAAGTCGGGGCGTCGTTGTCAGGTGTCCCTGTGACCGACGTTGTCAATCCTCCATCTTAACTTTGACACAAAAAGCAGAGCAGATAAACTCAACATTTCATCGCGTTACAATCAAACAGCCGCCTTCGGTTGCTCTTGTTATAATTCCAGTAATGATACATAATTCCACATGACTTACGGACACAAATTCTCTCGCTTTCCTAACCAGTACACACAGACACACGCGCACACGTAGAAGTGTGTTTTGGAGCAATAATGAACTCAGTGGCAGTTTCCTGTTTGCGACGGTCCGGAGAGTCGAAGTGGACGGGCCGTTCGCACTGTTCGAAGAGCGGCGCAAACACTCGATGACGCGGGATAAGGACGAAATGACGCGAACCACCGGGCGCACTTTTGCCAAGGAGACTGGCGCTAAGTTGCAGCGTTGTACCGAGAGGTCGGCGATATTGGAGCTGGATCTGCTCCGATCTGTAGAATGTGTTTGGTGGGCTCGAAGTCAAGTTCTTCCGCACCAAAGTCATCCGAGCACGCTCTTGCGGGACTTGCTTGGTGCACGAGAGCCGCGGAATATTGCGTTCTGTGACGATGCGCTGCAAGTACAGAACCTACCAAAAGAAAGAGTACGCTCTCTTCTCTCACCAGGAAAAAAAAAAGCTTGTTTCTAGCTTTTCCCATTTTATTTCCTGTCATCAGCAGTAGAGCTTGGGCTGACTTCACCAAAAACACCAGCGTCTGACCAAAAAGCGGAGACAATTGGGTTGGATTCCAATGACTGAATATACAGTACTTTTCCACACCAGTGAATGAGTGGAGAAGCGTGTCAAAGGTAAGGAACTGATTGTCGAAGAGTTGGGTTTTCAAGCAAACGACGGCATGCACTAATTGGCTGCAACCAACAGATCAGACCTTAATTGCTTGCCATCGGTTTTGGTTCAGACCTACATAAATTGGAGGTTGTAAGATTTACAGTATTTATCTCTACTTTTTTTTTGTTTTTTCGTACGTAGCGTGCATACTTGCTCGATATGCGAGTTGAGAGCCTTGTTGTGTTTCAAGTCGTGTTTTCGTGAGCTGCCTTTTTAGCATTAAAAGACGCACACGGGGCTCCCAGGTCCTCTCCTGCTGATAAGCGGCGGCCAAAGTCCGCTCGCGAGCCGAGGCCTGAGGAATAAACAGGGGACGCGCACACACGTACGCGTTAGCGCGGCGCCGGGTAGCCGGGACTCCACGGAGCCTTGCATTCCCATTAGAATCGGTTGAGAAGCCCAAACGGAATAGAAATGCGCCATATAATCCCCATCTAATTTTATTTGGATTCACAATATTCCTTTTGCCAAACCGATCAGAATTCAATTTCCGTCATGGAAACGGCGAATCGGAACGGTGTCGGGCTGCGCTCGGTCTGCGCGCTGACGTCAGCAAACACGGCGCTTTCCAACCGCAGCTGGTCTGCGACGTAGATCTTGTTTTTAAACTACTTGGAACTTGTTTTCTCAAGCTGCTGCTTTAATAAGAGTGTCACAACAATCGCAGCTGTTGTGCTCAATGGAGGCCTGATCTCCCTCATGACAAAATGATGGAGATCGATGAAACGATCGATCGATCTGTGCGTGTCACACACACACACACACACACACACACACACACACACGCGCGTCTGTAAAACAGCTGTTCTGCTGAAATGGAGCGCACGTCTGAACGCCAGTTCGGAATAGATCGCGTCACACGTAAACAGACGAACGGAGATCTTCAACTGGAGCGACAAAAAAGTCTGCACGTAAACAGTTGACTAAACTCAGGCCACGTCCGGACGGAAGGCAGTTCAAGTTTTTTGGAAGCCCGAATGCGCTCATTTTGGAAAGCGGTTCCCAGAGCGGGCACGTCGGAAAACGCTGCCGTTGCGTTTCCGCCTTGAAACACGTCTTTCTCACTCGTCCCAGTTCTCGTGTCGCCGTGCGCCAACACGAGCACGATGGGACTCTTACAACCAAATCAAATGACCCGGCTGCGCTTTGTTTGCACGCGGGGGGCAACTGAGGGGTAACGTTCAGGTTAAAGAAAGGTGAGATGACGTCATCACAACAATTGGCTTAGGTGTCCGTGAGGGGGTCACGCAGAGTTCAGCAGGTAGTGTTAAGGAGGTGTCAAGATGGCATCGGCGCAGACGACGCCCGTTTGCTGCCGCTCCAAATTTGCCCCTCCCCTTTCTCCGGAAATGAGGAAGCGAGAGGAGAAAAGGTGGCTCCGTCCACGCAGGGACTGTCAAAACACAAATAGTCGATAACCCCGGGAGAGCGGGAACGTCGGAGAGGAGGACAGCGAAGATGCCACCAGACGAGGAGGAGCAGCGCTAAACAAAGGAGGCTCCGCTCTCGGCCCGCTCTTATCTGTCCGATGGGCTTATCCGCCGCCGGCTCTGTTAGTGTAACCCCGATTCCCTCCCGGCCCTCGAAACCAACCCAGAAAAAAGACAAGGCCCGCCCCCTTTTTGGCCGCAGCCCCGAGCGGACCCCGTTATCAGCGCGGGGCTGACGTCACGGGGGCCCGCCGGTGCTGGGCCGGAGACGGAGGCTGATAGCGCGCCAGGGGCTGCCTCCGCGCAGGCTGTGGGAACCGCCGACCCGGCCCACCCCGACGCGGCCGCCGCGTGCACTCGCACACGTGCGCGCTCAGAAAATACAATAGGGGATTTATTCCAAGTGACATACTGCATGTTGCTCAAATGGGCCAAGTGGGCTCGAGGACGGGGAAATCGCCGCACGTCCAACGTACATCCACGAAACCAAAAGAAAAACCTGCTTTCCACAAAAAGAGGGACGACAGCCCCTCACGGTCTCGATTCGGTTCGTTTCAGTTCATGGGAACACAAAGCGGTTCACTTCACTTTTTTTCTGCTCGTATAGTCTCATTGCATTCAAACTGCAGGTCGATTCTGATTGTTTCATAAGCGACCCAGGTCTCTTCATCGTATGCGGCTATAAGTCAGATGCGCATCCGACGCGAGTGCGGTAGGGACGCACGGGTTGCGGCCATCCGACCTGTTAGTCATCAAAAGCCTGACAAATCCTTCGACAAAACAGACGCGCCGAAAAAAAGCAACCGAGGCGGAAGGACGAAGGAGAAAAGGAAAGAAAAGAAAACGTTGGCTTCTGTTCATCTTCGAAATTGCCACAAATGCATCACGATGAGATCGACGCGAGGAGTGGAATTGACCGGCAGCGCTGCAGTGTGAAAATAGCAAATGTGAAAGTTTAATGAGATGAATCCTTTCATCATATCATTTCAGTAAACTGCATCTACCTTTTGGGATATTTGTGTTTGGTGGTGTGCCGTGAAATGTTTCTCATGTAAAGTACAACCTCGGCTCAATGAAGGTCTTCTTTACGAAATGTATATCTCCTCGGTGCGAATGTAGCCACATGCAGCTATAACTCTCCACTATCTCTGATCAACCGAGTATACATGAAGTGTTCAAGTTCAGGGATTCACAGAGTTCGCGCATCATAAACTAAAACCTGTCGGAAGCCTCCCAGAGGACGCTGATAAAAGTGCATATAAGATATAATTATGCCTTCATGCATAATTTAGAGGGCTAATATCGCGTTTCGTGACCGTCGCCAATCATCGCGTTAACTCGTCACTCGCTGCAGCGGATGAAACAGCAATTGCGGTGTCAGATTATTACGATTATTATTACTGATTTTATGTTATGGGGGAGGGGGGGGGGGGGGGGGAGGTGGTGTCATCGGGTGCAAGTTTGATCTGAGAGGAGCGAAAGGGGGTCAGCAGCAGAGCAAGTTGGCCGGTTTCACATCATTAGTTGCAGGTGCAGCACTCCCAACGAGAGCAAACACCTCACCCCCCAAGCATCCCCGCCGACTCCCACGGCCCGTGCACACCAAACCCTCTTCATTGTCATCCTCCATCTCATTCCATACGTTTCATTTGGGCTCGGCGCAGCAGCACGAGGACTGGCAGAGAACCGAGCCGCCGATCCGTCCCTTGCGCGCACGTTCGTTTCCACATTTTTCCCCTCGGAGAGTGTCAGATGTTTTCGGAGATGGATCTCTCGGATGGGGAGCGGAGACGCACTTATCAGTGGCTTGTCCCCGATAAGACGGAGAAGATTTGCAACGGTTGCACTCGCTCGGTCCTACATTAGTGCGTGTGTGTGCGTGTTGACTATTGCTCCCTTTCTCTTTCTCTGACCTCCGCCGGGTCGGGCGAGTGGGAGGAACAAAAGGGTGGCCTTGACAGACGGCAGAGGAGGGGTGAGACGTAGCGTAAGAATGGGCGAAAAAAAGAAGGAGAACGTTGTTTTCACGCTGGCACGCTCTCACTCCCTGCCGAAAAGGCCGAAACGGCGGCCTTGGCTGCGAGGACCTTCAAAATAATCATACAGCCTGCATGGAAGGCAGAAAGAAGAGATCATTTGACCGGTATCAACAGGTGGAAGTCAAACATCGTAGCAGTATCGAGGACGGAAAAACACATTATTCGGCCTGCCCATTTCATCGGACGGATTTTTCAGCCAATTTCACATTGACACGCTACAACAGAAGACAAATGTCATGAGAGTCAAACTAACAAGCCCCAAAAATCGGCCGAGCTTTTGGCCTTTTTTCTTTCTCCACACATTACAACATAAGACAAACAAACATAAGACAACTAACATTACCCAAAAATTGGGAAAAAAGAAACAATAAAAAAATCTGCCAAGTTTTTCCGATTCCTCTCTCTGTGGTGAAGTTGAACAAGAACTTAACGAGTGGAAAACAGTCAAATGTTCAGCCTGTAATTCATCTCTTTATTGCTGTTAAGTGTTAAGGGTCCAAAAAACAAGTTATTTTATTCATTATATACATATATATATATTATATATTATTGGTCGGGCCCGAGTATTGCGTACGTACTATAAAGCTGGGTGAAATATCAGATTTTCTTCACAAAATTCCGTTATCCAATTTGAATTGATTTTCTCACTTTGGCTTATAGAAAAAGCAAACAACTTTCTGTCCAGAAATGAGAAAATATGGATATTTATTTCCTTACAGAAAATAATGGATTCCTCTTGGAAAAAGTTCCCTTTTGTCAAAACGTACATAAAAACAATCCTTGACAAATGACCTTTTGAAATGTTCAATCATTTCAAGTCCTAAAATTAGCATTCTAACGGCACGGCTGGGCTGCTCCGTAGATGTTGGCCAGCTCTTTTCTCATCTGAAGTTGTACAGGTGAGGCGAGGCCACCTTGTTCAAATACAAGCACATACCCTCTGGTCAAAAGGTTTTCGAACATGTAGACGAATCGTGACTTCTGCAAGCTATACATGGGCGCCATATTTTTGGCACGCTTCAGCACGACTGATTCCGCCTTTTGATTGGCCTTTTGTTTTGGGGAGCGTAATGGTTGTCGAGATGCCGAATGGTCACGGGTGCCGATTTAACGGACCGAGAATAATTACGGAAAATCCAATTTACGCCCTCCCACGGGTGCTCCATCTTTTCGTGACACCTGAATAAACCTTGTAGTAATCATTGTGGTCTATTTTTGTCTCTTTTGTTGGCGGCGTGCCATGCTGTCCACTTCGACCGCCCGCAATAAAGAAAGACATGCGCGACTGTAGCGGACCTCATTAGTCGTTTTAATTGGTCCAGACCAGTTGCGGCGGTCCAGTCAGGGGTGCGGCCCAATGCCGGGATTAAGTAAACCGACCGTGGAAACGCTGAGCAGACCGCCAAACGGATCAGGAGTGCAAAATCCGGCAGTCTGGCAAAGACAACATTTCACGGAGACCCTACGAAGCTGTCGGACCAACAGCTCGACGCTTCAGTTATGACAAGGGAGGGGGGCCCAATTTCATAAGCAAAGAAGCAAAATATAACAAGAATTAAGTCAAAAACGATATGACGCTAAATACCTGAGTCAGAAATTTACAAGAAAAAAAAAAAAGTCCCAATTTTCTAAGAATGAATGAAGCCATGAAGCCTACGCCCATAAATGATCTGTGTGTTATAACGACAACTTTAGAGGAACTTGTCAAGTTGAGCTTTAGTCGAGATGTCTTGGGTAGAATTGCAACCGCGGTCACATAATATATATTATATAAACCCGTCCGTCTCTGGTAAGAGTCAGTCTCTTTCTTCTTGTTAATGGAGCCTTTTTCTGCGCTCCTTTTGGTGTGGCCCCAATACTTGTTCGTACTAAACACATCGACTCCCTTCTTTGGACAGCTTTGCGGTCTTGATTCAATCCAGCCAAACTTTGAACTTCGCTTTCAAGTTCTCGTGCAGGGAGTTTGCTTTGTAGTGTCACACCCCGAATGCGAAACGTTTGCTATTTTCATTGATTTGAATGCATCCTGGGTCAACGCTAAACGCCACATTTCTGGACGCCACCCATTGCTGTTGTCCGTCTGCGTGCGTGCGTGTGTGTCGCGAGTGGGCCGGCGAGTGCGTGTGTGGCGTCTATAGCTCGGCGGAGAATCCATCAAAGCTTATCATTATAAGTAAACATGACAGAGTGGACAAAATGTCTTGTGTGCCGCCAGACTTGCTATCTAACCGCTAGCCGTATCTGTGATGATGGACTGATGTGGCGCTGGCTTGGTCTAAAGCAGCGTCTGAGGTGGGGGGGGGTTGAGTGTGTGTAGATATATATACACACAAACACGGACGGCATTAAAAAGAACGCACATTGAGACCGCACGCTGACGTTACCTTGAACAACATCGAGGACTATTACCTCAACGATGCATGAAAACCTGACTTGTCATAAACTTGCTCATAAATCATACAGGAATTTATGGCTGTTATTTATCAGTTGCTGTTCGTCGGGCCTCATATTTGCACCTATACTGTGTTTTTTTTTTTCGTTTTCTTTTTTTTGGGGGGGGGGGTCCTAAAAAGAGATTATTACTGTACACGACAAGCCTCTTTTTTATGGCAGATGAGATCAGAGGAGCGTTAAAGAGTGGTAATGGTCAATTATTAGTCAGGTTACAATTCAGGCGTGGACAAAATATGGCCCGCATTGTTTTTAAAGCCCGGCCCTTCGAGCATTTCAATGATCACGAGTCCTGTAATAATTGCTGCATTAATGTATCCATTTTTCCTAAAATCAGTGAATTAAAATGCGTTGAATCATTTATCGTTCCCTTTTTTTATTCATTTATCTCATTATATAATTGGCTACTTCATTTATTGTAAATAATCAAATATTAGTAAAAGAAATGATTTTACATCCACGAACATTTTATTCAATAATTGGCATAATAATTGAAATCTCATCCATGAATGATCTGTCTAAAAATCTTATTTTGCATTTTCCTGAGCTCAGATTCTCTCTTAGCGTGTGTGTATGCGTTGCGTCCAGTCACTTGTTACAACACCGCTGATAAGCCGAGTAAACAACCGTGCACTGTTTGCTCCCCTACCACACTCGTGACCGAGAAAAAATAACACTGACGAAAAGAGGGGGCTATATTCAGCTTGCGTCCGGCTTTTTTTCCCCCTGTACGTTTTGGGCCTCCTTCAGCATCCACGGTCCAGCGTTAAGAGCTAAAACCCCAAAATTGCTAACCTTTTGCTGGCTGCTTAGTTCCTGGGTCAGAGGTCACACGCTATAGTGCCTCTGCCGGCCGGGCGGACTGCCAGCGGGTGTAGCGGCACTGGATGATCTACAGTCGACTTTTTTGAAAGCCGCCTCTCCATTACTTTCATTCCCCCGTCTGTGTGTGCGTTAGGAGCTGATTAACCTTACGGTGACCCAAGAGTTGGTCTTTCATTCGCTGACCACCAAGGTGGCGGCGCAAATGGCCGTCACGCGACTGTGGCGGGACTCGTCGTCATCTGGAAACGGGACTACAAACATGTTCTCGTGGAATTCAATATTAGATTATTCTCGAGTTGAATTCGTTCTGTGACCGAGCTCATCAATCAATGTTGCCACTTGAAATGAACTGAAATGCCATTACTCCATTCCAGCCCCCCCAAAACAAAACAAAAAAATCCTTTGGTACACATTTTTAACCGTTTAGTGTCATCGACGAATATGTCGGTCAAGTACATTTTTCAACGGGTAGACATTGAACAGGGTGTCGCCCAGCTAGAAATTCAGGTTTGTAACCCACTGTAATGACGAACAGATCCCTGTGGGTGGCGGCGTTGCATCATTTTGGATTTGAGCCGAGCACAGCTTTTGAGTCGGAGATAAAGATGAGGCGGTGAATCTCAGCTTGTCACGTCGATTACGAGGGAGAATAAATGCCAACACGTCGAGAGTCAGACACACTTGAACAGAGTATGTACATGTACGGTATAAACAGTATGTGTCGCAGTAGCTGGTGGAAAGTGTGTGTCGCGATCGTGAGAAAAGAAGAAGCAATGGCGCTTGGTCACGGAACAACTTCAACTTGTAATTCGAGGTACTATTGATTGCATCCTTTAAGGGCAATCGGTAATCAGAATGTGCCAAAAGTAGGTCAACAAAAACTTTTGCGCAAACGCCACCACCACTTTTCTTTTGTTTAGATTCATGTACAATCGCTGTTAAGGATTTCAAGAGGGTCCCCTTGCTGGAATTAATCATGCGCTTACATTAGATCTTCACATAACAACTGTTCCCTCTCAAATATTTCGTGTCCTAATTGCCTGTCAAGTTATTTCTTAATATAAACAAAACAGACAGAAGAACTGTCTTGCGCACATTTTCCCTGGAAAAGAACTGTCTCCTCACACGATTACGTCGTCAGAACGGATGACGAGCCATTCCGTATTCACCATCGATCATCGTTTGTGTGACGTGAGCGTTCTCGGGTGTTTAGGTTCGCCGTCTTCCTGCTGCCGCGGCGTACTTGCCGTTATCAGCGGCGGTAGTCTAAGCTGGATGTCTGTGTGACGTCTGGGCAAAATCATTTCAGATCTTCTCAAGGCCTGTCCTAAGTCATGTTTAAGGGCGATATCGGCAATTTATATCAGCAGCGGCTTTGCAAAACATCTCAAAAAAATAAAATAAGAGAAGGCCTCGCTTCAGCAGGGTACACACAACGCGGCCAAATTGGAGCATTCCCCTCTCTCGCCTTCAAAGTGAGCAAAGCCCCCGTTATCAAAAAAAAAAAAAAAAAAAAGAACTCAAACAGAAATTTCGAGAGCACAGGTGTCAAACTCAAGGCCCGGGGGCCAAACCTGGCCCGCCAGTTCATTTCATGTGGCCCGCTAAAGCAGATCATCTGTGTCAACTTCCAGGATTATTGCGCAAATTCTCATAAAATAACAAATAGCATTGCTTGATGGTGTGCCGTGACATGTTTGTGAAGTAAAATGAGCGCTTCGGCTCAATAAACGGGAAAGACTGCTCAACTGTTGTCACCCTCGGATCCGCATTTTGCTATTGTTGCAAAGTTGGGACCCACTTTTGTAGAAGTTAAGAACAATAATGCATTTTATTTGTTTCAAAATAGCCATTTCAAATGCGATTGTCACACCGCCAAAAGCATGTGGCTAGCATGGACGGCCGCTAGCGAGAGCCTGAGCAGCACTGTATTTGTCTACAGAGTAAACTGGTGACTTTCCTGTCGCTGATCTAATTTCCCATGTGGGAACTTGGGATGCCTCTGTACCGTAATGGAAAAAACCCAAATCTGAATCAGAACATCACCAATGTAATTTTTTACCCGCTTTGAGGTCTCGACCACCAATTGAGAATCACTGCTTTACAGGATATGACCACCGATACCCAAAATAATACAGAAATTAGTATGCGTAGGGTTTCAATCATTTTTTAGTTATTTTGGTGACTGTCTTGTAAGTGAGTGCGATTTTGACAGTTGTGTAGGTGGCAAATGATACCCAGAGCCACGGGATCCCTGCCAACACAAACCCGTCTCCCATCCTAAAAAACACCCCCATAATCCTTTGCGCCAAACAGGGTATTGGAAGAAGGAGGAGGCGGTTGTTGTGAGTCAGCATAGGCCAGAGGAGGAGGAGGAGGAGAGGGGGGCACTCACCGGCGCCAAGCCGATCCCTACGAACACTTATCTCCTGACTCTCACGACGATAGCGCCCGTCAAAAATAAACGCCAAGACACACATTCAGCCAGCGACTGCTTAAATGGCGGCGCTGTCCAATCGGAAGACGCGTTGCTGGCGATCGTTGCCTTTCAAGATACATATTCAGGGCAAAAGGGTCTTTTGGGTGGTTGGAAGACTTTGAAAATAAGATCACAGCACGACAAAAAGTATTGTTGAGCAAATATAAGCATCCGTACTTCTATACATTATATGAGGCAAACACAAAGAAACCCGAAACGCTGTAATGTTGTATTGGAAAAGTAAATGATAATCGACCACAATTAGTTATCCAAGGTGGCCCCCTAGCGATGGCTCAGAGCAGCGCTGACGCAAAAGACTCCCATCGTTATATTTCCAACACAACAAGCAAATGGTGTATTTGACAGACTGTATTTTTCTCACACTTTTCCAAGCAATTGGCGGTGCACAGCGTCTGCCTGAACGTCGAATCCGCTTCGGAGACGATGACCATAGCAGAGGTCTGCGGAAATGACAACGAGCAATATGAGCGTTGTCTCCTCAGGACTGCACAGCATTTTCGATCCACGACCTTCGCTGATTGACCGCATACATTACGCTCGCGTTCGTCACATTCAACGTACTTAACCATCCCGCGATAAACGCTTATCGTTAACCATTGAGTGGAAGTCAACTTAAGGCTCGGTCAACTACTTCTGCATTGAGCGAGCACAGTTCCAACATGGAAAATTGGTCCAAGGCTGTAAATGTTCAACTTTTACGTTGACGCTAACATCCTGAACACAGGACCTGATGAAGAATCTTACTTATAAGCAACGCAACAACCTCTTGGAGCTCGCTGAGGTCAAAGTGGCTTCATTGCTCCCCTCTACTTCCGCATTGTACCCGCTCTTGCGCTCTCGTCCGCGATTGGTCAAATCCGAGCCCCCCTCTGCGTTGATTGGGTTCTGGGATGTGACGTCACATCTGTATTCACGCTCTGACGCACCTTGTCGACGGTACTGAACTCACTAACACATCAACTCAAAGAATATTTTGACTTCTTCTGTCGCCTTACAGGGACCGACTTGACATTGGCAATTAAGTGCTCCGCTCATTTCATTTTCGCACCAAAGCCTGTTCCTTTTGGTTTTATATGTACCATCCGCACACGGTATGACTTTGAAGCATAGGATGAATACGATTTGGTGACGTCAACAGCTTGAGAGCGCTGTTGTTCGGAAAACTTGTCGCGGATCATACAAGCGGGGTGAACGGAACGGACGCGCGCACACACTCACACACAGAGCGTCTCTGTCTTGACCTCGGTTGAACCCTGACTGAGTCGCCGAACGTGAACAACTCGTCCACCGTTGGAGAACTCGCCTTTAGCGGTAAGTAACAATAATAAGCAATGTACAGTAGGCCTCCGTAAATACGCAACATTGACGTGGAGGTAAAGTTTCAACATTACACGTCCGCGTGTGCTAAAATGTTCGAATTTGGAATTGTAATGCAAAAAGTCAAGTTCCCTGACCGGGAATCGAACCCGGGCCGCGGCGGTGAGAGCGCCGAATCCTAACCACTAGACCACCAGGGACATGCTGTATACAATAGCAGGAATCTTCATGTCTCTCTCTCTTCAATCTCCTCCCTTTTCCTCTAGAGGGCGTCAGAGGTTAGAGACGAGTTTAAGCAAGGATGCATGCGAGGTATGTGCAGCCAGTGATTGGGCTGAAGCTCTGCGTCGTCGGTTGACGTTTCAATACGTTACTGCACGCTCGACTGTGACGTCGCCGTCATGGAGGAGGAGGAGGCCGGCGTGTAACGTCCAAGTGAGTGACCTGTCCCTCCTGGTCCACTAGGCTTTCTATTGTCTTGTCCACAGAGTCGCTACGAGTTAGCAACCACGGCGTTAGCATCACCATCAGCTGGCGAGGCGAGACTGGACCTTGCTCTGTCGCCGTTCGATTCGAGACACAAGCACACTTTGTTGAGGCGGAGCAGGAGGCAGAACTGGGCGTCTGGCCGGCTCGAGGCTTTGTGGAGTTGGAATGAGGTGGTTGTGTGAGCAAACGGTGACCACGCCGATGCGAAGCGAGGAATGTAGCTAGGTGCAAAGGGCTCAAACGTCGCCGGGATTGAACTTTCCTCCCGAATTAACCTCATTATGTAACGTCCCCTTTTCCTTCAGGCTGCATGCAACCCCGGTGTGCTTGGTCGGTTCATAATTGTGTTAATCCCAGCTACAGCGATACAGTACGTCGCAATCATTCATGTTTAATGCAGATGTTTTCCCAAACCAGGAATACTTGCATAATATCAATCTGTATAATTGATCTTTTATTGCACTGAGGATGACCCGAGGGCGTTGACCACCGTCTTTTCCTTTGCAGGACAAGAACGACGCGCGACCGCAGCAGCAGCATCGTGTGAGACGTGTGTTTTGGGGCACACAGCGGGTGAATGCGGTCGGATGTGCGTATGGGTGGCCACCTCCCCTGCAGGCACGTTTAGCACCCCGGTCCGATGGAGAAGAGGGACAGAAAGCCGGGATATTTTGCCAGGTAAGGGGTGCTTTTGTGGTTGTGTTAGCACAGACCCACCCCGAATTGATTAGTGTCAACAGGGCAGCACGGTCAACTCGTCGGTTTACGGTCCCGAGGCCCCGGGTTCCAAGTTCTCACCTCAGGCCGTCTTGCGTGGCGGTAGCGTGTTCTCCCCGCATTCCAAAAAAACATCCAGACATTTGGTTCATTGCAGACTCAATTGTCCACGAGTGTCGTTATTTGTCATTTGTCAATATGCGCTGGGTGATTGGCCGCTGACCGTTCCAGCGTATACCCAACCTTTGGCCCCGAAGTCGGCTGAGATGGACTCCAGCTCGCCACCTCACCTGCGACACTGAAGACGTGCACTTTAGAAACTGCGCCTTACGGAGGGAGGGAAGTCTCTTGACATTAGCACTGAACACTGGACTCGTTCATCTTCAAGTACATTTGCCAACGGCGAGGCGTGGGAGTGGGTTTCGCCCAGCTTTTCTGTGACATTGAGGGTTGTAAACCATTGTGATGACCAACAGATCCCTGAAGGTGGCGGAATTGTATCGCTTTGGATCTGAGATCAGCACAGGTTTGGAGTAGAAGATAAAGATTAGGTGGGAATCTCTGCTTGTCACACGCCAACACGTTGGAAGTCGGACAAGTTCAGGCAACGCATAGATAGACTATGGGTAGGTATAAAAAGTTGGTTTTCCCCGCTTTTGGTCAGAAGCTGGTGTTTTGGGCGAAACCAACCCATGTTCTCCAGCTAAAGAAGGGAAAAAAATAGACGCTAACTTAAAAACGGACGGCGATATCAGGAACTCATTTATTTTTATTTTTTTTAATAAAAGTTAGGTGAATGTGTTAAACGTACAATCCATTTTTGGCGTAAGTGTCAAGCGCTGAGTTTTGGTGCAACTTTTGCGAGACGTCGCAACTATTTTGCATATTTTGCTTAATTCCCCAATGTGAATCTTTTTGCATTTTAAATGTGGCGTTATCAGACTTCCCACCAGCGTTTTGCGTTGTGCGTGCGTCAACGTCCGAAACGTCACGTCAGCACGTTTCCTCACGGTCCGCTTGTCCGGCTGCGTTGACTTGATATTGTCGTCAGCACCTATTGCAGCGCGTCGGCCTTCGACGCGACAGCGGCCGCTCGCCACTTCCGGCGGCTGCCCGAGGAGGATTTGCAAATCGAGTTTCCGCCGCCTCGCCCCGAAAGCCGAGACGCTGAAAGGGGGCGTGAAATTGTCACATTGCGGACAAAGCGAGCCAAAGGCTGATGATAGCGGAGACGGGCCGTGGGCTCGTTGGCGGCTGCCGGCGGGTGCTCGCATGATTGATGATGAGGGGAGGAGAAAGAAATTGGATTCATTTTGTTTCGAATCGCCCGCGACTGGCTGGCAACTCGCCCAAAGTCGGGCGGGATAGGCCGCAGCTCACTCACAACTGTAATGAGAAGAAAATGGAAATGGACGTTCTTCAACTTCTTAAGTCATTCGCTGACATTTATTTGACTGACGAGTTTCTCATATTGCAAGCAGCTATTTCAGAGTATTTTGCCTGATCTTTTAAGACCCGCACGATATTGTGTTCGGTCACAATATTCTCACCCAACCTACTTCTTTCCCCAGAAAAAGAAAGTTTGTCTCTAACCTTTTCTGATCTTCAGTAATCAGCAGTAGAACATAGGTTGGTTTAACCAAAAACAGAAACTCTGTTTTTTGCGAAAATGTTAGGCAGAGCAGTGACTTTGATGCTAATATTTGTTTTACTTTTTTCACACCTCAAACTATACAAATACTAAAACAAGACCGAGAGAGGGCTTTTGAGGGCAAACTAATCATTTATTTCCAGATATACAACAGAAAATGTGCCACGACTCACCGCTCGGCTCGAGTATAACGGCTTTTTTACGTGGCCGTTCGTCATTCGCGCCATGAACTGCGTCATCTTTTCTCACAATCTAGACACACACTCCGTTTATGCCCTACGTATTCGTACTCTGTTCAAGTGTGAGGTACCTCAACTTGTCCAACTTCCAACATGTTGCATTTCTCTCCCTCGTAATGGTCGTGACAAGCCGAGATTCACCGCCTAATCTTCATCTTCTACTCCAAGGCTGCGCTGATCTCAAATCCAAAGCGATGCAACACCGCCCTCGACAGGGATCTGTTAGTCATTACACTTGTTTACAAACTGGAATTTGACATGTGAGCTGGGTGCGACCTTCCACGCCTGCCCGTTGAAAATCGTACGTGACGAATAGATTTGTCGATGGCAGTAAACAGTTGGATTCTTGTTGACGAATACAAATGACGTCCACGACAGTGAATGAAGGAGTGGATGGTTCGTTTCAATCTAGGAGTCCTTCATTGTTAGCTGACATAGTCAAGCCGCGGTTAGCGCGTTTGCTTCACAGTTCTGAAATTTCTGGTTGAAATCTCGCCTGCGGCCTTTTTCTCCGGGTACCCTGGCTTCCTCCTACATCCCAAAAACATCCTTTCGAAGTTACTTCAAGTCTAAATAGTCCAATAGGTGTGATTGTGAGTGTCAATGGTTGTCGCATGACTCATTCATAAGATTACCCAAGGCTGTGAAAACATTGTAACCAATTAAAAATGGGAGTTGGATTTCAGCGTGGCAGTGTAGTGACTCAAAGTGGGCTCCAAAAAGAGTCTTCAAGTATTTTCTTTTAAGAGTAAGGAAATCGACTAAATCCCACCATAGACTCTGTCGGATGCCGCGGTGAGCAATCGCCTGCCATAAAATGAAAGACGTGTCAACGTTGCATTTGTTCCAGAGTGAACTGCAGTCATTGGTTGTTTTTGATGCTTCTGTTCGAAAAGGGCCATAAATGCTCCTTCTAACACATTCACCTTCACAATTAAGCCTATTTGCAGCAGTATTTGTGTTCTACAAGTTGGTCGGGGGACACGGAGGGAGAGAAGGGGAATTTTCAGGAAATAGCCTCCAGTGAAACAGATGGCATTGTCGGGAATGTGTGTGCAGATTCCTCAGCTGAGACACACACACACACACACACACACACACCAAAGTGAAAGTGGCAACGGCAGCCCGGGGCGATGGGAGAGGCTTTATCGACCCCATCTGGCCTCTCCATTAAGAAGACTTGGGATGCTCTTCTTTGTTTTCTTTTCCAAGCGTCGTCAGCCCGACCGGTGAAAGCTTTTGATCAATCGGTTTGGACTTATCCCAGCCTAGTAGTTCCATAAATGTGGCTTTCCATTATCTCGAAGTGGTGCGCTAACCTGCCTCGACGCGGTTTGCAGCTTACGCGCTCCCCAAAATGATAGCCTTGCGTCACTCCCTCGCCTGTGTGTGATAACAATAAACACGGGTTACCATAGAAACCTAGCACTGGCGCCGCAAATTAGAGAGCTCTGGAAACGCCATGACGTGTATCCTTTTTTTGCCGTTTGAGTAACTTTAAGCCTCGTTGATTAGTTAGCTAGCTAGTTACTTAAAGAGAGAATGCGTATTCGGCATGACAGATTTCTTTTGAGGGGTAGCTCCCGGGCCAGAGAAAAACTGGAATTATTGTGGAGATGCAAATAAAAGTGTGGATTGTGTTTTGCCCTTTGAGTAAATTCAGCTGTGTTGGTTACTTAGCTAACGAGTTGAACAAAAACTGCCTTCACTGGCAAAGAATAACTCGGAAGTGGTAAGTTAGCTCAAATATATTGCTATGAAAGTGTCTTTTTTTAATGCTATGTTTGTCTGTCAGGCTGAAGAGGCGGAGACAGCTCAAGCAGAGCCAATTGGAGAAAACCGCCAACGAGCGCGGCGCGGCGGTCATCGCCTGTCCGGACCTTCCAAAGGACAGCGAAGCCAACAAGAAGGCCAGCCTGCCGAGAACAACGACCGCAAAGACAGCTGCCGGCTCAGGTAGCCAGCCGTCAATCACATCAAGAGCACACTTGAGGGCTTTGCAGACACTTTCGTAACGGCCATTAGAAATCACTGAACACTAACTAGCTTGCTGTCCCAAATTGGATTTGTTAAATTTCTACCTCTGTTGCTCTTTCTTTCACTTGATTATCAGCTGACTGAAAAGCAGCACAGATGTCTTGTGTTCTTGGAGCCATTTGCTGGTATTACCTCATCGGGAAGTTGCGTAACCCGTATCCTGCACTGTGTTGTAATTACTACAGGATTCCACTTTTTAGCCAACGGATGCCCGTAAGCAACAATCTGACAGCGAAGGCAATTATGTTGCTCAGATTGGATTTATTTGAATTATTGATGTATTTATTTATTTTTTAAATGCATTGGGAGTGTTCTCTTATTGATGGATACATTGGTTTGCATCAAAGCTCTATTACGAGCATTTTTAATGTAGTGTACAGAACGAAGGGGTTAAGTTCAGGGGAACATCAGGAACTTTTTGCCCCTTGAAAACTGATTGTCACCAGGGCGGGGGGGGGGTTGATAATCGAACTTGTGTAGGGGGGCAACACACACCCTGAACTGGTCGCCAGCCAATCGCAGGGCACATAGAAACAAACAACCGTCCGCACTCACATTCAGACCTACGGGCAATTTAGAGTCTTCAATTAACCTCACACGCATGTTTTTGGGATGTGGGAGGAAAGCGGAGTGCCCGGAGAAAACCCACGCAGGCACGGGGAGAACGTGCAAACTCCACACAGGCGGGGCCGGATTTGACCCCACGACCTCACAAATGTGAGGAAGATGTGCTAACCAGTCGTTCACCGTGCCGCCCTGTTATAAATGATATAAATACGAATTGTTCAGTGCTACGGTGTGAGGCCGGGAGTGTAACTATTATCATGATTATCACTAAGACTATTCTCACTATTATCGCAATGGATGCCCGCAGCGTTTCCTATCGTTGACCTCATCCAGTATGGCAACGCGCTCACGACGCTCGGATAAAGGTTTGCGCTTCAGCGATTATTACGCGCAAGTGGAGTGCAGTGGCTCCAGTGTGTGTTGAAGCGGCAGTTGTCTTGGATGCAGAGTGCTTTCTAAAAGCCTCGTCGTGCCTCTCCCGTCTCGGTGGAGGAGGAGGAGGCGGAGCAAGGGAGGGAGCGCTCTGCTAACGGCTTCTGTGTGTCTGTTGGCAAGAAGCAAATGCAGACTGCGGACTTTGTCAAGGGTCAAATAGTGAGTGAGCATGATAACTGTGTGTGTGTGTGTGTGTGTGTGGGGGGGGGGGGGCGGTTAGAAATGTAGAAGTTTACATAAAGGGAGCCAGCAACTCCTGGTACTGGATCACAGGGCGGAGCATTCACAGGCTCTGTTTATCTTGAAATCATCTGTTTTTCATGTCAGAATGATTGTGTTAACAGCACGGTGATTGAGCGGTCAGCAGGTCCGCCTCACAGTTGTGAGGTTCTGGGTTTGAGTCTCGGTTCCGGCCTACTTGTGCGACTTCTCACCGACAGCTCATCCGTTCCTAATATTACCGAGGCGCTGAACAAATTGTACTCAATTCAGAACATGAGTTGGATTTTAGTGTGTCAGCCTCGTGACACAAGGTGGGCGACAGAAAGACCCCAAGTATTTTCCTTTCGAAGCCACTTTCAAATCTGTGGAAATCGACGAAATCCCACCCCATAATAAAGATGTAAACGTGTTAAAATTGCATTCATCTTGCTGTTACCTGCACTCATTGCTTTTTTTTTTTTTTTTTTTTTGCTGTTTCTGTTGGAAAAGAGCCATAAAGAGGACAAGCTCTGGAGTTGTTGGAATCTACAATAACAATGTGGACAGTATTCAGCATTTTTACCAATTAAGGAATGCTTTAACGTTGATAAACGCTTTCTGCAATGATGTTGGGGGAATGGAATCTTTATCAGTTGAATAGGGGTGGGGGGAAGAATTAGTAATATTACGAGAGCCTCGCAAAGTTACCACGCCTTAAGATGAGCCCTTCATCTGTTTGAAGTCAAATTAAAACGTAAAATATGCGCTGGTTTTGTTTGCATGTGTCGGCAGTGCGAGCGAGCGAGCGAGCGCAACGGCTTGTTTCTTCAGTGTTGCCAACTTAACAACAAGACTTCCACAAGCGTTCGAGGAACTATTTTTTCAGAAAAGCAAATAGCAACGATACCAAGGGCCGGTGTGGCCATTTTAGAACGCCTCGTTGTTGCGGTGCTGAAAAAAACCGCGATGACCCGGTGGGGTATATTTTTTTCATCGGCTATATTTTCGCAGCTCAAACATGTATTCATGTGTAGGCGTAGGAAAGATGCCAGCGCGAAGTAGCGTCCATTTTTCTGGGTCGTAGCAGTGGTATTTGATTGACAGTTAACAATTGGGGTTGAGGGGGTGGGGTTTCAGCACATGCAGCGGACACGCCCACAGCGTTTGAGAGTGGCGTGAACGACTTGATTGATTTTTAATGTGCGTCACATTTACAAGAGTTATTTCTACTTTACTGGGATTTTGTTCTACTCCATGAAGGGATCTCCTTTCAATTAAAAGAAAGACATGACTTCTGACTACAAGGTATTATTTAGGCTTCGAATCGATTGTAGCTGGAATCAAACCTCTTGTTTGAGCAGTGAACGCAATTACGCAACTATTAAGTCCATTCGGTGTTCAATTGTGTGTTGTCATCAGTCTTCAATGTTGTCTCCCTGGCAGCTGATGGCTGTAAGAGTAATAACCCGGCGAAGGGGGAGAAGCGGAGACCGCCAGGGACAGTGGAGTTTATCGTGAGTATGCCGAACAACTAACGCCAACGGGAAAGCTGTTGTTGACACGCGCGACTGAATTCCGTCCAGGCGGGACCGAATGATTCCCTCAACAGCATCGCCCTCAACTTCAACGTCACCCCAAACAAGCTGGTCCAGCTCAACAAGCTCTTCTGTCACAGCGTCTACCCCGGTCAGGTGAGAAGCCGATCACCTGCAGTCTCCCGGCTCGGACTGAACTGGGAGACCGACGTCGTTGTCCTTCGCTATCGCAGAAGCTGTTTGTCCCTGACGTGAGCAGGGCGGAATTCAAGTCTCAGACTGACTCGGACCCGGCCCCCACGAACGGTTCCGCTGTGGAGACCGCTCAAGTAAGTCGAAAAGTTTTCTACTGGGATTTGTTCCTTTCACCACTTCCTGTTGCGCCTCAATAAAGGGAACTCACTCGGACAGTTTCACAGTAGTTTTGCAATGAGAATGTTCAACTCACTCCAATGGAAATGTGAAATACGTACAGAACGTGTCTCTCTGACGGGAATGCGATCGTGATTGTCTCTGTCCGCTCTTGTAATCGATTGTGTAGCCGTACCTAATGAAGAGGCCGGTGCGGTGTCAATCACCGGGGCGGCCGACGCCGTTCTTTATTCCGCCGCGCACGGCGTTATCGAACGTCCTGTTACAGTTGTACCATTAATTGAACCATTTTTTTCCCCAAAATGGATTCATGAAATAATAACAACGTGGTCAAATCTAATGTTCTAACCTTTGGCCTCCAGGACGGCAGTCCAAACCGCAGGTCAGCGCGGTCCATCCGACGTCAGCTCTCCCCAAATTCCGAGGACGACGGCCCGGCGACGGTGAAATTCATCAAAATGAGCTGCAAGTACTTCACTGATGGAATGGTGAGGAGTGGAACTCGATGATCTTCCAGAACGGGTGCTGACGTACTTTGCTTTCCAGTGTAAAGTAACCATGTGATAAATGGACCTCCAAAATCACTGCCAATATGGAGAATAGCTTCTCCTTCGTTGCCGTGGCAACCCTTGCATCATCTACTTTCATGGTCTGTGTTGTTGGAGCGCTCGTACGAACGGGTGACGTTTATTTCCAACCATAATCGAAAGCGGCAACAAGTTCTGTTAGCGTTTAGCCTGTGCATTTTACTATTGGAATCAAATGCTCTCCCACTAGATGGCAGAAGGTACAAAATGAACCTGTACGCGTTGCCGTTCTCACGCTAGAGTTCGAGCTTTGTGTTCACCTAAACGAGCCCCCATTTTTCACTGAGCATAAATATTTCTGGCATTTTTGTTTGGTGGCGTGCCGTGACATTTTCCTCATGTCAAATATCTCCAGAAAGGTTGGCAAAACCGGACGAAGAGACAGACTTGAAAAGCAATAAAAGGTAGTGACGTTACGATGTGACGTTACGTCTCCCTGTGCAGGGCGTGGTGGGCGGCGTCCTGATCGTGACGCCCAACAACATCATGTTCGACCCGCACAAGTCGGACCCGCTGGTCATCGAGCACGGCTGCGAGGAGTACGGCCTCATCTGCCCCATGGAGGAGGTGGTCTCCGTGGCGCTCTACGACGACGTGTCGCGCATGAAGCTGAAGGACGCGCTGCCGTCGTAAGCCAACCCCCAACCGCCTCGCCGACGCAAAGGCAGCACTTCACGCGCATGTCAGATGCCCAAACGCGCTGTCAACTTTACCGAGCAAACGCGGATGATCGGAAGCTGGCTCAAATCTGTGGATCCAACAAAGCTCAGTGCAGCTCTGCTCACCTTTTGGCTTTGACATATCCAGTGTCGTCTGGCTGTCACTTGGAAATTGTGAATCTTCACCCAGCCTCGCTCTCATGTCATTGACTGAGAAAGTCAGTGGGCGCGGTTGTTACCGTATGTAAATTCGTCCCCCTGTGGTGTCGCAGTGGGCTAATTTGGAAGGCCTCGCAAACGGACATTTTCAGGTATCGGCAGCTAACAAATAATCGACTTTGTTGTCTAATTTCACGCTTGTATGCAATTTGTATACAAGCAATTAAAAAGTAAATTTTCCACAACATGACCCTTTTAAGCATGTCCTCCTTTAATCATCTCCATGGAGAACTTTTTGTATGTACTTGTTAGACGTCATACCTTGTGTGTGTGTTTTTTTTTTTCCACCCCCCCCCCCCATTTCCGTTCTGTGCCATTCTGGTCATGTGTCATTTCTCTTGGGCCTTATTTCCGTTTTTGTTGTTGTTTTGTTTTCCCCTTTGCATGTTCATCCTCACTTGACCCCGCCTCCGCAGCGACCTACCCCGGGATCTGTGTCCTGTCTACAGGCCCGGCGAGTGGGAGCAGCTGCCCTCGGAGCGAGACCTGAACCCCTTCAGCCGCTACGAAGCGCCGGACGCCAAGCGGCCCGTCATCCTGGACGACCTGGAGTCGGCCCTCTCGGAAACGGGTGAGAAGTCTCTTCGTCCCGTTTCGAACGCGAGAAGCAAACGTAGAGCAGACCGTCTCGTCCGATCGCAGTCAGCACGGAAGGAGAGCAGACCGACAAGTCTCCCTCAGACGAAGGCTTCACTGAGCTGGAGCCCACCGTCAACGGGAGCGCGGAAGAAGCGGAGGGAACTTCCACCAAGACGCCCGACGGCGCCCGAAGACCGCGAGGCGAGGGGGACGCCCGGGACGAGTCGCCGCTTTGCCCAACTGAAGGGAAGCCGGATGACGACGAGGACGAAGGCTTGGCCCGGAACAGCTCCGTCGAAGACGGCGAGTCCGTCCGGTCGTCCTCGGAGACGGCCGGGCTGCGCGAAGAAGCGACGAGCAAAGAGGAGACTTCGGAAGTCGCGGAGCTCCGAAAGCGCGAGACGGCGACGCCGGACGGGTGGCGGCAGAGCTACGACGCCGAGGTCAAGTCGTGGCTGAAGGAGAGGATTCAGGCTCCGATCCAAGGTAGCTACACTATACATGTATATTAACTATGCGGCTGTATTTCAATAACTCTCGATATAGTCGAAGACTAGTTGGGTCCAGGGACCCAACGTTTATGCCCCTCTAAAAGTCTCATTATCTTGTGAGCGTTATATATTGCAGTATAGTTTCTGTAGTTCTGTAGAAAATGTTTTGTTGTTCGAAAAAGACTCGATTGGTGCATTGACGTCAGAGTTTGGTGATATGTCACAACCGCGTCAGAGCTTTTAACTGGCTCTTTTAACTGACTTGCGCCAGTCCCCGCATACCGTTCGTACACTACACGACAAATGATATTGACATAATCGTTTCTCGCCAATTATTTTGCGGACCCCTGGCGCTCTGGCGGCCATTGCGGTCGACAGCCTACAATGTTTCGTGAATGTTTGCGTGCGCACAGTTAGCGAGCGGTTGCGGTTGGCACATCCGGGTTCTGAGGTCGGCGGTTCGAATTCGAGCTCGGCCTTCCTGTGAGGAGTTCGCGTGCACTCTCCGTCCGTGTTCGACGGCCTCACCGAAGCGTCTTTCTGTGCGTAGACATGCTCTTCTCCTCCGAGGAGAAGAGCAGGAACCCGCCCATGTTCCTCTGCTTCCGAGTGGGAAAACCAATGAGGAAGTCCTTCGCCAGCGGGATGACGTCCAGCCCGGCGCACTCCTTCGGAAGCGTGGGAAAGCAACCCGAGTACTGGTTTGCCGTGCCGCAGGAGAGGTGAGTTGGTGCGTTTATCGTTGAGCTGTCACAAAAGTAACACAAAAAAAACCTAGCTGGTCACAAAAAGCTGGGTTTCTCCGCCTTTTGGTCAGAAACTGGTGGTTTTGGTGAACGCAACCCATGTTCTACTTCTGATTACTAACAAACGGAAAAAGCTAAAAGCAAACTTCTCCGCAGTCCAAATGCGCTACAGCAGCTGACAATCGAGGGAATTCTGCTTGAAGACGGCTGGCCGTGAATGAATTTGAATTGGCGAAGTTGATTTGACATCCGAGTAAATTGAGTCACAAGCTCGGTGAAGGAAAAAACTCAACCGGCCAAATAATGATCATCTCGTCTCAATTGAGTCACAAATTGACGCGTCTCGTTGAACACAAAGCGATCGATCGCTCTGCGGTATGAGTGGCAACGGGTGGACACGCGGATGCCTCCTCCTATTTGTTGTGCATCCATTTGAATTTTTGGGGAAATGAAATGGACTAAAAGTGCCACTTTGGAGACTCCAATAATTGACGTGTGTGTGTGTGTGTGTGTGTGTGCGTGCGTTTGCTTCAGAGTGGACCACCTGTACGCCTTTTTCGTCCAGTGGTCTCCCGACGTGTACGGCAAGGAGGCGCGGGAGCAAGGCTTCGTGGTGGTGGAGAAGGACGAGCTGGACATGATCGACAATTTCTTCGGCGACCCCGCCTCGTGCAGCTGGGAGGTGAAGGAAATGATAATCATACAACACACGCACGTTGCTCACTATATTCGGTACACCCGCGCAATCCGTGTGTGTGTGTTTTAGTGAAAACATTTTTCCAGTTTTCCCTCACTTTAATCAAAATCTATCTACAATTATAGTATACTTGATTATTCTGGTCGTAAAAAAATACATTTCATCAGTTTTTCCATTTGTTTAAAAAAAAAAAAAATGAATTAGAAGCTTCAGTGTTTGCCATTTTCCAAATCGCTGGATTGGTTTGCAGATCATCACAATCGACGAGGCCAAGCGGAGGCAGAGTTTCGGCAGCTGCGACGGCGAACCGGCAGCGGACGGCCTGCCGATATTGAGCGACGGCAGCGATCTGCTGCAGGACACGCACGTGGAGAAGGTACGGCGTGTTCGCTATCACATTCTGGCAACGGCCGTTGACCGTGGTGAAAATCCGTGCTATACGGACCACATCGAACGCCTTTTTTTTTTTTTTTTTTTTTTTAAATATAAAACCCTTCCCCACACGCTTTAACTCATTCACCGCCACTGACGGCCGTTGATTTCAGATATCCATGTTAACGTGGAGGACCGTTAGAACACATTTCAATGTATAAAATACACTTTTGAACGTAGTTTTTAGCATCTTCTCAAGCTTTCACTGTCAAAAAGGGGAACGTCGTCTCAAATCGCTTTGAGGAAAGGAAATGAAGACATTTGCTTGCTCGAAGAAGAAGCGAAACGTGCTTGCTGCGAGCTGTTTATTTGTCTCTCCCAGTTGACGTTTACTGTAAAATGGACCCGAAAACAAAAGAGAATGTTACCAAAATGTGCAACCAAACCACTAAAGTCCGCTAGCTTAATGCTAACATAATGCAAAACGCCATAGACAGGCTAAGTGAAATTAGCCTCGGTAGCACGTTGATTCCAAACGAGAGCCTGACCGATACGGGATTTTGGGGGGTTTTGCTAATCCTGATATTGGGGGCTACAAAAAGACCATATCCGATATATCCGCCGATAGTTGTTGTCGTCGTTAGCAGTTTATTTCGAACATGTACTCCAACAATAAGAAATAATTACAATCCTGCACTAGATCTGTTTGGAAAAGAAACACATGAAAAATGAAACATGCATACAGTATAGTTTAATACTACATATCTGAAAAGGAGTGGGAGGAAGTCAAATTTATTTACTCCCACCACTTTTTCACAAGTAATTAGATATCCTCCTTATTATAATGTAAAGAGCAATTTACTGAATTTACGGAAATCTTAACCATACAAGACATCAATTAGTAATTATATATGCTCCTTATTAGCGTAATCTAAACAGTAATTAACTGAATGTATTCTAATGTATTAGCAATAATGTTAACCTTACAAGACATCAATTCATTGCAAAAATACGTATTCATGTCTGTATTTCTAAATAATACCCAACATATGATTCAAGACAAAGAAGCAGAACACTGCTAAATTCAAATAAGCACGTTTCCGAACTTCTTGCTGGGTACAACTTGGTCCGACGCCAAAAGGCGTACAACGCTAAACTTGTGCTACGCGGCTCGAACAAAGGATGACGCGCGACATAGCGAGGTCGACTGCGGTCCCACCTAACGCCAGCGTTTTCCCCGCGCCGCCGTCCAGCTGGCCTGCCGCCTGCCGGCCCGCGTGCAGGGTTACCCGTGGCGGCTGGCGTACAGCACCGTCAAGCACGGCACCAGCCTCAAGACGCTCTACCGGAACCTGCTCGACGTGGACGGTCCGGTCCTGCTGGTCGTCAAGGATCTGGACCGCCGGGTACGTAAAGCCCGCAACACGATCGGGTACACGTACGAAAGCCGTTTTGGTTGAATTTGAAGCCCTGTTCTGACATTGTCCCGAACATCGAAGAGCCGGTTTTAGCGCCGAATGTGACGTGTTCCCAGATCTTCGGGGCCTTCTCCACTCATCCCTTCAAGATAAGCGAGCACTGTTACGGCACCGGCGAGACCTTCCTCTACAGCTTCTGCCCCGAGATCAAGGTCGAGGCTCGTCGTTTTCGGTTTTTGCCATTGATTCGCATCGGCGCGTCGTTGCACGTTGAAGCCATCTTTGACTGTTCGTTGACGGCCCGTTTGCAGGTGTACCGCTGGACGGGAGACAACTCGTACTTTGTCAAAGGCAATATTGACTCGCTGCAGATGGGAGGAGGCGGGTACGTCCGCTATTTCACAGCATTGCTTCATAACGGCAAATACAGTCGCGCTCCAAATGATCAATACGCAGGGAAAGTGAAATTTGATTGGTCAAACATTAAATTCATACCCCCATTTGTTTTCATCGCGGGGTTTTACACAGAAAAGGATCGAGATTCCTAGTTTGATCCTTAGCATTTGAAACAATTGAATAATTGAGTAGCGGCACGGTGGAAAAAATCTAAATCTTGGCCTTATTTATTTCCCTCAAATAAATGAATACAAAATTCAAATAAATACTGTATAATAATCATGATTCGGTGATAGAGCATTTAATTGTATTTGAGTTTCATAATAAGATTTTTATACCGGTGCCTAGTGATAATGTATCAGTATCATAACATTTCAATTCAAATCAAGACGTCGTCGTAAGGTTAATTGCGACCTCTTTCAGGTGAGGCGTTTCTTTGTCCTTTTCCAAGAGAACGGACAACCCTTTTGTCGATTAGTCGAGAGGCGGCATGAATTCGACGCTTTTTTTTGCCCGTCGTCATCGTGGCCTTTCTGTCGCCGTAGCGGTCAACTGGGTCTGTGGCTGGACGCCGAGCTGTACCGGGGCACCACCACCAGATGCGCCACCTTCGACAACCGGCCGCTCTCGGGCCGCCAGGACTTCAACATCCACAGTCTGGAGGTGTGGACCTTCGAGTAGCTCCCGCCGCCTCGCGGACGTTTCCGCGTTCGCCAACATTTCGAGCACCGCCCGACACGACGCTTCTAAGGTTCTGCGAGGCCCCGACCGCGGGCCGTTTGCCGTCGCTCTCTGTTCGTTAGCTGCGTGCTGACTGCCTTTGTGCCGCAGTGTTGTGAAGAAGAACATGTGGAGCTTGTTGGAGGAACAAGGTGCCCCCCCCCCCCCACACACACAGAGCTTTAGGTCAAACCAGTGTTTCCCCGTCCCTTTGTCGAGGCTCGGGATGCATTTTATGTTTGAAAAACTGCACGGCACATCACCAAATCGTCACAAAAAAAGCTTATGTAGTGAATCCCGGTTGACTGCAGGCGTGTACGTTTACGAATCACGGCAAGTGAAAAATTGAGACCATATAAAAAACATTTCTTAAATGGTTTACTCTTCACATTAGTTGTAGTTATTAAGAAGTTTCAAAAGAATATGAAGTGGTGTAAAAGTGAAATGAATCATTTTACTGTGGTTGGGAATCACTGGGTTGAACCTAAAGGCTGTTGTATGAATGTACAACTCGTAACTACTTAGCAAGTTTGTCAATTTAAAGAAAATGGAAGCTGGGATTTGTCCTTTTCACGTTGGATTTGTTGAATAATTGTTTACAAATTGTGCACTTGCTCTCATTTTCAGTCTGACTGAGAGAGCCTGTTAACTTTCATTTCACGTATTCTTTGCGCCACAATTTCTTTCGCCGACCAAATATTTTTCATTTGCTCTATTTTATATGATTTCAAGTTGTTGTTTTTGGGTTTTTTTACATTTTGACGACCAATGCTATTTTTTTACGCTTGTACTTTTATAGTGCTTTACAATATATTATATATTTTGTGAGTGACGCAAGCTAACAAGCACTATACAAAAGATTACATCCCCCCCCCACTCCTATTCAAAGGCGTTTTAAAGGAGGAGAATCATTGGCTTGTCACTTTGCACTAGACGGGGAATTAAAAGGCATGTAAAGTACATCAATAAATTATTACTGCAAGTTGTCCCAACACCACTACAAAAAGGGAACCCGCCGAGTGTCGCTGCACTCTTCGCATACCACTAAACAACAAAACTACATTTCATGTGTATCTGACATTGCGCATGGATATACTGTACAATCATATATGCTGTGCCATAGCAATGCAGATGATAGCGAGTAGTGTGTACATGAGCCATTGTGTTGTAGTTGTTACTGTGAATGCGCCCGAAGTATTAACATTTTTGTGAATTCAAAAGCGCTGTCTTCTGTGCTTGAGGATCTATTTATTGTTGTTAATTGCAACTACATTTAAACAGGAATAAATGTTGCATACATATGTAAATTTTCCAGTTGTGTTTGGTGTCAGTTGTGAGTGCTAAACATCGCCAGTGTGAAATATGTGTACAGGGTTAGAAAAACCAACACAGGCAGCGTTTTGTCTGCGGCAAAGTTCAGAAAGGAAATATCATTATAATATTTATTTTTTGTCAAGATCCACACTCCATACCAGTTGGTGGCGGCAATGCACCAATGCGTTATTTGTCAACCAACCGCCAAATATAACGAACGACGAAAAAAAGATGCGGCACGATTTGAGCGGAAGGCTCTTGCAGACATAGACGATCTTTGTGTGCGGATGACGTCACGGTATCCAGGAAGGAAGCGAGACGGTACAAAAGTGAAACAAAATGGCCACAAACAACACCGACACAAGTGGAGATTATTTGTGCACTTTCTGTATGATCGCCAGAGGTCAAGACCAAGAAGCCCAAGTTTTAAAAAAGGTAAGAAAACCACATGTTTTTATGTCCTTTGGGGAAAGTTGTCATTCGAAGCCATGAGTCTCAACCAGGAAGTGAAAGTGCAATAGATTTGTGTGTGTGTGTGTGTACATTTTAAATATATTAAATTACAATAGAGTTACTATAGTTTCTGGTTGTGTAGTCAAATGTCCAAAGGGCTTAGAGATTCAATGGATTTTAAAGAGGTGCCTTCGGGAACTGTGGTATTTTCCGGACATTGGTGCGTTCAAAGACTGGTTCAAATGAGGCTTTTCCTCCTCTCCCGAGTTATGGAGTGTGGACTGTGGGACGACTTGCATTTTCTTCTCCTTTTTGCCTCTCGGCTCTCGCTGAGGAGAGCGGGAGTGATCACTGACTCGGCAATTGTGACGTTTGCCTTGTGTTGCGTTCGGGGGTATAGAACTGCTACTATTTCCCGGATATTTGCCGTGTGGTCGCGTTCAGGCACACATCCGGTTTTTGTTTTTTTTTCTTCCTGTTTTCGGGCACACATGCACCCACAACCCTAGGTGGTGCATTCAGGGACATTAGTTAAAATGAAACACCTGTTGTCTTTGCCCTTTGTGTTGATGTCTTTCTGGGAAATTTCTTTTTTTTTCCCCCCTTCTTAAAATAAGGACTTTTTCCCCTAGGTCGCATTCAGTGTCTGTATTTTAACTGACATTCACTGATGTTTCTCCCAGCCACTCTCATTTCAGAATAAGGTGAAAGGTATGTATGGTGCGTTCAGGGACTATAGTTGAACTGTACGTCGTCCTCCCAGGATCAGGAGCTGGTGTGTTTCCGGGACATTTGCCCCGCCGCTCCTCATCATTACCTGGTTGTTCCCAATCAGCACATTGAAAACTGCTTCTCGCTGCACAACGGCCACGTCACACTCGGTCAGTTTGCCGCATGTCATCGCTTCTATGTCGACATTCATTTATTTGTCGTGCCTGGTGTGTTGCAGTGGAAAAGATGGTTGAAATGGGGAGAACCGTGCTACAGGACCAAGGAGTCGCAGATATGACGGACATTAGGTGGAAGACAACTGTGTTACCTTCAGGTGCACCAGGAAAGCATTCAGTGCTTCACTTTTTCCATGTTACGTTACAACTTTATTCCAAAATGGATTGCTTTGGAAATTCCACACAAAACACCACATAATGTGGGGGGAAAAAAGATTTTAACGGACATTTTTGAAAATAAAATTGGGGAAGAAATGCAGGTTTTTTTTAAACATATATATTTATTCTACACTCAACACCGAATAATAATTTTTTTATTTTAATAAATCATAGGAAAAAAATCATATTTATTCGTTTATGTTAACTTGAGTTTTTTTTTTTTTTTTATAATTAAGATATTCAACACACAACACTATTTATTCATCAATGACAAGAACAATGTTTCTGCGGGAAGTTTTTACAATAAAACAAATAAATATTCTACACACAACAGCTCATAACGACGCCGTGAAAGATTTGTAATGGTTCTCAATTGCAAGTTTTCCCGTGCAGCCTTTGCGATGCCCCTTTGGCAGCATTTGCAGCCTCTCTTTTGCCACTTCTGCCCATTGCTCTTTACAGGCTTCATCATGATGTCGTCGTGGGGTGTCGAGTGTAGATTTTTCAGGGGGGAAAAAAATATGCTCCTTTTTCGAGTAAGGTTGTCCGGTCAGAAAATGTGCCAAAAAGTGATGCGCAGTGAATGTTTTTCGGAGGTACTGTACAGGGGTATTTGTCGATGCGTGTTTTGGTGTAAATGAACGTTTGTGTTTTTTTTTTAAGAATTGGATTCCATCAACCGCCGTACACGTCGATAAGTCACCTCCACCTGCACGTTCTCGCCCCGGCCAGCAAGATCGCAGGCAGCGTGATGTTTAAATTCTTACCCGGGACCGTGTCCTTCGTAGACGTGAGCGCCGCCGTGTAACATCCGCACGCATATTTGCACCTTTGGACAATTTGGAAACCTGCATGCTTCCAGAACGTGATGTGTCCTTCTCAAGCGACTCTTTTTTTCTTTTCGGTCTAGGAAAAAAAACTAAGGAAGCGCCTGCAGAGTGTTCCTTCCCCCTCACGATGCTGGCGATGAGGACAAGCTGGAGATGCGAACCAAACGCGATAATAATCTGGTCTGTACGAGTACCGCTAGTGGTACGCGGGCTCCCCCTAGTGGTATGCGAAGGAACACAGTTCACTTGTATTTAATCTTTAAGTACTGTTTGATTTTAAACTTGAGTTAAGTCTTTTGCGCAATACTTTTTAATTGAATCATTAGTCAAGCATTATTTATTTTTCTATATTTGAAAAAAAACCAAAAAAACTAAACAACTTTGCCTACTGCGGTCCTGTATTTTCATATCGGTCATGCTGGTGGAACCAGGAGAGCGAATTATTTCAAGTTTGACAACCACTGAAATAGACGACGGCAATGCATTTGGTGCTTATTTGAACATGTTTTACTGTTTAAAAGTGCGGTCGTAAGGGACTATCCGGGAGGGATTGTTACAGTTATGATTTATTTTTCCTAATCGTTGTGATTCCCACAATAACTTTACAAACATGAGATTTGGAAAGATTCTCTTTCTTTGACACTTTAAGTGCCTTAGTGCTTTTGTTGGGTTTGTTTTTGTTGAATAACAATCATTTGATTGCGTTATTCTTTTGTATGTGTCAGTGGTAATTATTAAAATGTATTCTGCTAATATTGTAGTGGAAGTGTGTGTGGCTTCAGGCTTTTTCCAGCTCATAAATGGCATTTATACTGCAGGTTTCCATTAGTGATGTCATCTCAGTACATTTGAATCAGTATATTCTAATTTATTGAGTGTATATAACAATAGCAAAATGTTTTCATTGAAGATGTGGTTTTACACCATTTTGTATAAAATAACAATTTTGTTGCCTTGTTTCAAAAACAGACACATTTCTTAACCCTTTCAGCTTGTTTTTAAAATAAAACCATTTTAACCCTTAAAATTCTAGTTTTATACAATGCACAGGTTGTAAAACGTCCCAAATTTAAAAACTTTTTTTTTTTTGTTTTTTTTTTTTACATTTTTATGATATATTTTCAGTACGGCACCTTTTTTCTTAAATTGTTTATAGTCAGGCGGCCCGGTGGGTGGGCCGCCTGACTACTTTAGAGCGTCTGCCTCACAGTTCTGAGGACCCGGGGTTCGAATCCCGGCCCCGCCTGTGTGGAGTTTGCATGTTCTCCCCGTGCCTGCGTGGTTTTTCTCCGGGCACTCCGGTTTCCTCCCACATCCCAAAAACATGCATTCATTGGAGACTCTAAATTGCCCATAGGTGTGACTGTGAATGTTTGTTTGTATGTACCCTGCCATTGGCTGGCGACCAGTTGAGGGTGTACCCCGCCTGCTGCCCGATAGCTGGGATGGGCTCCAGCACGCCCGCGACCCGCGTGAGGAGAAGCGGCTCAGAAAATGGATGAATGGGTGTTTGTAGTCTTTCTACAGCTAGCAGAGAACGCTTCCGTGTCTCAAAATGTCAGCCTTATTTTAATTTATTCTTGCTGAATTTGGGTGAGAGGTGGGTTAGTGGTGGTGTTTTAATCCAACAAGGATTAAAACATTTACATGTAAATTAGATGTAAACCGTATATTATTGCTATATTTACAGAAGTAAAGTTGGAAATGACCAAATCAGACAAAAGTCCCCACCCACCATTGGGAAGTTTCCGAGAGCACTTCTTTGATTTTCGTACACGTCGACGTGTGTGATGTTGTGGAATTTACGAGGGTGTGTGAACGCACCTCGTTCTATTGGCTCGGTCAGCGATTGTTTTTGCCTTCTCTTCCGCAGCAGTCCAAAACTTCTTCAAGCTGGTCGAATGGCGACGCAAATCACCCGTGACGACGACGAATGTCCTTTTTGCCAGATCGCGAACAACCAGACAGACACCGAAATCCTCACGCGCGTAAGTACATCTGGTCGATGGAGTACTTGGTGCTGTGTTTTGGACTCTTGTTGGTGTTTAGGACGGCGAGCTGCTGTGCTTCCGGGACGCCAAGCCGGGTGCCGGCCACCATTACCTCGTCATAACCGCGACTCACATCGGCGACTGTAAAGCGCTGCGTGCGCAACACATTCCCACCGGTGAGCGTTTATTCAAGTTCACCTTGTCTTTCCGCGGAATGTTTCAAATAGCTAGCTAGCTACAAATTGTTTGTGACGTTTCCCCCCCCCCCCCCTTTTCAATAAGAAAACTAGCATGCCGTAATGACCATTAAGTGGACACGTTAAAGTCCTCCTGGTGTGACCACCGCGGCCACCGTATAATACAGATTTACGGATATACTGGACTCGGAGACGCCTGTGAGTGTTCTAGAATTCCCGTCTACATGTGTGTGTTCCTCCAAAGTTTGTGTTCAAATATCAGTTGCTCGAAGCGTTTCAACACCAGCACGATGACGCTATTCGTTAGCCAGCCTCTGCTATTTTGCGTTATTTGACAGCATTAAGCTAATTGCCTTTATTGGCTGTTTAGTCGGACAGTAAATTTGCACAAAAGTGCCAAAGTGCTTCTTGTCGTGATGTAACTCGAGTTGCGTCCACTGCCGCTCGTATCTCAAGTTTAGCTCAAAAGTCAAAGCAACAAAAGGTCAAACGACAGCTCATATCTCAAAAACGTGTCGGTGGGGTTACTCGTATCTCAATAGCAAAATCAACTTTCGCCAATGAAATGAATTGAAATGTCATTCATCTGTCCCGTGCCCCCAAAACACCAGTTTTTAGTCCGTTCTTAGTGCACTGTATTGTATCAATATTATATTGAAGAAAGCATAATAAAAGCAGAAGTGTGTGTGTGTGTGTGTGTGTGTGTAATAGTAATTGTTCATTGTCTCAATTAGATGCTATAATACAAATGTCATGCAGTGGAAAAATATTTTGCCATGAATAATTTGTATTTTCAGCCTTTTTTGCTGTTGCAGAGAAAATCATGTGTGTATGTATGTGTATATATATATATATATATATATATATTTTTTTTTTAAATCCATAATAGGCGAATTTGCAATCTAAATAGGCGAATTTGCAATTGCAGAACTGCAAATGTGTCCTAAATCAAGTGTCCTTGGTGTGTATTTGCAGTTTTTTGTTGTTGTTTTTTTTTTTTTTTTGAGGGGGGGGGGGGGCGCGACTGATGTGATGTGATGTGATGTGATTTTGTTGCTAGTGGAGCGCATGGCCGAGATGGGAAGGGGCGCGTTGGAGAAAAATAAAGTGCGAGACCTCACAGACATCAGGTAAATAGGAACGGCAAGAAGGAATATTTGGATCGAGTTGAAATGATGTCGAAAATCTTGCCCGCCGACCCGCAGGCTGGGCTTCCACGTGCCTCCGTTCTCGTCCGTGCCTCACCTCCACCTGCACGCCCTGGCCCCCGCCAGCAAGATGAACGAAAGCTCGCAGCGGCGATACGGGCCGCGCTCGCACTGGTTCATCACAGTGAGCGAGCGCCGGGACGTTTTGGCCGGCGGCCCCTCCTACGACACTTTGTGGCTTTCTTTCGTGTTGCAGGTCGAGGAAGCGCTGACTCAGCTGAGGACGCGCGGCAGAATCAAATGAAATGTTCTCACGTTTGCATCAACGGCATGAAAATGTTCCTGTTGCGCTGATTCCAGGGGAAAAGCTGCGTAAAAGGAATTTCCAAGTTTCAAGAGAGTAACTTTTTGAATATGATATGATTGTGACTTTTTAAGTTGTTTGAATTGCAATACTGTAGCTTATTAAACGTGTGTGGGGGGGGGTTATGTTGTTTACATTTATTGTATATTTGAGATCTAAAGGACAAGTCATTGTTGAATTCATCATGTTGCACATTTTGTTTTGTATTTCTGATTATTTCAGATGGTTTTGTGAAACTAAAAAAATAAAATGTACAAATTAAATCCATGTTGAAATTGTGTATTTTGAAACATTGTTCTGTTTCTAGGCGTAGAGGGGGTCCGGTTTGGTGGCCTCAGTATTGCATCTCTGCTTTTTGCAGATGATGTGACGTGCTTCTGTTGGCGTCATCGAGCCGTGATCTCCAAGTCTCACCTTTAGCGGTTTGCAGCCGAGTGTGAAGCGGCACCTCTGAATCTGAGACCGTGGTCCTCAGTCAGCAAAGGGTGGAGTGCCCTCTCCGGGTCGGGGATGAGATCCTGCCCCGAGTGGAGGAGTTCAAATATCTTTGGGTCTCGTTCACAAGTGAGGGAAGAATGGAACGCGAGATCGACAGGTGGATCGGTGCGGCGTCCGCACTGATGCGGACTTTGTATCGGTCCTTTGTGGTGAAGGAGCTAAGCTCGCAATTTACCAGTCGATCTACGTTCCTACCCTCACCTACGGTCACGAGCTGCGGGTCGTGACCCAAAGAACGAGATCCCGGATACGAGCGGCCGAAAGGAGTTTCCTCCGCAGGGGCGAGAGGCTCGGTCATCCGGGAGGATCTCAGAGTCGAGCCGCTGCTCCTCCGCATCGAGAGGAGCCAGGTGAGGTGGCCGGGGCGTCCGATTCGGACGCCTCCCCGGTGAGGTGTTCCGGGCACATCCCACCGGAAGGGGACGCCGGAGAGACTGCGTCTCTCGGCCGGCCCGGGAACGCCTCGGGATCCCCCCGGAAGAGCTGGATGAAGCGGCTGGGGAGAGGGAAGTCTGCTAAAGCGACTGCCCCCGCGACCCGACCTCGAATAAGCCGTAGAAAATGTTGTATTGGAGACATCCAATCATGCGTAGTAGACATCCAATGGCATCCCAAAACTATGTTACGTAGTTTAATTTTTTTCTCAATGCATTTGAATACACTAGGAGTCAAAAGTTTGGACAAAAACTATTGACTGCTGGTGTATATATTTTTAATTCAAATCTATATTTTAAGACGCCATTGACTATCAATGATCATTTAGTAGTTTTATTTCTTTTAAATGATATACTTTGTATACAGTATCTAATATGTTTTTGGAGAGGTCATTGGCTGTCAATGACTCCTGTTAGCCACTTGGTGTCACTAGAGACACCAAGTGACACCAATAGTCCAGCAGAGTCAATTAACTCTTGTTTCTCTTCACTTACAAATATAATTACAATTTTAAAAAAAACTATCGAATATGGTTGATCATCGCCGTCCATGCATCGAAAGACATCTGCAATGTCTCCCAGCAAACTACATTAAGTACGTAATATATATATACAATCGTGATTCGATGCATTTTCATTTTACTAGGAGATAAAACCTAATGTAAATGATGTACCTGGTCGGCTTTTGCACAAAATTCTTGACTTGTCACACTGTAAAACACGTGAGGTCAGTAACGCGATAACCAGCAGTCTTAATAAAACGGGCCCGCCGTGTTACTCGAGCACTTTTTGGTGTATTGTTTGAACGTTGACATGACGTCATCACCTCGTACAAGAGGAAGGTGCTTTGATGATTCTAATGACAAAAGCGTCTCGAGGCTTTGGAGTGAATGGCGACGTTGGTCATCTGGGGGGCGGGGCGTGGGCGGGGCAACTGATCGACAATACACAAGTCAACAGGAGTATCTTCTCGCTCAAATCCGCAGTGAGCTGACTCCCAAGATGCCAAGTAGACATCAGCTGAGGAAACGCCGAAACATAAAGAAACACCGAACGCCCTGCCAGAGGCCGACACCCGAACGGGATGAAAAGGAGGAGCAGGGTCTGGAACCTGGACCGGTGCCGCCGGCTCAGAAATTGGGCTGTCTAACCGCTTCGCTCCAGCAGGTCAAAACCGATGCGGAACCCCGGAAGGATGTGGACCGGCCTGAAGCTTCCGCGGCCCAGAAGGACGTGGACCAGACTGAAGATCCTCCAGCCCAGAAAGCTGACACTCAAGATTTTGATACAGCTGCGAATTCTCTAGTAAATGACACCATAGCAGTGCTTCTGGAGGCTCAGAGCAGTCTAGTGGAGGGGACAACTGCCACAGCACTGCAAGACGGACCTGCAAAGGAATCCCCGACTGCGGCAAGGCAGGAAGCGGGAACAAGTAAGGTTCAAATGGATAGCATATCTTGTGTGGAAGGAAGAGAACCTGAGAAGCCTGGATCAAATGAGTCCACTGAAGTACTCCAAGATGACAAACCTGCGCCGTCTGTAGATGATTGTACAACCGGATGGATGGAGTGCACCGGCGCTGCACCTCAGACGCAGGACAGAGCTCAATTACCTCTGGAGTTGGAGACAAATGTCCAATCTCCTGTAGACGACACCGCAGCGGCACCTCAGGAGCAGGAAAGCGCTTCTTTAGCTCAAGAGCTTGAGACAAATGTCGGATCTCGTGCGGATGAGACATTTGCTGCACCTCGGGAGCAGAAAAACGTTCCCTTACCTCAGGAGCTAGAGACGAATGTCGGATCTCCTGCGGACGACGCCGCTGCAGCACTTCGGGAGCAGGAAAGCGCTTCTTTAGCTCAGGAGCTTGAGACAAATGTCGGATGTTGTGCGGATGTGACCTTTGCTGCACCTCAGGAGCTAGAGGGAAATGTCGGATCCCTAGTGCACACCGACACTGCGCCTCAGGAGCAGGAAAGAACTCCATTATCCCAGGAGCTGGAGACAAATGTCTTCAACCTTGTGTATGAGACCATTTCTGCATCTCAGGAGGATGAGACACTTGCGTCTCCTCAGGTAGAGATTCCGATTGTAGATTCTCTGATGGATGACGCATCTGAAACATCTGCATCTGACGAGGACGTGTCCAATGAAGCAAATCATGAATACGACACTGGGGATGTGACGTCTGCAGGAATTCCAGAGGCTGCATTTAGGCAAGATGACACAACCACAGCCCTGCAAGTGCCAGAAACAACCTCTGCAAACGATCAAGTCCCCATACACAAGGATGCGAGGCTCGTGGGATCTCAGGAGGATTTGACTAGCGTAGGACTGACTTCCTTCAACATGAAACAGCTCATGATTAGAGCGTGGATTCATCTTGGAAAGATGAGGTTGCTACACCAAGCCAGAGCAATGACACTTGAAGATACAAGAATTTCTCCTCTGCAGGAGGGCACGCCTGAAGAACCAGTGGTGGATAGCTCGACTGTAGTGCTGCAGGAGATGCGCAAAAATGCTGAACCTCAGGAAGAGGAAAGCGCTTCGGTGCAGGGCGAAGTTGTGGGAGATGCAGCGCCTCAGGCGGGCATGACCAGTGACAAAGACGAGGCATCTTCAGCACCTTATGAGGACCCAACGCAGGTGGCAGCCCAAGAAGATGAGATAGTTGCTGTTCCTCAGGAGGAGGACACGGGATTAGGATCGTGTGAAGTTGACATAAAGACAGAACCATTGGCAAATGCTTCTATACAGGATGACGTCATTGCAGCACTGGGGGAAGAGGAAACAAAATCGGCACCTCGGGAGGTTGAAGGACCCACATGGGTAGAAAGGGATGAGGCACCCGCCACACCTCACAAGGCGCACGCAATTGCTGCACAGCCACAAGATGAAATACCTCATAGTGACGACCCTGTCCCTTTTGCTACGCCTTTGGAGAATAACACATCTGCAGGAACGCAAGAAGAGGATAGAGCTGCATTTGACGTGAACTGGACATCCAAAGCCCCTCTGGAGGATGGCACAACTGCTACGCTGGAGTTTGAGATAGATGTAGCACTTCTGGGGAAGCGGACAACTGCTGCACTTCAAGACAAAGACAAATATTACTCACTTCCAATGTCATTTCTGGTGGATGCAAAATCTGGAGAGGATACAAGTGATTCAACTCAAGAGGATCACACAATTGCAGGTCCCCTGGAGAAAGAATCTCAGAAGGTTGAGACAAATGTACTTCAGGCGGATGAGATACCCGTTGAACCCGAAGAAGATGACATAACCACTACCACCCCTTTGGATAAGACTGGACCACCGAGAGAAGATGAGACAACCTTAAAATCCCATAAGGTTCAAAATGTGGTTCTTCAGAAGAATGAGAATGAGACGCCTCTAGAATCTCAAATGATTGGGCCGCAAGAAGAACAGATACCTGCAGAATGCCATAAAAATGATCAAACTGCTGCAGTACAGGGGGAGGACACAACCACAGCTCTCCTGGAAGACTACACAACCACTGTACCCCAGGAGGAGGACACAACCACAGCTGTCCCAGAAGATGACATAATTGCTGCACCTCAGAATGAGGACACAACCACAGTTCTCCTGGAAGATGACGCAACTGCTGCAATCCAGGAGGATGAAACTAATTTAGACTATCAAAGGATTGAGAAAATTATGGCACCTCAGGAGGATGAAACAATAACAGCCCACCAGGAGGACCCCGACACACTTTGGACCACTGAGCCCACCAGTGAACCTCTGGAAGACAGGACCGCTACTTCAGTGGAGCAGCCCACAACACTTGTGCCTCAAGAAAATGAGTCTGCTGCAGTTCCTCTGGAAGTTGAGACAAATCTTGCACCTCATGTTGCACACCAGGTAGATGAGATGTCTACAGTCATTCAAGGGGGGGACGCGACATCAGAATCTCGGGGGATTAAGACAAATGGATGGATGGAGGATGAGACACCTTTTGCATATCAGGAGGATGAGACATCTGCAGCTCCTCAGGAGGAGAACATAACTGTTAAACCTCTGGTGGATCAAATTGTTCAACAAGAAGTGGATGGGACAGCTGCAGCTTCTAATGAGGTGGGCATGACTGAAGCACAGCAGGAGAAAATAACTGATTCAGCTCAGAAAGTGGAGCACTACGCTCTGGATGGCACCACTGCTACGCCTCAGGAATATGAAACTGCGCCATCGGCCGAGGTGGTTTCAAATGCTCAAGACAAAGAGACATCAGTAACACCTCAGGAGGAGGGCACAAGCGCAGCACCTGAGGATAATGCAACAACTGAAAGCGATTCAATCTCAGAACCTCAGAAAGTCAAGACTAAATCAGCACTTCAGGTGGATGAGCTACATCCACTGGCCCAGGAAGAAAGCGCTTTTACATCAGTTCAGGAGAACAAGGCCAAAGCTCCTCTGGACCGTGACCCAACTGTAACAGGACAGACCAATGACAAATCAATGTCACCTAAGGAGTATGAAAGAACTGCAGCACCTAAAGTGGTAAAGAAAGTTGAATTTAAGGACATAAAAGCCGCTTCTCATGATACTACTCGCTTGGAGCATGGTGCAGCATCGCAGGAGGAAGGAACGAGTGTGGCAGCTCAAATGGATGAAACCACTGCTGAGCCGCAGAAAGATGAGACCACTACAACACCTTCACGGGATGAGGCACATGTTCAACCTCAGGAGGATGAGGTTATTGTTATGCCCCACGAAGATGAGACTACTGCTGGACCTAAGGAAGATGAGACACCTACACCAGCATTGCAGGATGAGACAAACATCGAACCCCAGGAGGACCACACGACAGCTGCACCCCATGAAGGTTACACCACTGCATTAGCCCTGCAGAATGAGACTATTGTTGAATGTCAGGTGGATATGACCCCCGATGCACCTCAGAAACATGGGGCCACTATCGCTACACCAGGATTGCAAGATGAGAAAAACCTTGAACCTCAAGAGGATGAGACTACTCCAGCATCTCAAGCTGAGAAATCTACATTGGCCTTGCACGATGTAATCACTGCGGCACCTCATGAAAATGAGGCTATTTCATTAGCTTTGCAGAATCAGACAAATGTTGAATGTCAGGAGGATGAGACCACTGCTGTGCTGCAGGAACATGAGACCTCTCCATTCGATCTACAAGAAGAGACAAATGTTGAACATCAGGAGGATGAGGTCATTTCTGCCCCAGAGGATTATCAAGCTACTACATCAGTATTGGAGGATAAGACAAGGATTGAACCCCACAAGGCTGAAACCATTGCTGCACCTCAGGAAGATGACACCACTGCATTAGCTATGCAGAATATGATTGTTCTTGAGCTCCGTGAGGACGAGAGCACTGCTGCAGCTGAGGAAGATGAGGCCACTACATCGATGTTGCAGGATGAGACAAACGTCGAACCTCTGGAGGAGGACACTGCTGTTGTACTACAGGAAGATGAGACTAATGCTGCATATCACAAAGACCAAACACAGACACCAGCTTTGCAGGAAGAGGCACCTGTTGAACCCCAGGATGATGAGACCACTGCTGCATCTGAGGAAGAGGAGATCGCTATATCAGCTTTGCAGAGTGAGACGCGTGTTGAACCTCAAGTCGGTACGGCCTTGGCTTCTCGAGAACTTGAGAAGGCTAAATCAGCTTTCCAGGATGAGACCAATGCTGCACCTCAGGAAGATGAGACTTCTACAACAACTGTACTGGATGAGACAAATGTTGAATCGCAGGAAGATGAGACTGCCGCGACGCCCCCAGAAGATGAGATGGACTCGCTGGCTTTGCGGAATGACACAAATGTCGAACCTCAAGAGGATGAGACCACTATTGCGCTTCAGGAAGACAAGAGCAATAAATCAACTTTGGAGAATGAGACAAAGGTTGAATTCCCGGAAAATGACACCACCGCTGCGCCTCTGGAAGATGAGACTTCTACCTCAGCTTTGCAGGATGAGACAATTGTTGAACCTCAGGAGGATGAGACCACTTCAGCACCTGAGGAAGATGAGACCTCTACATCAGCTGTGCAGAATGAGGCAAATGTTGAACCTGAGGAGGATGAATATCAAGAGGAAGACACAACCTCTGCACCTGCGGAGTACAGATCCTTGGTGAATTAAATGAATTGACTTAAGGCATTGCTCATTCAAAGAAAGCAGTTGGAACAGATCGAGCAAGAGAACATGGAGCTAGATCATGCCGAGGACTTCTCCTGTTCTCTCAGTGTCCTTGACAACTCAAACTGAATGTAGCCCAAAATTCAAAAAGACTTTCAATCTGTCGTAACGGACTAAGTTATTTCATTTATTTAGGTGTGGAAAAAAATATCCTTGCTACTAATTTTGGAATATTAGCAAATGTAAATAAAAATCATAAAATGTTCATGTGTATTTGTATTTATTTCATTGACACGGGTTCATGGCTGGTGATGCACGGACAATCAGGTTTACAAATTTACAGTAGCCTATGTGCATGCCCTTGTCGTAGTTCTAGCAGCATGCCAGTCCTCAAGAGGGCCTAGGGGGTACCAAGGATCTTTGTTGCCAGTCCTGAATATCCGTTGCAGTCTCATTTTGTCCTTCTTTGTGGCGGCACCAAACCAGAGTGATGGATGAACACAGAACCGATTCAAATGGGGCGGGCACATCAGCGAATAGGTTATTTCGCTGGTGCCAAACCGTGAGTATGCGGGGGTGGCGCTGTATTTTAGGAAACCAGTTATAAGGTTACTGTTATGGATTCATTGAAAATCTGTGCGGAAAACGGTGTCAATGTGTACCTCTGAGTTTTAATTAACACTGATGGGTATAGGGCCGAAGGAAAAAATATCGAATCACTCCGTTAAGTCTACTTCAATAATGGGTCGACGAAAGAGTTCGGTCTCGAAGCTCTGCTGGAACCATGTTTGAACCGCTGTCTGTTTCACACGGACATTTATTGCAGACGGACGCAATGTTGGTCCACAGAAAATGTTGGTCCCAAACAACGACAGAGGAGCGTCTGTAAGTGATTTTTAGGACACTGTTAGATGTGCAATGTACATATAACATGAGGTATGAGTGAGCTGAATGCTGAATAGCCTTTTTATGACCTCAAATGGTCATCGCTAGTTAGCGCGCTAATGCTATTTGCGATTGCTAACCGTTTAGCATTGGCTAATTTTGTCTCCAATTCTGTACACCGAATTGATACCGTACAATCAGTCCCAAAAATGCAGTTTAAGGATTGAAGTATATCCCTAATAAATGAGAATAAAATGCATGTTAGTTCTAAAACAAAACAAACAAAAAAGGGGGGGGGGGGGGGGGTTACGCAATGAAATAGTCGATAGGATTATTCCGATCGCGACTTCACTAGTTGGGTATTAATTTAACAATGTGGCTATTATCTCGCTTGCGGTTTGTAGTCGTGTATAGCTGCTGTTGTAGGTGGTGACTCCATATGGCAGACCAGTTTCCCACCTTTGTTTATGTTGCTGCTTTGAGTCTGAACCCCAAAGTGGAGTCGCACAGCGTCGTTACCCGTCTGCTCGGTCTTTGTGCCTACATACCCGCCACTGCGCGCCTCAAACACATCGAGTGGCTTCATCACTTTATACGGCCGAAGTCCAGCTCGCCGTTTGCTCTCCGTTCAACCAGCTCATCTTGCCGATTCCAGGCGGCGGATAAGTCTAATTCTGATTTTCATCCAACCCCGGCTTCATTCTTCACAGCTTTTTAAAAATAATTGTACGCGAGAAGGGGAGCAAATGTGGGCGGAGCATTTTTTTCCTCGCAGATTTACAGCTGACAAATTGCAGCGGCCATTAAAGCGAAGCGCCGGCGCTAATGAACGGCCGCAGGAATCGCATAAGCGGAGGCGTCTGCGTGGCACCCCGTGGATCCAGTGTCATCCTTGCCGGGGGCGAAAGGGGTCTAGAACTGTATCTGAGGACACTCGGCAACGTGTTGTATTATATTATGATCTCACATCTACTCAGAAGTCCACATTTGGCTTTGCAACAAGGCAACAAAAGCCTTGCAGGGTGTGAATGAACGCTTTTATCCCCCCTCCAAGCGTCCTTAAGCGTTTCCCCCCGGCCCCGTGGGTATTGGCGTGCAGCCTGCAGACCCCAGCTGTTGCTCGGCGGCGAGGCGAAGTGCAGCAGGTTGTCATCAGACTGCTAGCATCCTCACGGAAGACTGGAGATGAGCCGCGTAATTAGCGGGGAACGGGGCCAGCGGCAAGCCAAGTGGTCCTCTGGGACCGGGGCGGCCCACCCCCACCCCCGCCTGCAGGGCCTCCGGGGTCCTTGAGACGTGTGGCTGATCTGCAGAGAGCTACCTGTTGGACTGAGGAGTAGACATTTCCAATGCGAACGGCGCTCCACGACCAGTTTCACTGGCAGCCGTTGTCAAAGCAGAGTATTGCCAGCCATTTTCGAGCATTTTGACCGAACTTACCACACTCACAAAATATTTTGTTCTGTGACGAAATAAGCACAGAACCTACCAAGAGGAAGCGCTGACTCACTTCGTTCATCAGGAAAAAAAAGTGTGTTCTAGCTTTTTCTGTTCTTCAGTAATCAACAGTAAAACATGTTGGGTTCACCAAAAACACCGGTTTCGGACTAAGAAGTGGAGAAAAGAGAAACGAAACAAAGTTACGTTTTGCTTTTGTGACACATTAAACAATGAAGCCAGAAAAACAAGACTGAGAAAGAAATGACTTTTGATGGCGAAAGAAGAATTGGTTTCCATATGTACAACTAAGAAACGCAGCGTGAGCGATGCAGACTCACCGCGTGGCTCGAGATAAGCGGCAGCGCCTTTTTTACATGGCGTTCGTCATTCATTCCATCAACTTCTTCATGATGGCGATGCGCACTTTTTATTACCTACCGCGACACATACTCTGTTTATACCATCCGTATGGAGTACATACAGTTTTCGAGTGGGAGGGTGAAAAAAGTAACTAGCCTATTTTGGCAAAATAAGGGGTGGTAAGTACATATTTGTTTCCGAAAGTAAAATTGTCCGAAAAATAAATAATATCTCTGCTCCCCTTAAATACAGTGACAAAGTATTTGCACATTGTTACTTCCCGCCACTGATTTCCAGAGGACATTTACGAGGTAAATACTGTTAGAAAATAGTCATGATCAATTCCCTCTGACTCATTGTTCCTTTTTATGTAGTCATAAAAGTCCAGACATCGAGGGAAAGTTAATAGTCTGATGATCCATTCTTAATTAATTTCCTTCAAGTACCCACAGGCACGCGCCACAAGTGACTTTCATTCAATTCAATTAAAGCAGCCTAAAGTTTGTGTGTGTGTGTGGGGTGGGGATTAAAATCAGTAAATATTATGTTGTTTTAGCTTTGCAGCTGATATATACGAAGCAGGTAATAGATTACAACATCATTTCGTTAAATAAAGGAATTTCTAAACAACAAATGTATTCATCAGAAAAAAATGGCTTGTGATGTAATCGGTACGCCAAAAGCTTTATTTGCTCACATAATTGCTGCATGGGGTTCTTTATTTAAGGGACTGTAGCGAGTGCCAAGTGTCTATTAGGGGTAAGGAATCTTCAAATGATAACTTCATAGAATTTGTATTTGAAATCCCTGATTCTTTTCAGGTCAGTGAAAGGTTTAGCAGCCCCCCCCCCCCCCCCCCCGAATGTTGCACTCTGCTTGTTTGGCCAACCTCAGCTTTACAGATGCCGTGTCTGAGCTGCAGACAGTGTATTCGTCACAGATAAGGTCATTCTAACCAGTGTTGTATTTTTGGGAGGCAAAGAAACAAACATAAAAGCAGACATTTATTTGCATGCTGTCTTTTTTTTTTTTTCCAAGTGTACAATACCAAAGAATTAACGAGGCGTCTATTGAGGTAAGGCGTTTAAAATTTGTGCCAAGGAATTTACTAGGACATTAGAGCGGCTATCACTATTTGACCAAGTATTTCCAAAGCATGGTGTCACATCTTTACAGTTTTTACTCCGTTTGCTAGTGTTGTAGTGTATTGTGTGTGTGTGCACGTGCACGTGCGCGGCGGCCGCTTTCGGTTCCATCTGCGTTCGCCGCTGATGAGTGAAGCCATGAAATAGATCCAGCTGGAGATGCGCGGCGCTCAGCTGAAGCCTCCAGGGAAATCATCCACGCTGTCCGGGTCCACTTCTTTTAGCACCCGGGAGAACTATCAATAAGTGGGTAATTGAATTTTAAGCACAAACTCCGCTGTCAAATGAGTGTGCGGCGGCTGTTTAGTTGCGCGAACACAGCGAGGCTGTTGTCGGGCCTCTGGGGATGAGAGCGGCGGGGATGAATGTGTAATCCATGAAATAACAATTACGCCCTGTGATGGTGCACAGCCGCTCTTACGGGGGAAAGGAGGCGGGGAGGCGAAGCGCTCCTTCACGGCAAAAACACACTCTCGCGTGCGTCTTCAGCTCAAGATACACGAGCGTTGTGTCGGGCTCAGTGTCATTGGCGTGTTTGAAAACCTTTGACCAGGAGTGGTACTGGTCAAAGGTTTTAGAACACAAACATGAACAAATGTCAAGTCAAGTAGTTCAAATCCAATGAATGGCCACACAAGTTAGGGCAACTTCCACAACGGAGTTCTGAAGAATATTTGATTTCCGTTTTCGAGATAATGCCACAAGTGTGTTCAGCTGTTCGATCTGCCAAACGTAGTCCACGATTTCTTTTGTAACTTGAATAGTTTATTTGTTCTGTGCTTTAATTTCGGAGTAAAATCAGAAATCAAGCTGCATCATTTACAATTTTAAAAAAGATGGACAAATTGGGATGTTTTAAAACGTTTGACTGATAGTGAATGTGTGTGTGTGTGTGTGTGTGTGTGTATATATATATATATATATATATATAATATATATACACACACACTTTTGATGCAACTAGCATTAATACATTAAACATGTAATTAATGTTATACATAGTGACAAGCATAAAATATCAAATTATATGTACTCTAAGTTCTCTCTTAAAAAAAACATGTAGCTCCAAATGTCAGTCTTTTTTTTTTTTTTTTTTTTTTTTAAAAAGCAGATATTTATTTTTCGCCAAAACGCAAATGTAATGATTGCTTTTCAGTCATAAAATCAATTTGGAGGTGTGTGATTTTTGTGGGATAGCACTGAGGAGATACACTCTCTATTTCTGTATCTTGCATTTTGTTGTTAATATAGCAGCAACATTCATCCTACTGATGACCTCTCACCACCCTTCACCAACCTCAAAGACTGGAATGAAAATGAAAATGTTCCATTTTGAGGCGCCGGATGTGTCACGAGAGACTCGTGTATAAAACGTCTCGGCTGAACGCATTCACTCGTGAAGTCACGACTCAAGTCGCTGATGATATTTGGTATTTGGTTTACCTCAATCAACCGACAGCCAGAGGAGACGACAGATGCTTTGCTGGCGCCGCCTTCTTTCGAGCGGAGATGACTTTTTGTGTGCCTTCTCTGTCACGTGGAACAATAAAGTACCAGACTTGATGCTTCAAAGGCTTCAGGGTTTTGAAGAACTTGTGATTGCTCTACACAGTTTTGCTAATAAGGGGAGAAGATGAGACTATTCTACAAATTGCTAATAAAAAACAAACAAACTCAGCTTTCCAAACTAGGCGTATTTTTAATGTGAATCCTGAACCCATACTAGGCAGTAAATTGTTGTAGCGTACTGCAACAACAGCAAAATAAAGGCTCTACTGTACAGATACAATATGTTTAGTTGTCGTTGTTAGTTTTTATCGCTGTTTAGTCTGCGCTACATTTCGCAAGAATTTGTACTCGGCCCCAAGGACAGGCCCCATTGACATTATAAAAAACGGTCACATGCAAAATTGAAATTATTACAATGACTCCTTCATACAAAGCCAGGGTAGAACTCCTCGCTACGCATTTAAAGCCTTAAGTTACGTACAAACAGAGGCCCCTCTGCGTTTATGTAATTATCTGTGTTGTAGAACAAAACAGATGGAGGTGGAACGATCCTGAACGATGGTGGGAGACTTCATGAAGTGTTTTTTTTTCTTTTTCTTTGGCAAGGCGGATAATGCGATGCGATGACAAGCACGGAAATGGAAACGGACGTGATCGCGACTGCTGAGTGCAACGTGGCCAACTTAACAAATACAATAATTAGAACAATAAAAGAACAACATGTACAGACATTTGAAGAAGCTTCAGATTGTAATAAATATAAATGATATTAACAGTGGTCAACTTGTTTTTATACTTGGTGGTGAAGAATGTTAAAAAGTGGAAATATTTGTTTTATGGCGGTGGTATTTTGACACAGGAATTAATTTATTGTGAAACATAAATAAAAGCAGAATCCAATGATATGCAAATCCTTTTCAACCTACATTGAATTGACAAGTTATTTAATGTTCAAACGGATGAATGTTGTGATTTTTTTGCAAATATTCCCTCAATTACAATTTGATGCCTGCAACGTTAAATTTGGGACAGGGTCATGTTGAGCACTGTGTTACATCACCTTTCCTTTTGAGAACACTCAATCGGTTTTTGGGAACTGAGGACACTAATTGTTCGAGCGTTGTCGGTGGAATTCTTTCCCATTCTTGCTTGATGTCAAACTTGAGTTGCTCAACAGTCCAAAGTCTCCGTTGTTGTATTTTGGGCTCCGTAATGCGCTTGCCCACATTTTCAATGGGAGACGGGTCTGGACTGCAGGCGGGCCAGTCTAGTACCCGCACTCTTTTACTACGAAGCCACGCTGTTGTAATGTGGTTTGGCTTTGTCTCGCTGAAATAAGCAGGGGCGTCCGTGAAAAAGACGTCGCTTGGATGGCAGCGTATGTTTCTCCAAAACCCGTATGTACCTTTCAGCATGAATGGTGCCTTCACAGGTGTGTAAGTCACCCGTGCCATTGGCACTAACACAGCCCCATACCGTCACAGATGCCGGCTTTTGAACTTTCCGTCCGTAGCGGTCCGGATGGTTCTTCTCCTCTTCGGCCCGGAGGACACGACGTCCACAATTTCCCAAAACAATTTGAAATGTGGACTCGTCGGACCACAGCACACTTTTCCACTTTGCGTCAGTCCTTCTCTGATGAGTTCGGGCCCAGAGAAGCCGGCCGGTTGTGTTTCTGACGATTGTTGGCTTTCGCTTTGCATGGTAGACTTTTAACTTGCATTTGTATATGCAGCAACCAACGGTGTTTTCTGAAGGGTTCCTGAGCCCATGTGCAGGCAATATCCTTTGCACAATGCTGCCACTTTTTAATGCAGTGCCGCCTGAGGGATCGAAGGTCACGGGCATTCAATGTTGGTTTTTGGCTTTGCCGCCTACGTCCTATGATTTCTCCGGGTTCTCTGAATCTTTAGAAATTATGGACCATAGGTGATGAAATCCCCAAAGAGAAATGTTATATAACTGTCGGGGTATTTGGTCGCGTGGTTGTCGACAAAGTGGTGAACCTCGCTCGCCCCATCCTGGCTGGGGAACAGCTGAGCCTTTTGGGGACGCTCCTTTTAATAGCCAGTCATGACACTCACCCGTTTCCTGTGAACTTGTTCCGAGCATTCCTGAACTTCCGAATGAGAGAATATTTGTAAAACAAAACAAAGGTCATCAGTGTGAACATGAAGTATCCTGTCTTTGAAATCAATTGAATGTGGTTGAAAAGGATTTGTCAATCATTTTATTTTGTTTTTAATTGACCTTTTACACAACATCCCAACTCAAATGGAATTGGCGTTTGTATTTTAAAAATGTGTTTGTTTACAGGAGAAACTTTAAAAATAAAAATCGGAGGTCGGAAAATATTTTTGGGACCTATTTGTCATTTCCCTGTAGGATTCTCATCGACATTGTCGTTGACACTCTTTCCCCATTTAATTTAAGCCACTTGAACAACTAAAGCCTCCATTGTTGCCTGGCTCCGTGGGTGAAGATCCCTACTTAGTGTATCCTGTCTTCAACCATAATTGCCCCCACAATCGTCCCCAAACAACCAGCGCTACACACACACACACACACACGCGCGCGCGCACAGCTTTCCAGTCATGGTGCGTGCGTGTCACAGTGCGCTCGTTAAGTTGCACTCCTGATCCAAAACAGGTTTGCTAGCTGTGCTTTTCTCATGGCGCGCACACAATAGCCCGTGTTTGGGAGCTGCCTGGTGGCATTGCTTAATTAGGCGAAGACTTGATTCATTTGCGCCAACTGACAGCTAATTAAAGGAGCGAGGGCGCATCGGAGCGCCGTCGAGGCCCTCCTGACCGCGGGGGATGCCCGTGCGTAGCCAGAGCGAACCGTCCTTACATTAAGACTTTGTGACGCCCGCCTGCCTTTTGGCAAGTGGCCTCAAACATATGTCGCAAGTCTCCAAATGCGTTTTCGTTAGCGGCAAAGAAACGGAAAGTGAATGTGACATTTGAACAAATCCTAGATGAATTTTTAAAAAACGACTCAGTTCGCTCGTAGAATCTGAGCTGCGGCGAGTTTGCGTGCTCTTCTTTCGCTTCCGGGCACTCTGCTTTCCTTCCACTTTCCAACAAACATACAAGAGAGGTTCACCGAAGACTCTAAATTGCCCAAAATTGCCAGGGTGAATGGCGCCCTGGGATTGGCTCGCGACAATTTCAAGGCGTACCCCGTCTCTCGCCCAACGTCAGCGGGTATCGGCTCGACCCGCGAGCTGAATGAAAACGGGCGTGGTTCTCGTGGTTGGCATGTCTGCCTCACAGTCACGAAGTATTCGTTTCGAATCTCTATTCGGGCCTTCCTTTTCCCAGATGAGCATCATGGAGACTAAAAGCTCGTTTACAACACTCCGGTAAAATACTCCAACAGCCGAAGACGGAACATTGGCAACAGGTCCCGGTCGCGGGCACGTTATCGGACACCACTTCCACCGACCGAGAGAGCTGCTTTCATCGTCTTTTAAGAGTTTTTAATCTCATCGACTGTGATGCCAAAGACCGGGCATACACAAAATGTTCATTGGCCTGTTTTTGTCCCGATTTTGCGCCTTCCCGAACCAGACAAACAAGCGGCCAATGATTCTGTTTTATAAGATTATCTTGTGCTCTGGGGCTTGTTAAGAGCGAATTTGTCTCTTGGCCCTATCGACTAAATTGAAGAGGAGCTACTGCGCATGTCCGATTTGGCGAAAGATGCGTGCGCTCCAGATTGGAAGTACGTCACTAATCACACGACACACTTTACTCCTCATTAACTATCGACTTTGAAGCCTGCCCATCTAAAAAGAGAGAAACATATATTTGTATTTCACTATCCATATTTTGATGTCACTTTTTTGTCTTTCTTAATGTGGTGACCAGCAGCGGCCTAGTGCCCTCTACTGACCGGCCACCACCGCCCGTGACCATTGCGAGGCTAAGCAGCACGTCAAACGGGCGGACGGAGGTTGCATTAGTGAGGAAAGTACGGATGCGGTCTTGTGTCCCCTCCCGCTTTTCAACAGGATGTCAGCCCTGCTGTCACGCGACGTTAAAGCAAGTTGTCTGGCGATCGGAGGGGGGGGGGGGGGGGCAAACATTAAAGGTCCCGAGCGAGTCAACTCCAATTTCTGCCCTCGGCGGGACAAGGACAAGCTCACGGCAGGAGGCCAGGCCTCGGCGGCCCGAGCGAACCCCGGGAGGACAATTAGGGGCCTATCGGGGCGCTCCTCGCGGGGCGCTCATCACGGGGCGCTCCTCGCGGGGCGTTCCTCGCGGGGCGTCCGCCGGCCCGCTCGGCCCCGGCCGCCGCCGTGCCTCAAAACAGTCGGGGTATTGTCTCACCTAATTACGCTGAAAGCGGGGGCCCCCTTTTTTTGTGTCGCCGCCGCCTTGCCTGTCCGATTCCCTTCTCCCTTCCGAGCCGCTCGTCCCTGTCCGTTGTCGGGCTGTGCTAATTACGCGAGAAATGGGCCCGAGATAATTATGTCACTTCTGATTAAGCCTGACCGCAATTATTTTTTGGGGGGGTCGAGAAAGTTGCGGTTTTGGGGGGCCCCTCTCCCATGAAAGTATCCGCCTCATTACGCCAATAACGCATGTGCGCATGCAACGGGGGCACAGGGGGACCGAGCGGAGAGCCGGGCTCCCAGAAATGGAGACCAGAGAAAGGCAATGGCACGAAGTTATTGCCCTAATTAATGTGGCGAATCGGCAGTGGCGCATTGTGGGAAGCTTTTGTGTCTTCCCCTTAACGGGACGTTTTGATCAACGGCTGTTTGCCGAGCCGCCGCCGCTCGTGGGAAACGGCAATTAGCTAGATTAGCGGAGCCGTTTCTGGGCCCCGCGGACAAAGGCCGTCGCAAGAAGCCACGGTTCAGAAAAACACGACCTCGCGACAAAGTTCACATTTGCAACTGTTGCAGTTCTTGACTTTGAAGGCGAATCGGCGATATGCGGAACGTCGCGTGAGCGAACCCGGACAACATCTTAGCGGACAACATCTTCCCGTGTGCGCTGCGATAACGAGCAAAACTACGGGTTGAAGCCGAACTTGCTGAAATGTTGTTTTCTTTGCGGCTGGTGTCTTCAGACAAAAGTCCTTTTTTGACACAAATATGGTATGATATTTGTAACGACAAACCAAGCCTATTGTCATCTTTGGTATAGCTCCCGAAGCCATCTTGCATCAAACAAAAGACATTTTAGACATGTAATATTTCCGCAGGCGCTTTGTTCCGGTCCCCTGCCGTAGGGCCCCACCAGTCACCCGAACCGGAAGGAAGTGCTCCGCCCCGTTTTGACGAATACGCGAGTTGGTCGCGCAATTGGTTCAAAACATTGCTCGTTTGTCAAAATGTCCTTTAAAAAAAAATGCAATGTAGCAAAAGTATCGTTTTTATCAACGTATTCCTTGGCTCGACTCTCGTCTTTGTTTGTTAACGCTGCCGTGCGCCTTTTTTCTCTGTTTCATTTGTTCTTATCTTTGCTAATTGCGGTGTTCTTTAATTCTCTAACATGGCCGCACAAAACAACACTCGTGATGCATATAATTACATTTACACAGATGGCAAGTCCTCATTAACTGATAGTTATTTGATTATTAGAATATATAAGTCTACATTTATTTTTATTTTGATGTATATTTTGCAATGGCTGATAAGTTTTACCGGGAGATTTAAGCGTAACAAAGGTCAATATGCAATGATGACATGAATTGTCATGGGTCAATCCCATAATCCCTTCATCATTTAAATAAATACATAAAGTAGTAAATAATCTTCATCATTTACGAAGCGACTTTCTTTGTCTTATACGAAGTAGAAATGACTCCTGAAGTGGGAGCTGCTCGGTGTGACGTGAACAAGCTGATTAGCATATCTATGGCGCTTTCAGATCTTCACATGAAGGCCAAACCGTCCCGCCGCTCGAATTTGGTTGCAGTGGCGCAAATGCGTGCGTGCGAATATCGTTTTGTCGCCCACTGGCGCTGGCGTGCGTTTGTGCGGGCCCGCAGATGGCACGCGCGTCCTCTGGGCTGCCACCTCTGATCGGAACCGCAGTCCTCCATCTTGGATCATTCAGATCCGCGCGCGCGCGCGCGCGCCACGTGCACATCACGTGCGAGCCTTTCAAATGGGACGAATCGAACAAATAGCTGATTCGAATTTAAACAAGAATCAATTGGCTTTTCCATTACATTAGCGATGACAAATATATGCAGCCTTTGAGTTCAAAACATATATAAAACGAAAATATATTTGGATAGAATTAGAAATGGAAACTTACATTATACGAGACAGTTTTTTGTTGTTGTTGTTAGTTTTTGCTGCTGTGGCCCCAATACCCGAAAGTGGGACGTGGCAGATTATAAAAGGAAGGAGTCGTGGGGGCTGGGGGGTGGGAAGGGGTGGGGGGCTGAAAGCAGCTTAATAACAGATCAACAGATGCGCGCCCTGGAAGACAAAAGCTTTTTTTTATTGCGCAAACCTAATTAGAATATGCAAATGAGCGCGCGCGCGTGCGTGCGTGCGAGGTCGAGTCTAACGGATCGATGGCGTCGATAAACAAATGGACGACAAATGGACGTCGACGATGAGCTCATATTTGACGTGCTGCTCGTTAATCGATTAATATTTGGAGATGAACAATTCGTGGAAACATTTCGTGGCTATCACGCGATGACCCGAAAACATTTAGTTGAGTTGCTATTTGTTGCCGAATTTCTTTCTTTCTTTTCATGGCCGTCAAATACGATCGTTTGAATTTTTTGGGTGTTTGGTTTGATAGTTTTGTCCTTTTGGAGGTATTAGATTTATGATGACCTGGCAGTTAAAGTTCATATTTTTGTCAATGAATAGTGTTTTTTATATGACATATAATGCCTATAGAATTTTGGGCGGTTGATATTTTTGTCCGTGATCAACATTTTGTAGATAATCAGCTGTATGATAACTGGACACTTTATTTGTGATAAGAAATTGGAGTTGATATTTTTATCATTTTGATCCTATTAAAAAAGCAGACAACTGTTTTGGTTGCTATTTATTTGCCATTATTAACAATTTTCAAATGTCAAGTATGACAAAATAAATGTGCTTGACTCCACTGTTCTTAATATTGTTGTTTTCGTAGCGACTGTCCTAAAAGCACAACAATAAACATGGTGTTTGACCAATACATCTTGATGTAAAGAAATGACTTTTATGTGAAAAAGGAAATGTTTTCAAGGGTTTGTTTATTTATTTATTTATTTTAATTTCAGCTCTAAATAGACAATGCTCCTCATTGTAAAACAGCGACGACACATGATTTGAAGGCCTCTACTTTAGCAGCGAAGACTTTGTTGAGTGATGTTTTTGGTGAATTTCTCTGGCGCCGAATGCCAAACGCGAGCATCCCGCTTCGTTTCCAAATGAATTGGAGAGCCATCAGAGGAGCTCAGCGGTGAGGACCAGCGGCAGAAGCGACAAGAGGGGAAAGTACAAGCTCCTCGTTGCCGAATTATTTCATTAAAAAAAAAAAAAAAATCCCAAAATTAAAAGTGAGGGAAAAATAAACGTGTGCTCCTTGGAAATGAAAAATAGCTTCAAGATGGGAAAAGGGAGGAAGAAAAAGGTTGTTTATAATGTAGGGAGTGTGGCGTAAAGGTCAATGTGGAGTGTGCGAGTTCGTTGTCCTGATGGCCTGCCGCCTGTTGCCTGCCACGGGGCGGGGGGCGTCATGGGGGGGTGGGGGGGTGGGGGGGGGGCGGATAAAGAGGAGCATCCCGCCAGCAGCGCAGCAAACGAAAAGTGAAATCTCAGCAGCAACGTCATGACCGACAAGGACGGCGCCGAGAATAAGCAGAGCGCCGCCGGCCACGGAGGACCGCAGCAGCCGCCCCCCGCCTGCAAGATGCCCCCCACGGCGCAGCGCCGCACCGGCTTCGGCATCCAGGAGCTTCTGGGGCTCGGCAAGGAGCCTCCGCAGCCTCCGCCGCCGCCGCCGCCGCCGCCGGCCGTCGCCGCAGCGAGGCGGCCGCTGGAGGCCCTGCCCCGCCACCGGGGCCACGGCGTCGGCCTGCTGGGCCTCGACGGCGTGCGCTCGTTGTACAGCCAGCCGGCCTTCCTGGAGGTGCTCTCGGAGGCGCGGAAGGCGCACCTGCAGCCGCTGCACGTCAGGCCCGAGATGCTCCGCTCGGCCAGCTCGGGTCAGCGCGCGAAGGGCTTGTTTTTAGCGACCTGGAGACTCTTGGTCAACACGTCGCCTTCACTGTCTTACTTGTCCTTGTTCACGACTGCGACGGGGTTTGTTCCTTTCAAAGGACATCCCTATTCATGCGTTCTGGCCTTTAAAGAGTCAGCGTATCGGATTTGGAGTCAGTTTGGAAGCGGATGAAAGCCTGTGGATTTTGTTTGAACATTCTGTGTTGATATGATGCCGATGCCGTTTTTCAGTTTATTCCGAAATTATTCCAGCACTGTAATTCTCTAACTATTGTCAATTTCCCCGCGATACGTTCAGTAATGATGAGGCTGAAATACGAAAGCCAATTCTTCTCACTTGAATTCCAATTTTCCTCCTCGAAGGGAAACTTCCTTCCTTCGCGTGTGTGTGTGTGTAATTCCAATGCGGATGTTCTTCCTCCCAGATTCCGACGACGCGAGTCTTCCCTCCGGTGAGAAGCAGTACTCCAAATCCTCCTTGAGCCAAAGCGGAAAAAGAAAGAAAAGACGCCACAGGTACGCTTTGGCAAAGGACAGACAGATTCTGGTCAAATTGAGCCTTGACTTGTCATCTGTTTGGCTCCCTTTCCCGCTTCGTCTCGAGTCGATCCCAGGATTCAAAACACAGCCCGTTGGGAAACTGTTAGGCATCGATTTTCTCTCGCACGACACATTTAGCTAAAGATCCAGACGGACGATGATGCAAAACGGCTCCAATTTGTCTTCTCGCGGCTGCCTCGGACCTACGAGCAGAATGCGGAGATTTGGGGGAAAGTTTTCCATTTGTGCACGCAGGACAATTTTCACGTCCCATCAGCTGGAGGAGTTGGAGAGAGCCTTCGACGAGGCACACTACCCGGACGTGTACGCCAGGGAGATGCTGTCCGTGAAGACGCGGCTGCCGGAGGATCGGATCCAGGTGGGCGTCGACGCCCGGGTGCGCTTTCGGGAGCGAAATTGCTACCGGAAGCGTCATTAATCACATGTAATTACGCCACCGCAATTTCGAGATACGAGTGACCCGACCAGACATTTGACATACAAGCCCTGTGCGGTGGCAGTAAACTCAAGTCACTTGACAAGTTTGTCTGAGAGTAAACTTCTTCCAAAAAAGCCTTCAAGCTGCTTCATGCCGCTCCCAGTCGAATCTTCCTGTCAAACTAAACGCTCAAACAAAGAGAATTCCACATGATTTAAAAAAAAAACACAAAACATTTCATTCCACTAGCTTAATGCTAATCCGTAATGGGAAATAACGAATAGCGTCCGCTGTACGTGGGTGCGCGTTGGCGTGATTGTACGATGGTGACGGCCAGGTGGCGTAAAACCGGAAGGAGCCCCGCTCATTTCATTCGAATGCGCAATCCATTCGATTTCCTCACTTTATGTTTATGTATGAAGAACCTCGTGATCGAGTGCTATTTTTTGTGTTGGCTCAGAAAAAAAGAAAGCCTAACTGCCACACAAGATTGAATTGTGGAGAACTTGTGTGACTTCTCACCGGAATGAACGCAAAAGCGCACCGAAAGCAACGAGCAGGCGGCGGCCGCCGCACCCGCTGCCCCTTTCTTTTCTTTTCTTTCTTTTCTTTTCTTTTCTTTTTCATTTCCCGGGATATTCTGTCGCCTGCCTGCTATCCATCAGGGCCTGGAAATGAACTGATTTTCCAATCAGCCTCTGCGCCCTTGGGGTCACGCTGCCGTCAAGAGCACGATTGCTCATCTGAGGCCCATCTTTTTATGAGATGGAGGTTATCATCAGATCTACCTGAATAGCTTTCCCGCTTCTCCGCTTCGATCGTTTTTAATCCCATCTCTGCACACGCACGCACGCACGCATACATACATACATACATACGAAGACGCACGCGCGCCCTCCTGACAATCTCATTCCGCCTCGCGGGCCATTTTATGACGCTCGTCGGAGCTCGTCCATATTCACGAGCTCGCCAAGGCCGTTACGAGGCTCGGCTGGCTGGAAAATCAATCTCGGCTCGGAAGGGGAAGAACGTGCGTGAATAGCTGCCGCCCGCGCGCACACGTGCGGCACGTGTTGCGAAGATGCCAAACGAGGATACGGCGGAACCTCGGAGGTCCTGCGCAATCCACGCAACGGTGAACCGTGCAAAAAGAAGTTCAAACGCTTAAGCGTACAATGAAGTTGAACGAAACGCGTGGGCCTCACCGTTTGGCGCGGGAGGGGCCCGGAAGCGAATTTTCCACTTGACTTTTTCGACTGCGCTTTTTAACGTGAACGGTCATCCGATTGCTAAAATGCAAACGGTGTGCGCCCGGGAGGAGAGTCTCTTCACATCAAGTGGAAACACAGCTGACCTTGTTTTGTTTTGCTGAATGTTTCCTTCTTGCGTCATTTATTATCCGTGACGATTTAGTGACGCTTTAGCTGTATCGGACTGAGAAGCCACAGGGGTCAGCGGCGTGGTGACCCCGAGGACGACTACGAGTAAGCCCGTAGGCCTGTTCTAAAAAAAAAGAAAATCTATTTCTATTTCTATTTCTATTTCCTCAACATCGTATGATCATTTCCAATTATTAACGTGAGCATCTGCTGGTTTTCCAGGTGTGGTTCCAGAATCGCCGGGCCAAGTGGCGGAAGCGGGAGAAGCGCTGGGGCCGCAGCAGCGTGATGGCCGAGTACGGCCTGTACGGCGCCATGGTGCGACATTCCATCCCGCTACCCGAGTCCATCCTCAAATCGGCCAAGGAGGGCGTGACGGAGTCGTACGCTCCGTGGTTACTCGGTGAGCGCCAGCCACAGATTCACAGATTCGTCGCTGTCGACGTGCGAATGAGAGAACGACTCGGCTGAACTCGTTACGTACGGCGAGCAAAGACCAAGTTTGCTGGTCACGCGGCACAGAAGTACTTGGTCTTTTTTTAGTTGCTTTTCTATTTCTATTTTTCACACAAATATTTACAGTAATTATGACTCGACTATTGCCTCTGCATAGGCGAGGGATTAACTACGGTGTGTCCCAATTTACATCAAAAGAAATTGGCTTCCGTCACCGCCGCGGGTACGGGTACGGAACTCTGTCGTGAGCCGAGTGCTTTTCGTGCGGTTCCGCACTCGGTCCCGGAAATGTTACATTATGCTCTGTATGCGTTTTACAATTACTTGCCGTGACAGTAGAAAACCGGCGGAGTTCCACAAGGCTCACTACTCAGTCCACATATGTATACACGAATTGCCTGACGTTACAGTAAAGTCGGTCGGCTAAATAAGATCGACGGCAGCGACGTAACCCGAATTTGTACACGGAGTCTATCACTGACGTGCGCGAAAGTCATCATTATAGTAAATGTTCGTATGAAAAACATGTCTAGGCCAACTATCTATTCAAAAATAGAAAGTACGGCGGTAACTAAGCGTGCCGCTATGACTTTACTACTGCGATAAAGCAGGTAAGTGAAGACGGTGGCATGTTCCGACTTGCATTACAAATTCGGATTACGCCACCGCCATAGCGACAGAAAGAACTCGGTCGTAAACGGACGACGTTCCGAATGGCTCTGTACTGGGCCCGCAGATTTTTACATTGTACACTCCTTGAATTTCCAAAATGCTTCATGTTCCATTCAAAGACTCCACAAGTTCCACAAGGCTCGCTAATTGGTCCTCTCTAAGTAAATGTCAAAACAAGATAAGGTGGTTAGTCCTAAGGCAGCAATGTAACCGGAATTTGTCACGTAAATCGGACTGTGCCGTAGTCTATCGCTAACCTACGCTAGCGCAGAAGTGGCAGTTATAGTCCTTATTCTCGGGGGGGGGTCCGTGCTTGAATAACACACAAGACACTTACATACTAATGATTTTTTAATGTTTCACTCATTTTTTAAAAAAATCACATGTAATTACATGATAATTACACTGATGAAGATACTTTTCTGTTCGCAAATGTACTTTAGTCCCCGTCGTCCTCAGCCGTGGGTCTGTTAGTGTCATCTTTTAGTTTGTCATTTAGTCAGCCTGTCAGGATGGATTCAGCGAAGACCAGAAGGTGTCAACGCGGTCGATAAGACGGCAGCAGTCAATCGTGTGATAATCCCACTTCGTTACCAGAGATTAGAGACAAGTCTCCCGGTGGCCACGTGTCAATTGATTCGGTGAAATCTATCAGGCGGCTCGTAATTGATTAAGGTGTTCGGAGGCCTCCGTTTCCTGCAGTCTTCCCGTTCAAGCTACGTTTTCAAGTGGGAAAATGCTGCAAAGTTCTAACAAATAACATTCCGCGCTTCAGGTATGCACAAGAAGTCCGTGGATTCGCCTCCGGACGAAAGAAGCGGCAGCACCGAGAAGCCGCCGAAACACGAGAAGGCGGACGCGGGGGCGCTCGAGGAAAAGGGGCGGGCGGACGGCGACAAAGACGAACTGCGGGCGCACAGTATCGCCGTGCTGCGAGCCAAGGCGCAGGAGCACGGCGCCGAGATGCTCGGCGCGCGCGCACGCGAGGACGAGGCCGAGCGCGGGACGGACGGCTGAGAACGTTTCGGGCGAATGTTGCAAACAGACGTGACGGGCCGGAAGCTCACTGGAAAAGTACCGATCCCTCCCCTTCCTTTCTTCCTGTGCAGGCCGAAGACTAAAAAGAACACATTCGATATGTCCCGTGAACCCACCCGCCAATTTGCGTGTTGGGACTAACCCAAGACCAACAGCGAAGGGAAGACGTCTCCCGCATAAAACTTTCCTAGTTTAAAGCAATGGTTCTCAACAGTTGTCCCCCCCTGGACCCCGCATTTTCCTACTGTTGCAAAATCGCACCCACTTTTAGAGAAGTTAAGAACAACAAAGATTTGTGTTGTTGTTGGAAAATTGCTTTTAAAAACACGTACAACATATTGTCTTTTTAAACGCTGATGGGAATGTTTGACAAGAGTACCGCTAGCCACGACGTCCGCTAGCCGGAGGCTGAGCTACGCTGCGTTTGCTCGGAGTAAACTCGGAGTGGCCCGCGTGCAAGGAAGTAACGCGGATACATCATTTTTGGGATGAGTTAAAACCACCACCGGTTTAAACCCAACATATTTCATCTCACTTCTACTAGACACGGGAGCAAAAAGATCGCCGTTTGACGGTATCGCAATTACAGCTCAAGAATGCATTGTTTTCAAATGTTAGGGCAAATCGCTTTGTTGTCATTGAACGCTCCGCATTGGCACTTTAGTCACGAGTAGTGCAACAGAAAAACGGACTTATAAATATCTCGGCAAATGAGTCGCTACTTCTCTGTTCTCTCCGTTTTGTAAATTCACGTCAAAGCGGAAATGAACTGTTGCAAGCTACGCTAGCTAGCTAGTTATCCGCCTCAGGAGCGAGTCTAATGTAGTTCACGAATTGTAAACACGCTAGCTCTTGCAGCCGGTTACAAAGGTTCATTTCAAGACATCATGACGGTAATATATGAACGCGACGTACGTGTACGGCAAACGACCTTTCTCTGCATCGCCCGGAGACGTTTAGCAGCCCGCTTTCTCCGGCGTCGACCGCGCGAGGAGCCGAGCTGCCCGGCGGCCAACGTCAGCTACGCCTCCGCTAACGGCATCGGGCCGCTCCAGAAAGAGCAGGAAAATAGCCGGACCGGTGCGAAGGGGTGCGATTTTTGGCCTTAGGCTGGAAAGAAACATTTGCCAGGAGGCGAGTTGCCGAATTGGCACGGTTTTGCCGTACGTTTGCCGTTTGCGCGACTCACTCGCCCTCCAGCGGCGAGAGCCTCGGCGAAGAACTGGCGACGCCGCGACTTCTGACCTCGTCTGCCGCTGACGAGCCCGCTCGGAAGGCCGCCGGCCGCCCGACTTTCATTGTGAAAAGCAACTTCTGCACATTCTCCTCCAAAGTGGATCATCGTTGAATTTGTCTTTGTATATATGTATCTGCAGTCTGATTAAAAGGGGATATTTAACAACAACAACAACAACAAAAGTAAGTTGACAACTTTTTTTTTTGCTGCTGTTAAAGAGAGAGAGAGAGAGAAAAGTTTGTACCGCCCTGAAACGCAAACCAAGTCCAGCCCTCCTCTTACGGAGCTTCTCATTTCCACGTGCGAGTGTGAGCGAAGGCTTCGCCGTCGTATTTCTGCACAGCCCGGATTGACTTGCACTCCCCAAAAAGCAAAATGTGGCTCTCGCGCGGATGCGTCAAGGCGGCCACGTCGTCGGTCGCGGCGGCCGCCCGGAGGAGGGAGAGCCACGCGGCGGCGTTCATGCGGGAGGCTGCGGACTTCCAGGGCGTGCGGGACCGCGCGGGGCTGCAGGAGTTCTCCGTCGCCCACAAGGAGCGCTTCTGGGCGGCCGTGGCGCGCCGCCGGCTCGACTGGATCAGCCCGTTCCGCGGCGTCCTCGACTGCGACATGCAGCGGGGCAAGGTGAGCTGGTTCGAGGGAGGACGGCTGAACGTCTCCGGTGAGTTTCAGCTTGACTGACATTGAACGCACCACCGCGCACCTGGTCAACCTCCGTCGACTTCTATACTGATGCGTTTTTGAAGAAGTTCATCAAAACGTTCAGAACTTTTCACATCAAGTGATGCAAATGAAAAGCATTTTCTGTAACATGCTGGACTTTCCCATTTAGTTGTATAAGCACGGCTTTTTCGCATCCGTTTCGCACGCTCAACTTCTGGCACCTGTACGACTCCGATTCCGGCCCAGGACGATTACGCTGACTGCCCGATGTTTGCTCTCCCAACTGCTGCAGCGAATTGCCTGGACCGCCATGCACGCAGCAGCCCGGAGAAGGTGGCCCTCATCTGGGAGAGGGATGAACCCGGATCCGAGGTCAAGGTCACTTACAGGTCAGGCGGATGGAATTAGCCGGCTTGTTTTTCACGCCGCGGCAGCACGGCGGCGGAGTAGTTTAGCATGTCTGCCTCCCGGTTCTGAGGTTGAGGGTTCAAATCTCCGCTCAGGTGTGTGCCGTCGGCATGTTCACCTCGAGTTACTTCAACTTACGAACGTTTGTTTGTCTCCAAGTTTCATAAATCGAAGCCGTCCCACGTGGTTCTCAACTCAGTCCACGCATTTTTACATTCGACGCGAAATAAATGTCACAGTTACTTGCCGTTAGAGTAGGGAACTGGTGGAATTCCACAAGGCTCTCTACTGGGTCCGCAGATTATAAAAGTCAATGAGGAAAAACGCTCTAGAAAATGGATGGCTGGCTGTATCTCCCCCCCCCCACACACACACACAAGCCTGTTGCTATGTTTTTTAACAGGCAACTTCTGGAGATGACCTGCCGCACGGGCAACCTGTTGAGACGGCGTGGCGTGAAGAAGGGCCACTGCGTTACCATCTACATGCCACCGTGCCCGCTCGCTGTGGCATCCATGCTGGCCTGCGCTCGCGTCGGCGCCGCGCACAACGTGGTGTTCGCGGGCTTCAGCGCGGAGGCCCTCGCCGAGCGAATCAGAGACGGTGAGGTGGCGCGGCGTCCTAGCTCCCTTTCCTGTTTTCCAGTCGAATACAGGTGGGGCCCTGTTCACGACGGTCCTGACATATGAGGTTACGAACGGCGTGTAATGCGCAGTGGCGTAAAAATATGGACAAGAAAGTACGCTCAGTTACCACCGTTCTTACGGTTTACAATTTTATATTTACGGCCGAGGAGTGTTTTCATTCAAATAGTTACTGTAACTATGACTTTACTACTGTGTCAGCGTAGGATTGTGATAGTCTGGATCGCGTTCCGGCTTAAGTACAAATTCAGGACTATGCTCCTGCCAAGGAGTTTATCTCGTTTTCCTGCTGGAACACCAAGTCACTGACATTAATTAATACAGTGGACCACATAGTGAGCTTTGTGGAACACCATTCGTTTTGTACTGTAACGCGAGGCAATTCCTGTAGCATATACTTGTATCTGTGAATGGAGTGGCACTGGTGAAGTTCCCCTTGTGGAACTTCACCAGTGTTCTCTTGCCACAGAAAGTCATTGTGAGATTTATGAAGAGTTATATGTAAAAATGTGCGGACCTAGTATACAACTGGAATGTCCTCGGTTTCCCACGGTATACCGCTCCCAGGGCGGCGACTCAACCTGAAGTTGTATGTCAGTCAAAACATATCGCATTCTATGCTAATGCGGTAGTCAAGTCATAATTCCAGTAAATATTTGCAGTTACTCCTGCGTGCTTGAATTAACACGCGCATTTACTCCATTTACAGCGTTTAGACGGAACCGATGCGAGCGTCTTTTTGAAAACATCTACTTTTTACAGCCTTTCTCACATATGGAAGAAAGACGACATGTTTTAAAAAAAATGAAAATAGTGCAGTATTACTGGCCCCTCAGTGACTTAATTGCTCACTATTTCCTTTCCTTGATACTATGTGGAGATAAGCTAATCCTTCCTTGTGGCCACAGCAGAGGGAATTCAGGTGTCTTAAGGCAACGTAGAGCAAAGAGCAAAGTAGGAACGCGGGACTGTCGAGCCGATAAAGACAAGTGAGATTTATTTACAGAGCTCCAGAATACAACAAAAGTTACCTTAGGGTATTTTTAATTTTTTTTGTATGGCGTCGACTTGACACTAACATCAGCTGCATTATGTGCAGTTAATGCAGAGGTGTCAAAAGTACTCCCACTTTGTACTTTAGAGGAAATACAGATAAAGGTACAAGTGCACGACTGGTAAAGGTATTTTTTCTTCACGCTTACTTACTGTAAGTGAAAGAAAATAAACACAGAAATGTACTTACGCACAAAAGTAAAAAGGTTTCTGTCAATTATACACAATCAACCTTTTGATAAGACAAAAACAACTTCTCTCCAGACAAAATTGTTTAGCTACCGAATCTACTAGTAAATTAACTTAAGCACAGTCACATAGTATTTGTACTTAATTCCTCCCACCACTTATGATATGTAGTCGTCTAATCCTTTTTATCGTGAGTGCAAAATGCTACGTAATTGTAATGTATGTTTTTCAACTTTTCTTTCCACATACTCCATGCTAAATGTTCCACAATCGCCATTAAACTGCTTCAAAATGGAGAGTGTCACCATTGCGCCCTGAAAGAACCGTCCGTACGTTTCCACGCATGTGGGCCAATGTGTTGGAAATAAGGCGGATGAGGGCTCGGCCCGCCAAACACAAACACGCACAGGTGCACGCGCGGGCACCTCCGTTGGGTCCAGAGGTCGATTGGGGTCAGGGTTGCTTATCGCCGTGCGTAGTATGTAGTTTCCTTCGTCGCGCTATAAACGGCCACAGCGAAGATTTATAGACTTCCTCGACCCTCCAAGCGTTAATCAGTCAACATTTTCGACTACTGTCAACATTTTGCACAATGTATTTCATCGTACAGTTGCTCATCTGAATAATGTTTAGAGCAGAGCGCAGGTGTCCTTGTGACCATGTTCCTATATCGTGTGCTTATAAAAGTGGACTACGGGTTAGCAAGTCTGGTTCCCAGTGCAGTGTTGAAGTTAATCTTAAATCTCTGAGCTCTTAATCTAAATGGTATTTTCTTAATCCCCCCCCCCCGAGGGTGCTGTAGTCATGTTGGACTTTTATGATGGAAATGTTTTGATTTTGAAAGGCTGCTTGTGCTGATGTTTGAAGGTGAGATGACATTTCATTTTAAATGGGGATTTTAGTGCTTTGCTTATAAAAAGGGACTCGTGTCGTGAAAGTAGGCCTGAGTTATTATGTTGGATACACTTGTTAGACATATGATTTACAGTGGACCCCTGCATACTCACAGTTTGGCACCAGTGGATTCACCTGTCCGTGGATGTAGTTCTGTTTTTTTCCAGTTTTTTCCTTTTTTTGGGGGGGGGGGACGACCAACCCCAAAAACACTGACTGGCAGTCAGTTTATCCCTGATTATTCAAGATTTTAATTTTTTTAAATTTGGCCTGGTCCCTATTCCCCACAAATACTTGCAAATTGCATCAACAAAGGCTATATGAGTTCACTTAAAAGGAGCTCACTTACTTGGTTTGGAGGAGGACGCTCCAAAAGATATCAAGTGCCCTTGACGATCCATAATGAGTTCATTTTGTAGCCTTATTTTTAAATTGTATCGCACATTATTGTTTATTATTTAATGAAGAGTAAAATTGCACAAAACAAGGCTACAGTTGAGTATGTGAATGCGTTTTGTTACTGCTAACTTTATTAGGATCCAAATGAAGTTCAGGTATATCTTTTGGAACACCTTCTCCGAAAGGTACGCAAGCTTATTTTGTCGCCTTATTTTTGCAATTTTGATACTTAAGTTCCTCAATAATGTGCTCTGAAATGCACTTTGCACTTTTTGTAGGGAAAGATGCTATTTATGGCAATAAATGTGCTTGGTTTGACTCCAATAAAAGTGGGTCACCACTTAACGACGCCCACATTTTTTCCCATGCGATACACTGCGTTCGTCTACTTATTCCCCAGCTATCACGGTCAGCTCAACCTCGTTTTTTTTTTTTGTTGCAAAATAAAACCATACCGCTAGCTCGATTTAGGTTCATTTGTTGACGTTTTAGCCCGGTCCAGTACGGTGATCACCGTCAACGAGAGCGTGAGAGGCGGCAAGGTGACCCGGCTGAAGGCCACGGTGGACGAGGCGGTGCGCAGCTGCCCGACGGTGAGCCAGGTTTTTGTCGCCATGAGGACGGACGCGCCGGTCGCTATGACGCCCAAGGACGTCGCCATGGAAGAGGTAAGAGGACCTCAGCTTCTCCCTGAGACGACGTTTGGACCGAAATGAACCGAATGTCACAGGAGATGATGACGGAGGACGCCGCGTGCGAGCCGGCCGCCATGGACAGCGAGGACGTCCTGTTCCTGCTCTACACGTCGGGCAGCACTGGGAAACCCAAAGGTCTGGTCCACACGCAGGCCGGATACCTGCTGTATACCGCGCTCACGCACAGGGTAAGCTTGTCAGTACGCTCACTGGACCCAACATTAGGTAAACCCGTACAGTCCAAGAGCGGTATTGTAAACCAAGGAACCGCAGGATTTATTTGTCTTGTCTAGCTTTTCTGCAGGAATGGTAAGTAATTTTGACATTTATGTAGAGCGTACCTAGTATCGAGCCTTGCAGAACACCATCTGAACACGCTCTAGAAAGGGCCCTCGGTTTATGACCACCACTTGTAGGCCATAAATATAAAAGAATCCAGTAAAAAACTCCAAGGGCAGCGGTAACTGAGTGTGCTCTCTTGTACCTTCTTGTGGCTACATATTTCTACGCCACCCAGCAAACTAGTTGATTGCATTCATAACCTCAAAACAACATGTTTGGGCACAGTCGTAAACCTCGTACTTTGTGTGTGTGTGTGCATCCCGCTACAGTACGTCTTTGACTACCGAGACGGAGACGTGTTTGGCTGCGTGGCGGACATCGGTTGGATCACAGGACACAGTTACGCCGTGTACGGACCCCTGGCCAACGGGGGCACCACCGTCCTGTTTGAGAGCACACCCATTTATCCCGACCCAGGTATGAAGTGCACTTGTATTGCACCGATACCCAAAAATGCGGGGTGAAAAACCGACGGTCCCGCTAGGTGGTTGGTTCAGACTTCCTGTGCGTTTTCGGGCATGGCTTCTTGACATTTTTTTGCCCGTGATCATGATAGATGTTGTTTCGTGAAACTGTTTGGGCTTGAGCCTCAAGTCTGAATAACCGTTTACAGCTGGAAGCTACCAAGAGCTAAAATTAGAAGCTTACGTGTGCTAACGTGTCGGATGTCGGTCGTGTTGTGTGTCGCACAGTTGCAAACGCTCCAAAACTCTGCTCGGCATGTTCTGTTGTTGTTGTTTCGGCAGGAAGGTACTGGGAGATGGTGGAGAGGCTGAAAATCAACCAGTTTTACGGCGCCCCGACGGCCATCCGCCTGCTGCTCAAGTACGGCGACGAGTGGGTGCGCAAGTACGACCGCTCCAGTCTCAGGACGCTTGGTTCCGGTATGGCGGACTTTGCCCGGTGAAAGATGGGGATGCGAATTTCCCCCAGTAGTCTAAAAATAGTAGTACGGTAGTTGTGGTGTCAAAATAGCAGTAGGTGGCTCTGACATAGCATCTAATGCTGGGAGCTTTTTTTTTTTCTCTTTTCTTTTTTGGGGTGCTGCCTCAAAAACATTTTGTATCTATGAAAGTAATATAATATTGTAGGCCATCCCCTTAATAAATCCCCCTAATTGATAGTCTTTCGGCCACGATACGAGTAAATGCGCTACTTTCAATGCCACAGCAAAGGTGATTTGACGTGTGTGTGTGTTTACTGCCCTCGCTTCCTGCGTGCCCCAATGGAACGCCGCCAGAGGAATTTCCTCTAGGAGCACACGAGCCGCACACTTAAGGGAGCCCGACTGTCGAGCTCGGGTGGTTTCTTAGCATGCCGTCGTAAATTATAGCTCGCCAAACGCATAAACACACGCCCGACAGCAGTACACAGAACGTTGTCTTCCTAACGATGTCATCTGTGCAGTGGGCGAGCCCATCAACACGGAGGCGTGGGAGTGGTACCACGACGTGGTGGGAGAGCGACGCTGTCCCGTGGTGGACACCTGGTGGCAAACAGGTACCTGAAAATGGATGCAAACAGGCTGGCGTGCTTTAGCATCTGCACACAGGGGCCACAACATTAGGTACACCCGCACGGTAGAGCGTCATCCCAAATTCTGCTGCAGTTGTAAGAAACCCTACACACCAAGACCGACAGCACACATGCAGTGGCGCCCGAGGGGTCAGAGGTCACGGGCGCTCAATGTTGCTTTTCGGCCGCGCTGCTTACGTGCAGAGATTTCTCCAGATTCTCTGAGTCTTTTGATTTCTGATTTATTTAATTACATTTTATTTTGACGTCCATTGAGCGAAAATCTAATTCTGTAAGCTTTTAAATATTCCTCACATATTCATATCCTTCTGCGAATTCTTGAGTTAACAAATAATACGATGCCCCCTATGGTTTTGGAGTGTGAATTACACCGTGTGCAGCAGAAGCGGTATGACTGAGCAGACAAATTGGCGTTCGACGCGATACATGATTTGAAAATCTTCAGATTTAGCTAATGAGACAAAAACGCACAGCTGTGCATGCGATGTGTTTCATCCCGCGTCCCGAAATTAGATTAGATGAGTAGTCACCAAATGGAGCGGATCGCTTTTAATTACCACACAACTGGCCAATAGCTATAATTAATTAACAATAATCCCAACATTAGCACACGAGGGATCGGGAATTGTGGAATTATGGACACAGATAGAAGCTAAATAGTCCGGTGGAAAGCATGTTGTTGTTTTCCCACACTAAATGTTTCCAATTAGGACTAAGTGGCTTTATTCATACTCGACATTTGGTTGCTGTGCGCGCAAGTTATCCTATTTCATTTGGATCCGCTGCTGGCATTCGGCCTCCGTGTGGGATTATACAGGGCGGGTCCCAGGATGCATCGCATTTAATTGGAACAAATGTCTTTTCCATCCATCCGTCCATTTTCTACGGCTTATCCGAGGTCGGGTGGCGGGGTCAGTAGCTTTAGCGGGGAATCTATTGTAAAAATGTATTTTGATGTCATTTATTTATTCAGTCAGTCACTTATTTTATATGCATCCATTTTCTACTGACTTTTTTTTCAGAGTTGCATTTGTTTTATTCGTTACATTTAAATATTTATGACTCTTTATATTGCTATTATAATTCATAATAGTGTAATATTATATAAATTCATTTTATTTCTTAATTAATTCAGGAGTTTTTTCCCCCCCTTTTCAACAGATTTTCTTATTTCCTATTTGAGTATAAAGTTTTTTTATGAAGAAAAATGATCATGTTAGTGTATTTTTAAATTCATTATTAATTTACTCTTATGTAATATATTTTGTAAATAAATATCATAAATAGATTTTCATTTGTTTATTTATTCCTATGACTATTTCTTAATTTTGTCATTCATTTTCAACCATATATGCATTTATCTGAGTATAATATTGATATCAGTTTGTTCTGCCATTGTATTTCAGTCATTCATTAATTCAGTCAATATTATTCTGAGCTATTTTATACATGCATACATTTTAATGTAATGACGTTTATTTATATTATTTATTGAAAGTACAATTTTAATTGAGTCATTTTTATTTTATGATTGCAATAGTTTATATTGTATTGTATTTTTTTCCTTAATTGAACTTAATCAGTTGGTATTTTTGTTGTCTTTTATAAATCTATGAATATCAGAATCAGAATCAGAATCATCTTCTTTTAATCATTAATTTCCACTTGCAGCTATTGTGAGCCGGTCGGTGGTCTGTTGTTGGCCTACTTTGTTTTAGCGGCAGGCCCCCTCTTCCTCCCCCTCCCCCCCCTGCTCCTCTTTTGCCACCGTTACCCCCCCCCCCCCCCCCCCCCTCCCAAAAAAAGAACCCACGCACACGGTTTATGTTGAAAGTCCTCCCGGCCCGGCCCCCGACCAAACTGTTTCTGATTTACTTTGTGCGGCTTTTACTTTGAATCCCAATTTTTTTAGCGGTTGGAATGCACAACAAAACAGAACGGCTCTTTGTGTGCAAATCCTCTTAACTCATTTGTGTTCACCTCGCTTCCTTTGTTGGACACATTTCATTTGTCGGTTCTCTTGAATCGATCGCAACTGGACTCTTCTGTCACTTAAAAATGGCATTTTGGATTCTTTGTTAATTACCGGATTGAATCATACAATTTGGGTCAAATACGTTTCATCTAGACTCAACACGCGGACGTTTTCGTTTGTGTTGCTTTGTTTTAGTTCGACAAGGGACTAATTTGATGTAACCCTAATCCTATCTTGAGATAGGAGTTTCATTTGTCCCGTGACCACACTCGTATCTCAAATCGTCTTTCTCTGATTTTTGATGCGAAAAGCATTAATCCGTTCCAGCCTCTCAAAAAAAAAAAAAAAAAAAAAAAATGAATGTGCTTCCTCATGAAGAAAAATGGAACACTATCTTCATAAAAACATAACATAGAATGTAAAGAATGAAACAGTGCGTTCATTGCGTCTCCTGGTGTGTGTGCCTTTGCCACTGGGGGCAGTAGAAAACAGTCATCAAGACAAACAGAAGAGTTTCACTCAACAAAATCAAGTGACTCAGTAATCAGCAGTAATATAATATTCGTCGTTTATCGCAGAGGATGAAGAATATATGCCTGCGAGTATTGTTGTATTGTCTGCCTGCATGTATCGCTGCACTGTTAGTGTTCCGAGATCCGACCGTTACATTTTCAAGGTTCCTCCTCCGCTAGCTCCTGAAAGATTCGATTAGCAATATAAGAAAAAAAATGCACCACTGAGAATATATAAAAAAGATGATTTTTGAACTTGTTTTACAACCAGCGCATTGCGCAAAAAAACAAGATTGAAGATGTTATCAATAAAAATGCGTGTGAGTTCAACACTTTTTGCCGTTAGCAAGACGCCAAAATCCCAAACCTGTTTGTTTTTGTTGTCTTCTCAGAGACGGGCGGCATCTGCATCGCCCCGAGGCCGTCGGAGCCGCACGCAGAGATTGTCCCGGGGATGGCCATGAGACCTTTCTTTGGCATTAAGCCAGTGCTCATGGATGGCCAGGTGTGTGTGTGTGTGTGTGTGTGTGTGTGTGTGTGTGTGAGACGGGCGCGGGGCAGAGTTGGTATCAAAAGTGACACAGCTGGTGACCATTTGCTAATCCTCATCTGACCCTCCATCCAGGCCGTTCCCAGCCGTTTTACTCGACGCGCGCGCGCACCCAAACAGCCTTCCACCAATCTGTCGCCGCAGCCCAGCCAGTTGCACGCGCTCGATCCCTCTCTTGACACCATCCGCATGCGATTAGAGGTGCGACGATTAATCGACAACAAACCGATGATCAAAGTCATTGATAACTAGTTTGATAATCGATTCAAAGGGCTCTAAGCAGATCGCCGTCTTTTGTTTCGAAATACATGAAATATGCTTGAAGACTTGTTGAGATATAGCTTAAGCAGCTTTTTCACCGTAGGAATTTTCCTAATTTTGTGGGCGGGGCTAAAACACAAGCCCCGTAAACTGTAGCACGGCTTCCCCCCCCCCACTATATAAGCACAAAGTGACGTCGTTTTGTTTGGCTGCTCAGTTGTGAGTTAGCTGCGCTGAGCTTCCATAACGAGGCCCATTTACCACTCCGGCGTGCAGTTCGCAAGCTAACGATGGCTACGCCCCGAAAACGCGTCTTCGCCGAATGCCTCAATTTACAGAACAGCTCAGTGAAGCGATGCACATACTTTTCAAAGACGCGTGCAGATGGCGAGCTGAACATCAACACCACCGGCTGAATCTGCAGTGCGCATTTTACGACGGGTAGTTGAGTAAACTTTCAGCCAGAGACAACATGGCTTCGGCTCGTGTTCGGCTGTGACGTTACCTTGCCGACAACGAGGGTAAGCTGACTTGTGTGCTTCTTATTATGATTATAGTCCACGATATCATTTGTTTTATTCCTTCAAATTCGGCAGGCTTGTTAACATTACTCTTCTCTGTGGTGTGTCGAATTTACATGGCATTTTTTGGGCCTGCATCGTTTCCAGACCTTGTTGAAAACCCTAATTTGAAATTGTCCAAAGTCTCATAATTTCAACAGTAAATATTCTCCAATTTCTCTAGTGGTCTATTAAAGCAGACTCATTCTTTGTGTTTCTTCCAAATAAGACATTTGCAAAGATCTACTTGCACTTTGGGAAAAAACAATCAACATTCTTGTTCATTTTCTGACACGTTACAAACCAAACCAGTCATGGAATCATCATCAGTTTATGTTGGTGCATTTTCTGCATTACCAATTTCGAATCATGTCCTGTTTTTGAATAAAGGGCTGGAAAGTTTTTTTTATCCCATCGATCAAGAAAATAATTGTCAAATTAATGGATGATTTGAAATAATCGTTAGTTACATGAAATCCAACATAAAATGCTGTCTTCGGGATGACAGCTGAGATTGAGCACCTTCGTGTACTTCCATGTCTGTATTTTACTGCCCCCTTGTGGTCAAGGCACGCAGACCAGGAGCAGCACAATCTCAAATTGAAGCAAAAAATGTGGCAAAAACTGTTTCGTTCTATTTTTTTTCATCATCATATGTTTCTATATAGTAAAATACGATCAAATGCTACTTTTCCTATTACAAACAAAGTGGCTGTGAATCTTCACCCAGCCAAGCTGATCATGTGACGGGCAGCGTGGAGGTACTCGTGAATTAGCGGAAGTGCAGAACAGACCCATTTTGAGAAATCGGCATATAACACAAAGATTTACTTACTTGGATTTCACATTTCAAAAGAGACATCCAGAGATTTGTGTACAAATGAAGTCATTCTTGCAAAAGTTCGCTCGGGTCTTGTGCGGTTCCAGGGCGAAGCGGTGACGTCCGACGACGCCTCGGGAGCGCTGTGCCTGGCTCATCCGTGGCCCGGCATGGCCCGGAGCATCCACGGCGACCACCAGAGATTTGTTGACACCTACTTCAAGATGTACCCCGGTAAGAGCGCTCGCCACGAGCTCTCGATTGACACAGCGGCGCCGTTTTAGCCCACGGTCCGACGTGGGCGTCGTGTGCCCGCAGGTTACTTCTTCACCGGGGACGGCGCCCATCGCTCCAAGGAGGGCTACTACCAGATCACGGGGCGCCTCGACGATGTCATCAACGTCAGCGGACACAGGATTGGCACGGCCGAGATCGAAGATGTGGTGGTAAGAGACGTCGACGGGGAAGATCAGCGCTGTCCACGGGAAACCCCGCAGGTCCAAAAGAGTTTGATAGCATGGACCATGCTACCACCTGAGCCGTGACGCTCCAAAAAGGCTTCGGTAAAAATTTGGGGTTATTTTAGAGTTAGGGATTAAGAGGATTTTTTCGGGTCTGGTTAGGTTTTGAGCCAGAGTTTAGGTTTGTGCTAAAGTTTCAATGCGGGTTAGGGATTAAGGTTAGGTTGTGGTTTGGGTTTGAGTTGGGGATTAAGGTTAGGTTGGGTTTTGGTTCTGTTTAGGGTTTCTTCTAGTGTTCTGAGTTGGGTTCCGAATGCTTATGCTAACGCTCTGCGTCACAGAACCAATGCTCTGCGGTGGCGGAGTCGGCTGTCGTTGGCTGCTCACATCACATCAAGGGCCAAGGTGAGCCAGCGCACACTTGGCTTTCGAAGTGTCGGTACTGTTCTGGGGCTCTGCGAGTGAGCCCGAGTCCACTTTGCAGGCGTGTACGCATTTGTGGTGCTCAAGCAGGACGCCCACGAAGCGGACCTCAGCTCGCAGATCGACGACGCCGTGTCCAACAAGATCGCCAAGTACGCCTGCCCCGACCGCATCCAGGTCAGTTGCAAACCTTCAGACGTGTACAGCGGTGCCCTGACAGTTTTTGTTCTGAATAAATACTGCACGAACCGTTGCAGCCGTGTGTTGGATGTGTGCGTTTAAGGGGCGTGGCCCAGCAAAGTCCGGCTGGCTGATTAGTTCAGTGTGAGCGTCTATTTCGTTTGTATTTTTGTGTCGCGCTTTATAAACGGCTAGAAGCGCATCAGCGACGGTGGCTCCGCTTGCCCACGTGCGAGGGTTTTTCAGTTCTTTAATTGCTCGATTTGTTTTTTTCACTTCACTTGGGTGGCTGCATCATTGAAGTTGTCTCGAACCACAATTGATAAATTCATATCGGACAATTTCAACGTGGGCTTTCTTTCTTCTTAATGCGTTGCCGAGGTATCGGATCGGGATTCGGTATTGGCAGATTTATTATTATAAAAAAAAATAATAATAATAATAAAATAAAATATTAGTGAATGCCTGATGTTACCAGCAGCCAATCAGAGCCCCGCCAAAAATGACAAATGCTGCAAGACTGATAAAATGTTCATTATTTTATAGAAATGTTGATTTTTTTTTAATTTTTTTTTTTCCGACTGCATTTTAATCCTTATTTATATCTTCTCAAACCTTTGTGATTTTTCCAAGGACCCCTCATAATCATAACGGCAATTAAACAGAACTGCTACGTGTACCACTAAATGATATTCAAGAGTTGTAATTTGTGCTTTTCGGCTTCTTCTGCCAGTTTGTGCAGCGGCTGCCAAAGACGCGCTCGGGCAAGATCATGCGTCGGGTTCTGCGCAAGGTGGTGGAGCGCGACCTGAGCGGCCTGGGCGACCTCAGCACGCTGGACGACCCCGCCGCCGTGGAGGAGATCATCCGAGGTCACCGCGACCTCTGCGGCGAGAGCAGCCATCGAGAGCAAAAGTGAAGATTTTGAAGGACTTCTATTTTTATTCAATTGTTTGACTTGCTTTGATGGAATCGGTGGAGTCCAACAAACAAACATTGCAACGTTGAACAATCCACTTTCGACTCACCGGAGGCGCTTTTATTGATGATTTGTTTGAATGGAGCTCATTTAATAGTCGAATAAGAATGGGCCGAACTGAATGACAAAAAAAAACCAAAAACAAAGAAAACACCGCTGCACCAACCAACTCTTAACGCAATTTTTTTTGGTGTAATCCTCTAACTAAGCAACAGACGAACGAACCTTAAATGGAGTCACTTTGTTCAAATGTCCGTGGAACGTCGGAGATAGGAAGCGCAAGACAGGAAGCGGGCCGCCGAGGCGTGTCTCGGTCACGCGACGGCGTCGTCTCTGACACTCCCGCCGCGGCCTTTTATTCGGCTCAGCTCCCAGCGGCCGCCGCCGCACAGTTTCAGCTGGACGTCGTGGTGCTGGCGGGAACCAAACGGAGACGAACGTTAGCGCCAAAAGGCCACGTCGTTAGGGACACCCGCACAAACGACCCGAGCGCAAAAATAAACGTCATTAAATGTTCACAAACATGCATTTAACAATGTCGACATTATGGGACACAATGTTTCAGAGTTGATTTTATATATATATATATATATATATACACACATGCGACTGACGTAAAATTGGGGATATTGGGCTGAACCTTTCCAGATGAACATGTTTCTCCTGCACATCCGACGGTATAATCAAGTTTGGGCACGTTTTGCACTACTTTGCGTTTGCCAACAAGGAGCTGCACTCAGAACTGCACTTTGAGCCATGAAAACATCCAAGGATGTCCACTTACACACCTTTCAGTGACTCTTCCAGTCTCTCGATCTTGATTCCAGCCAGCCAACCGCTGAGACGCACAACCTCTGACCTCATTCGAGGTTAATCGTGAAATTTCACCCAAAGGCTGAATACCCACGTTTTGTCAGTAATCAGTATAATAACTGTTAACACTTATTTTTAGACTTCATTTTTTAAATTGAATTAATACAAACACTATTACGAATTCAATGATAATAATTAAAGATCTAAACTAAGGTTAGGCATTCAAAGTTGGGTTAGGGTTTCATATTAGGATGTCATGACAGGATTAGGGTTTCAAAAGGGGGTTAGGTTTCAAAACAGGGTTAGGGTTTCAAATTATGGTTAAGGTTTCACATTAAGGTTTCAAAAAGGGGTTTGGGTTTAAAGGTTGGGTTTCAAAATGGGGTTACGGTTTCAAAATGGAGTTAGGGTTTCAAAATTGGGTTTAAGATTAGGGTTTCAAAACGTGGTAAGGGTTTTAAACTAGGGTTTTAATATGGGGTTAGGGTTTCCAATTAGGGTTTGAAAACGGGGTTAGGGTTTCAAAGTTTTCAAGTCAGGGTTAATAATAATGTATTTTTCTATTTATAAATGTTTGTCAACTTCAACGACATAAATGCAATGAATGCATTCCTTATAACTACATTGAAAGTCCATTACATTATTCTCAAAACGACGCAAGCGTAACAATGCAGCGCGACAAGACAAGCTCCTCCCTCGGCGGAGGTCGTCGAATCAAAGCGGACCTTCTCCAAGCTCTTGCGGTGTCCCACGCTGACCACAGTCATCCCCAGCTGCTTGCACGTGCGATACAGCTGAGACTCCGCCTCCTCCGTCAAGGCGCTGGTGGCCTCGTCCAACACTGTCACGGGCAGGCCGCACTCATTTGACTTTTTCTTTCAATTTATTTTCTTTGGTTTTTGTCTCAGCGGACTTAACGCACCCGCGTATTTGGGCTGCAGGTAGAAGAGTCGAGCGAAACAAAGACGCTGCATCTCGCCCGGGGACAGAACGTCGTACCTGCGCACACGACAAACTCAATCGAGATTTTCGTGCAGAATTACAGCGCAGCCCTGTTGAAAGATGCCCGCGATAGATGAAAAGAACATTTGTTTTATTTAGTTGTGCCCCTCCCGCAAGTTTTGAACACATCTAAACTTATTGAAACACTTCATTTGATTAAAACACATTACAGACGATTACATAATCATTGCCTTGTTAGCATTAGCCATGACTTGTTTGTAAGTATGCGGTAAAAAGCCATCAAGAAACGATATAGCGATAAACACTGTACAGCGAAAAATGCAGAAAAATCAATGTAGCGCTTTTACCAGTTCCAGTCCACTAATTCATCCAGCCCGCCAGTCCGCTTCACCAGACTTGACTGCAACGAGACGGAAAGGCAGGAGACAACGTTTGACGACGAGCACAGAACAGGAAACGGAACTTGTTCTGTCCTGGCGGCTCAGAACAAGATGGCTAAAATAACCACAAGGTGCGAGCGGGAACAAAAGATTACCAATGGAATGTCACCCAGAAAGTTGCTTTTCTTGTCCAGGGACTCAGCTCCTTGGCTGACGCTTTTTAACACGATGATGTTCACGTGAATTTTTTAAATTGAAATCAGCACATATGTTTGCAATATTTTTGGTCGCTCTCTACAAAATGTAAAAAATATCTACAATGACAAAGAACATTTTCAACAAATCCCGGGCTGACTGCTTTTTAACGTTTTCATCGAATCTGTTCTTCTTTTAAATTAAAAAACATTTCTATTTCTTAAAATAACTCATTTAATCGAAAGCTTTTTCTCGAGAAAAAATATCATAAAAAACAATTTGAAACATTTTGATTTCTTCAACAACGCGGCAGACTAAATGTTTTCATTTAAGTTTTGAAAATGGAAAGGAAAAACTCAAAAGAAAGAATTTAAATGACCCTTATTTTATTGACAAATATGTCTACAAATGTTGAATTAAAAGTGTGTAACTTCTTTTCACCATGACAAATGTTGTTTTATGATGGCCACAGTTTGACCCTCGAAAAGATTCCTTTCTATTTCCATGACTTCTTGTGGGCCAAAAATGGTTTCTAAAGGTCGGACTTCGGAAGTTCGACTGCATGCGACTTGATGCAAAACTCACCACGCCCGCCAGCTCCAGAAACTTCTTTATTCTGTCGTCATCGACAGACCCTGATGGGCAAAAAAAAAACGGCATACAAATGTCGGACATAGGTCATGTATTAAGTTCATTTGTGGAGGTTATACCTGATGCAGGGTAAATGTCCTTGAGCGGGTAGATGACCTGTCAGGAGAGCACATTTGTCATTCATAATTCATAATTTGGGTAGATTTCAAACGGCGGGGACCTGTTCCCGCAGCGTGCCGTCCGTCAGGTATGGTTTTTGGGGCAGGAAGAGGGTTCCTCTGGGCCCGAAGCACGTGGTCATTTGGACGAAACCTGACGAGTAACGGGGACGCTGTTCACATACGCTACTCACGTGAACAACAGCGTGCCGATGTGAGAACGATATTGATTCTGGGAGGAAAAAGGATCCAGGGCGGAGATTTTACATCAACCGATGTAATTATCCGAGTTATTCTAATAATCGTTGCAGCCCTAAAAAAAAAAAAAAAACAATCGCTTTGAACACGACACAGCAGACGGGATCCCGCTATTCGCGCCAGACTGCAAATAGCCAAAATCTGACGCCCATTATAATTCGGTTGAAAAAAAATAATACAAATTTTCCGGGGGGGAAAAATGAACCCCCCCCAAAAAGGATTGAATAAGTGATGATAAAACAGCACTATGCATTTATTTTCAGGGTTGGTTCCTCACCAAAAAGGAAAAAAAAAAAATAACTAAAGGAAAGGGGGGAAAAAAAGGGGGTGAATCCGCGGGTGCCGAACCACAAGTATGCGGGGGTCCACGATATAACATATGAATGACCCACAAGCACACAACATCTTGAACTCTTTTCCAGTAGTTTATGCGCGTGTGTGTTTAATGGCAATCCCAGATGAAGCCAAACAATCTCACCGCTCTCGGCCTCCCACAGTCTGTTGAGGACCCTCAAGAGCGACGTCTTGCCCGTGCCCGTGTTGCCCACCACCAGCAGGTGCGTCCCCTCACTGACGGTCAGGCTCAAGTCCTCCACCAGCTGCCGGTCCGAGTAGGGAGCCTTGTAGGACAGCCGGTCCACGACGAAGGCCGTGTCCACGGGGCCGCCGTGCACGTTGAAGTCGCTGCGCGGAGACAAACATCGATTCAACAGACCTCCGCCGAGCCAATTGGAACGGGAAATCATTCACGTCTTATTTTTCATGTTTTGACACTGCCCAGTAAATACGTCCATGTAGCTTCCAATTTTGTCACTTATTATTTAAAAAAAAAAAAAAATCAAATATGACATTGTGCTTTTGGACGACAAGAAAAAAAAAACAACCAGATAGATACTAGACTAATCCAATTGATCATAAAAAAATATTCTGTAGCTGTCTAATAAAAGGCAAGCAACTTGTCTTTTTTTCTTATCCAAAAACATGTTCTTTTTCTTGTGTTCAATATATTTAAATAAATACACTATGTGGAGATACTGTACATTTTGTTTAGTGGAATGCATTTTAAAGGGCATATCCAAAAATATCGATCTATCCAGGAGGGTGTATTTCGTAGCTTTCTCTTGGCTGCGCGTGTATGTGGATGTTATATTTGTTTTGTCTAAAGAAACGAGTATCCACAAAAACACTCCCTGATTTAATGTTATGATATGTAAACCAGTTGAAATACATTGTTAAATTTGGAGTCCATTGATTCCCTTTCAATGATATTTGATTTACTTTCAGTCTTACATCCCTTAATACACCTTGCGCAATACATAGCGAATGCACGGCCCGCTACCGGTCGAAACCTGTCGTCCAGATTCATGCATTCGTCTCTGAGAAAGCGGAAGCAATCAAAAAAACCTCCTGGGGTGAGGTAACAGCAGAAGCTGCACGCGTCTGCTTCTCCAGCCACCTGTCAAAGTCGTAGCTTTCCCCCGAAGCCGGGTCGTAGTCGCACTGCCGGCGTAGGACGTCGTCCATCACCTCACTCAGCTCGCCGACCCTGACCGAACACGCAGGCAAAAGTCACGACAGCCCGACGAGCCGCCGCGGGGCGCTACCTGTGCGTGTAGCCGGCCACGTCCGACAGCGCGGCGGAAAGGTCTATTAGCTGTGTGAAGCCGTTGATCAGGTAGATGCACACGAAGGCGTTCTGCACGGAAACAACGACAGCAGAGAGGACGCAATGTTACAGCTGAACGTACGACTGGTATCGTCCATGCAAGCGACTGTGGCGTCTGACTGCAGCCATTTATCGGGAGGCAACGCTGGTGCTGCCACCTCGTGGTCACATTTGCATCCACAGCAGTGATGAGCAACATGAGCTCAAATTGACTATTTACTCTTCATCTTGCATTTCATTGATAAGTTCCATTTATTGACTGTAATTGGTAAGAATAGGACTTTTGTTACAGCCAGTTATGGCTGCAACGATCCTCAAAAATAATAAATAAAAAATAAGTACAAAAGAGAAACAAAAATAGATTTTTTATTTTTTTTTAACAAAATATATGCGTGTGTTTTTGGCAGTGACATTTTCGTTAAAAGTGAGAGATAAATCACTAAAAAAGCAAATCAGTCTGTGAATTTTATTTGTATTTGAAAGAAGCCAAAAATCACAGAAATACATATATTTTTGGATTTTTTGTTGGTGTCGCGATGCCACCGTAGAAAGGGATCAGTGATGACGAAAGAGCAAAACGTGTGATAATAGCCACGGAACAGGGATATGCGAAGCTTTTGCGACCTGACCTAAGGTGACTGCGGAAAAAAAGTTGACTTCAAGAACGCATTCCATTGTGAAACATTTTGTTCAAGAAGGCCTGACGAAAAAAATGAAAATGCGGAAGTCGTCGCTACCCTGCTGATGAGCGCGCTGAGCTCGCCGGGCGTCAGGTCGTCGTAGAGCCCGCCGAAAATGGGAATAGCGATGATGATGTAGCTGAGGAAGCCGCCCAGGTAGTCGAAGGTGTTCACCCCAACTGCAAGTGCACACAAATATCAAGTTATCATATGTTGTGTGTGTGTGCGTGCGCGTGCGCGCGTGTGTTCTTACTATAGAGCCACAGCTCTTTGTTGATCAGATTTCGCTGAGTTTGCAGCAAAGTCTGCAGACGTCTGTCGGTCCTCATGTGCTCCACTTTACCAGCCCTGCAAACGCAGCTCGTTACACGTTTCCACTTTCAACACTCACGCGTGTAAACGGGAAGCTCGCCACTCTTCGTATTAGCAAAGTTATGAAAGTACCACGTGCGGGGTAGCTCACCTGTAAAAAGCCGCAGACTCGGCGTTGACTCGGATCTGCATGTGCTTGAATCTGTGCTCGGGGAAAAGATAACAAGGCAATCAAAAGCGCTGTATCGATATATTTGCTACGTAATCTTAGAAATATATAACAAGAGGGCAGGCACGGCGGACGACTGCTTAGCACATCCGCCTCACAGTTGTGAGGTTGCGGGTTCAATTTCATTCATTTAGTAATATATTCATCTTTTATTGTAATGATACATTGAGAATATTTGTATTTACATTTTATTATATATATTTATATTTTAATCATTTTGTCTAGTTTTAATAAAGAGTCAAACTTTTCTTTCTCCCGGTTTACACAGCGTTGAAGTGCAGTTGCACTAACGCTCTTTTTCAGAACTTTCCGAGCTCGACCTCAACTCGAGCTGCGCTTCAGGAACAAGCGTCCGCGCATCCTGTTATTTTCCACGAGGCCGAGAGCCAAGATTGAACGGATGCTTCCTGTCCGACAAAACCCCAGTGATTGTTGACAACGATCAGAAACCATTTCAAAAGAAACAGTTCCTCAAATTGAAAACGTTGTTAGCTCCATGGCAACGTGCATATTTACTTGATGTACTGTAGAGATTGTCCGTGCTGCGAGTACAACGTACCTGAAGTCGCCCTCCAGTTTCTCTTGCTCGAAGAGCGTGGACACGATGGGCCCTATGAGGATTTTATTGGCCACCGTGCCCACCACAAAGTAAGCGAAGATGCTCAGCGGGCCCATCCAGCCTGTGCTGAAAGTGCAACGTGCTGCAGATCATTTAGACAATACTGGACAATATTTGGGAGTAATGAGTAATTGAGAACAAGGCGATGGACGGGAGCCCCCTTTTTGGCCTGAACAAGTTATACTAATAATAGAAGTCGTAAGATAAAGTTTGAGTAGTGGTTCATAGTGGGCCTAGTGCTTCTGTCGAATGTCGACTTTTCTACAGGACGCAAATCAAGGGCTACAAAATTGACAGAATGAGCCCCAACACGTGTAGTTTTTATTTTTTCTAGAAACTTAAAAATGTTTACTTTTTGCATTCGCCTGACAAACCTGACAAAATTCAACAGTTTTTTCTTTCTTTCTGTTTTCGAATCGGCCAGTACCCCAAATGCGTGCGTGCAAAGCTTCCCGGGGCAAACTTTTTTTTAGCAACTCGAAAAAACGCTGACCAACTTAACCCTCCCGAAAGCGTCGTTGTTTTTCGATGAAACCAAACCTAACTGACGGTTGGATCAAAGGATATTTCACAACAAGAAGTGACTGCATCACATCCCTGCATTGACGCAAACGTAGAAAAACAAACCAAAGACTGGATTCTAATGTGGAGGGCACTTTATTTATATATAGTGTATACAGTGGACGCCCGCATACTGCCAGTTCGGCACCCACAGATTCACCGATCCGCTGATTTTCTTTTCAAAAAAGAAAAAGAAAAACAAAAAAAACCCTGAAAACACTGATCGGTAGTTTCTCCTCGGTTATTGCAATTATAACAGGCATCAATTCTGTGTGGATTTTCGCCCTTCGCGGTGCTGCCCGGCCCCCGGCCTGGCCCCTATCGCCCCGCATAGCGGGGCTCCAGTGTACTGTATCCAATACCTGTAGAAGCAGTGGTAGGTGTAATAAGCCAGCGTGAAGGGCGACACGACCAGCCGACTCGCCATCGAGCTCATCTGCTTGCACAGCCTCTCTGCGTCCTGACTGATCCGCTGATCGCTGCGGGTAAAACAAGCGCACCTCTTCGGCGTCACATTTAAAAGAATGTAAACTATGTATTAAAAACAATTCATAAATCAAGCACATACGGGTTGTCTATGTCCTCTCGGAGCACGTTGAGGGTGTAGTAGACTCGGCCCTGGAAGTAGGCCGTGTGCAGGCTCTCCGTTAGCGTCTTCCTCCAGTCCACATACATCAGGTTGGCAATGTACTGGTCCAGGCTTTTCAACTGGTACCGCACGGAAGACAAGCTTTAATGAGTTGGAATTGGAGAAAAGGCTCAAAGTACAAAATGCAGGAAACATGTCAGACTGTCCTGACCAGCTGACGCAAGTGTGATGCCGACCATGTCATGTACAATTTTTAAAAGTCAAAGAAATCAAGTTGCTCACTACAAGTACACAACTGTATGACTTCTACCAAGCAACCGTTGTTAGTAACCCGAGTCCAAATGCTCGCCGAATACATTATTATAATCAAGTCAAGAACTTTTGGATTTCTACCAAGGTACCAAAATGGACTTACTGTGAGGAAGTCCAGGCCTTATGTGACTACCAAAGAACAATATTTGATAAGTTTAGTCAAAAATGGACACCAGATACCTCAATTTAAAGAAGTACAGCCATGTGATTTCTACCAGCCAATCAGCAACGGTCATAATAATGGCGGTTAACCAATAAAATCTGAAGTAACTATAGGAAATCCAAATGTAAACATAATGATCAAATATTCAATGAATAAAATATTAATTAAATATAAGTAAAATATCTTATACTGGTATATTATTACATTTATTTTTCATCATAGTAATATTTATTGGTATAATATTTATATAAAGTCTAAAACAAATCAGATGCACAATGAAAAAATATACATGCAGTCCAATGAAAGGCATGAACAGTATTTCTAAATGTTTTCTTTCTATGCTTTTTTTAATTCCAAAAAATAAAAAAGCGCAATTTGGAGATACAGTATGCTATAGTATCTAATGTTTTTTAGGACATGATATGCATTACAAAATAAAAACCTTCACAAATGTGGTTTCAAATGCACAACTACACATTCTACTACATTCTTCGGTTGCGGCTGTCTTGTTTTGAAATTGTCTAAAAGAGCATAAAAGGCAACAAATTGGAAGAAATGGACAAAGTATAGTCAATAAAACAAAAACGGACGTATTTTTCAATGTGTATGACGGTGCCAATCAAAAGTGAACTTTGTTATTTATGTAGGGGAAGAATTTGTTGATTAAACTTCTGTACTCGATTTCATTAGTTTGTGCAGGTGTACCTAATGATGCGGCCGGTGGATTCATGTAAATATTTTATATTTGCATTCGTTCAGCACTGGCCAATTGGTCTATTCGTGGATTTTTGTGACCAGGCCAAAGCAATAACCGAATTACTTTGGCGCTATCCAGTGACATCTTGATGTGATGGAAAAATGTTGACGTGAGTTGAGGAGTTCCATTTGGGCACAAGTAGCACTTTGCTGCCATCTAGTGGCATGTATTTGGTAATTACAAACCTTTTTAGGTGGAGCGTCATGTACTTGCAAATTTGACGGCAGGGCCGGGTCCCTCCCGTCACCGTACCGGAGTGACGCACGGACTTACCGTGGAGTTGAGCACGACGAGCACCATGGCAGTGAGCAGCAGGCTCTTCAAGCCCTTGTCGTCCTTGTCGGCCAGCACGTTGTAGAAGCGACTGGGAAGGACGCCTACTTGGTAAATGATCAGCTGCTCTGGTTTGACGAGAGACAAAAAAAAAAAAAAAAACATGTGTTAGCACCTCGTTAAAAAAGAAAGCGAGCTCATCAAATCAGGTAAAAGGTTAGAAGCTAAAGGTCAGACGCAGACAATGCACTTTAAAGTCGCTATCAGCGCTGCGGTTACACAACGACACGACGGTGACGAAAAAAAATTCTCTTTTTTCAACAAAAGTTTTTCTTTATTTCATAAAATTGTCCGTTTTATTGTAAAATGGACTTCTTGATAAAGTGTGTTCTGAAAATTAGCTATTTGTCACAAAATATGGCATCTTTATTCTTAAACTAGTACGACTCATTTCTCATTAAAAAAAAATTGACTTTATTCATGTAGTAGTATGACTTTTTCCCTGTAAAGGACTGGTGACTTTATTCTTGTAAAATGTAGATTTAGAATCTTGTGAGATTGCGTCATTTTTGTCAAATTAGGATGCCTTTATTTTTACAATTGTGCAATTGTTTTTACTTATACAATTCTGACTTTATTTTGGCAATGATGACTTATTTCTCATTGTATGACTTTTTACCTTGTAAAATTGTGACTATTTGCTTATATTAGTATAACTTTGTTCATCAAAAAAGTTATTATTACTTGTTGGACAGGAAAATTGACATTATTCAACTTATTATCTTTGAAAAATGTGACTTTTTTCTCATAAATTTACATCATTTTGTTTTGGTAAAATTGTGACTTTTCTTCATGATTTACGACACGTTTCTTTTGAGTCCTAAAGTTCCAACTTTCGTCAGTCGTGACTGTCTATTACCTTTTTTCTCAGAAATTTGGACTTCTCTTAAAATTGTGTATTTTTGAACTTAAATTCGAGACTTTGTTCTCACTATATTACGTCTTTATTCTCGTGACAGTGTGATTTTTGTCATTTTTCTTTTTCTTTTTGTATCAAACTGTGACTTTATTCTTGTAATAACATAACCTTTTACCTTGCTGTGCAATCGTGCAACGTGTCCTGCAATGTTTTTGCTAGTGTTTTGTTTTTCCTGAGCTGAGCTTCACAGTACCTGCTAAAGTGACTGCCAGTAGCGTGGCAAACATGAGGACACTTTTGCTGCTCCAGGACGGGAACAGAACCTTCTGGATGCTGCAGAACCTTTTCACGAACCTCCAGTCCAACTTTGGTCTACACAGAAAGAGAAAGCAGCCGCGACTTGTGCTGACACCCTTCATCAAAGAAAAGCTTGACAAATCTTACCTTTGTGTCGTTCCTCTTCCATTTGACTTCTCGAAGTGAGCCATTTTCGTCTGAGAGAATTAACAAAATAATAATAATAACATTTAACTAAATTAGCTAGCTGAGCTACCTGAAACTAACAGGTATAGTAGCCTAAAATGACCGCACATCTACAGTATTTAGCGACAGGATGGTCGTACAAATGAAAAGCTACGGTTTTTACAAGGTTCACTAAAAGACGTTTAAATGAATGCCGACACTGCTACGGTGGTGACTTTCTCCTCCAGAACGATTTCCAATAAACACGGCGACTCTTTGGGCTACTCGACAAAGTAAAAATCTCAGCTTCCGCTGTAACCGGATGTTGGGAGTTTTCGAAATAAAAGGTTGATGGAGCGTTCAGGGGCTCCTGGTTTTACGATGGCCCGCCGACACAGTCCCTTCGTAGCAACGTCCTACTTACTGTTTTCGCTGGATTCTTTTGATGTTATGACCTTGAAGCAGAGTCCACCAAAGACTCTACACCACCCGAAGCAAAACTTGATTTTGGGGCCCCAGTAATACTGATTATTGAACATTCATTGTTAAATTCCGCCTTGAGGAAATATAGTAAATATTACTAATTAAACTACAAGAGCTGACTTGGATAGATTAACACAACATTCCAAACGATAAAGCATCAAAGTGGGATCATATAGGCTTTTTTTTTTTTTTTAAAACTGCTAAATCAACTAGTGCAAGAACAAATAAAATCACTTATTCATTATAAAATGAATTTAACATTCACAAAAACAGTATTAAATAAACAATACAATGTCAAGCAAACACAGTAACGCGTGATACAACGAAACCGATGTACCTGAAACAAGGTGAAAAAAAGTTTAAAAGACAAATGTAGTTGAATAATTAGGTCATAAAACTATATGAAAATATGCCAAATTAAATCAACTACCATAATCCATTGTTTTCTTTTAAAATGTAATCTGTTCTTCCTCAGTCCTAAAAACAAACAAACAAACAAAAAACAAGAGTAGCCCAAGATAAATTGAACGCTATTTGCTCTTTGGGGGCCCCTAGTGGTCACGTGCCCTCAGCAGGTGCTAGCTTTAATTGTGGCTTGGGCCGACTCTGCCATTAAGTATTCTTCGTTCAAATATTGACTATAATTACAATTTTAGCACTCCACTAGTGGTTGGGTTACAACTCCCCCATAAACCGAGGACCCCCCCCCCCCCCCGCCGCCACGTAGACCAGTCTCGGGGTTAAGACAACTTTGACTTCCTCACACTTCTCTGGAACTGCGACCCTGCAGAACACGGACATCGATTATGATTCATAAACACCGCGTAACAAGAAATAAACATAAGCCAGGCAAAAGCAGCTAAGAAGGTAAAGATTTTAATACACTTAAGTGCAGCACTCTGAAATGTCCTGGTCATGATAATAATTCAAAAATCGCAATACACCATCTTATTCAATATGGTATAAGACATCAAAAATATTGTATTTTATATTCACGGGACGACTTGACATTACAGTAAACATCATTCACACGAGAGCGAGACAAAAAAGCAAAGTGACAATAATAATGGAGCAGAACACAAAAAAAAACAAAGTCATAATAATAGTGGTGATGGAATACAGATTAGACAAAAACAATCAAATATCATTTGGAATACATTCATGTTTTAGCAAACACGATTCATCGTTTGGCTTATTCAAAGCAAAGTGACGGTGATGCAAAAAAAGCAGTCATCGGAAATTCATGTGAAACAAACTAAACGGAACATTTGATTGTGTGGGGAGTTGCCAGTGGATAGGAAGTGTTTTTTGTTTTGTTTTTTTGTTCCCCCCAATACTTCATGGAAGATGAAAAGCAGCCATGTGTGTCTGGTTTCCTTCTTTTGCCAGTGTGTTCTCAAGTGCTTGTTAGTTTTTTTTTGTTTTTTTTGTTTTTTAAAGCTGTTTACATTGTGCATTTTTCAGACTATTTCCAGTACTGTATTAACAGCAGCGTCATCCACTTCAAGACCCTGTAAAGTGTATTCTGAGATTTCTATCTAAATACTGTATGATACATGTTTAAAGATAATTGCTGAAAATATGTGCAAAAGGTTTTACGCCATTTCAGTTTTCTTGATTCTTTGGGAGCGCAGCTGAAACGGTGCTGCGTGACGCACTTTGGAGTGCGACCCGAGTCGCCCCTCCCCCACCATAGAAGAACTTGAGCCCCTTCATTTGCATCAGCAACCAGCTAGGCCGCATCAGAGCGGCACGTTGTCAGCATTGAGTGCATGCACACACACAGAAAGATGGGAGAATGAGGAAGGGAGAATTTTTTTTTTTTTTTTTTTTTTTTTTAAAAGTCCGACTTGACACTCGGCGTGTGGACAGGGGCTTCAGGCTGGCCTGGCCGCTTTAGAGCGCCTCGTTGTCGGCCGTGAGTGCACACGTCACGCAGAGAAAGACGGAGGAAGGAAGATTTTATTCTTAACGAAAACGTCAGACTTCCCAGCCAGTGTGTGGACCGGGGCTTCAGGATGGCATGGCCACTTTAGAGCGCCTCGTTGTCACGGTGTGGTAAAGCCCCCCGCGATGAATATATTCCAGCCACGGGATGCTTTAATATATATATAGATATATTTCTATGGCCTAAACATTTAGTTATGCACAGACATAAGAAAGATGCTCGACAAACTGACGTCCATTTTCCAGTTCGCAGAAGTGGTATTTGATTGACAGTTGACAGTTGTGCAGGCATGGCTTCAGTAGATTCAGTGGACACGCCCACAACGTTTGAGAGGAGAATACGGCTTGATTTTTCAGTCTCATTTCATATGATTGATTTTTTTTTTTTGTAATCATCCAAATTTGAAAGGGGTTGTTAATGACTCTTCTCTGGTGTGTGTCAAGACAAGACCTATTTATTTACAATTTTATGAAAATTGTTTTTATGCAAATAGTTGGGTCTCTGAAAAAGAAAACGACTCAATTGTTTATCATCTGCCCATTTCGGAAAGTCTGTCCGCGACGGGCCGTTCTGAATTTTGCTCAATTGCGAGGCCGCAACGCGACTCATATTCAAAATAACCGACCCCAGACCGAGTTTCTACACATGCGCAGGGTGGATATTTGGTTACATTTGGTCAGCGGCAGCACTCGCGCATGCTTCAGTTATTTGCGGTCTGGACACACAGGGGTGAGCATCTGAGATAAGCATCGAGAAGCCATCGCTTCTTCACAACACCCAAGGTCTGCCCCCGGTCGTCATGGTGACGAAGGCCGTACTCTGCATTTGCACGAGCCAGGACCACGCCCCCAAAACCGAGTGATGTCAAACGGAGTGGTACAAGTGGATATTAAGTGTGCCGTCATTCTTTATGTAGTATTTTGATTAATACATTTTGTTAAGACACCTGGGAACTTTTTTAAAATAGTGCTATAAAGCATAATCAAATAATCACAAAGAGCCAGGGATATGGGGCTTTCGGGAGAAATTTCAGGACGACGCTCAAATATCACCAGATTGGCATTCACCCCGTATATCGGTGGGTAAGAAATCCAGCAGTGCACGACAACACCGCCGGGACAGCGCTTACGCCAGGTTTACCAGCTTGAAGAAGAGCGGCACCACGCACACGCACGTGAAGCCGACCACGCTGTAGACGATGTAGCGGTACGGCAGTTCCACGGCCACGCGCTGCCTCGCCCGCCTCACGTCGTCCGCGGGGAGGCCGGCCAGTCGGCACAGGAACGGGATGGCGAGCGCCTTCATGGCCGTCCGGGTGAGCAGGATGACGGCCACCCCGACGGCGAAGCGCAGCAGGGAGCGGGCCGCCGCGCCGGCAACGAGCGAGGGCGCGGCTAACGGCAGCGAGGACGCCGGGGGGTCCGCCGTCAGGCCCAACCGGAAGTTGACGTGGGTGGCCAGGGCGGCGCCGGCCCCGGTGCCCAGCGCCTGGGCGGTGTCCCCCCGGGAGGTGCTCCAAGAGTCCAGCGAGAAGGCCACGAGTCCGAGGCCGACGTGCGACACGACGATGACGAGCGGCGCGTACGCGTGCGTCATGTAGAAGTCGTCGATCTTGTCCAAAGTTTGCTGGAAGAAGGCCAGGATGAGGAGGCTGCACAAGAAGCCCGTTATCACCTCCTGCAACGTTCACAAACAAATGACTTCACTTTGAATCTGTTTCCATCCACAACTCATGCCGCAGTCATCGTGTCCTGTAGGCGCCGCCGTGGTCCACTTACGTCATTGCTGTGGAATCGGTAGGAACAGCTGACTGATAAAACAATGTTTGCATTTGATAGGAACAAACACGAGTCGCTTAGTGATCAAATAAGGATACAATCAAATGTTATCTGGGCCACGTTTATCAGTTCTTTCCATTACAAGATTACAGGTTCAGTGCCGATTAGTGCTAAGGAACCATTTTTTTGCTGCACAGCTATAAACTGTCATTTAATGTATGGCCACTGTGGTAAACATTGTATTTAAGCTAAGTTAACTCATTCACTGCCAGCCGTCTTCAAAGCAGAGCTCCCCATATTGCCGGTCGTCTTGGAGCATTTTGATCTTTTGAGCCACAGAATAATGTGGTCTGTGACAATATAAACACCAAACTTACCTAACCAAAAGAAAGCGCAGACGCTCTTCATTTACCGGGAAATAAAGCTCATTTCGACCTTTTTCAGTTCTTCAGTAATCAGCAGTGGAACATGTCTTACGAACAGCAATTTCACAAACAAGCTGGGTGAGACCCTCTTCCACAACTACCAGTTGAAAAACGTATTTGACGAATATAAACGTCGGTGGCAGTAAATGATGGGATTCCAGTTGACAAATGTAAATGTCCACGACAGTAAATGAGTTATTGTAGCGTTGTTGTTTATGACTGATAATGATCGTAGATGGTAGTTTTCGATTTTGTGACATTTTCTTCGTTGTTCCTGGAGAAACTGGTCCGACTTCTCTGTCAGTCTGATGTCTAAAACACGTACGGGTCATTTGCAGGACACAACATTAGGAACCATATTGACGTGCAGTGTGAGCCCCACTGTCGGGTACTCGTGCTGTGTTGCCACTTACCAGAACCGAATGCATGCCCATGTAGACTCTGCTCACACACACCAGCACGCTCCAGCACAGAGCCACGCACAAACCCAACACCAACGGGTACTGGGAGACAAACAAAAATAACACATTACAAACATACACAGAGGAGGAATTTTTCTTGTCGAACTCTTATTCGAGTGTCTTCTCCTTCACTGGAAGCCGCCCGTCGTCGCATAACATGCACTCTGTCGGATGGTAGGCATTGCACGTTGGCAAAAGAGCCGTTCAGATCTTTATCGCAATGGCCCGAATGCGCTGGGCTCGTTTTAGAAACAGGAAGGCGCGGCGCGGCGCGGTGCGGCGCGGCTGCCGCGTCTGAACAATGACGAAGGCCCACCGACATTCGGACTGAATTTCTTTCCGCTGCCCTGACGATGACATGTTGCAAGACCTGGCAGACTTAAAAGTGGCTCAAGCTGGTGGACAGACAACGGCGAAGTAATGGTTAGCTGCGCGCTTGCTACCAGTCGTGACGATATGCATTTTATTTGAATTGTCACAATTTAAAGCAGAGGTTTGGTTGTGAAATTCCCGTAGACATTTACGTTCGTCGACTAGGATCCCAACAGTTCACTGCTGCCGACGTACGGTGTATAATTGTCAAGTACGTTTTTCAACGGGTAGGGCCCGCTTGTCTGTAAAATTCACACTTTTAAACCACTTTTAGATGGGAGCATGTCGTCACTTTCAATACAAGATCAGCACAGCTTTTTAGTAGTGCTGTTTATGCAGGAATATACGATAAGGACTTCATACAGGGTAGGGCATCAATCGCAATAAGCGGTGAACATTCGCTCGGGGTAAGCGACTGGCTTCCTGTTCCTGTCGGCTCTTTTGAGTTTGTTGTTCAAAACAGCATTATTTGTCAGTTTCCCCCCCCCCCCCCCGCCCCCCGGAGGACAGTCATCAACTCTGCCTAGCAACAAGTGGTAAACATGGGTCGTAGTTAACTAGTTTTCCAGTCTGGTCACACCCTCTCGTCAGGTACTGTCAAGTTAATCATGTAACTGCTGCTATTAGATATCAAAGTGGGATTTATGAGCATTTGAAAGGCGCACTCGGCAACGTCACATTCACTGTTTGTGTTCTTGTCGACATTATTAAAAGATGATACTCATTGGACATTTATAGTTACAGCCGCATGTCATACTTTGGATTCACAAAAGATAACAACGCTCAATTTTGAAGTTTGTCTTTTTTTGTATTCATCTCTTTATGCAAACCTAAATGTTGTAATATGATGACTTCTACTTTATTTCTCGCAAAGGACTTTTTCTTTTGTTACAGCCGCAACTGTGACATGTTGCGTTTCCCCGGGCGGCTGTTTTGACCTGCCAGCGTCCGTAGGTGAGCATGAAGAGGCCGAAGGGGACGGCGGTGCCCGTCATGGCGTGCGTGGACGGCATGCTGTACTCGGAGTTGTAGAAGACCTCCACCTTGACCACGGGAGGCGAGGCCGGCCGGGACCAGCGCACCATGTCCTTGGTGGACTGGCCCACCATCAAGTTCCAGGCCCACACCACGATGAGCCGGCGGCTGACCAGGGCGTCGACGTTCCAGAAGAGGAACGGGAAGAAGGCGATGAAGAACATCTCGTTGCCCAGCTCCGTGCCGAAGGTGAACAGATAGAAGAGGAACTTGTTGCGGATCAGGAACTCCTGGCCCACGTCGCCGGTCAGCGAGTTCCTGCGGAGGGGCTTGGCCCGGGCGGAGCTCTCGTCCTCGGGCCCGGGCTCGCTCGCCTTCCCGTTGGCGTGCACGGCCGCCCCGTTGCTGGCGTCGTCCCCGGGGCTCCTCCTTCGTAGCTCGGGGCGGTCATCGCCGTCGCCGTCGCCGTCCTGCGGTTCGACGCTCGCCTTCTCCGGAAACGTGCCCCGGACCCCGCAGAGGTGCTGGAACCTCGCCACCAGGCGGGGGTCCTGGAGAGAATGACACGTCTCCGCGAATGTCTTGACGACGCCCGTCGCCATCGTGTCGAAAGCTCGTTTGGTCGGTGTTCGCGTGAATCCAACACACAACACGGAGGTTCATGCAGCAGCATCCAAAGTGCAATATTACATCACGGAGCCGGGCCCGGTCCGCCCGGGATGTCGCTAACTGCGTCAAATCCGGATTGTGGCGGCCCTCTTCTTCGGTGGTACAGCGTTTCTTCTTCTTCCACTGCTTTACCCGCCACACCCACTTTGTTCTTCTTATCTCCGCGCGCCCTCTGCTGAAACTACGGAGCATTGCACATTACACCAAAAGAAACGGGGGCGGATGGATGATGTAAGAATGGAGAGCGATAGATAGACATTCAACTTCCCTAGGATTATGGACATAACGTAGCTGGTTTTGTATCATATTGAACCACAAGAGAAACATTTGCAGACACAGCATGTAGCCTGTTAATAATATACATAAACTTTCATTCCCGATTTAAAAACTCTAGAAATGATAATGAAGAATGCAGCCCTATGGGGGGCACAAGCCAGTGCAAACTGTAGGCCGCTCCCAAGCCCGGATAAAAACAAACAAATGCCAAACCAATATGAATATGAGCCCCGCAGGTCGACGGCGCCGGTGGAAATTCAGCTACTGTGGGTCGAAGTCGAAGAAGAAGAAGAGGTGGAAAGCGGGTTCTTCTGCAGAAAGAGAAGAGGAAAGCACAGAGCCGAGAACTGAATGTGGGGACTTCGAATGTTGGGACGATGACAGGAAAATCTCGGCAGTTGGTTGACATGATGATCAGGAGAAAGGTTGATATATTGTGCGTCCGGGAGAGCAGGTGGAAAGGCGGTAAGGCTAGAAGTTCAGGGGCAGGGTTTCAATGATTTGACCACGGTGTAGATGGGAAGAGGAATGGAGTCGGGGTGATTGTAAAAGAAGAGTCGGCTAAGAATGTCTTGGAGGTGAAAAGAGTATCGGATCGAGTGATGAGGTTGAAACTTGAAATTGAGGGTGTGATTAGTGGCTACGCCCCACGGGTAGGATGTGACCTGGAGGTGAAAGAGAAATTCTGGAAGGAGCTCGACCAAGTAGTGGGCATCCGGGAAAGGAACTTGCAGGGACAGATGGTGGTCGACTTTGCAAAAAGGATGCAAATGGCTGGAGTGAACACTTTTTTCCAGAAGAGGCGGGAACATAGGGCGGCACATGATTTGGACACGTCCGGAGGAGAAAAAGTGAGTATATTGGTAGAAGGATGATGAGGATGGAGCTGCCAGGCAAGAGAGCGAGAGGAAGACCAAAGAGAAGGTCGATGGATGTCGTGAGGGCAGTTGGTGTTGGAGAGGAGGATGCAGGAGATAGGCCGACGTGGAAAAGGATCAGGCGCTGTGGCGACCCCTAAAGGGACAAGCCCAACGGAAAAGAAGAAGATTGAAGTGATCATGAAGCTAGATCTCCGTGCACGCCAATCGTTGGGTTTCTCTCCACAAAAGAAGCGATGACAAGACTGGAAATGGAGTTTTCCTAATGCAAAGTAATAGCTTTTGTTCGCACGTGTAAGTAGCCGCCGAGTGCTCGAAGCAAAAGGCAAAGCGACATTTGGGCATTATTACCTTGTTCAATGTCAAACGAGTGTTCTCGTTGAAGTATGTGACTGACGCGATGGAGTAAGGGACAAACCAAGACAGCATCTACTTTTAGTTTGAAAAGCCTCAGCCAGAAACGCATTGTGAGCGCGACTCCAACTTGCACGGCGGCGGCGGGCACACTTACTTTTGCCTGACTGAGTGTTGAGGCTCGTTCAGCTTGATGCCAGCTTCATCTTCCAGAGCAGCGAGCAGCGAGCAGCGCCGAGTCTCCGCCCTGCAGCCTGCACCATGCACGGGGGCAAAAGAGGACTGGTGGCCCCGCAAAACACCTTTTTGGAGAATATTGTGCGACGCTCCAGTGGTGAGTTTGACTTTGGAAGAATGCCGTAAGTGTATGAAACGCTTGGATAGAAGCTTTGAAGTCAAACTTCAATAACTCAAAAGGGAAGGTTTTGTGAGGCATCCCAAACAGCAAATGTTTGGGACACTGCAAGTGACTGCAAAAAGGTGGATGAGAAGAACATGCAACATCCAACTGCATTCTCTTGACGCTTGCAGGGATGATCCACTTAGTTTAAGAGGCGGCCTATATGTTGGCGTGTGCCATCTTAAATGCACTCGCTGCTATTGGATCTCTCAGTCGCGGCTGCGTCAGTGCTGAGCGATGCGTACGGTGTCTTTGCAATAAAATGGGCTGGCAGCGCAACTGTCGCAGTAGCGAGGCTTTCATTCACACCGCTCGGCAGCATGCGGTTGAAAACCACCCTCTTCATAAATTCCCCTGCAAAGTAGTTTGGACTCCATAAGCATACTTTGGACCAAATTGCTGCAATGACTGTTTCAAAATTGGACTCTTCCACAGCCGCTGACATTTATTCTGACGCATACGGAACGAAACACGTTTGTTGAATTAGCCTCGACTTTGTCCGCGCGCTTGAAGCCAATGCACGGCAGCCTAAAGTGTTTTTCCCCCCGCCAAACGTCCAAAGTCATTAGGAGCAATGGTTTTTCACTCCTCAACATTTGCTTGCTCGGGAACTTTCGCAGCTCCTCGTGCATTTTTAATCGAGGCCGCGGCTGGAGCATAAACATTTTATCAACAACTATTATTGCTGCTTGAAATTTGGATGCGCTTTCGTGCTCCCCCCCCCCACATATTGTTTCAATTAAATACGTTTATTGTCGGCGTGTTAGAGGGTGAACGTGTTTGTATGTTATAGAATCAATAGTTCACCTGCTATGAGGCCAAATTGATTGCAAAATGTACCAAGTATGCAGTGTCAAAGTATATATTTTGGAGTTTCTGTTGCTGTTTTTTCCCCCAGAAACCAGCTTCTTGCTGGGAAACGCGCAGATCGTGGAGTGGCCGGTGGTGTACAGCAATGACGGATTCTGCAAGCTGTCCGGCTACCACAGAGCCGAGGTCATGCACAGGAGCAGCACGTGCAAGTATATGCTGGCTTGTTTTTCGTTGTCGTATGTACACATTTAGTGGCGTTCTTATGGGGCTGCTGCGAAGGAAGTTTGAAGGCCTCAGTGAGAATTGAAGATATGAGGCCTCAGTGCCACAAAGTGGATGGGAGGGAGGGAGGTTGGTAGCGCGGGTGGATGGGAGGATCGATGGATGGATGAAAAACTGCCTGAATGGATGGAAAGGAGTGATGGATGAAGGGCAGGATGGCTGAACGAATGATAGCTGATTGGCCGATGGAAGGAAGGACAATGGATGGATGAATGGCGAGAAGGAGGGAGCGGCGCCACTGCATTATTGTGCTAAAGGGAACGAGGTGTTGCGTTCCTCCGTTTGAAGCTTCATGTACGGAGACTTGACCGACAGGACGACCGTCGACCACATCCGACAAACCTTTGACGGCTACGAGTCCAACTTCTACGAGGTGCTGCTCTACACCAAAAACAGTAAGCCTCGCTTTTTTCCGGGGGCCGTACGCCGCGACGACCCGCACTCGGACCTTCTCCTCCTCATTTGGTGTGTTTGTTTGTTTGTTTTTGTGGCGGCAGGAACGCCCATTTGGCTGTACATGCAGGTGGCGCCCATCCGCAACGAGAACGACAAGGTGGTGCTTTTCCTCTGCACCTTCCGAGACATCACGCTCTTCAAGCAGCCCATCGAGGACGAAGCCGCGCGAGGTGCGACGCCGCTCGTGCGTTGACGGGGGCAAATGGGCCGTCCGTGTACCAGTGCGCCGTTTGTCCTTGGCGCACAAGCCGGACCGAGAATTTCAAACGGTTTTGTCGAGGCCTCCGCTGCGGGATGGTCGGATGGATAGAGGGAAGCGAGGATGGCCGGACGATGGGCGGAGGGAAGGGAGGATAGAGCGAGGATGACGATGGATAGGGATGGAAGGATGACGAGAATGAAGGATAGAGGGAAGGAAGGAAGGAAGGACGGGTGGATCAAAAGAAGGGAGAATTGCGAGATGGGCAGATGGGTGAATGGAAGGATGGTTGATCAAAGGAAGAAAGGAAGGATTGGGGAGGGACAGAAGGGGGCGACGATGGATGAATAGAAGGATGATGGATGGATGGATGAAGGTTGGATGATAGGAAGAAGGCTCCGTTGTGGCGAATTGTGTTCCCGGTGAGGCCAAAGAGCGAACTAGCGCCTCGGTGCGGATCTGAAGAAGATCGAACGATTGCTCGACGGTTTTCGGCAGGCCAGCGGCCGCGCGTTCGGCCGTCCCGGACGGGTTCCGGCCCTCCGACCTGCCCGACGTTGATTGACTTTGTTTTTTGTTATTATTATTATTATGTTTTGCAATACATTAATCAGAACATGTTTAATGCATACGTTTTGAAGATATCGTTTCATTCATAAAGGAAGAAAATCCACTTTTATTTCAGAAAATTGTACATCCTTATTTTAAAAAATACGCCAATCCCCTAAATGTTTTGATATTTGAAATTTTGAAAATGACACAAATTGATTAAAACAATTTAAAACAAAGCAAACAAAATGTACTACGAAGAAATCTACTTTAAAAAAAGTATACGATAAATGTTTAAAAAATGAATGAAGACACCAAAATAAGTAAATCAAAAGGAAATCATAGAATAATCTAAAATAAAAACAGTGACAGGTTGAGGCGGGGACAAAAAGTTGGTTGTTTTGTATTTACAATCAATTTTCCTATCTCAAACGCTAGGAATTAAACATTCATAACATTTTAACAAATAATTCATCTTAAATGAAATATGATCGATTATTAATACAAATACACAATTTATAAACTAGAAAATAATCAACTATAATGTTTTAAAAATGGATAATACATGTACATATTCAGTAACACGGGGTGATACCTTCCGTTGCTTTCCAAGCCAAATTTGCTACTTTTGGCGAACTCACATTTGAGGCAGTTTTGACTTCCTGTTTATGAGCATGCTCACTACTGCCCCCTGACTAAGCTTCGCTGCAATTGCACTCACACGTGACGCTGCCCAAACGATACAACCAAATAGTATGGCTACAGTCATGTTTTTCGGGGGGTGCGTTTGTGTTCAGGATGGACAAAGTTCGCCAGGCTGACGCGAGCGCTAACCAACAATCGCAACCTGGTCCAGCAGATGGCGCCCCTGAGCAAGACGGAGGTCAGCCACAAGCCGTCCAGATTGGCAGAGGTGGGCAAATAAATGATGCAGGTCGTTTTTTTACGTGCTTAGGCTTGCGCACTTTTCATCTACGCATATTCTCCCCGTCCGTACTTCTAGCACACCCACCGCGCGTAACCGAGAAATTCATTGATTGAATTCGTTGGCTGGCTGGAAATTGTCGAGGGTGGGATTTTCCTGAGACTTGCGAATGTCATTGAAATCCGTGAGAAAAATCAAGCGCACTTCAAATATGAAAATATTTCAAATTGCGGATGTGTTGTCAGCCAGTCGAGACGTGCGCTCTGCACACGAGCACTTTGAAGACCAGCGTGTTTTTTTGGGGGGGTTCTGTAGGAAATAAATCCAATAAAAGCCATCGAATCAGAACACCGCGCTTCCTTGCGCTACGGACCGGCCGAGCCACTTCATCACGTAGACCTATTTTGACCACAAATCAAAGCAAATGTCGAAGTCTTCGCCAATAAATATCATGACCGAAGCCCTTTGACAGCAGACTCACAAATCTTTTTGGTTGAGTCTCTCGACATACATTTGATAGCTTTCTGGAAGCCGCTGACAACGTGTGGCGACGTCGTAACCGAATCCAAACTTCAAGCGCGACGAGATGTTTCACCCGCACGGTGCAGAGAAGGTTCCGAAAGCCAAATTTGACAGGGGACGCCCACAATTTGGGCTCGCTCTAGCCACAGGGTGTAAGTGTACAGAAGAAAAGCGAGCAACTAGAAATAGCAAACTGGACTTCACTGCAGCTCAGTTTCACGTGGTCTTTTCTGGTCCACGTAAGGCCCTCCAGCTGGGCTCCGACATCCTCCCCCAGTACAAGCAGGAAGCCCCGAAAACCCCGCCGCACATCATCCTGCACTACTGCACCTTCAAGACCACGTGGGACTGGATCATCCTCATCCTCACCTTCTACACGGCCATCATGGTGCCCTACAACGTGTCGTTCCGCACCAGGCAGAACAACGTGGCGTGGCTGGTGCTGGACAGCGTCGTGGACGTCATCTTCCTGGTGGACATCGTGCTCAACTTCCACACCACCTTCGTGGGCCCCGCCGGCGAGGTCATCTCGGACGCCAGGCTCATCCGCATGAATTACGTCAAGACCTGGTTCGTCATCGACCTGCTGTCCTGTCTGCCCTACGACATCATCAACGCCTTTGAGCATTTCGAAGAGGTGAGTGCCAACAGCCACGCTCGGGTTCCTTGCCGGCGCCGCTTCAACGTCTTGCGCTTGATCTCTCTTCCGCAAGGACTTTGTGACGCCGCCGTCCCCGCCGAGTCATCTTCGCGACTCGTCAAACTTCCACAGGAACGGGACCAGGACGGAGGACTCGGTTCTGCCAGTAAGGGACTTTTGCTCTTTAACGCCGCTGCAATCCACAGACAAAACTTTGGTAGGCCACATGACGGGAAAACCGCAGTTTGGGGGGACAAATAGGAATAAACGGCATGATTTTACCCACCATTCTATCGGTTTTATGCAGTAAACGAAACACACATTGATATACAATACGCCAGTTGACCCAAACAAACAAATGAACCCATTTGGGTTCCCTTGTTGGCATGCTTCATCGGCACATAAAAGACGAAATGATGAAACAACCAAAGCACACATCACCACGAAACAAGAAAAAGGTCCAACGCCATTGATCTCGGTGTCGGTAGCACAGAAGTCTGGCATTTAGAACAGACTTTCCGATATCCACTGAAGAAGATTCCTTCCTTTGTCCCTCAGGGTCTGAGCAGCCTGTTCAGCTCGCTGAAGGTCATCCGGCTGTTGCGCTTGGGCCGAGTGGCCCGCAAGCTGGACCACTACCTGGAGTACGGCGCCGCCGTGCTGGTCTTGCTGGTGTGCGTCTTCGGCCTGGTGGCCCACTGGCTGGCCTGCATCTGGTACAGCATCGGCGACCACGAGGTCATCGACGAGACCACCAACACCATCAAGACGGACAGCTGGCTCTACCAGCTGGCGCTGAGCATCGGGACGCCGTACCGCTACAACGCCAGCGGCACGGGGCGGTGGGAGGGCGGCCCCGACAAGGACACGCTCTACATTTCCTCGCTCTACTTCACCATGACCAGCCTCACCACCATCGGCTTTGGCAACATCGCGCCCACCACCGACGGGGAGAAGATCTTCTCCGTGGCCATGATGATGGTGGGATGTAAGTACGCGACTCTCTTTGGATTCCTTCCGCTGAGCCGCCGAGAACTAGAGTGGGCTCGCTCCGTTTTCGTCCTTTTAAGTTCCCGGCACAAGTGAATAGAGAAGAGGCTCGTCTTTCGGATGAAAACAGTCGCCCCTCGCCATATTGCGGATTTTAAAATCGCACGTATCTCATTTCATGTCGCGGGATTTCGTGGCGATCATTTTTCCACAAAGGCGACTATTACGGCAAAGTGTCGTAGCAATAAGTCCAAGCCGGCGGCAAAGAGTTTGGAAAAGACAGAATGTCCAAAGTTTGGGATCACGTCACAAAGAAGATCAAGTGTAACGTGTCCGCTGCAAAAGACAAAGGAGAACTAACTGGCTTATGCAACAACACGTCAACAGAAAGGTAAATATGATTAGTTAATTACCGCCGCTAATTGGAACAAATTGTAAATTGATTTACCACATAGTAGCAATTTGCAAATTGACTTTTTTTTTTAAAAACCTTTACTCCATTATTCAATGAAAACGTGCCTGTTTGCTGTTTTTGTGCCATGTCTAACATCAAAGTTGTGCTTTAGTGCCATCTTGTGGCATCTCGGTGCCAATGAACTATTTTTGAAGCGAGGTTAGGAGCTTCTATTATTTGGGCCAAAGCCCGAGGGCAGGGGGGGGGGGGTCACGGGCCACGTCGTAGTTATGACTTCCCCGGGAGGGCCGCTACCACTGCGCACCCCTAAAGATGAAAGATGACCTCATATTCTGTAAATACATCCGGTATTGACGAATAGCCGGTTTTGAAATCAGAAGCCGATCAAAACATGGAGGATTCAAAGGGGGATTGGAATATCTCGATGGGATGACACCAGAACACGACGAGACATTTTGATTTGCTTATGCGGGCCACATAAAATGATCAAATCCTGTCATAGGATAATATTTGGCCGTGCGTTTGTTGGCTAACGGGCTACTTCCTGGTTGACAGGTGAGGACGCAAGACAACAGGACCGTATCGTTTTTGATTGTGGGGCGGGAAAATTGTGACTGAAGTCATTTTAAAAACGCACCCTTTGTGGTACATGTCGAATGACGTTAGGTATTGGCCAATGGGAGTCTACCATTTGCATTCAAGAGTTTGGGGGGGCTGTGACATTATGACTGGAATTGAGAAAAAGAAAACATAATGGAACCCATTCTGTTCCTCTTTCTCTATATATGTGATCGTAAATTTGCATGTCTGAAAGTGAGCCCCCCCAACATGTGCCCCCCCCCCCCCCCACCCCACACACACACACACACACTTGCCAGTGTTAGGTAATAAACGGAGAGCAGGCGACACCGGGCTGGTGTTCCCATCGAAGCCTGATGAAAAGTGACATGTGGAGCACACGTGTGGCTTGGGTGGGGGTCTCTCAGTGGGGGGCCGGACGTCATCCCCGCCCCCGCTAGGGACCACCGCTTCGCGTACATAAACGTAAACGCGGCGTTTAAAACGACATGGCGTGGAATTCTATTTGACGTGAGAGATTAGCAAAAGGGCGGTGTGGTAGGATTGCAGGGTTGAAGGTTTGAATCCTGCCGCAGAGGAAAGGAATACAAGCTCAATTGATCGGTGTCTCAAAAATGTGGGTTTTGAAATAAGGATGGTAACGTTTGTGAAATGAATAAAAGTCAAATACAAATAAATAATAGTGATGCAGTGCAATTTTTATTCAAATAAAAATAATCATTTTTATTGTCATGCTGTTTCTCCAAATACTGTTTGTCAGGTGACATTTTCGAAGGAATCAAATGAAAAACAGAACCAGTGGAATATTTTGGAAAAAGAATCTTTGTAAATGTATACAGGGAGGCCTCATGTTTGGCCCAATCGGAAACTGAGGCTAACCCGAAGAAACCTTTTGAAAAAACCGGTAGCGATACCGAAAGCACGACCGCCGATCATGTTGTTCACCGAAGGTTTTTGCACGTCAGCCGATGAGCGTTCGCGCCGGCCTTTGGCCGCCTCCTGTGCGGCATCACGGAAGGTGGCGCGCTAACGACAGTGAGGGCGACACAAAGTGACAGCCGCGCTCGGAGCCTCCCCGCCCCCCCTCCGAGTACGACACCACCAGTACGCCGGCGGCGCTGTTGCGAAATCACGAAAGCTCCCCGGTCCGCACCAGTGTGGGCCACAATTACCACCGATGAATGTCCCGCTACGGATACGGTGATTACGCGAGGTCGGCCGGCCCGAGAGGGAGCGCGGCGCCCGCGGGCCTCGTGCGCCGGGCGTACAGTCGTCGCCGAGCGAGCGGCCATCTCGCCGGATATGCGTCTTAACCTCTTTCCCCTCCACTGGCTCCGCGCGCCCGGTCCGAGACGCTGACTGACTCTTTGAGGTCACCGCAGGCAGCCAGGACCGCTCACATGGCCGCCGTGCATTACAAATGATAATATACAACGCTTGTTGTCTTCTCTGGGCGAACGTGTGTGCGCGCGGACTTCCACTTCAGCTTAAGTTCGTGCTGGGAGACATCCAAGTACAAATACAGCACTCCCTTGACGTACACGTTAGATTTGTTCGGTGACAAAACTCATAAATCCGTGACAAATCTATTCGTCAAGTCCTTTTTTAAAACAGGTCAGCGTAGAAGAGCCAGCTTGTCTGTGAAATTCGGGGTTGTAAACCACTATCGTGACGAACATATTCCTGAAGAGGGCAGCGTCCCATCGCTTCAGACTTTTGAGAAAAAGATGAAGCTTCGGAGGTGAACTTCTGCTCGCCGCGCCAAGGGTGGGGGAGAGGAACGCCAACGCGTTGGAAGTCGGACAACTTTGGGCACCTCGCGCTCGAACGGAGTCTGTACCGTGTATGTGTGCTATAAACAGAGGGCAGCGTGTGTCACCGTGTTGAGAAAAGATGAATGACGAGCGGTGTGTAAAAAAGCCAAAGACGTTCAACTCGAGCCGTGCGCTGCGCCACCGTCGCTCGTCCGTCAATACAATTATTTTGTCAGTCTTGTTTTTGTTGACATGTAAATAGCCCCATACTACAAGCACGGAGATAATGAGGTTTTATTGATTGCGGTCTAATACCCACGTTATATTTGTCGCTTTACCTTTCAGCGCTGCTGTACGCCACCATCTTCGGCAACGTGACCACCATCTTCCAGCAGATGTACACCAACACCAACCGCTACCACGAGATGCTCAACAACGTGCGCGACTTCTTGAAACTCTACCAGGTCCCCAAAGGCCTCAGCGAGCGCGTCATGGACTTCATCGTGTCCACGTGGGCCATGTCTAAGGGCATCGACACGGATAAGGTACCCTTCGTCACTCTTATCATTACGGCGCCCCTTAAAGGCGCAGCTTAACACAAATAGTGTTCCGCCTCCATTTGTCAAGGCTAGAAACCGAGCCCTTCCGCGAATAGCGAAAATGTACGATTCATCGCTGCACCTCCTAAAAAGATCAGTAGTTACCTACAGATGCCACAAGATGGCGGCAAAGCACTACGACTAGTCGCTAACGACTACTTTTCGAGTGAACCTCGGTGGACATCTGTACTTTACACTCAATGAGTTTTTCTTTGGGTTTTGTTTTCTTTCCAGGTGTTGTCCATCTGCCCCAAAGACATGCGGGCGGACATCTGCGTGCACCTCAACCGCCAGGTGTTCAACGACCATCCGGCCTTCCGCCTGGCCAGCGACGGCTGCCTGCGCTCGCTGGCCGTGGAGTTCCAGACCACGCACTGCGCGCCCGGCGACCTCATCTTCCACGTCGGCGAGAGCGTCGACACGCTCTGCTTCGTCATCTCCGGCTCGCTCGAAGTCATCCAGGACGACGAAGTCATCGCCATACTCGGTAGGAACTGCAACGGCGATGCTTGAAACACCTCGATATTGTTTCAAATTCATCTTACAACATTAGCCTAAAAAGCAAATGGCTTATTATAGCTAAGCACATAAATTATACTCCAACAACTCACACTCACGACAAATAAAGTCAGTGACCGCTAACGACCGTTAGTGAGCCCCGACAAGGATGCTAGGCCAGGAGTACACGAGTCATTCAGCCACGTCTCACTTTCACGCTTACCGAGTTGAAAAATAAAACTACTGACTGCTAACAACCGCTCGCGACCACTCGTGATCGCAGGTGGCTGCTAACGATTGCTAGCGACCACTAACAACTGCTAACAATAGCTATTGTCAATACCGCTAGTGACTGCTAACCACTGCTTTTAAATCTCTATTGAGCGCTAACAACAGATCTAAGGCCCGCTAACCACCATTTATTTGTGATCTCTACTAACAGCTGAGGACAACTATTAATTGCTAATATCAGCCAACAATCACTATTGACCACTAACGACCGCTGGTGAGCTCTGACTGCTAACGATAGGTAAAGACAGGTAAAGGTGACCTCTTATGACTGCTCGTGATTGCAAATGACCTCGAACAAACCTGCGAACGACAGCAAACGACGACTAGTATTTGCTCACAACTAAGACGTGCGACGTCCGTGAGTGTCTGGGATTGAGCTGTGGCCAACAGCAGCGGCTTGAGTGAGCTCATTGTTTCTGTCCTCCCAGCGTCCACTAAACGACTAAGAAGTGCATCGTTAATTGTGGTTCTTCTTTCTCACATTTGAGGGCATTGCGGTAAGGGTACTGTGAAGTGATGGAGAATGCATTTATATGATCACAGACATTTTTTTCCGTGTTCCAAAAGTAAGAACACTCAGTGTTTTGCTTGTACTCTCAAGATTGACTTCGCAATGACGGTGGCATTCATTTCATATCACTTCCTCCTTGTAAAGCCGAAGCTTGTGATTGGCTCTCTCTGGTCATGTGCCATTCCGCTGTAGTCTCAAACGTGACATTTTTTTCCCAATATGACTTCCAAGCGCCATCTTGTATGCAATCTATTAGTTTGTTAAACTTTTGAACAATGTCATATATATGTGTATATATATATATATATATACACACACACACACAGATATACAGTGGGTATGGAAAGTATTCAGACCCCCTTAAATTTTTCACTCTTTTTTTTTATATTGCAGCCATTTGCTAAAATCATTTAAGTTCCTTTTTCCCACATTAATGTATACACAGCACCCCATGTCGACAGAATTTTGGGGGGGAAATCTTTGCATATTTATTAAAAAGGAAAAACTGAACTATCACACAAACCCTTTGCTGAGTATTTCGTCGAAGCCCCCTTGTGAGCTCATACAGCCACGAGTCTTTTTGGGAATGATGCACCAAGCTTTTCAGACCTGGATTTGGGGTTCCTCTCCAGTTCTGTCAGGTTGGATGGTGAACGTTGGTGGGCAGCCTTTTTCAGGTCTTTCCAGAGATGCTCAATTGGGTTTAAGTCAGGGCTCGGTCTGGGCCATTCATTGTTCTGAAGCCACTCCTTCGGTATTTCAGCTGCGTGCTTAGGGTCATTGTGTCGTTGGAAGGTGAACCTCCATCATTCCCTTATCGGGGTTGTCGTATGAAGCCATGTTGCCTAAATTGCGGACATTTGTCACGAGTTGAACGTGGCATCATGTCCGCATGTGTGTACATGTACAATGCAACAAATACAACATATTTTTTTTATGTATTTACATGTCATCGTGTTTTGAGATCAGATTTTGTGTTGTCAAGAACAAATAATGATCTGTGGTTTTAATCCACTTTTTTTGGGATGCATTCGTTCTCAATTAAGTCATGGAAAATATCAACGTAATGAGTTCTTACGACCTCGAGAAAGTCATTGATTTGAAAGTTCACCGGGGTAACTTGTGATTGTGAGCGAGTACATTTGCCAAGTCATCTTCCCAACACCGGTGGCGCTGTTGTGTAGGCAAAGGCGACGTGTTTGGCGACGTCTTCTGGAAAGAGAGCACGATGGCGCGAGCGTGCGCCAACGTGCGTGCGCTGACCTACTGCGACCTGCACGTGATCCGACGAGACGCGCTGATGCGGGTGCTGGACTTCTACACGGCCTTCGCGCACTCCTTCTCGCGCAACCTCATCCTCACCTGCAACCTGCGCAAACGGGTAACCGACGCATACGCAAACTACACGCTAGATACGTCTCATTTTATTGGTGGTTAAATTATACAAACCATTTTTTGACATGGTTTTATTGTCCACGACAAGTTCTTTGATAGTCAATCTGCGCGCCTACAAAACTGGCAATGCGTCACAAAATCAGACAGCAGATGAAATCATTTGACTAATTATATACAATTTATCCTGCTCATCTAAAAATAGATACTCATTTGACAACATTTCATAATCAATATTTAAATATTTTGTGTTCAAGGCAAATCATGTGGTGGGGTGGCACGCTAGCGCCCTCTATTGACCAGCCATCACCGATCCCACTTCAGGCATTACATTAAAGTAAATAATCACGATGCAAATAAGGTGCAAAACATATTTAATCGAGCTTCCTTCTCCAGGCTTGACATATTAGCCTTGTCCACATACATTATTCTCATAGGAGAGAAATAACATGAATGATTTCATTCCTATGATCATTTATGTAACAATTGACGTCACGGAGGCTCTGGAGTCAAATGTAAAAGTTGGAAATGAACGTTTTAGAGGACTAGCGTTGCCCCCGCTATTCCGCAGTTCGTCGTCGGTGCCCCTGGAATATTGCAATTGTTTTGAGCGATTGATTATTTTTTTTTTTGTATGGGCTTTTTAAAGTGTACTTACAGTAGTTACTGTAATGCCCTCGAATGTGGAAAAGGAGAGTCACAGTCGCCGATGCGCTTTTCAGCCCTTTGTGAAATGCCGGGACATCAATCAAACATCAACGCACTCAAAGCACACTTGTGCAGAAGCTGCTGTCGGCCACAGCTCACACCCTGACACTCACGCAGACTCGCCGGTGTCACGCGCCACCACCGGGCCCCGCCTCTTCAAGGCACACGCTTGTACACAGAAGCTACAATATGTACACTTTTCTATGCATTTGATGTTTGCGATGAGTTTTTCATTGCAAATGTTTTTATAAGTTTAAATATGTTGTAATAACTACCACTGTAGTTCTACAACAAAAAAAGTGTTTAAATGCACATTGAACTTTTAAACATGGCAAATAATTAACGACCACGAATCAAAAGCCTATTATTCAATGACAGCAATGAATTCACAGTCTGTCATGTCAACGAATTGAGAATTCAACACGACATGCTGCTAATTAACTGGCGTCATGAATTGCAAGAGGATGTACGAGGTTAACATTGCCAACGTTTGTGCCTGACGATCACGTTGGACGCAAATGTTTTGGCTCCGTTGTTGCGTCATGGTCCCATGAAGGACCTCCCCCGGGGAATTGCTGCTTCCGGCGCTTGAATATTTCAAGCGAATGCAAATGCAAATGCTTACTTAGCTTGAATGCTTTGGAACAACAAAAGTGCTGTCGTGGTTGAAAATACATGACTGAAATGATATGAAGTGTACACAAGAAGCACTTTGAGCACATTCCTGCTGACTCATTGGTTTAAGTTGTGAGGTCCGTTGTGACCCGGCGACAACGTTCAAATGTTTGATTACAGTTCATCACGTTACATTGTCATGTCCCGCTGGCCTTTTTGCAGGTGATCTTTCGAAAGATCGCAGACGTCAAGCGGGAGCAGGAGCGCCGGAGGAACGAGGTGGCGCTCTCCATCCCCGACGACCACCCGGTCCGGAAGCTCTTCCAGAGGTTCCGGCAGCAGAGGGACGGCCAGACGCCGGGGGAAACGTCCCCGTACTTCGATGGCGACTGCCCGCAGGAGAAGCCGCCGCACGCCGACGCAACTCGCGGCCGAGCTGAGAAGTCCGAACAAAACTGCAGCGCGGATGCCGTGGGGTCTCAACCGAGGCCTTGCGCGGAGAAGCCGCCGAGCCAGGGGGTCAACAGAGTGGGGAACGGGGCGACTAGGGGGGCGGCCGCCTGCAGAGGAGGGGCTAGAGGGTGGGCAAAGTTTAAAAATGCCGCCTCAGCTGCGCCTCCTCCTGTGGTCGGAGAGCAAGACAAAGGCCACGGCTGGGCCAAAGGATCTCAGTCGTCGGAGCAAATAGCATCCAACAAGAACCAGAACCAGGGGGACGGCGGGGAGGCTGGGATCACAGGGGGCGGCGCCGACGCAGGGGAAGCCACCGCCCTGCATAAAACGGACTCGTGCGACAGCGGCATCACCAAGAGCGACCTCCGCATCGACCGAGTCGGCGACTCCAGGAGCTCCTTCGAGCGCAGCCCCAACGAGCGCAGCCCCATGGAGCGGAACCCGTTCGGGCCCGGCGGCTGCGAGCGGGACCTCCCGCAGGCCGCGCTGTACGAGGCCAAGGTGGAGCTGAAGGCCGACATCCGGACGCTGGGCGGCCGGCTCGCCGCGCTGGAGGCTCAGGTGGGCGAGATCCTTCGGCTGCTCTCCGTCAGAAGGAGACTCTCGCTGCCGCCCACGTCCTCGCCAAGGCCCAGGTTTAGGAACCAAGACTCTGTTGCCGCCTTGGTTAGACTCCGAAAAGACGACGGGCCCTTTTGAGGGAACCGGTTACAAATTTGAGTCCTCTACACGGGTACAAAGAAGGACCCCAGGAAGCATTAGCTAGCTGGCCTGCCAAAGAATTGCATGAAAACAATTTTAAAAAACACGTGACGGGGATTTGACTGATACAGTACAGTTGCTTTGGCAGCATGTTGTGGCATCTCCAGGCACTAGAGGCACCTGTTTTTTTTTTTTTTGGGGGGGGGGTGGTCATCAATGACTATGTCGATCACAAAATATTTAGAATTGCCATTATTAACAGTTAAAACTGAAAATATATCACAAACTATGATCCCAAAACACTACCCTTCAAAATAAATCAGCCTTACAGCTGAATTGCACATGTACATCTCTCTCCGTAATTTCCACTAACAATCCAGGCTAAACTGATCTCGTCTCATGCTCGAGATGTATCGACTCTGCCGCCTCGGACTTCATTTGGTTTTTGCATTATTCGTGATGTCCCTATAGGGTCAAAAAGGCTCAGTTGAATAGCTGACTTGAAAAAAAATGAAGTAATTGTAGAGGGCGGTCACTCACCCTGGTTTCCAGATTTTAGGGTAAAGCAAGAAGTAGCCGAGTAAAAAAAAAAAAAAAAGTCGGAATCGGACTTAAATCCGCATGAGCGAAGAAATACGGTGGCCCCAAACAGGTACCAGGTACCAGGTACCAGACTGGGGGAACCCAAGAGCGATAAGACAAATTCTTGACTGGCCTCAGGTGCTACGTCACCGATGACACTTGACCTCCGCCGAGGTCAAACAACCCTCTCGCTTAATACCCTGCAGGCGGCGCTCCATCGGCTGCGTTCGATCGCTCGGTACACCGCCGGCAGCCAAACGCCAAAATCATATCACGTGTCCTCACCAAAATCGTCTTTTTTCGCCATCCCGCTTCCCCGGCGGCGGTACCGTTAACGTGCTTATGAAGGCTTTTGTTGACGCGCTAGCCTGACGGGAATGCCGTGTCAAAGGTCAACAGCTCCCCTGCCGCTTCAAGGCTGACTCATGGAACTGTACGTCGGCGTCGGTGCCTTAAACCTCAGTGATGCTTTGTTGATGAAGCTTGAATAATATGTTGCCATGTGTCCGGTCCAAGAGTAAAAGTGGATTTTTCATGAGGTTCAAGTTTTCATTTTCTTATGACTTTGTTTTTCCAAATTCTGTTAGTTTTAACTCATTTTTAAAGCCCGTTTGCTACTATTTAGTCTTTTCTTAAAATAATGCTGAGCTTGAATTTTTTTGTAATAGGGGTATTTCTCAGGCATCAGATTAACACATAGTAAACCAGTATTGCCAGTCAACTACCCTGAGAATGCCGGATCTTGGAAGCTAAGCAGGGTCAGTCCTGGTTAGTATTTGGATGGGAGACCACGTAGGAATGCTGCGGTCGGTCGGTCGGTGGGCCAATCACCCGCTCCCGTAAAATCCTACAGATTGCGGCCTGTTGTGCCTCGTGGCACTGAGATCGCTAAAAAACAGTATTGTGTAATAAAGACGGTACCATTTGAAGACAGATGAACAGTCATCCACAAATTAAATATAAAACCTGGAGAGAAAAAAAAAGGATTTTCACAATAATTAAAGTTCGTTTTAATTACTTTTGTGAACAGACAATCCAATTTCAGTTTACCCAAAAATGTTTTTTCAATTCTGGATTTATTTCATTTGTGTTTGTTGATGATAATGACGCAAGAAGTGTTTCCCTTACGTACGTCTATGAGAATGGTTATTAGTTGCCGTAGGCACGTTAACCAGAAAAGTGGATGCAATAAAGTGAATGCCATTTTATTGATTGATTATTATTCACGATAAATCAGTGCAGCAATGCAGTGTCACGCTCAGGTAGTTTGGAATTGCCGATTTAATGCCAACATATCTTTGTCTAGTGTGAGAATGGATGGCGAGACGTATCGGGTTGAAAGCAAAAAAAAAAAAAATGCAAATCTGGGCCTGATGATGTCATTTGCTTTGTGTGACAATCCATTTTTGTGAGCACGTGACCTCTCCGCCGCATCGTTGTACATATTCTAGATTTGTAAAAGGCCTCGCGTGTATCCAGGGAAGCTTTCTGTGCTGATGTGAGAAAAAACAACAACAACAACAACAACAACAACAAAAGAAAACAAAAAACGATACCTGACCACCAGCTGTTCTTCTGTCTCTTATTATTTAACTTAGCAACAACATTTTAAGTCAATATGTGGCTTCCTCTAATATTCCAAAATCATGCTCGCGTCATTGAAGATTAAATTGTCAATCGTGTGAAAGTCAGCACCATGATTATCATTTTTGAATGTCTATGTAAGTATTACGGTTCAAAAAATAATGCGATTATTTTTTTGTACGTTTTAGAATTATGAAAAATAAATAGAAACAACTTACAAAGCAATTAGTTTCATACATATTTTCTTCTAATTGTAACAATTATGTCAAAATGTACCACTTTTGCACCCGCAGAAATCAACGAGGAAGAGAAAGAACCGCCGGTGTACACCTTTTCAATGTTTTCTACCTTCCAGGAGAGGGAAATTAGAGACTATACTTATTTGTTTTCTTTTACAGCAAGTATTTAGGTAAAATGCCAAGAAAACGTTTACAGATTAGATATCTTATAGATCTCTTATTCTTCTTTAAAAGTTATCTTAATTCCATTTTAAAGAGTCCGAATTTTGTGGATGATGATCTGAATTTGGTTGCAAACGTTCACAAACTTTTGAGGATGAGATGTCATACATCCCTGGCGCCGCTCGGGGGCAGCAACGCGCCTCCAAGTTGACTTGCCTGCCGCCGCCACAGTGGCAGCGACCGACGACGAAGAAAACATAACAACCACGCGAGCTAAAGGCGAATCGAGCAGGTAAACGTACATTTGTAATCTTCGAATTCTTGCTGTAGGCGCAGTGCAGCTTGTTGATTTGGTTGCGAATTACATTGGTGTCAATCCGATGTGAAATGTCCGAAGAAACGAGGAAAAACAACAACAACGAAAAGAGCTCAGGGGCAAGTTGAGCCACGCGTTGTGGCTGAGAAAATAACCTTTCAAAAAAATAGTACATGTAACAAAATATGTTTAGGGAGAAAAGTCCATTTCGCAGAATCCGAAGGGTAAACGCCACGTGGTAGGAGTACTTATGCGTGACTGGTGATAGTGCTGCAATAAACCTTGCTCCAGTAGGAGGCGCCAGAGAGCCCGCAGTTACTTTCCGCGGGACGTTTGAAGGAGGTCGAGGGGACGACAGGCGAGCTCCAAAATACTTTGATTGCAAATCTCGTCATCTCCAGACCATCTATGGAAAAGCAAAAGCCTTTCAGACCATGGAGTTCAGGAACGGGCATTTTTAGGATTAACCGACAGAGCGGACATCGTGACCCGTGTGTGGAGAAGCGCAAAACAAAAGTCCTGGACAAAGCAGCCGAGGAAGTGAGACAAGGGAAAGTCCGTTCGAGCCGTCGCAGAATGACCCCGAAGGGGCGACGTCGACAAACAAGAAAGTCAACGAGGTTTTTTTCAGACATCGCGGAAACTGAGCTCGCCAAGCAGATTGCAAATCTGGCAGACCCGAACGGCCTCAAATGCCGCGAACTTCGCAAAGAGGAACAAAATCGAGCGAAGGAAGAGCAGATAGGAGAAATCAAACTCGGTTTATATGCCAGACGCTCCCGAAGAATCACTGACAGCCGTCTTTCCAGTTGCCATCTCAAAATAGTCAAGCGACGAAAATGGCTTAAATCATGCATAGGGATGTTTTTGGCATTAAAGCTACCTCCTGACATAAAATGTCTTTTTTCGGTGTGTGTGTCCCGTTTGCACGCTATTTCGGTTTGATTATTTGGAAACAAAACAACCATTGGAAATGTTGCCTTTTGAATTTGATCAGTACTAACACAGTGCCGTGAAACAGCATTGGCCCTCTTCTCAAATTCTTTTATTTGTGCATAGTTTCTCCACTTGAAGAGCATCAAACTAATGTAAATAGCCTACAAATATACCCCAAGTGAACCTAAAATGCTCTTTTAAAATGGTGATTTCATTTATTAAGGGGAAAAAACAAACTATTCAAAGTTATCTGGCCCCGTGCGGAAATAGTAACGATTGAAATCGCCATTTCAAAACAGCGTTTTTAGCTCACGGCTTATATTTGTCTTTACATTGGTTTGATCTTCACCAAAGTGGGGAAACGATGCAAACGTATAAGAATATGAGAAGGGGGCCAATACTGTTATGTACTAACATGATCAAATTCAAAATGGTTGTTTTGTTTACAAATAATACTTTTTCACAGCGCCGTACATTTTGTCGTCTTCATTTTTATGCATGTATTTTTGGCCACGCCTCCTCACGCTCATAGTAAAGCACTTTGAAAGAAATGCACTTTGTACATTTTGTTCTTTTGTAAATGTCTATTTACTGTACGTGTACAAATATTTGACTGGTATTTTTACATGGGTAAGTCAAATGGTAAATGTCAAGTTTGCTGATCAGGGCAGCGATGGACGCGCAGCTCCCGCCCCACGAGGGCGGCGAGCTGTCGGTGGTGGACATGCACACGGGCGGCGAGCCTCTCCGCATCATCGTGAGCGGCTACCCGCGGGTCGAAGGCGGCACGCTGCTGGCCAAGCGGCGTTACGCGCGCGAGCGCCTGGACCACCTGCGGCGGGCGCTGATGCTGGAGCCCCGGGGCCACTACGACATGTACGGCGCCTTGCTGGTGCCCAGCGAGCTGCCCGACGCCGACGTGGGCGTGCTGTTCGTGCACAACGAGGGCTACAGCACCATGTGCGGGCACGCCGTGGTGGCCCTGGGGCGTTTCGCCATCGACTACGGCCTGGTGAAGGAGCCGCGCTCGCCCGAGACGCCCGTCAACATCCACTGCCCGTGCGGCCTGGTCAGGGCCTTCGTGGAGTACGCCGACGGGAAGACGGGCGCGGTGAGGTTCCTCAGCGTGCCGGCGTTCGTCTTCGCCACGGGTGGGTGATGTCACTTTATTCATTAACATTTCTAATATTAAGAAAGTAATGGTTAAATATACAAATGTTCGAATTTTACTCGTATGTTTGATCATTATTTAACCGATATTAGGAAAAATTCATGCAATAAATGTTACAGGACTCTTGATAATGTAAATGCTTGTTAGACCAGATTCAAATTTGTAAAAGTTAATTTTAATGACACAATTCAAATGTTGTTACTTTATAAAGAGAATTATGATTAAGTCATGATTTAATACATTCATTTAAAGTGCAAGTAAAATTGTTTTACAATATATTTGTTTGAATTAGAAGTTGCAAAAATAAAGCAATTACGGGATGAGATGAGGGATATGTGTGTATATATATATAATATATAAATATCCAAAAGTGTGCTGGATGTTGCTCTCACAGACGTGACGGTGGCAGTGGAGGGCTTCGGCGACGTGACGGTGGACATCAGCTACGGAGGAGCCTTTTACGCCTTCGTGGACGCGCGGCGCTTCGGCCTGGACGTGAGGGAGTCCAGGACCAGAGATCTGGCGGACGCGGCCACGGCCGTCACCAGAGCCGTCGTATCGCGGGTTCGCTCGACGTAGAGAGCTCGGTGGAAATGCGTCATAAAACACGAACTGGGGGGGTTAAAAAAAACAACAACCGGAAGTTAACCGTTGTTATTGTTGAAACCGCGTTATCGCCCCTTGAAGGTGAAGCTGCGGCACCCGCTGAGCGACGACCTGGCCTTCCTGTACGGCACCATCCTCACCGACGGCAAAGAGCGCTTCTCCTCGGACGCCACCGCCAACGTCTGCGTCTTCGCCGAAGCTCAGGTCACCTGCGACAGAGTCGGTCAGGACTTGACCAAAGACGGGAGGGTGCGATACTTAGTTGTACAACGTGCTGGTTCAAGGTGGACCGCAGCCCAACCGGATCTGGCGTGACGGCGCGAGTGGCCCTCCAGTACCACAAGGGTCTGATCGGGTTGAACCAGTCCAGGACTTTCCAGAGCGGAGCCACCGGATCGCAGTTCACCGGCAAAGCTGTGGAGGTATCTGCTTTGCAAATACGGTTTGTATGTTGTTATGCTGTTCTGGAGCTTTTTTTCCCCCCACCTTTTTAGGAGACCACGTGTGGAGACTTCAAGGCGGTGGTGGTGGAGGTGGCCGGCAGAGCGTTTTACACGGGAGTTTCGTGTTTCGTGCAAGAGACCGAGGACCGGCTGAAACACGGCTTTCTGCTCAAGTGAGCGTCACCTACAGCTTATCATTACTTTAAACACAAATATATAACTCGATGTTCATATTCAAGCAATAGGCGCTATATTTGAGGAAGTTTACATTTCTAATTTGCATCTTGAAATAAAAAGGGTTGAGAAATGTCTCCTCTATGCTGAAAAAACAAGTACTCGCACTGGCCACTAGATGGCGCTGTATCTCAGTGCACCGAATAAGAGTCACCTATTTCTCCCATTTATATGAAGAACGACATTTATGTATTCAAATGTAGAAATGCATCCCTGCAAAAGCGGAAGAAGATGGAAATGGCAAAAATAATGATCTCCAGGTTTCCTTTCATGATCCCCCCCCCCCCCACCCCCAAATGTGTGTAATACCAATAAAATATCAAAACATTGCTCTTCAGTTCAATGCGTTTTTCCATAAGTCAAATTTTGGTCACTGCTGGTGTTGCGGTACACCCGCCTGACTTTGGCGACCAGTTCAGGGTGTAGTCCGCCTTTCGCCCGAAGTCGCTCGGGACCCTGACCGGGATAAGCGGTGTTGAAAATGGATGGACGGAAGTCAAATGTTGGGGCTGCGGGGACAATGTGCAGATAAATGCGTTTCGCTGCAGTCACTTCAAGGAATAAATACAAATATTGACTTGGTTGGGTATGGTTTTAATGGCATTTTAAGCATAGTAACTACAGCTTTATATGTGTAACAAGCACGCGATGTTTTTTTTCTTAAATGCACATATATCGTCTGTCATCTACGACATAAGTGTCCACACTCAAATTGCTTGGACGTTTTAGGCCCAGCCCTGGAAGAGTACCGACTTGACGTAAAAATCCAACAGTTAAGGCCAGCTCTTAACAAACGGTGATCTGATATTATTTATATATAGAAATGCTGCACACGTGTCAAATTGTTTTAAAAAAAGACAAAACGCCGCCGCTTCGTGGCTACTTTTGCGTGTAGTTAAAGCTCTGATGAGGGATAGTCTCTCCACCTGTGAATTTGTACAAAATGGCCTCGCTTTTGTAGTCCTTGAAGGGAAGCTCCGTCCTGTTCGGAGGAAGGTTTCGCATGTACAAAAAAACAAAAAAACAACTCCGCAGATCCTATCAAACAGGGTCTTTGTTAATCATGAAAGGAAGTCGGTCCAGGTCTTGTGGGGGGGGGGCAAACCTCTAGAAGGGTAGGTAGCAGTGAGCGGACAACAACATCCTAGAAGTTGAGCTTGGTGACCGGCCGCTCGCGCCCGCCGTCCGAGTTCTGGCTGTTGATGCGTTTGCGGTTGCGCTTCATCTTGGACAGGTCCTTGTCGAACACCTCGCCGGAGCGCAGCGCGGACACCAGGTCGTCGAACTCGCCGCCGTCGTCCTCGCCGTTGGCCTTGGCCTTGCGCGCCTTGCGCTCCTTCTCCCGCTGCTCTTTGAGCTGCGCGGCGACAGACGTAAAAACATGGACGCACGTCACTGTCTGCTAAAATGCTAAAGATGGTCTTGAAAAGGTGTTTACGCAACCGTTACTGAGCCAATGCGTGTATTTTACATTTAAAAAATCTCACCCCACACCACTATACAAAATTTTCACCAACTATTTTCAGTGGTACCTTATGAATTTCATTTGTTCCAAGACCAAGCTTGAAACTCATTTTACTGGTTAGCAACATAGTTTAGCTCAGCACGTTAACGTGTGTGTGAATGACAGCACCTCTGAACTGAGCTCATGATAGTTACGACCTTCCTGATGGGAAAAGGAACATGAATGTATTGAGATAATTGATTATCACATATTAAAATGCTTAATAGTGTGTCGGGAACATGCTCAGTTACTGCCATACTGAGTATTTTTGATGGATTGTTCTATATTAATGCCCTAGAAATGATTGTCGTTAACCAAGGTCCCCTGTAGATAGACACTGGTGGTGTTCCACAAGGCTCCATAATAGAGCCACAGATTTTTACATTATACTCTACATAGCCGTTACAGTAGAAAACTGGTGGTGTTCCGCAAGGCTCACAATACAGTACACATTTTTACAGTATACGCAACATGAATGTCAAAATTGCTTTGTGTTACAGTGGAAAAGGAGTGGTGTTGCACGAGGCTCGTACTAGGGTCACTTGATTACTCTGGAACTTGGAACTTTTTTGTAAACCGAGGACCTCCCCCACCATACACTACTTGAGAGACAGTCCATGAATGTTACCTGCGCTTCCATTTTGGCCCTGCGCTCCTCCTCCTCCTTGCGCCGCCGCATGTTCTCGTTGTCCTGCTGCGCCTCGCCGAACGACTGCAAGAACTGGTCAAAGATGCCGAAGAACTCGTCGGGTTGTATCTTGCTGGCATCTTCGCCAAAGTGCTTTACGGCCTTCAGGAACTGCGGGGGGAAAGAGGAAATGGGGGCGCCCCTCGGGGATTAGCGGACCCAGCAGCGGGACGGCCATTTTACAGAGGTCTCGAGCTTTTGAAATGAGAGCAGGGCGCACTTTGAAGCCAGCGCGCAGCCACGGTTTGACCGGCGACCGATTACAGTCGAGGCCAGAGACCACTCGGAGAGTCCAAATGGAGGCGACGTTTTTGTTAGCTACTTTTCACAGCAGGTTAACAAGCAGCACAACCAGATGGGAGGATGTGCTGAGCTCTCATAGCATCAAAGACTCACAAACTAATGGACGAGGTTTAGGGGGAGCTGTGAGAAGGCCTTTTTCATTTGTGTGCTGTCCTGTGGACCACTGCTAAAAACTCAAACATTTCGCCATGAGCCAATGTTAATGATTCACAGAGACTTAATGGTTGCCATGTGACCGGCTCGCCACGCCGGTCAGCGTAGTGCAAGCATGAGCGGAAACGCTCGAGATAAAAAAAAAAAACAAAACAAAAAAAAACTGCTCGTCAATAAAGCAGCGAGTAAATCAAACGTCAGGACAACGTGCTCAGGTTTCCACTTGTAAAGGCCTAATGGAGGCCCGACTCTTGTTAAAAGATGCAGCTGTGTCTAACGCGACGCAGCCGTGAACACGAGATCCGGTCCCCGGCTTCGCTTCTTGTGAGAGGTTCGAGCGCGTTTAGGACGCCGACACGCTTCTGTTTGTGCTCTTCGTCTTGTGGGAAAAGTGGCCGAGGAGGTCAACAAGGGACGTCGAAGGGAACGAGATCAACTTGTATCGTGCGAAACGCATTGAACGCGTCAGGCGGAAACCGAGTAGAACGAAGCTCTCCCGTATTCACTTCTGGACAGAATTGTTGCGGCAGCACCATGTTTGGTGGTTACCGTGTTGGCCTCACATTTCTGAAGTTCCGGCTTCGGGTTCTTCTCTGCCGTGCTCGCGTGGGTTTTCTGCAGGTGGATGCTCTGAGTAACGAGCTAAAGCGCTAAGCGACGAACCTAAAGCTTGCCAACTAGTGAGCCCCCATTTGGGTCAAATGCTTTTGCTAGTTCTAAAAGTAGCCAATTATTTCATTTCATTAGGATTTTAGGATCATTAGGATGTACTGCAGACATCATGTCAGCGACAAACAGCATTTCGTCACTGTCGGGCGGAAACCTCGTACGTCCCAGTATGTTCAATCACAACATTGTTTTCATGAATTGAATCTCTGTCGTTTATTATTTTTATGCATCACTAACCGACAAAGTGTTGAAAATAGCTCGAGAAAAAAATCTGTTAACGCTCAGCTGTCCGAGAAGTGTCGTAAAACTCCGCCGCCGCCTCGTTCTGTGGATGCGCAGCCAGTGCAACTCATTGTTTTATTTAGTGCATCACTCGTGCCTTGAAGACCGTAAGAATGAGTTTGTGAAGACGATATAATCGTTTGTTTTTGGAGGGTCGTCTGCGGACGGCTGAGGCTGGCGACCTGTCCTACCAGTTGCATCGATGACAGCGTAGTAAATTAGCCATTTTTGGAGTGTACTCATTTAGCGATTGTATACGGTTTTGAGGCGGCGGTAAATGCAACTATGACGACTCCGAGTAGGAAAAAGGGAGCCGGTCTCACCAAGTCTTTGGCCTCTGTCAGCGAGTCCTCCACATCTGAAAAGCTGAAGCTGGCCACGGTGATAAACTGGCTCACCACAGACACAAACTTGTCACCCAGCTCCTGCGGTCGCTTCTTCTGGTAGTCCAGCTCCTGGCGTGTCGAGGGAAAACCAACCAAACCAAAAGCAAATTGTTAGTTCTGCGCTGAACAAAGAGCGAACGCTACTCAAACGTGAATCGGCGACGTACGCTCTCCACGCTTTCCAGGCCGCGCCGCAGGTTGCCGACGTCTTTCTCCAGCTCCGTCATGCTGGAGGCAAGTTGTGAACAAATTCAAGCAGTTCACGCGAATGCTAATATAGCGGTACCTTGTCACGTGACCGAGCACGTAACACGGTCCCCTTGTACAACACCGCGGCGGGTTAGCGACCGGACCACGAATAGCGAAAATTCGAGCGGCAGCGTATCTGAAGCTCGAGACACAAAGCAAAAAAATCCACAAAGCGACGGCCGGTAACGCGGCTTTCCCGAGGGTCCGCCTACTTGACTTTGGCTGCTTCGGGCACACTCGGCAGGTCCGCCTGAAACCTGAGCACTTTGGGGTATTTCTTCTCCAGGATGGTGATCAAGTAGTGCAGCAGATTGATGTTCCTGCCAACGGGCAAATGCGTCTTGTTATAAAACAAGAAAACCAAAACTAAAAAAGATACCCATTCATAGCATGTACAGTTTCAAGATGACCACAATTTTGGTTGAATGAATACAAATCCAAAATCCATTTTGATTTACATTGATCCACATTTGATTTACTGTGCGCAAATTTTGTATGAATGAATCTTAAATATCGGAAATGTCATCAAATTGATTGCAGTTTGCTAGGTGAAAGCGCGTGACATCGCAGCTTGACGTGTCCCGCTCTTCTTACTTGTCGATGCTGGATTTGGTGTCGGCGATCTTGTTGAGCGACGACACCTTAAAGCCGTAAGCGTTCCCCCTCTGGCCCTTGTTCATGTAGTTGCCGAAGGCCAGCACCACCTCCAAGAGCTGCTTCAGGTTCCTGCTGTGCAAAACCTCTTCGGAAGCCTTCGTCAGCGCTGCGGGCAGCGAGACAAACCGCGTCAGGGTTCAACGTCGACGCGCCGGCGAGGAGACCGCGACGGCTCACCTTCCACTTTGGGTTTGATCTCGGCTATCCTCTCCGCAAACTTCTTTTTGAAGTGCAAAGACTGCAGTCTCTGCTGGTAGTGGTTTATTCTGGACGAGCGGCATTGAAACAGGTTTGAGTGTCATCAAATGAGAAACAAAGAAAGGGACAATCCCCAAATGCTGGGAGAAACTATCGGGCAGGACAGCTTGACTTTCTTTACGAGACTGGAAAGACAACATGACATGTGGGCCTCCTTTTGTTTGTTTTGTTTTGGATGCGCGCCACAGATGGTCGTCGTTCCGAAGCGGAGCGCCACAAAAGTGGCGACGTGGGCCGACGCGCGGCCCGCGGCCCGCTCCGTTCTTTAATCTGGACCGACGCCGCAACATTTACATGAGCAAGACTTCTGGAATCTTTGTTGCATTCATTTAGCCCATTCCCCCCCTCAATAAAAGAATGATTGGTTGATGAAAATGGATTTGTGTATATTGAAGAAAATAAATATTTGCAAAATAATTGTAAGCATTTTCAAGAAATGATTGGTCAATATAATTAAATTAATGCTCGAGAATACAATTGAAAAATGAGCATGAATTATTATGATGTAAAATGCATATCTTATTCCGGCTCACCCAGCATTTACATCATCAGGAGTCCTGGAATATTTTCCCAACATTGCTTTCAATGTATTTAGTTTTTCATTCATTTATTGTTTCATATTTTGTCAATTGATTAGAGATATTAAAAATAAAACAATTACATACACATCATTTCCAAATGAATTGTAGTTAAAGTAGTCGTAACAATTCAACATTTGCATGAAATATTTCATTACTAAAATATACATCATCTTCCACATTTTAAACCAGCCCTCCTAGCATTTCATTTACATTATCTTATATTTTTTACAATAAATTTGTAAAATAATATACTTTTTTTTTTTTTCCCCCCTATTTTAAACCAGCCCGTTATCAAGTTTTGTCCTTTTTTTTTTTTTTTGCATGAATCTAACCATGTTCTCCCCTGTAATTGCTTAGTTAAAATGGATTTATGATATCTATATATATATATATATATATATATAGATATGACTTTGTGTCCTGAAATAATGAGTTGTTTATTTTGTGCAAACGCATGCGTACCTGCTCATCTCGTAGAGGAAGCGGTCAGGTTTGGCCATGCGGTCCAGCTCGTGCTTGTGCTCCTCCAGGAGGTCCACGTCGCTCTTCTCCGGCACAAATTTCAGCAACTAAAAAGGGAAGGAGGTCCAATTTGTTGCAATTCGGCCTCGTGACACAAGACGGCGGGCAAACGCGACTGAAGATTGCGACACCTGCTCCAGCATGTCCTTCGGGAGGTCCTCCTGCTCGTCCATGGTGAGGATGGCCCTCTTGATTTCGCCGTTGGACAGCTTGAGCCTGCCGCGCACCACGCATCCGTTCGTTAACCACACACGTCGCATCTGAGCGCAGCCGACTAGTTCCTCAAATAATGCCCTCGTTATTGACTCCGTTTTTAACTCACTATGAAAAATAGCCCTCTCTGATATTGTACAGTGTCGGGTCTTCAAGGGTCATGACACCTCAAAGCTATTTGTTAGCCCATCTATGGTGTTTTGCATTAAGCCCCGTTAGCCAAAGCTGACGCTACACGGTCGTTTTCGCGTGTAACCGTCTCGCAGGCGAGTAAATGACAGCGGACCGATCGTGACGACGACGTACCTCGAGAGGAGGATGTTGCAGTTCTGCGCTCGACGGCCGTCGATCACCGACAGCTCCTTCACCTTCCTGGAGCTCGGCGTGTCGTCCTCCGACTCTTTCTGCCAGGCACAAAGGCGAACGCGCCAGTTGAACATGCCGTCTTTCTTACACACGCTCGCACACGCACAACATCAGCAGCCGATACGAGGCAGGAAAAACTCACGAGAAAGTTAAAGGCAAGGAAGTGGACCGAACTGTACAGTAGGACAACATGAAAAACATGTACACTGCCTTGCCAATATATTAGGTACGCCTTCGAGGTTTTACATCCTCCTCTATGTGCTTCAAGTTGACTTTTTCACAACAGCAGCTCATACTGGATGTCGTATTCGCATAAAAAAAAGTTTGCATGTATTGTACTCCCTTCATATTATATATGTGTGTATATATATAATTTTTTTGTGCAACTGGTTGTTTAAAAAACGAGGAACATTTGGTGTGTCTAACAAACTGGCAAGCGAGTAAAACGTCTAAAACAACAACAACAACTTTCCAGGCTGTGAGACGACTGGAGCGTTCGCGCACTCACCTGTTTGTTGTTATTGATCGTAAAGAAGTCCTAAAGTGCAGCCGGGAAGCATGGGAAGACGTACAAGCATTGGTTAGAATGACTCAAGCGAGTTACGTGACGGCAGCACGCGCGCGCGCGCGCACGGCCAGCAAATAAAGCAAAAGCTCATTCGCCACTTGAGCGGAGATGTGAGCGTGCGTGACGACCATCGTTCCGCACTTGTGAAAGTTGGCAACGTGTGCAAAAATAATCCTCCCGTGCACGTTCCTCAAGACTCGCCAAGTGTGCTGATGAACAGATTTGGGCTACACGACAAAAACAAACGCTAACCGCCGCTGAGCAAATCACACGTGCGCGTTTCCGTTCCAAAAGAAGAAGAACGGATTTTTCGTGCGGCCGCCCCGGAACGAGCCGAGCACCTGCTGTCTCTGATAGGCGGAGAAGGTCTTCTCGATGTCCTCCAGATCGAGAATTTTGAAAACCTTCGCGTCATCCACCTCCATCCAAACGGTGCCTTCCAGTTTATTCTGCACGGGAAACAATACAAACAAAAGCAAAATTCGAATGAAAAGGAGCCGAGGCGAGAATATTGTTTTCTGCCCCTTTTTACACACAAAAACATTTTCACTTCCCTTTTGCATCTCCCGAAACAAATCACCAAAGTCCTCGAAATAATATTGAACATATTTTGCCGATCACCATCGAATATTATCATCCATCCATCCATCCATCCATTTTCTGAGCCGCTTTTCCTCACGCGGGTCGCGGGCGCGCCGGAGCCTATCCCGGCCGTCATCGGGCAGGAGGCGGGGTACGCCCCGAACTGCTTGCCAGCCAATCGCAGGGCACATAGAAACAAACAACCATTCGCACTCACAGTCACGCCTACGGGTAATTTAGAGTCTTCGATCAACCTCGCATGCATGTTATTTTTTGGGCTGTGGGAGGAAACCGGAGTGCCCGGAGAAAACCCAGGCAGGCACGGGGAGAACATGCAAACTCCACACAGGCGGGGACGGGGATCGAACCCGAATATTATCATGAGACACTTTTTTGACTTCATTAGCGTTTGAAATCGTTTCACTGAGCTCGACTCCTTTCATCGCTTTAGGCGGAAATCTCGCTATTTGAAATGCTTCCATCGATACCTTGCGTCTTCTCTTTTCAAACTATTTTTAGCTAAGAATTTTATTCGCCATTTTGAAATGCACTGAATCATGAAATTAAAAGTACAACAACAATCACAATCAGGGTAACACCAACAATGCATATTTGTTGATGTTTATTTATATTTGTCGAATGTATATTTGGATGAATATGATACGGCGATGGCTATCTTCCCGTTTGCGTGATTGATCTGCGCCATCCTCACCTCAGCCAACTTGGACCAGTTGAAGGACTTAAGCGGGTTGCCGGGCTGGGGGATGTTCTTCTTCTGCAGGGAAGGTCCCAGCGGGGCCCCGGGCGGCGGGGGCGGGGGGCCGCCCGGCGGGGGGGGCGGAGGAGGCGGCGGGGGAGGCGGCGCGCCACCCGGAGGCGGCGGGCACGGGCCCGAGAAGGACGGCGGCGGCGGGGGGGGCGCGGGGCCGCCGGGGGCGAAGGGGGGGCCGCCGGGCACGACGGCGGCTTGTCGCTGCGGGAAGGCAATTCGATGTCGTTAGGGATGGACACGATAATTGATTATTGAGTGAGCGTTGGGTGGAATTGTTGCTTTTTTGTATCTCACATTTTTTGTCCAATTATTAATTAATGACATAAATGAAGAGAATGTAAAGAACTAAACAGTTTGCGCATGACGATGAATCGCTTGCGGTTCCTTCCGGTGTGGGCGACTTGTGTGACGATGCGGCCATGCAAGACGAACAGTTTCAGTTTCTTACTACTGGAAGTGACTTCGTAAGTCTTTTTTCACATAGAACAAAAAAAACATGCTTGAGAAATTGTCCGTCTGCATGTGTTACTGCACCGATTGCGTTCAAATATCAGTTGCTTAAAGTGTTCTAACGCCGCCACTTAGCTGCTCTAAGTTAGCCCATCTATGGCGTTTCCCATGAGAATTAAACGAGCGGACTTAAGGCAAAGTTATGCGTTTGTTTGAAATAGTGGCCCCTCGCACACTCACCCACCCTTCAGCACCCGCGGATTCACATATTTGCCCATATTTTCTTTTGTGGGCGGTGGGGTGGACCAACCCTGAAAACACTTCATTGGCAGTTTATCCCCACTTATTCAAAACATTTTTGGTTTTAAAAAACGTACGGCGCTGAGCTGGTGGAGGCGCGCGGCGAGCTCGGCCACTTGCTGCTTGACGTTCTTGTGCTCGCCGCTCTCCTTCTCCAGCTTCTCCTTCATCTTGTTGAGCGTCTGCATCATGTCGTCCTTCTCCTGCGTCTTGGCGTCGCACTCGCGCTCCTTCTTCTCCAGCTTCTGCTGCAGCTCGTGGTGCTCTGGACGGCAAAGTCGGCGGTGAGCCGCGTGGCCGCCGTCGGCGTCGGCCGCACTCACCTTTTCGCATCTTTTCCGCCTGCTCCTTCCACTGTTTCACCTCGTTCTCGTTGACCAACCTGAATGAGACGAAATCATTCAGTGCCGGTCTCGTCTCTTGGTTTCGTAGCGTTTCTCTTGGCCGCTCCGCTTCCAGTACGTGATTGTGGCTGCGATTTTTCGTGTCCGATCACATTTCGCAATCGGTCGGAACTTAATACTCTGTTAGCGACGGGGACTGTTTGTTTAACCGATCCGATTGCTTTGCTCTGATTGGTTGGGCAGAGCGAAAGTTGTTCTTCGACGTCTGTCGTGAATTAATAATTAATCTCTGATGACGGTGAGCATTTAATTTGATTTTGTCGTTTTTGTCATCTGACAGATTTTTTTTGTGGCTTCCGCACTTTGAAGTTTGGCTGCGACGACTGATGATTTTAATATTATTTATAATTCATTTGAAACGTGATTATTTATTCGATTCATTGATGAATCGGATAAAAAAAAACAACAACCTCATTTTAATCAAAATTACGACACAACGTCAAATTGACAGCAGAAAATGCATGACGATTATTTTTGTCAGAGATTAAACAGACGATTATTTTTTCCTCGAAATTGATGATAATTCCGTTACAGGTTCCGCCCTCAACAGCCAACAACAAATCAATCAATCAATCAATCGGCAACAAATGTTGATCATTGTTTTCCAAACTCAAAGAAAATGTTTTCATGGACTATAGAAATCTGAATATTTTCCGATCAGAGGCTGAGATTTGACTATTTTAATTCAAACAAGGTCTCTACACAATTAATCGACGATCAAAATAGTTGATTCATCGATTTAATTGTTGCACATGCAAACAGAGTGAGGCTAGTTTACAACAGCACAGTCGATGCTTCTAAATTGAGCATTTTTTTCCCCAACCCAACTAGCGCCTATTTATTTATTATTATTATTTGTTTTTTTAAAAAGCGATGTGCGACTTTAATTCCCGATAAGAAACAGATAACATGAGCGGAAGCCTTTGAACGTTTTGTTTTCTTTGCAAATGACACAAACGGAGCCCGAGGGAAGGCAATCAGGTAGTCAATCGCCATTCCATTTTTGTGAAAAGACAAAAAGTTGGAGATTCTATTCGGAGGCCAAAATCTCCCAGCCTGAGCCGAGACTAAAAAGTGGGAGCACTCACATGCGCACTACATTTTTCACGTTGAAATTCTCCAGCGGCGCGACGTCGGGATCGTGGTCCTTGTCGTTCTGCAGCACCATCTGCTGGACGATGCGATCCAGGAGCAGCCAGTACTGCGCCGTGTTGCCGCTCCTCTTGTCTGCGCGCACACAAACTCCGAAGCTCAGCACTGCCGAGGGATGCTTATGAATTATACGCTCCACTAAAAGCAAATCCTTCGCTCTTTCCCTACTTCCTAATCACTATCTAGGCTTTTTATATCGTTCACACATCAGTCCAATGAACACTACTCGAGAACGCCATTAAAGACTTCATCACAGTCGCATCACGACAACGTCAGCTTGCGAACGCTTCGCCTAAATCCAAATGTTTTGCGCTTAAAAGTTAAATAGAACTGAAGTGTGTACTTAGGCAGTGATTTTTTTCAAAGCGGACTTTGAGAATCCCTGCTCTGCTTTACGTTAAAGCTATTTGCACGTCACAGCTCGTGACTTCGTCTCGGGCCAAACATCAAACCTGGAAACTTATTTGTTTTCCTTTATTGGCGCAATGCGCCATGGCATACATTGCTTTTGGGTTGCTCACTCGTTTTCGAGCTGCACTGTGGGATACATTAAGGATTGAAAGGAGACTGAATTGTCCGTAGGTGTGAATGGCAGCGTGTTTGTCTACATGTGATGTGCAACTGGCCGGCTGGAGAAAACGGGACAGCAGTTTTCATTTGCAAGTCGGTGATCTGAATTGTTCGCGCGGCGATGCCACTGTGATGTTATTTCGGCAAAATGTCGGCGAGCGTCTGCTGACAGGCGTTCGGTTCTTGATGGTTTGGCTTCTGCGGGTGCCAAACGCATGACATCATGACTTCAAGCGGGGACGCCAACGCGGAAGACCTTTTGAAGGCCGCCTTCATCAAAGTTAAGACGATCCTCTTTACGCAACAAAATATGCCGCTTCGACACAAACCCCCCCAAAAATAAATAAATAAATAATAATAATAATGTCTTTTTTTTTTTTTATAAATATAAATCGATCGCTTGTAATGCTTCAGTGCAGCAGGAACTGGTCAGTCTTTGGCATTTTGGATTATATGTTAGCTTTAAGGTGGTGGACTTTTGTGAGACAAAATTGCGTGGTTCATTTTTGTGTTGAAATAAACAATGTTGAATTCTCTTTTGTTTTACGTTTTCAGTTTAACAGAAAACTAACTGGGAGCAACAAATAAAGAGCGCGATAGTTTCAGTTTCAGTTTCAGTTTCAGTTTCAGTTTCACTTTCACTGTGCTGCGTTTCGTGACCGGCAGCAAACACCTACGCGGCATCAGGAGGCAGTGATGGAGGACGGACATAAAGTGCGGATATGCGTCCGTGTGGTTCATCTTCTTGCGGATGAGCTCAAACACTTGGGTGGCACTTTTGGTGTCGATGTGTACCTGAAAAGAGAGGACTCGAGTCACTGTATTCCGTTTGAAAGGGCAAACGGCGCCACCGGACGAGCGCCCGATTCGCTCACCGACTCAAAACGCTTCGACAGAGCCAGCTCGTCGTCGTTCCGCAGCATCTCGAAGTAGTCTAAATGCCTGCCGGGACGGCCGGAACAAAGGATCAATGTCAAAGCGGGAGACAAAAGGACATTCTCTGGTTGGAGTGTAAAAGGTGGAACGAGCTTAAAAATAAAAAGGAGGATCAAAGTGCTTTTTTGGACGATCCTTCGAACTTGAATTAGCAGTAGTATAGTCACGTTCCCCACCGAAATGAATTCAACACGTTCAGCTCATTTGAGACGTTTGAGAAATTTGTTTTCACTTCAATTTTCCATGACAAAATGCCCAAATAAAAGGAAATTGAACAAATCCTCTTTCTTTCCATGAGAACATTCTTACAATTTTGCCTAACCCTTCCACGTTTCTCAACTGATTCAAACCATCCCAAGATCAAAATCAGGACATTTGACATTTCGGGGAACCATTTCTTTTTTATTCTGATGTAACGTATATATGCGCGCACACGCCACCACAGCCGGTCAGTGAGGAAAAATCCCGACTCCTAAGCGGTCCGCGGTGCAAAGAAGGTTGGGGAACGCCTGCCCTAAAAAACACTTTTTGCCCACGATTCCACACTGTCTATGGAAAAGATCCCATGCAACTCAATACTTCTATATTTCTCTACTGATTCAATTATTATTCCTAACAGTCCAACCTGAAATAGTATTCAAAGTGACTTGACACCATCCCCTAAATTTCCTTTTTTTTTTTTTTTTTTTTTTTTTTAGTATTCCACATTTTCCATGACAATATTCCCAAATTAATATCTACAATTCTGATGTAATCCTCGGACGTTTTGTCAACCGATTCAAAACGTTTCAACTTCTATTTGTTCGGCCGATTGAGGAGATTTTGCTTTCCATTCTCGGGTTACTCTTTAGCTATATGTTAGCATACCTACAGTTAGCATGTTAGCATTTGGGCAATTCTTGTTGGAAAAGGTCAGCAAATTCAGGGCAGGATGGAAAGTCAACACGGATTTGATATGAGGAGTACAGAATTCAGCATTTCTGAATTTTCCCCACTCGACATTGAGCCAAATTCTACATCATTCAGCGATTTCCCCTCCTCGTGTCCATTTGAATGCCGTCAGTCTTGTTTTGCGCTCACCTGTCTAACGTGGCGTTCTCGTGAGAACGCAGCTTATCGATGACGGGTTGGATGCCCAGCATCAGGAACTCGTATCGCAGGTGGATACGGAACTCCAGACTCGTCTGAATGGACCGACAAAGAAGATGGCGAGTTAACGACTTTCCGCTGCGAGGGAGCGTCAAGTGCGAAGGCGAACTAAACGCTCGTAGTCACCTCCCCTGCGCCTTGACTCAGCACGGCGTTTATAAAGGACATGATGGCCGTTTTCAGGTTGACCTCGTCTCTGTAGCGGCCCGTACTCCGGTCCAGATCGTTTATAAGCGTCTGTGGGCGACAGGTCGTTGCGGGCGTTAAATCTACGCTGCTCACAGAAAGGTTAGCGACAGAGCGAAATTGAAACGGGACCCTGACCCTGACCCTGACCCTAAAATCCCTCCAGCGTAAGCTTTGCAGGTGAACTTGATTTGAGCGTGACCTGAAAGCGTGTCCTCTCGCAGGCGAAGCGCTGGTAGTGCAGCACGGCCTCCAGGATCTTCCTGTGGCCGCCGGGCACCAGGCACACGGCGCCCATGATCTCCAGCACGGCCACCTTGGTCTTGACGTTGTCGGTGGCCAGGCTGCGGGCGATGACGTTGATGCTCTCGGCGTGCGCCAGCACGTGGGCGCGGCCTTGCGAGTTGTTCATCAGCGCCTTGACGCAGCCGATCAGCGACGTGTGGATCTGCGACTCGGTGGTCTCGTAGTCCATGCTCTTCAGGAAGTTGAGGATGCACGTCAGGCCGTCCAGGTCGATGAAGCGCGTCACGAACCTTTGGGCGAATAAAGACGTTGGCGTCCTTTCACGGTTGTGACATTTCACTTAAATCTGACATCCCAGCATGAATAAAAAAAAAAAAATCCGATTATTACAGGGATAAAGTCCAACTTTACAAAAACAAAGTATACTGGCAGCAGTCCAATTTTGGGGAGAATACAATTGTAATATTGTAATGATAGAATAGAGTGGTATTTTGGTAATTCACTTTTTAAAAGACGACTTTCTTGTCTTCTTAAACTTTGGACTTTAATCCCTTGAATATTACCACCAGCTTGGAAAAGTAGGACTTCATTATTGTGAGCTTTTCATCCCAGCCATTTTAGAGGATTTCGACGCATCTTTCAAGACCCACAGAATATCGACAACAGGCACCGAACCCTCCGAAAGAAAGAGTGGACTCTTCTTTCACTATTCTTTTTTTCTTCTGCTTTTTTTCTCGTTTTCCCTTCTCAGAAACGTAGGTTGATTTCGGCGACAAGAAACATGTCAAGCAGAACGCTGACTTTGGCGCGCTAATATTTATGTTTTGCTTTTGTGACACCTCAAACTATAAAACGACAAAAACAAGACTGGGAAAGGGCTTTTAAAGGCATTTATAACTATGAAACACGCCCTCATAATCAATGTGACAAGCCAAGATTCACTAATCTTGATCTTCTACTCAAAAGCTGCGCTGATCTCAATTCCGGAGCGATGAAAATATTTCACACCTGGCAGTTGAAAAACGTACTTGACGGATATATACGTCGGTGGCAGTAAACGGTTTAGTTCCAGTTGCCGAATACGAACGTCTCCGGCAGTGTACGAGTTCGTGTGAGGGAGTGAAAAGACTGCACACGTGATCACCTCATAGGTTGAGTCCTGAGAGCAGTCTTCAAGCTCTCGACGGTTTTGTTCCTTTCCTCCTCGTCCTCCTTCTCCAGAGCGAGAAGCGTCTTTCGCTGTGCCGCAAACATGGAGACGCAAGTCACGACACACTCAGAAATGGATTCTTATGATCATCCCTAATTCAAATCTTGGATTTTTTTTTTCTGGAAGAAAAATGACATCACCTTAACAAGAAAGGAAGGAAAACCTTTTGGGTAAAACGGGGGCAATGGTACGAAACCTCAAAGGGGGTTCCTGCCCGACTGCAGTGTGCTATTTTACGAGCTGTTTTGTAAAATACTTGAGGTTACGACTTACAGCTGCCATTGAGTTGAGCTGATCGATGTAGTACTCTGGCCAACTAGTTGCACTCTTGTTCTCCTCTTGTTCCTGGAAAACACCACGAACAACAGTGAGACATTGGACCGCGGAGCCGCGACACTCAAGTGGGGAGCCGCTGAGGCCAAGGGGAAGCGCATGAAGGTCGACGTACGGCCCCACAAAGTAGGGCGACACGCTTGAGCAGCCCACTTTCTTTTGAGAAGTTTCACAGCTGGACGCACAGCTGCCTGAGAAAATCAGCAAAAGATTAGCAAACCAAGTTCAAGCTGTGGATTGAGGACACGGCCGGCCCCCGCCGAGTTTTAATCTCCTGACGGGAATGTTTGCCAGGGAAGTAAACCCTAAATTGTTTTTGGGCAAGAATAGATGACTACGGGTTGGTGACAAGAAGGTTTGAACACAATTTGAGCAAGTTTGGGTTCAAAGCATCATTATCATCATCTTCTGCGAGTTATCGCAGCTAGCCGTTTGTCCGGGTTTGGTCACGTGACGTTCACAACGCAAGGGCGAGAGACGACGTGACGTTCATTTGGAGCGACGGAGGGCGATATTGCACCGGGTGGCGGCCCCCTGAGACAGATGAAAAAAATCTGCTGAATTCTTATTCCACAAACTCAATATTAATCTGAATAACGTGTTCCGACTGATGAACAGATGACAACATAGGAATTCTTAGGGGGAAAAAAATAAAATAAAAATGGAGTTCCCCTTTCCGTGATCCAAGTCCGCTCCGTGAGGCAGACTTGACCCCGAGCTCGTCCCGCCCACGAAAAGGTCGCCGCCCCCTGCCGTCGGTTGACTTCACGCGCCATTGAACGCGAGGCAAGCTGCGAGCGCCGCAGGCGAATCGGGCGGCGTTTTTGGCCGGTCTGACGGCGGGGGAGGCGCTTCTGAGCCGGCCGTCGGTGCCAAGCGGAGCTGGGAGAGTCCGTTAATGGACGAGATGAAGAGGTGGGAACGCTTCCCGTTTGCAACTGCAGCAGTTCACGTTTCACCGCAGAGGTGCCCTTGAACACGAGGATGGATTCCCACACTCAGCGGAGGAAGTAGGGAGTGTACTTACTCCGGTTTCATTTACTTTCGGAGTTTGGAAACGCATTAGTGACAAAGTTACTTGGGGGAACTCGGGACGACATCTGTTGCCCGACGTGGAACGACAGAAAAAACAGGATCGGTCGGAACGAGACCTGCTAACAAACAACCGAAATGGATCACAGTAAGAAGACAAATGTTATTCAAGAGGAGACTGAGGGCAGCGAGACAATGGGCCGCGACAGCAAAATGGAGACAGCGGAGTATTATAATACCGCAGGCGTTAAACTGTGAAAAGACACGCTAACGCGCACCGACGAGTCACGGGCACAAACGATGGTTGCCGCAGCAAAGTGGAGACTGTGGAGCCCGAGCACGGCGCACTTGGAACCCTCGTTGAACTAAGACAATGGCTTAGCTCTCCCCCAATGGCTCATGTTCATCGCAAAGGTGGATAACACCGCTGCCCCCCACGCCGCAATAACGCACATTCCTGCCGAGTCTCTGTTTCTCTCTCTCTCTCTCTCTGTTGTTGAGCTTGATTTCCCAAAGTGTCCCGTGGAGCTATTTCGGGCGGCAGATATCGCAACAACGAGGCCACTATCTGGGACGCGGGAGAAACGTCACGATAGTTTTTCCGTGATGCTTGAGATGAAATGGAACGAGATCACGCAGAACACACGCCAGAGGCCGTCTTATGGCCCGGCTCATTAAAACCAGCGTTCAAATGTCATCGGTTGAATCTGAACGCAGCCACATCTCAGTTACAAGAGGGTGTGCACACTTGTGCATCCACATTATTTGTCTCAAAAATATAAAAAAAAAAAAAACTAAACAATTGCGCCACAAAGGCTATGGGTGACATTTATGGAGGAAAGCATTTTGTCGGTCTCATTTTCTTTTTAATCACAAAAACCTGCCAATTGAACAGAGGTGTGTAGACGTTTTATATTCACCGTATGGTCTCTTTCTGTTTCAGATTTTTTCATCAACGTATCCCCCACAATAAATGGGGGTTCATTGTGTGCGTGTGTGTGTGTGTGTGTGTATATATATATATATATATATATATATATATATATATATGTGTGTGTGTGTGTGTGTGTGTGTCTGCGTAAGGCTCTGACAATGCAAGTAGGTGAGCCATCAATTAAAAAAAAAAAAAAAGAAAAGGCGGCATTCGAGAACAATATTTCTGCCCCAATTTCTTGCGCAGACAAGCGAGAGGAAAAAAAAGCCTTCGTGTTCCATTCTCGGTAAATTAGAAATTTCACGATTCCCGAGCGCCACTTCGGTCAGGCGAACTGCGCTGTAAATGCATCAACACCTCCAGCTGAAAAGGAGAAATTCGTCACAATGACGTCAGTGTGTCTCCTCGCCTCGCGGGTGGAACGGCGGCGACCGCTCACGTGGGATGTGCTCGGAAACCCGACAGCCAGAGGAGATTCGCGAAGCCTGAGAAAAGAGGCCCGATGAGGTCAGCGCCATCTCTAATTCAAAACAGGTCGGGCATTTTATGAAAGACTACCAAGATACAGGACGGGAAACTCGGCGCCGACTGTTTTTACAGCTTGACCCGTTCCCTAGAGTCAAAAGTCCGGATGTCTCGCCTCGCATTTACGGGCCGGATTGACGCTTTCCTCCTCAAAGTTGTAAAAATTGTTATTTGAAATTGGCAGAAACGGCGTCGAATGATTTATTGCAGCGGATGACGACGTACATCCTTCCTGACTGAACAGACTTTAAAGCACGCATATCGAGCCGTTTTTTCCAGGTGTGTGAAAACTCAATGCAAGCATTTTCACTCTTGGGGGCAGCGCTTCATACACCGCATTTGATTGGATTTTCCCACCGCTTCCTCCTCCTGAAGTCGACGCTTATGATCGGCTCTCTCTGGTCACGTGCCGTTCTGCGGTCGTCTCAAACGTGGCGTATTTTTCCAAATATGACCTCGAAGCGCCACCTCGCGGTGCACTTTATTAGTTCGTCTGAGACTTTGAAAAGGTTCCACTCGCAGTTACACTTTTGAACACATGAAGGAACATTTGACTTTTTAACGGTCATGAACTTTTCCACCGCGCGTGTGTGTCGTGCATCTGTACAATGACTTCCGCTTTCGGAATGTGACTAATGTGTATTCTCGACGTACCTACAGTATTTTCATGATTTTGCCTTTAAACCCCACCAAAATATTTTGTAAATTACCCCCCCAAAATCCACGCTATGACGACTTTTTATCTTCAATTGAAGAGCGGTCACAGAAACGTGGCCTTCGCCGTGACAGCCATTTAATGCGGAGTACCTCGAGCGCAGCGGTTTGGAAGCGCGCTTCACCACGCTCGGGGCGTTTCGAGCGTTTCATGTCGGAATATCGTACGCACGCACGCACGCACGGCGCAGCGACGGCCTTGCCAAAAAAAAAAAAAAAAGAGGAAAAGGCAATCGAGAAGCTTGCTGTCGTGTCAGCGGTAACAGGCGGCGGCGTTTTGCTGCTTGTGACGAGCGAAAAGGGAAAGCGAGAGCAGACGGCAGACGCGATCGTCACAACGAGACGAGTCAATGTGTTTTGGGTGTGTTTTTCCACATCGTCCTCCGCAGTCGTCTTGTCATGACAACCTGTTACATGTTCGTGGTAGAGATCGCGTGGATTCGCTTTTACGAGAACTAAAGTTTCCTGCTGCGGGGGGAATTTGAAAAGTGCTGAGCTTCATTTAATCAGGCCACAGCCCTGTCTAACAGAAAAGGAGAGCTTTTCCACCATCTCGTGCCAACTTCAACTTTTTAGGAGCGTGTCAATTACTCAAAAGATTTTCACTATTCGCGGTAGGTCCCTTTCCCCGGAAACACTGTACTTCCTTGACACCGATTGCTACTTTCGTATTAGCTAGGGCTTCGGCGCCATGGAATCATCTCGGGTTTTTCGGCAAATAGCTGAGGAGGCTCCGAATACGCAGCGGCGCGTCCCTGTGACTGCGCGCGTGATGGGCAGACAGACATCTGACCTTCTTTTTGCTGCAGTAGATCTGCCACTTCTTCTCGGCGGGCAGGGCAAACATGGCTTCCCGGTGCTTCTCGGTGAGGTCCAGCTCGTCCTGCACGTTGGGCGGAAAAGAAGCGAGGTAATTAAGAAACGCTACGGAGGAGAACAAAAGTCTGTCACAAATGTCTGGACGACGTCTGCTTTTTAACATGATCAGAAACAATAGATTGTCTTTTTCAAAACCATAAAGAGAAAAAGTTGTTTTTGTCCTCAAGCAAATGGCAGATGGCAGCGCTCGACGACGTATTCGCTTTCGTACGCGTGCGTGCGATGTTAAGCTAGGTGTTTTTTGTGTGTTTTTCCCTTCTTTTGTGGGCCACGTGAGTAAAGACAGAAGCCGCGGCGGCCCCGTCTGTCCGACGCGTGCTCACAAACATCCGCCGGCGACATGCGTCCCCCGTACGGAGCGCAAACTTCGCCGGAAGCGCACGCGAGGGTCATTCCGATTCGGACGAGCGTCGCCGAGTGTCAAATAGGACAAAATTGACGACATTTTTTTCCCGGAATGACGCCAACTCTGCCTCAAATGATTTCGAAATCAAGTTTCATAGTTGTTGTTTCATTCGCTCTCAATGAAAAGCTCTTTTGTGTGTGTGGAATATGATGGAAGTCAGACAACCAAGAGTGCGGGGCGCGCATCTTCGAGGAAGTTCAATAAAAATACAATAACCGCAAAGAATATTTGGACATGGCCCCCCAAAATTGAAAGACCCTGTAAAGTGAATTCAGTCATTTGTTTCTAAATACATCGTGCGTGGTTGAAAACAATTGCTGCATACGTGCAAGGACTGACAACTATGTCGTACTCACTTGTGGAGATAGAGCGTGAAACTATTTTTGTACGATTTCCGTTTTCCTGATTTTTTTGGCCGTGACTAAAACAGGCACGGGTCGTCCCTCCCCCACTAAAGAAGAACTTCAGTGCCTATTTTCTATGCGCGGGCATAAGAAAGATGCAAGACAATTTTTTTCCAGGTCATAGTAGAGGTATTTGATTGACAGTTAACAGCTGAGCGGGGCGTGGTTTTAGCGCAATTAGCGGACACGCCTACAGCATTTGAGACTGGACAGAATGGCTTGATTTTTCACCATTTAAGCCTCATTTTATATATATATTTTTTAATCTTTCAAATTGAGCAGGAATGTTAACACTTCTTTCTGTGGTGTGTCCAACTTACATGACGTTGCTTTTCACTTTACAGGGACTTTACACATACTTTTTGGGGGGCAAAAAAAATCCTCTGCCTTGTTTTTTGATGATTGCAAGAATTGTTTTGAGATGCTACTTTGTTTCAAAAGTTTGATAACCACTGGTCCCACGGATTGATTGCAGCACAAAAAGAGCTTTTCTCCGATTGCTAAGCGCGTCTCGACTTGACGGAAATCTCCCCGCCGACGGCCCTCGTACGCGAGTCTTTCCCTTCGCCGAAATGGCTTCGATTAGACGCGCGCACAAAGCTCGCACGCAGCGAAAAGGCGAAACGCACGCGGCCGTTTCCTTTTCAGTAAACACAGCGACTGAAAAGCCCCCCCGTCCCGTCGTCGCACTCAATTATGTGCGCCGGACAAAAACAAGCAATTAGCAGATGGCAGAGCGCCTCGGACATGAGGAGCCGCTGAACGGGGCCCATTGATGTGAGGCAACGTCAAGCTTACGTTTCCCGTGGCGACGGCCGTGGCCCCGTTACTCACAAAACGAGCTAAACTGGGAGGGAGCGACCTTGTTCAGTTCATACAGCGTGGAACAAAAAGGGACTGTTTTACGGACCACCGGAAGTCGAAACGAGGTCAATCCATTGGGAATTCGACCAAAAGTTGGAGGAAAATACGCATCTAAAGTGTCACTAAACTTCGGAATTTCAACTGTCATCGGGGGGCATTAAGAATAAACTGTGGGTCGAAAAATACAGTGGCACCTTTACTTGAATTTGTTATTTGTTGTCTCCCAAGTTAAAAAATGTTGAGCAAAAGCAAGGCAAGTTACTGATCTGCTTTTAAAAAGAAAGCGATCACTGTGGCCGAGTCAGACGTAACATTGAAGCAGCTCGGTAGTGCGAGACAAACCAAACTTGGGGAGCGACGGACCATTTCCAACGGTACCGCAACAAACTGGTTATTGTTTTGTGACGCTTCGCGGGCTCGCGGGAGCGTCTCGTATCTCGAGGCGCCGCCGCACCTCAGTTTGCGATCCGAGACGTGCGCGAGGTCACGCCGGGCGCTTCGTCACTCGCTCGCTACTTTTTTTTTGGGACACGTGAGTGAGAACGCACACACAAAAAAAAAAAAAAAAAACTTGCTTGCTTACCACCAACTCGGAAAAGATCCCGTCCAGCTCGTCATACCCTGGCATGGGCAGCGCTGGCTCCATGGTCTGCAGGGCGAAGTCCTCCCGAAGTCGGTAGGTGATCTCCGGGTGGTCGCTGTTGTTGAAACAGCAGCAGAGGAAAGAGAGGCCGCCGCCGCCACGGCCGCCGTCGCCGTCTCCGCGCTTCGGGGGCGCCATGACGCTCGGGCAGGGAGCGTTGCCCCTTCACGGCCGCCGCCGCCTCAGAGCTCGGCCTCCGTCAGAAGGTTCTGAAAGACGCCGGATGACACTCGCTCACTTGGTCTTGTCTCGAGCGGAAAGACTGCCACAATTTGCTTTGATTTCAGTTCACAACGAGCGAGCCGTCATCAAAAATATCATCACATCACGATTATATCGACATCAGGAGTTCCCGTTTTCAGGAGTGTAACTTTCCCGTGCTCTCGCCACACGCCGCTCTTGCAACTTGTCTGCGTCATTCACTTCCTGAAAACAAGACAAGCTATTGCTCTTGCACAAGGGAGTGTTCCAAATGTTGAGTTTGAAACGTTATTAAATCTATCTCGCTCGGCATTTCGCTCGCGGGCCGTATCCAACGCGGATCGAACCGTGAACTTTAAAGCAACGTACACACCCGACCGTGCGATGACACTTTTATGTGTTATCACCGTGGTAACCGGCCCCCCGAGGGCAAGCGCAACGACGACGCGTCCCGTGATGAAAACAACGTAGACGCCCTCGTAATAGACGCCAATACGCACGTTAGAACAGGCCGTCCTGGGTAATGCCTCGAAGAAGAAAAAAAAACACAGGTTACTGGGGGGTTAGCAATGAGAGACAGTCACACAATAAGAACGCCTTGTTTGAAATGGAAAGCACACTTTCCAGACCTTGTATCGCCCTTTCCTTTCCATTCAGCCGTGACTCTCCTTTTTAAGAGCTGTGATCACCCGGGTGCGTTTGAGGTCTGAGAACAAAAGAAGTTCCCGTAAAGCCTCTCGGACGAGTGGTCGCCGACCGACAATTAAGCGCGTGGCCCGAACGAACGCGGCCGCCTCAATCGTCCCGATTGTCTTTGGCGTCGGACTTTCCCTTCCTGAGGCCAGAGGCGGGATTTGCCCGTTAACAACCGTCTCGGCTCCGTCTCTTGGGGATAAAATACAGCGCAGAGATCAGCTGTCACGGATGAACAACACAGAAGGCAAAAGTCGGCAGCAGATAATACGGCGCCGCATTAACAGCCGAGGTCGTCGCCGAGAGGGAAAAATGGAATCGAGTAAGCTAAGACATCGCTGGTCTCGAATTGCAACAAGAACGGAGAAGGCCAAGCGTCTCCCGACCACACAAACAGCGGCGCTGACCGGCGGGCGTTTCTGGCCACGCGAGCACGATCGGTTCGGCCTTTCCAGTCGACTTCGGCGGATTCGGACGAGTCAATCGATCATGGCGGTGTTCTAAAAAAAAAAAACAAAGTCTTCCCCGAACACAGAGAGACCGAACAAAAAATAAGATTTATTTTGAAAATCCGGGGCATCCGCCGGCAGTATTCGCAGTCCTACTTCAAATATGGGTCACCGCAACATGTGATTCTCATGCCCCGAGCCCGTTCTGCATAACCAGTGACGACAAACTGGCAAATGAGCCAATGACGGCGCCAAAAAGCGCTCAATAGCTCGCTTCCCTTCGCAAACATTCCATCGTCGTCAAGCGGGACTTTCTGCAACGACGGCGACCAAAACGCATCGGCGGAGCGGACGGCCCACGCGTAACGCACCTTCGGGTGTCGCCGTCTCCCGACGACCCCGGGATGGGAGCGGCTCGTTGAACAGAAACCGGCGCAGGGCTCCAACTAATCACGACCATTTCGCTCATTTGTTGTTTCTTTGTTTTACGTGGTTGGGGACGGCCGCTCTAAAAGCATTCACATTAGCGCTTATCTTCGCTCTCTGCTCACCACGCATACCACTACCCGCACAAAACCAGACGTTTTATGAGCCTCGTCCTTCCCAAAGTCTGCAACACTTTTGGTCGATTGTCTTTTCAGTTCTCTGCCCCAAATGACCGGAACGCTGCAAAACATAAAACTCACCTCCTTCATCCCATTCAAGGAAGAAGTAAGTCAAGGATACCGATCACGATGCTGCACTTGTTTTTATCCCGTTAAGAACCTTTTCTTCCACATGTGATATGATGTAATGTAACGCCATCCACTCGCACTGTACCGTTTGTTGCCTATGCATTTGTATTTGCTTTTATTTCGCTTGGTTTGACTCTGCTGCCGGCCGCCAGGTCGGCATTCCAAATGAGAATGTGTTCTCAAATGCTTTACCCGGATAAAGAAAAGAAAGAAATCGATCAATCGAGTGACCCGAAGCACATCTCCAGGCGGCGATTTCACGGCGCCGCTGTTCGTTTGAACCCAATCAAACTAAGCGGTCGCTCGTCTTTTTCAGGACAGAAAAGTTGGATCCAAATGAAATGAATTAATCGTTAAAGTGATGTTGTGACAAGATAGAGTTGTGCGCTATAAAATTCTCACAAGACAGAGTTGCGTCCTAATTTAAGACGTCGTCAGTCGTCGAGCCAGGACATTTTTCTGCCTTGAAACCAGAAATGTCACGTTGTTGTTTTTTTCATTTGGCCTAACATGTAAATACACACTTTAACAATGATATATTTTACAGAACGCTAAACTGTGGCGACGATTAATTTAAACAATCGGCTTTGTTTGAAAAGGAAAGCACAATTTCCAGACCTCGTATCACAAACAATTCATTTGTCAGCAAACTGTCAAACGAGGACACGAAGCGCTGAACCAGCGCTGTTGCTCGAGGGCTTCGCCGTGTTTCTTAATAAAGACCGATAAGCAAAGATGGCTGCGCTAGCGACAAGCCGATCCAGGCCGAGAGGCCACACGTGAAAGCACACGGAAGCATCCGTGTATTTTGACACATCCTCGACTTCTCCGAATAGACTAGCGGGGCCTCGGCAGGCAGCAGCTGCACGGCTTCACGCTCGCCGCCCGTCGGAGCTCCGAAGCGCCTCTTTGACCATATTAGTCCACAACGGTGCCCATCTTTTCCATTCGCTAAAGCCAGCTGTCAACTCGGTACTAATTCTTGAGGCGCTGCGACAGGAATCCGGGGGACTGTCGGACGGCGTTGACGCGAGGGAGGTCTCGTTGTGTAATTGTTAACCCGCGAGCGCTCTGACATTCGCCGCCGGGGGTCGTCCCTTAGACGATCGAGGTTTTCCCAGCATTTCGCGGGCCAGTCGGAACATGACGACATTCCTTGCGTATCCAGGTGAACCCTGAACGCTAAGCTGGGGACCTTCCAGTGTCACCTGCTGCGACACGGACGCGCAAGTTTCAGAAGAAGGCTACATCCGCACCGTCAATCTGGTCAAAAGTCAGCGTTTTCACTCTTTTAAAATCAAAGTCAGCAAAACAGAGGAGCAGCTGGTCGTGTTCAAAATCTTTCAAGTCATGCGCAACGATGAAAAACGACGCGGTCACAACCGCAACGCCGTTACCGGTTAAGCTGACAGCGAGCCGAGCTTCTTCGATTTCTTCTTTGTATTTTCCGGCACTCTGCCCTCGGCACCGCGCTGCCTTTCACAGGCCAATCTTCGTACTGCGACAGAAATGCTGTGCCGTGTTGGTCAAGTTCGCTGGATTCTGCCGATACGATGCAAAAATAGCGCGGTTTGACGCTAGCGCCCACCATTGAACGCTCAACGTAAAAAGAAAATAATTGCATTCTTCTCAATAAAACCCAAATGTAGTACAACAGTAAAAGTACGTATTTCTCAGAGAATGAGTAGCTGCTTCTCGAAGTAACGGCAGAGCGTGATGTTTGTTAGACAGTGCTAGTTAGCTAGTTACCTGCCTATTTATTTCACCAATTGTAGACACGCTAACTCTCGTAGCTGGTTGCAAACGTTCATTTCAAGACAGTGTTCTAGGAATATATTAACAAAACCTTGAACGTGTCGCAGTGTGAGGGGCGGCGCTCTCGTCAATGGGATTTTGTATTTAAACCTTTGCCTCATTTGGACTCAGCCACTCTTTGGAGGGCACATCTTTCAATCCCAAAAAATTGGTACAAATCCCAAACATACCGACCTTTTTCCACAAAAAGGCTCGCTCGTTCATGGCTCGCAATACAAAGCAATGACAATACTTTCATTGCGCAAGGTATCTCGCATTTGAAAAATCGGTTTGGATGTTCCGAATCAGTACGCGTGTAGCCCGTTTCGACTCCATAATTCTTTTCCAGAATTATGGAATGTGAGCAGCGAGGAAAAAAAGACGATAAGCCTGATGTTGCAGCTGCAGTTCCTCAAGAAGAAAAATGGTGTTTTTACTGCGCTAAAACGATTGTTGGCAGATCCCTCGCACAAATGATTCCTTTGTACCTCTTCATTATTACACACGCAGTATTTCAAGACACCAGCTCGGGCCGGAACAACCGCCTCGCTCTCCCTTCCGCGCCGAGATGGTTTTTGTTACCGTTGTCCTGACCGTGTGAAAAGAAACGGAACATGCCAGGTCAGGCACAGACGGGCACTAACGTTATTTCACGCGCTAAAACGCCGACTGACACTCTGCAAACCCCGTTTTCCTTTTCCATCCATTTGATTCGGACCCGTTTGTTTCTCTCACCGCCTCAAACTGCTTTCCACCTCGTTTAGCGCTGAGAGACAGATAGTCCGGAACGGAACGGCGACATGTTCTGTTAATTGCCGGTGTCGTTATTGAACAATCTGGCGTGTCAATAGGCTGCCGTTTCAAGGTGTCTTTAATCAATTGAGTGTCTTTGGGGGTTTGGACCGTAGAAGAGATTTTGAATTTTTGGGGTGTTTGAGAGACCCATACAAACCTTTAATAAATAATCAAGAATGTCGAATGCTTGAACAAAACTATTGAACCGACTGCGATTGAAGGCGTCCTCGTCTCACCCCGGCGCTTCGCTTGCTCTTTAAATCCAAAGACGCAGGTCACGGAGGTTAAACACTGCCAGGCCTGACGGAAATTGCAGAAGTCGCGACCAAATGTCCTGCGTTATGAACCAATTACTGTGTTGAAAAGCTAACTCTGAGTGTCATTTGTAAAGGCCACGGGGCCGGCGGTGAAGTGACGCGAATAAGCGAACGTGTGCCATTAGGAATTGAACCTTGTAGACAGAACAAAGTGGGAAAACGTGTGCAATCAACTCTCTCGCACCGGCTGGCATACCTAACGAGATGCGGTGTCACGTTTCCTTACATGCAGCTTGAAAACAGGAGTCCAGAACATTCTGAGATTGTACGTAGTCCTCCCCCAGTCTGGACAGAGCAGCAGCCCCACGTCTTCATTCCAATCCCTTTACTCAAGAGGAACAGTCGACCTTTGTGAAAGTCCTCGGGGCAGGTCGTCGACTCCGTCCGCGCCTGCTTCAGGGGCATCGCCGTGTCTGGCCCTCACCTCCCGTTGACAACGGCGTGCTCTCGTAGACAATGACTTCAATTGAGCCCTTATTTTTCCATTCTTATGCTCCAATATATTCCTCTTGTTTGGTTTAATTCTGAATGATGCCAAGTGCATATTTGGATTTACCCGAGATGAAGAGAAGCAAAGGGCGGACCTCGTTGTGTTCAGAGCGCAAAGTGCAGCTGTGCTGAGGGCGGGCCCAAAACCATTGGCTACGCAGTAGTTGAATCTTCTTTTCTCACTTGGGATTTGGGATGGATCAGACTCGCAACGTGACGATCATCTCGCCGCGTTCGTGCTACAGCCGCTCCGACCTAAATATTCACGGTATAGTTTCAATAAACAGAATGGAAAATGCTACACTATCCCGAAGAAGCCTAACTAACTCTTTTATCCCACAAGACCTCCCTTTTTCAATCCTTAAAGCCACAAACTATATTTGGTATTTACAGGGGGGCCGGGAGAAACAGAATCGCAGAGCGAGATCAGAGGTCGGTGGTTTGCAGTATTTTGCAGAAAGCCCCAATTTTGGGTTTGTGGAAGCTCCCCTTTGGGACCGTTGCCCGCCACACTTCAAAATGTGTCTTGGAGGCGTTTCGAAGGGCGGCGAACGCCAGGGTCGGGCAGCCGAGGCCGGTGGGCTTCCCTTTCGTCCAACCACATTGTCCCGGGTGGGGAGGAGCGGCCATTTTCTAAAACCTTGCCAGGCCCATGCTGTGTTGAGAAAAGAATATGAAGCAAAAGTCCAGCAGCTGGAATTTCCCCACTCCCGGTTTTGAGGTTTTTAGGGGGGCTTGGCTGGAGCTTGATCACAAGTTCAACGCAGTGACTTTAATTTGATCCGTGAACGTGCTTGTAACTTCAAATACTCTCAAAGCATCTTTCACCATTGAAATGAACAAAAATCCCATTAATCCGTTCCAGTCTCCCCCAGAAAAACAACAAAAAATGTGTTGCCATTTGTTTTCTTTTCAATGAGGAAAACTGCACTCTTACATCGTCTATACTCTTTCAGACCAGACAGAAATGACATCGTGGAATTAAAAATAATGAAACCGTTTTTGTCACACTCTCTCATTCTAGTCAATGCACATTTGCTTCCCCTTGTGGTGTGAGCGCCTTGGCCACCTGTGGGCAGTAGAAAACCGACATACGGACATACACGCGACTCCTCGGCAGTAAAATGAGCCGTTGTTCGCAGAAGATAAATATGAGTGAGTTGTGTTGCCGATGCGGACCTAACGGCCAAGTTATGTGGCTGCTTTAAATACACAACGTGTCATTTTCTTCGTTTTAACTTTAGTTTGACAGAACCGCGGCTCGTATCTGGAAACGCTCGGACGTCGCGTCACTCGGCTCTCAAGTCTTTGGACATGGAGTTTTAGCCGGTCCAAGAATAAGAGCGATTAAAAGTGACAAAACAAGGATTGTTTCGTGGTAGAACCCGTGCGAAACCTTGAGGGGAATTTTGCGCTTGAATCAAACATTGAGAAACAGGAACGTAAACAACACGAGGCCTTCAGTCATGTGTAGCGAGGGTGCACGGAGCACAGCTGGACAGCACATTTAACAAACTCTACCAGCACCACAAGCAATTACCCAGCGCACCCCCGCCCCCGACCGCTGCGGATAAACACTCAGACTTGGATGCACATTAGAAAATAGCTGGGCCGCGACAGGAACGCTGACTGGCAGGTTAAGGGGAGATTAATATCAGACCCGTCTCAGCGGCTGTCGCTCGCAGTCGCGCACGGCGGTGCAGGGGTGGGGGTCGGGGGGTCCGGTCAGCTACGACCGAGGCGGCGCCTCCCCTTGCCCCGCGGCTGAGCGGGCGCGGATCTCCGATCACGGGGTTAACGTAGCGGGAGGAGGCAGACAAAAGGATGCCTCGCCGCCACCAGATGACGATCGGCGCTCGTCGGGTCGGGAGACGCACGGCAGCTTGAGAAAAAGTCACATCCTTTTTGTGCGGCCCATTCCTCAACTGTTTGCGTGACGTGTTAAGTGACTGCGTAACTCAAGCTGGCGATACTTTTCGCACAGTAATATCACTGCGGTGTCGCTTCTCTCACACGCAGACCTGCATTTTCTTCATGGTTTTGTTTCCCAACAACAATTGCGTCATCCATCTAGTCCTTTAAAAGGGGGAATATTTGTTCGACCTGACATTTATGTCTTCTTTTGGAACAACAAGCAGCTTCACAAACAAAATAAAAAATGAAGACATAAAAACACAAAAACAGGACCTTTCACTTTAGTGAAGAACAAAATCAAACTGTGGCCTCACTTGGAAAAACACATGACTGTACACCCCCGTGTACACATGCTGGATTGATGTCATGGAGTGACATCGTCACTGAACGTCAAGGAAAATGCCATGAAAAACAAGTGGAAATGTTCCATAATGCTGAGGTGTAACAAGGTTTCCCTTGGCCCAAAATGTCACCCAATTCAGTAACACTGCAAACAAAGTGTGCTTCAAACTCCGTGGCAGAGGTTGCGAACAGTACTACCCAAAAGTCTTTCTACATTTCTACAAAGCGTCCACTCTCAGCAGACCTCACCTGCTCGACCAACATCTCCCCGCGGGTGAGGAGAACACGTCAAAGACTGTACGTCTTCGGGAAACTACGCCAAGTCCAGAAACTTTGACAGATCCAGCATGGAGAGCCTCCTGACCCACTGCTGCACAAGTTGGTTCAGCAGCTGGACTGCAAAGGACAGGAAGGACCTGCAGAGGGTGGTGCAAGCAGCGCAGCAGGTACACTATCCACCCTCAAGGATGCCTCCACTGGCAGATAACTGCAGAAATCCGACTGAATCACAAAGGACCCATCTGACCCCGGACACTCACTTTTCTGCCCGCGTTCCCGCTGGTAAAAAAAAATGCAATCGAATCAAAGACTGCAATATTTTCTGATTATAATCTGTGCAATAAAGCAAACACCATAGCATAATATGGCCATTCTCAAAAATGTCAACAAGTGTTTATGGTGTCAATAGGTGTCTTTGATAATTGTGTGTTTATATGTGTCCTTCTTTGTTTACCTTAACGCTGCAAATTGGGAGATGCCAAACTGATTTTCATTGTCCTGTGACAATAAAGCTCTATTCTATTCTATTTGTTGATTTAGCAGTGCTAAAATGAGCGGGAGCGAGGACCTCAGCCAAGTACAAACTGCTACCAAAAGTGAGAAAAATGACAATGGCTCGTATTCGTCCTAATTCTTATTTAGCTGCCTACTTCCTGGTTGATGGGAGATGACGGATTCGTAGATGCCATTGTGAAAATTCGCAATTATCACCAAAATTGATTAGACTCCTCCTCGGTTCACGCAATTACTTCTCTACAAAATGTCTTAGAAATCATTATTTTTGTGCCCTACCGCCGTCAAAATGACTACGAGGGAAAAAGGCAGACGCGGCCCGTGTGGCGCGTCTGCCCGACCGACGAGAGCAGATTTGATTACCGGCGCAGATAATCCAATCATTTTCCTCAACGCCGGCTCGCACGTTTTCATCATCATCCGACTCCGCCCACGTGTCAACATCACAGACGAGGAGATAATGGCCGTGATCGGGGCCGGCTGACCGGGGGACGGCCTGCCGGATTATCTCGCCGGAGCCTGTCTGAGAGGTCACAGCGGTATTATGAACGGGGGCAGCGGGGTTGTCGGACGTCGGAAGAAGCACAACAATGATCTGGAAGCCCGAAGATGATCGATCGACTGGTAACCTCTAAAGTCAAAGTCCGAAGTCCCACAAAAATTGGACCCAAAGCCAAATACAGCGGTGCCTTGAGATATGGCTTGAAATCAAACACTCTTACCTCAAATCGTCTTTGCTAAAATGAGTGGAAATGCCCACAGTCAGTTCCAGCGCCCCCCCCCAAAAGAAAAACTTTGTAATGTCTTTTTAAATGAGAAAAATATCTCTCTCTAATATTCTACTTTATGAAAGCATACAGTAATGACATCCTTAAATACAACAACGTGACGGGCGGCACGATGATGACTGGTTAGCGCTTCTGCCTCACAGTTGTGAGGTTGCGGGTTCAACTCCGGCCCCGCCCGTGTGGGGTTTGCATGTTCTCCCCGTGCCTGCTGTGGCTTTTCTCCGGGTACTCCGGTTTCCTCCCACATTCCCCAAAACATAAACGTGAGGTTAACTGAAGACTCTAAATTGCCCGGAGGTGTGAACGTGAGTGTGAATGGTCGTGCCCTGCGATTGGCTGGCGACCAGTTCGGGCCGTACCCCGCCCCTCGCCTGAAGTCGCCTGGGATAGGCGCCCGCGACCTCAGCGAGGAAAAGCGGTATGGGAAATGAATGAATGAATGTTTTTGTCACACTTCGAGTCAATTTAATGACCATTGTGCCAGACGGACACACAGACGGATTTACAGACAGCCTCGGCTCCTCGGCCCGACGTTAATATTCGTTGTTCTTCGCAGAGGATAAAGAATACATGACTGAGTACTATTGTCTGTCTACATCTGTTGTTGTACCGTCTGTGTTGGAGATATCCATTGATTTTGCACCGCAACATCGATGTTAGTTTTGTTACACTGTCTGTGGCGTTTTATATTGTGTGTTAGCATTAAGACAAAGTGATGTGGATGCTTGACATACACAAGGTGTCATTCTGTTCGTTGTATGTTTAGATTTAGCGTAAAATTCAGCTGGGAGTCTTTTTGAATAAGTGCCACTTGCGGACAACTAAGTTGAGTCACTTCCAGCACGCGGCGCTCCGATCTCAACGTTGCGCTCACAAGTCCAAACAAACAAACAAACAAACAAAAACCGGCCATATGACAGCTCATATCTGGAAAAAGATCAATACAAAACTAAAGAATTAATGAATCGCGTGTGGCAGAGAAGGTGAGACAAAACAGATTTCCGACACTTCCGATGGAAAATGTTTGGATGTCAACAGCGCGACAGAACGGCGTCGACTCGGGAGGCTCCGGCAGTCTTGCTCGGTTAGTCGACCGGGTGTGGCTCGCATATGAATTTGCGCCTCATTCCCCAGCGAGGGAAAAAAGTGGCACAAATTCTTGGCTTCACGGGGGTGGAGGAATGCGAAACGGCGGGAGGACCGAGATGACATCGGATGGTGAAGTGTCGGGAAGCTTGTCGAACCCGTCGAGCGGACAGGCTCTACCGAGCACCGGTACGCCCCCCCCAAAAGTCGTCTGACGAGACCGGGAACGCTCGTCACGAGTCGTCATCGTTTCCTGTGACTGTCACCATGACAAACAAATAAGGTGCGACGCCCAAGTTGAAGGCCTCCGAAGTGTGGAATCTGGAGTTGAACCAAATAAATCGGCCTTAACAGCCAAACAAAGCTCGGGTGCTGCTGTTTTCAAAGCCGTCGTCGGCCGTTTTAGAGCTTTTCAACCGGTCTTCCGAGACCCGCGGAGTATTGCGCTCAGTGACAATATCAAAAGAAAGAGTAGACACAAGAAAACGTGTCTTTCTACCTTTCTCCGTATTTTAGTAATCAAATCAAATTATCCGATTTATTCAAAAAAAATCCTTGCAGCGCAGGCCAGTTTGAAGTGAGAACAATTTAGCCGTCAACTGGCGTCGCAGACGTGTATAACGTAAGCTATCAATTGAGGATCTTGTGTCAAGTTTTTGGTTTTTGGTTGCCATCAGTTTGGTGTCCACTTTAGCCACAAATGTCGAAAAATAAAATAAAGCAGATTACATTGTTGGGGTTGTAATCTCTTCACCGCAGCGTGAGCTCTGCACCCCCCAGTTGCTATGGCAACCAGAGCGGTTGCCGGCACGTACCGTTGTGGGTGACGATTTTTTTATTTTTTCATTCACATGCTTGGCACTCGAATTTTAATCTGGATGTTGGTTGTTGTTGGGAAAATACCATCGTCTCTGTGATGAGGGTGAAAAAAAAGAAAAAGTGCGGGGTCTCCGAAGTCTGGCGTGCAATGAAGACGAGGGAGTGCAACCCGAGAAGGAAACCTCCCTTTGCTCAAGGTGACTTTTCTTTTCATCCCCAGATTACTTTCATCAAAAACAAAAAATCATCATCATAATAATCTCTCGACAGCGGCGAGCGGTCGACGCGCCGGCGGGAGGTCGCGGACATCGCGGCTTATTTCTGCCAGCACGACGGGCCACTCCCCCCGCATACACACGACACGACACGACACGACGGCTCCCTCTCCGGCCCCCCGCCAGCGTTTCCTACGGCAACATCATTTTCCACTCCAGCACCCGCTAATTAGGCTGACACGATACAATCACCTGCGTCCTGAGGAGCGCGGTCCAGATTGTAAACAGAAGCGCGATAAAAGCCGCCCTGACCCCCGCACGCATTCCAGGCGGCAGATAGCAGGCGGCCGGCTCCCCTCTCCCGACCGTTCGTTTGGGCTTACCCTATCCAGGAGTCCTCTCCAACTCCTCCTCCACTTTTTTAAACCCTCAACTCACCGCAGCGTCCCCATTTCCGAGGTGATTAATCCACGCAGGTGGGAGGTCCTGCGCACCTTCGATCCCGGCGAGATTTCCGCACTTAGGCGGGAAAAAAGAAAAGGAGGCGTGCGACCCGGAGCGCTGGCCGGCAAAAACTTGTGCCCGTCGTTGAGATGTCCCTTCCCCTCGCTCCGCTGCAGAATGCAGAGGGGGCGTGGGGCAGGCAGATGTTACCGGCTCTGGGCCACGCCCCTTTTCAAAACTCCTTCACCCTAATTGGATGAAGTCCGGCGGAGGACACCGCCCAGCTCGGATCCTCCCCCCTCCCCCCGCTCGGCCTCTGGACGACTCGTTTCGGTGCGTTTAGAGAGCTGCACGAAGAAACACAAAAGCGAGGTGTGAAACGTGTGCGTCGTAAACGAGTGAAAGCGCAGCTGCACGTTGAATACAAATCATGTTCACAATAAACAACTAAGGGCAAATGTTTGAAGGATCGGCTCAAAGGATGAAGAAAATAATGAGACAAATAGTCAATATGACAACGTTCCATTCCGACGTTGGCCCTAACATTACTAACATCATTAACCCAACTGGAATAAAGCACACTCAGGCACAAAAAAACAATATTATTATGTTTGCTGGATAAGACTGACCATCATATTTTGCATTAAAAGAGGCTGTGAAGACTTTGGCACATATAGCCGCACGTATGTATGTTTGTATGTATATATATATATATATATATATATATATACACACACACACACACACACACACACACACACACACACACACGTATTTTACAAATCAATCCTATTGGTCTGTACCCATGTCGTCTGTTATTTGATGCTACTAATTACTTTAAAAGTTGAAAATAGCTTGAGAACAAATTGATGATCTTTCTTGAACGCTCAACTGTCTGAGAAGCGTCATAAAACTCCGCCCTCTTTCTTCAGTGCGTAGGAGCCGTGCGGCATTATGTCTCCTCAAGATTAAAAGACTGGATGCTTTTTAGGTTGGATACATTTGAGTAGGCTTGTTTTGTTAAAAATGGATCACTGTATTGCTTGGTGCAGAAGGAACTGGTCAGCCACGAAAGTAAGTGTGTGGTAATTTCCAACTATTAAACTGCTTGGTCAGCTCATCGTTTTATTTATTGCATCAGTCGTGGCTCTAAGACCTTTGAGAAAGAGTTTGGGAAGATGATGCGTTTGTGGAGTATTTAAGTCTTTTCGTGATCACGTAATAAATTAGCAATTAAACACAATTTTGGGGCGCTGTTGTGTTGATGCGCACTATAAGGTATAATACCAACTTGAATGATGCGGTGATCGCTAACTCAAGCAAGATGGCGTTTTTTGGATACCCTGAAAAGTAGTGATTTTGGAGATTTGAGGATTTTGTCCGACAGCAGCAAAATGGACCCTCGATGTTTTGAAACCGGTCAAGGTCCCGTCACGAAGTCCGCTCAAACTAAACTGTTAACTGAAAACAGTTGTCGAGATGGCGCTGAGATTGGGTCACTTTGGGACGAAGCGTGACGCAGATTGTGTCAACGTGGAGCTCAGAAGTGACCATGGCGATGACTCGTTGCGTCAAAGCACTTTTCAGAATTGTGGAGCTCGGAGAGGAACACTCCTGTCGCGTTGAAAGCAATTGTTGCTTTCTGTAAGGGTTTCCGAAACTATATCAGATATTGGCGCTGATGGTGTCGGGGTTAGCCCAAACCCTTAAAACCCTAACCTAAACCGTTACGTGGCGAAATCCAGCTTCTCTGGGTCCGATTTTGCCCAACAGCGCCGCGTGCTTCACTTCGGTATGATCGGCATACCACCTGCGCGTAAGGGCGTTCGGCAACGCCGGCACCGGGGCGTGAAGGTTAACGCCTGACGCTCACGCCCTCGCCGCTCGTCGGGTCGAAACAATCGTCGGATCGGATCAAATCCGATTGCGAGATGCCGTGTCGCGACGTGTCGCACTTGCCTGCGTTCCGTGCGCAAGGCGAAGACATGCATCGAAGGATGTCATGTAATTTGTCGCAGGCGGTGCTGGTGCAGCCATGCGCGGCTAACACTGGAAAGCTGCACGGTGGCGGGCAGCCTGTGAAAAGAATGTCCTGCAGCTGGAATAACAGACGGGTCCGGTTCCCACGGAGGACTTCTGCACGCTCCGGACAGACCGGCAGATAAAGAATAAGCTGGGAATTGTGGCTCGCCGCGATATGCGGGGCGCCCGTTGATACAACAGGAAACATCGGCCGCGTCGTTCCAGTGTGTTCAGACTCGTTGATGCGTTCAGTAGACTGACTCCACCACACAGACAGAAACAGAAAACTAAGTTTCCCCCTAGAATAAGGTTTATGTTTCGTGTTCTGTTGCTGAACACGTCGCGTGTTGACAAAACAAGCCGGCAGGTGGCAGCGGGACAAACCAGGAAGTATGCAAATAAGCGAGGCGCCGGCAGACCGGAGGTGACCCTGAAAACGGTGCGCTGTGATTACAAGCCCGTTGACCGCATTTGCTCCGTCGACATGTCAAATAAAATAAATAATAATGGACTTTTGTTGACGTGAGACTCTAAAGTGCCCATAGGTGTGACTGTGAGTGCAGATGGTTGTTTGTTTGTATGTGCCCTGCGATTGGCTGGCAACCAGTTGAGGGCGTACCCCGCCTCCTGCCCGATGACAGCCGGGATAGGCTCCGGCACGCCGGCTACCCGAGTGAGGAGAAGCGGCTCAGAAAATGGATGGATGGATGTTGACGTGCTTGGTAGCGGTGCGGCACGCGAGGCTTGTCAGAACCGCGCCAAAACGGGCGGATTACAATCTGCTCTGGAACATCTCGACTCGTTGGTTTCTCCAGACAAAATCCGCCACCGCTGCCGCACGCTGGAAACAACTGTCAGCCCGGTGGTGACTGACAGTTGAGGAATGCGTGAAGGGGGCTAACGCTATATTTTGACTCCTGTCATGTGGTGGAAGTCAGCAGACTGCATTCAGGGCGGGCCCGGGCTCATAAATCCCACCAACGCGGCCCCTCCCTTGCAGGAGACCCCAACCGTCACAAATGAAACGCCTAAAGGGTCCGATGGGTTCCCACCCGCCCTTCGGTTGGCTTGTAATTACCCCCTGCAACAGTACGTCACCACTTTCGACATCCCACAATATGAGCAATCGTGAAAAGGGAGCTATGTTAGGCAAAACCACAAGTTTGGGAGTTTGGATTCGGGGTGTGCCGTATCATCACAAGGTCAACGGATGAACGTATCGACGTAAATCATATGACGAAGAGTCGGGAACACTACTTTGTTTCAAAGGTTTCTTTACTATGATACTGAAGAAATGAACTTTGGCGAGCAACTTAAAAGCCATTTTGTGTCAACAACGCAGACAGATTCACGCTGTAGTCGTAAATCTTTTGCCGTCCTGGACGGACGGGGGAAAAACTCGAACGTTCCCTGAAGCAAGGTGCGTACGGCTATTTTGCATACTTGGGAGCCCGACCCCGGCAATAACCTTCACGAACTACAACAGAAGACTCGTTGACACGCAAATCCTGCAAAATTGGCACAGCTGAGATGTTGAACAGTTGCAGAGCATTTATGCCCCCCCTCCCCCTTTGCCTTTTATACACAAAAGAGCGAAGGACACTTGTGGCCTTTCGCACAATATCTCACAATCAGATCATATTTATACTTGTCTGACAGCAACAATTGCTTTCAACACAACCGCGCAGTTCAAGTGAGGAAACGCCGCATCTGTTACGGATCTCAATCGACACTAGAATGGAACCTCGCCTTTCGTGATTCATCCACAAAGTCTGATGAAAACTTTACGAAATTCAATGCAGGAATTCGTGTAAATCCAAGTCATCCGTTCCAGACATGCAAAAATGTAAAACAAAAAATACATTTGATATATAGTTTTACATTAAAAAAAAAGTGTGTGAAAGAAATGTGACTAATGAAGTGGATGAATGAACATTTAACATCATTTTTACCTTTATTGAAGACTTTTGATGGCGTTGAATTCTATCGTGTTTCTGTCTTTCTTTAGAAAATGGCTGACAGCAACATCACAACACTCGCGTGGCTTAAGTGTGCAAACACCTTTGCAACATTGCCTGCACAGACGCACAATACAACAGTACTCACGGTCACACAATCTTTATCCTCTGCATAGAACGACTAATATTAGTGCCGTACTGATGAGCGGAGAGAGGAGTCGTCACGTCTCAATGAATGACGTTTGTCTTATACTGCCCCCAGGTGGCCAAGGCGGGCACACCAGAAGGAACAGCACAATGGCAATTCAAATGCTGCAGAGTCAGAAAAACGGTTGAATTCTCTTTAATTACATCATTACTGTATGTTTTGATAAAGTACAATATTATGGAGTGCTATTTCTCATTAAAATACAAAACTTGTTTGTTTTTCGGGTGGAACGGATGAATGCATTTCCATTTCTTTCAACGGGAACAGATCACGTGACGGCACATATTAACCTCGTATCCGACGGCGCCGCCGTACCTCTCGAGGAGGAAAATTGCCAGGTCGAGTTTGTTTCGACGGAATGAGCGATATGTCAAAAATGTGGAACATTTGGAGCTTTTACAGGCTGTGTCAAAGGGGCTCCGGATGGCAAGCAAGGCCCTTGATGAACTTTTTTTGTTTGTTTGTTTGTTTTCTGGATGAGAGGGCAAAAATTCCCCACAGGCGCGCTCTTGCGGAAACGTGCTAGAAAGTCTTTCCAGACGCCCCTGCGAACTGTGACTAAACGTTGAGCGGCGAACGTGCCTGGTAACAGATTGACAGAGTCGCCAGGTTGCGAGGCCGAGGCTTAACTTGTTGATCCCTCCAGATGTAGGCCAAGCGCAGCGCCGTGGCAAACGTGCGCTTGAGGTTTTTGTCTTCCACAGTCGACCAAAACCGTCGGCGGAGGAACATGACGAACAATGATTACGGCCATTCGCAAAAGGCCGAAAGTCTGCCTGCCGTCCAGGCAACGTCTCCGGGGCGGAGCGGCAGCCGGTGAGCACTGAGCCGCTTATCTCGCGATGTCGTAAGCTCGACCTGAGCGGCGGGTGAAAGGTGTCTGCGATGTTTGGCCATGTTCACGAGTCAACTGGGTCCACTTGACTGTCTCTGTGCCCTGCGGCGACGCACGCAGAAAAACGCTAACTAAACTTGAGGTAGCTGTGTGCTAAAACTACATTTGCAACTAAATCTTTAGTGGGACGCCGGCCACCCCCCCCCCATAAAAATAAAAGTGGAGTTCTGCCAAAATGGCTCAATAGTCCAACTAAACATGGAATGAAAACCATCATCGTCCAGCAAGTGTGTTTTGTCTATTTTGTTGTGTTTTTGTTTAAGTACGGTGGTGGCGCTAATTGGCATGTGCGAAGCGTGCGATGGCACAGGGCGGCACGGCTGTTGAGGGCGGCCATTTGTTTTAGTCCCATTCCGCTATTTACCCGATCCGGAAGGAAGTGCTATCATCTGTTTTGTTGAAGTACTTTAGTTTGCTCGTACACAGGATTGGCCAAATGTTTGTTAGCCTACCGTATATCTCTTGGTGCTTTTTTTCGTATATATAGATATTCAACTGACCGACTTGAAACGTTTCAACAAATTCAATTGGAACGTGCGATGGACATGAGCAGCTCCAATGACGACAACTCGGTTAAAGGAAATGAATGACATTATCACACTTCAAGGCAGTCACCAATGTGGAGGACAAAAGACAAAGACATGGATGAATGAATGAGTAACGCATTCACTGTCAATATCGCAGTTTATATTTCATGGTCTGTCATAGAGAAAAGGTTTTATGGGTTTTTGTGCAGTACAGTAGAGGAAGAAGGCGGAAGAAAAGAAGAAGATGAAGACTTCAAATTTCCGCAACAGCGATGGTCATTTCCGGGAGCCCTTCTATGACGTTCTGCATCATACTTTTCTTAGCATTAAGCTAGCAAACTTTGGTGAAATGATAACCAAAGTTTCGGTGAACATATCGGTGTTTAAATAATCAGTTAAATTTTCTGTGTCCATTTTACACTAAACTTTACCGTAACATCAATGCTAATTTCCGTTAGCTATTCTATGGCGTTCTGCAGCACATGTTAGCATTAAGCTAGCAGACTTTTGCTCCTTTGTGGTTTGATTGAACATTTTGGAGTTGAAATAAACAATGTTCAGTTCTCTCTTGTTTTCTGTGGCAGTTTTACAGAACACTCCGCAGCATTTGGAGAACCCCGAGCGAGGGAGTCTTCTTTTTGTTCCTTCGAAGTGATGTTCGCTGACAGTCGTCCATTACTCGAGAGAGTGACAATTGGCACAAAGGAATACTTTACAAAGTGTAGTTCAAATGTGTTTCACGTGTGGAGGAGTGGTAAACCTAGAATTATTATGATTGTTCTTTTTCTAACATGGTCTCGCTGTATCGCAGATTTTCCCCGTTTGCGCGTGGGTCCGGTCCGTATCCCCCCCGCAATAAAATGGGGGTTCACTGCATGTCCTTATATGACGCAGGGGATTAGCACTAATTGAGAGGCTCCACGGCCCGAATGCTCGGCTCCCAAACCAGCCACCAAAAGTAAGGCCGTGTAGCCTAAACAAAATTCCCCGCTCGGAGAAAACTTGTCGGAACTCGAGAGGGCTTTCCTGCGGGGCGGGGTGGCGGCATGTCGCGAGCGGAGCGAAGCGCGCCGGCCGCTCTCCTTTCCGGCACGGTCTGCAGCTGCATCTGATATCCGCCTGCCGCTTTCCAGTCCCGCTACGCGCGCTTGGCTTTCGCGACGGGCCGAGACGGCGCTTGGCATCCCGTCAGGTTCCTTGAAAGAAACCGAATGCAACAGGATGTCGTCGCCACGCCGCAATTGGTCCCGTTAGGTGGCTGAAATGACCTCGGCTACAACTGACACCACCGTGACCACTTGTAGACGAGCGGTGGCCTCTTTAAAGCCGAAGCGACGGCTTTAAAGAGGTTGTATCTCAAGGCACCACTGCCGGCACGGCCTGAGAGAAACTACAAAAATAAATATATTATTCAACCCCCCCAAGAAACGCCAGGTGCTCCCCGCCCCTCGCCATTATATGAGAAAATGAAGTTACAACATAACCTCACAAGAATAGCTTAGCTTAGATCGATGCCGTATTGAAGGTAAGCACTCGTTTTTTTGTCATTCCAATTTTTTTTGCCACAATTTGAAATTGGTTAGCACACGATAAGGTAAAACCTCTTCGGAAAGCGCAACCATTTGCTACTACCGACCGTGCATTTTTGGGCGTCACGCTTCTTGTGAGAACAGGCTCTGATTTTTTTTTATTTGGAGACACGTTGAGCACACACATCGGCGCGCGGCCCGGCCTGTTATTACCGTACGTGTCGCGGCCTGAACCCGACATTTGCTTTCAGATGAGCGGCTGGCGTGCGACCAATGTGGAATAAAACGGGGAGTCGCAGATGCGCAGAACTTTTCTCATTTCAGGTGTGCCAGGAGCGAATAATTTGCGTGAATGGCGTGACCGACAGCAGGGAAAAAGGCATGCGAGGGTTGAAACATGAATCCCACTTGGCCCGTAAAAACCTCCTCCCATCCTCCAAGGCTCAAACACACATTTACACACACGCGCACACACGGGCAGGGCTCACATGCTCCCTTTGTTCAAACCGCAGCGTGATCATCTTGTCTCCCGAGCGCTCACTTTTATATTACGGGACAACAGCCCCAGTCAACAGAACAAGCACAGTCTTACTTCATAAAGGCTTTGGAGCGCAAGGAGAGAAAAAAAAAATATCAATAAATCGTGCGGGGCAAGTTCAGATCGGCCCAAAAAGTATTTCTTGCTGAGCTGTGAGGACTGCAGATGAGAAGGGATGGTTTCCTCAAGCTACGAGGCCACGTTTTGTTGAACACAATCTCGATATCTCCCATTTTCATCCGTCACAGGTAGATCACCTATAAAGAACTCAAGGGGAAGCATTTTAACGTCTCTAAAATCAAAAACTAGGCTACAAAAGTCACATAAAAACTAGCTAGCTGCTAACACAAGAAGCTAACTCACCAACCTTCATCATAGATGTTCAAAATCAAGGCCCGGCCGGGGGCCATTTTATGTGGCCCGCGAAAGCAAATCATGCTCGTCAATTTCCGTGATTTTGGCTCAAATCTGGACCCAAATTCCAAATTGTCATAATAATAAACAATAATGTTGAGATATTGCATTTTTCCGTTACC